>NC_060074.1:99837500-100462500 GCF_922984935.1 Meles meles
AATGTCCAAGGCCATTTTATTTCGGAGAACTCCTGGTGGAAAACACTGTCACTGATTTTGGATATCATTGTTTTAACCTGTGTTTTCTCTTGCATCTGTGTCCTGTGCAGCCAGATAGGGCCAAAGGGCCAACTGCAGTCTAGTAAAACCCCTTGCAGGCCACTCGCGGCAAACTGGGAAGGGGTGGGGCATGAGATTGTAAGACCAGGTCAGGACCAGTGGAGTGTGGAGAAAGATCGTGGAGAGGTTGAGCACCACCCTTTGACCCCAGAGCTGAGATCCGAGAAATTGGGAGTTCCTCCCCCTTCCTCTGTTCAGAGAATGTGGGCTCTGCTTACCTTCTCCACGCCCAGAGGCTGCTCTGAGGACATGGCCTTGAGACCCCGATGTGGTGTTGAGGCTCTGTGGACAGATACAGGACTGAACCCAGGTAAGGCCTCTGTATAAACTTTAAAATTTAGCAGGCAGGGTGGAGGTCGTGTTTTTGCCTCTGCACAACACAAACCTCGGAAGTTCCAGCTTCATAAAGCTGCTGCCCACCAATTTGAAATAGCCTGGTTCTTTCTTTGGTCTCTCCCTGCCTTCCACTTGGGAGGGGGAGGGCAGCTACAACAGCGGAGCCCCCAAGGAGGTTGCAAACTAACAGTGGAATCTAAAAAATATACCAAACACATAGAAGTGGATAGTAGATGTGATTGCCAGGGGCTGGGGTGGGGGATGGGGGAAATAGGGAGAGGCTGGTAAATGGCTACAAACTTTCCCTTGTAACTGAGGTCTGAGGATATAATGCATAATATGGTCACTATAGTTGATGATACTGTATTGTATAATTGAAGTTTGCTCATAGAGAAAAATCAAGCGTTCTCCTACAAAACCGTACATGTGATTGGTGATGGATGTGTTAATTAACCAGAAAGTGGGAATGCTTTTGCAATGTATACATATATCAAATCATGACATGGCACACTTGAAATAAGATTTTATTGTTCAATAACACTTCAGCAGAGCTGAAACAACAAAAACCCCCAAACAATCCAAAGGCATGTGTGGCTGAAATTGGCCCTCTGGGTGTGGTTTACTTACTGCACTCTAGCCTCCCGCGTCCTCCTGTTTCATTAATGATGAACCCCAGCTCAGGGCTCTCTAGCAGACCGCGGTCTCCCAGGGTGCCAGGATTTCCACGTCAGTGTCTGTACGGTTGCTGCTTGGTGTTGAACCTGGGGGACTTGGCTTCTCTCCCTCTTTGTACGGTATGGTCTTTCCCCTGCCAGAAGCGGAAACAGAACCCGAACGGAGGTGTTTTTTTTTGTTCGTGGTTTTGTTCATGTTCACCACATGCTGTTGCTTACATATGTTGAGCTAAACCAGATCAAAGGAAATTGAAGAGCTCCAGTCCATTTTCTTAGTTCTAAGCTCAACATTCTTTCCTGACTTAACATTATTCACCGAGACCCGGAAATAGAATCACAGAGGGGTTCCCCAGGTCCGACCCCAGATCAAGTCAGGGATAGAGGTCCAGAAAAATGCAGACTAAAAAAAAAAAAAAAAAAAGCAAAATCAGCTCGCTCACCCCTCATTTTCCAACTAAACAGAAACAACCAAATGGTCATGAAAGACACAAGAAACCCTCACTAAATCTACTTTTTTTTTTTTTTGAGATTTTATTTATTTATTTGACAGAGATCACAAGTAGGCAGAGAGGCAGGCAGAGAGAGAGGAAGGGAAGCAGACTCCCTGCTGAGCAGAGAGACTGATGCGGGACTGGATCCCAGGACCCTGAGATCATGACCTGTACCGAAGGCAGAGGCTTTAACCCACTGAGCCACTCAGGCGCCCCTAAATCCACTTTTGAAAGAATACTTTTAAAAGAAAACTTTTCTTTTCTTTCTACTTTTAAAAGAGTACTTTTCTTCAGTGCATTGTTCTGTCACCCAGGAGAGAGACTTCTTGACTTAATTATTGACCAGTGGTAATTGTTGTGGATGCACTTAGCCAAACCTGGGTTCTGGGGTTCCAACAGAGCATTTAGCCTTCTAGTTCTCTGCGTTGGTTCTGTTCTTCTGTGATAGCCCGAGGATGTGGACTCAGGTAACCGCTCATGCTATATTTGCTGGGGGAGATGTTGGACCTCAGTGGTAATCGCTTAGGAAATGTTATCTTTATATTATTCCATTTAGAAAGCTTTCCAGGTATTCTATGAGAACTCAGAGAAAAAAATAAATTTCAAGCAAGACATACACACCGACAAAGCTTAAAAATGTAAAATATAAACATATGAGAGTCAAAATGATTTACTCATCATTTCAGCTCTTAGGTAAAACATGAATGTAAAATTAGCAAATTAAAATAGATTGATATCTCATCTGGTTAGTAACATAGTATTAATAGCTCAGTAAAGTCCATTAATTATTTTTACGCCCCATATGACTAGTTCTTGTTTATAAGATGGCCTCTTAGGGAAGGAAACACAGAGCCATCCATTACCACCAGGCAGAGATTCTGTGACTTTTTAAGCACCGAGTGGAGTCTATGAGCCACATTAACATCTGATCAGGAGAGTTTTGGGTCATAATTAAAGTCACTGAAACAGGGTGTGCTCTACAAGAAGGACAGCCTGTTATAATAATAGTTAGAACAAGGCATAAAAATCCCTCATCTGACTTCCTCCTGGGTGTTTTCTATCAAAACTCCCACCTGCTGCCTCACTTTTTATCATATCATTATTCAGAAAAATGATTGTAGTGTGACTTGAGGTGTAGCCTTTTGAATTTTCATTAAAAGAAAAAATAGGTATGAAAGGAAAAAAAATCATTATATTGTCAGTAATATCACTTTCACTTTTTCTTACTTAAAAAGGATTTGAATAATTTGGGAGAAATGGACTGATTGTGTCATACTGGGATTTCAATATTAAATTACATCACGTCAGAACTGAACTGAATTGCCATTTTTGAAAGTCAAAAAGAGTAGAATAGCAGCAATTTCATATTATTCAACTTAATAATGAGAACAGTTGTGCAATGATTTTTTTTTTTTTGGTCAGGCACTCTGCTATGTAAAATCCATATTTTATTATTAATCTTCATAATAATCATATGAGAAGCAGTAGTAATCTCCATCTGTTCCCCCCATTTTGCCAAAGCCACCTCAGATGGACTTTGCCAGGCAAATGAAGTTCCTGGATCAATCCCCTTTCCACTCCCTGACCTTGCATCTCCTACCAGATCCCCTTACCTCTGATCTCTTTATAGAAATGCTTGTAATCCTACTGCTTAAGATAATAGGCATTGTTATGGTCATACCTACTGGAGAGGTAGAGAAATGGAAGCTCAGGGTTTGAGGCAGGAAGAAAGTTGGAACAGAACTGAGGCAGGATTTCAGTTCCAGTCTTCTAGACCCAAAATGTTGAGGGTCTTCACCAATGTCATCTTATCTTTCTCTCTCTCTCTCTCTCTTTTTTGGTGACACAAATTTACTATTTATTCAGTGAGGGAAAATTTCCACAAACTGAAATTGCATTTATGTTAACAGCATTATTCAATGAGTTTCTGAAATGCATGTATCTGTACAATGCAGCCCCCTATCAAAATATAAAGCATTATCACCCAGAAAGTTCCCTTGTGCCCCTTCAATTTACTTCTCCTCCCACCCCCCCTCAACACAGTGTTCTCTTTTTTTTCCCCACCATCGATGAGTTCTGCCTGCTTTAGAACTTCATGTAAATGTAATCATATGGTATGTACTCTTTTGTCTGTTTTATAACCCAATGACTTGATACCAAATACATGGAGGTGACCGAACCCATTCTGGCCAAATTGTTGAATTTACCTTGTTTGTACAGTCAGTTGAGATGCATGGAGATTGGTTGCTCCGTCCTTGTTTTTGTATGATGTCCAAGATAGAAGGGATCGCCAACTACCTGAAACAGGTGGTTCTCAAATATTCCTATGCTTCAGTGTCCAGGGAAATCTATAAGTGAGGTATTCTGGTTCTCTTCCCCAAAGATTCCAAACTGAAGTCTAGGTTGCATCCAGAAAGTTCTGCTTTTCAATAAGCAACCCAGGTGGGGCCAGTGAGAAACTTCAGGAAAAAGCTTGGATAAACATTAACGTAGTCTAACCACCTTCTTTTATTTGTAGATGAAGACCGGTAAGTCACTCTGAGGATGTAAACTTACTTCTCTGCTAGCAGTATTGGTGCAGGGACTAGAACCTGGGTCTTCATACTTACTATTATTTTTTTAAATAACATACATGAGCTGGGGTGGGGAGCTGAGGAGGGAAGGGGCAGAAGGAAAGGGAGAGAGACAATCTTAAGCCGGCTTCACACCCAGCATGGAGCTCAATGTGGGGCTTGATTTCAGAATCCTGAGATCATGACCTGAGCCAAAATTAAGGGTCAGACAACATTTAATGGACTGAGCCACCCACGCTCCCTTTTACTCATAATGAAGTATAATGATTCCTAAGCTTTAGCCACAGACCCAGAAATACATACACACACACACACACACACACAGCTTTACTGTAGATTTAATAAACATATGTATGAACATTCAATATTACTAGGTACATGAATGCTTTTTAGCTCAAAAGCATATCTGAAAGCACGACTGAATTCAGAATCATGTTTTCCTTCATCAGCCTACAGAGTTTAAGTGTTAAATAAAGTTTCTCATAACCTGAGAAGAGTAGGAGCCATGGTCTAGTGTCCTACTGTCTCTGGCAGCTGCTGCATCATTTATAATGGTCAAAAAGTAGATGCTGTAATTAGGCCTTTACTTGCCAGCTTAACTTAGATCAGCTGGGGACATTAGAAATCAGCTAAGGCCTGAAAGCAATCACGGTGAAGATTGGATGAGACTTCTAATGATATCTTCAAACAATGTTTCCCAGAAGTCACCATTTCCAGACTAGCCAGGATTGGAAATACCAACTTCAGCTTTTTAACATATACACATACATTACATCCTCTGCAAGAATGGACCTAAGGGTGCCCAGGTGGCTCAGTCATTAAGTGTCTGCCTTTGGCTCAGGTCATGATCCTAGGGTCCTGGGATTGAGCCCCACATCGGGCTCCCTGCTCTGTGGGAAGGCTGCTTCTCCCTCTCCCACTCCTTGTGCTTGTGTTTCCTCTCTCTCTGTGTCTCTCTGTCAAATAAGTAAATAAAAATCTAAAAAAAAAAAAAAATGGACCTAAAACAAGCCTGATTCTTGGACCTCTTAAGACATGCTGTATGTTGATAAAGACTTTGGATTCACCCGAAGACCTACTGGGATGGTTTAGTAGCAATTCCATGCATGTGGTGAATAGGCAGACTGAGCAAGAATCTCCAGATGAGGAATATGGAAAGAGGGATATGGGAATTGGATGGGGGAGTATGCAAAATCTCCCTCTCCCCATCACTCCCTACACCAATGCCATGGGAGTGGAAAATGTGAACTTCTTGTACTTGGTACAATGTTGACATTGTATGTGGGGCTGTACCTGCACTTACACAGGAGATTTGCAGAGCTTCCCCTTCTGCCTGGGAGCATGCTGTATAGTCCTCTGTCAATGTAGCTATCTCTGTCAGTTGTCATGGGTGAAGTCATAACCTATTTTTGTGTCCTTTAACTGTGCTTGTTGGTATCTTTCCATCAATCATGTCCCATGGTCCTGAGGTGACAACCATGTACTCATACGCCTCTGGTTGGACCAGGCAGGATTGGGGGGGGGGAGTAATGTTAACAATAATGGTAGCTATTGGGACAAGTCACATCTACCTACTTCTGCAAGTCTCTAAAAAATTAAGTCAGGGTCTTAGGATGTCTACTGGTGCCCAGTAGCAACCTTTTCTGAAGCCAGGCCTTCAGCCCCCAAATCTGTTTACTCTCTATTTCTCTTCTATCCTCTTGATACTCGAGGATAGAAGAGAAATAGAGGTTGATACTTGATACTCACTTTCTTGATCAGCATTTGGTTTGTTAGTCTATATTTTTGTGGACATCTGTTGTTTGGGATTCTAAGCCCAGCTGAGAAGCCCTTTTCTTTTAATGTGGTGTGAATGGTTTAGATGACCTTCACAATGCTTTATACCAGGCAATCAGAGCTACAAAATACAGAGATACTGTACATCAGGAAAGGAGCTTGACATTTTGAGTCAAGATGACCTGGGTTCAACTCTTGTCTCAGTTATGTTTAAACTCTGTCATCCTCAAATCTCTGAGCTTCCATTTCTCCATCTGTCACGACTTGAAGTGTGGCACACCCTTCTGCCCCTGCCTGCTCTCAGCGACAGAACTCAACAGGACTTCCTTGTTCAAGCTGGTGCCTCCCTTCCCTGCTTCCTTGGTTAACTGTGCTTCAAGGGCCCCGCCAAGGAGCACCCCAGTGTGCCCTGAGATCTTCACATTCTCTTTCTACCAAGACTTCAACACAGCATGAAAAGTTTTGAGGTACAGTTGCAACCAGAAAGAAAAAAGAGTTGCTCCTTGAATTGAAATTGAGAAGATTCCATGCAAAAAAATCTGCCTTTTCAAATTTTCATATGTTAGATTTCTGTCAAGTTAGTTAGTTATTAGGAAATGAAGGACTGCATTTTGGTGGGACCTTAGAAATGACTCTCATTTTCATGGGGGAAATTGCCTGAAGGCCTAAACTAACCACTTACCACTCATTACAACCCAAACTTAAATTCAGAAATAAGGGTTACCCACTTGAAAACAAACAAACACACACAGTAAAGCTCTGTGGTGCTTAGCACTTGAGTTGCTTCTAGCCACTAATGTAAAGAAATAACTTTTTCTTTTTTCTTTTTTTACTACTGATCATCTCTTTACCTCAACCTTGCTCTTAAGTCCTATATCTCCCTCTGATGCTCTGTATATATTTCAGAATATTTTACAAGCCTTTTCATATTTTCTCACCCTGATCCTGCCCTCACTTATGTGACTGGCTACCTAAAAAGGAAAAAAAAAAATTATATTGAAGTGTATTGAGGACAAATGACTTACCTACATATCAGAGGTTTGTTATGAAATCAAGTCAGACCATATAGATTAACATAAAATCAGATCTAATAGTCCTAGAAGGATTTTGGCATAATTTTGAATTTAAGTGTCCTGAAAAGATTATTCTAAGCCTTAATGACCATTTTTTGAATATTGGACAACCGTGTGATTGCTTGATTCTTTTGTTTTGTTGCATGCAGCCTAGACAGACCCCTTGAAAAGAAAAACCACACACAAAGTGGATCAGACAGTTTGCAAGTATAAAAAGAAAGAAACATTAATGTGACTGGAAATATCCCAACTAAAGAGCTTATTCTGAGAGTTGGGTTAGAATTTTTAAGAAGAAATTTCTTTGAAAAACCAAATTGTGCTAGGGAGGAGAGCTATCAGGTCATCTTGAGTTTTTGGAATCCTATAAATTGAGTGATCTAAATATAGGGAAAGTTGCTTTGTAAATGGAATAGGGCCTTTTACTCCCGTTCCCATGGGAGTGTGTTGTTTGGGGCATACATATTTGGGCCCATTTTTTATTTGGTTTGAAAGGAGCTTGAAGACTAAAGAGCAGAGTTGATTCTGCTTTGATTATTGTAATGCCAACATACTTTTATTTGACGCAAGCCTAGTGACTCCCACTAATCAGGAGGCAAATGTGCTTCAGTAATGAGATTTTTCGAGATGAAAGGGGAAATATTTGGCAGCCTTAGATTTTCTGCCATATCTTGAAATGGATGTAAAAATCTTTCTCGGATGCCACACTGACTCTGGGGTTTAAATGCAGTTTAGGGAAGAGCCTCCAAGTGTCAGGGAACTTCCAGAATGCATTACACCTTAATTTATATATTAATTTAAAAATTACATTCTTAATTTAATTCAGAGTACCACCAGCAGGAAGGGAGGAAGAAAAAAATAGATGGATTTCAAAATTGCCCAAATGGAGGACTGGGATACTGAAGGAAATGTTGCCTTTATTATAGTTTAGGGAGATGCATTTGAGCTAATGACACATTCCAGTTCCATGGAACTATAAATGCCATTTGATTTTTCTCAGAGGATCAGTTAAAGTTTCCCAACAGGAAATGAAAAGATTCTGAAGTTTGTCTGGGGTAAGAATTATATAAATTCAGGACTGGAAGGAAAAGGGGGGTAAACTCTTTTTTTAAAGATTTTTTTTTTTTTATTTATTTGACGGAGAGAGAGATCACAAGCAGGCAGAGAGGCAGGCAGAGAGAGAGGAGGAAGCAGGCTCCCTGTGGAGCAGAGAGCCTGATGCGGGGCTCCATCCCAGGACCCTGAGATCATGACCTGAGCCGAAGGCAGCGGCTTAATCCACTGAGCCACCCAGGCGCCCCTAAACTCTTGATGAGACAGACACCTAACATAGGTCAGGAAGTAAGTTCTGTGCTCAGAACGAACACTTGCTGTTAATTCTCCCGGCCACCTTACCAGCTTCATGTTGTGATTCTCATTTACTGATGAGCTGAAGGTCAGAGTAGCCTTCCCAGAGTCACAGAGTTAATAAGCATGTGAGAACACATTTCCCTCCTTACTCCCTTTGTCTAAGAAGGCATAGAAGTCCGTCAAACCCCAGGCTTAGAGTCGAGTGGTTGAAACAAACAAAATGGGTTTTCCATTGACCTGGATGCTCAGGGACGAGTCCTTATATATGCGTGTCCCAAGCTCCTGGCTTTCCTGGGTGGCCCACTCCACAGGACAAAGCTTCTGTGAGATCCCGCCCACCAAATTAAGTTCATTAGCCTTATCTAGTGCTTTAATTTCACCCTGTGGACTACTGATGGAGTACTGGTTCCCTATCTAGCTCTTTTTCCTATTTCCTCTCCTAGTTGTCCTAGGGCTATTCTGCCCGTTTCCACCCCAGGTTTCCTCTGAAAAGCTGATATTAGCTTGAGCCCTTTCCAGTGTCCCAGTCTCCAATGTCTGAATGTTTCCTAAAGAAAATGTCCACCGTCCGAGTCTACTGTGCATGAGAACCTCCAGTAAATAATTGCCTTTGGAAAGTGAGACCATTTGTGTTGTCTGATCTTTAGCAATGCTTCCTTAGATCTGGCCCCAATATATCAAGCTTCCTAGAGCTCTCCCCAAGCAGACTTGGTTCTCAGAGAGGCTAACTGATTTTTTCCCCCCAAAGGCTCTCAGCAAATAAATGACAGAGTTAATTAGCCACCATTGCTCAGTGCTGCAAATGAGCAGGATTATAACTAAGTTCCCAGACTGACATTCATTCATTCATTCATGCACTCAAAATATACCTTTTGAATTTCTACATGTGCCAAGAGTTAGTTCTACTTGCTTGGTATATATCAGTGGACAGAAGCCATGAGCCATTAGCTAAGTCTAATCCATATTCCATAGGAAAAGCCTTTAAATCTTTGAAGACCATTATCTTTTTACCATCAAGTCATCTCTAGGCTTACAGGCTTAATATATCCAGTTCTTTCCGTATATCATGTGATGTCCTCATCCCTTAGAGGGAGCTTCATTAGAATATATGTGCCAAAGAGAATGTGCTGTATTGTTTTGCTCATTTCTACATCCCAGTGTCTAACAAATAGCGATACAATATATAGTCAAAAAATAATACGAATACATCTTATTTCTGAAACTCTTCTAGTTGGGCTGGCATTTGGTCTGTATCACTTTCAGCTAGAATTGATAGATTTCCTGAATAATGCTAGGATACCTTTTACATTATGGGAAAATATTGATCACAAGGTGTTGTTTTAAGGAGATGACTTAAGAGTGTAAGTGGACTAGGCAGGTCAAAGGTAGTCATTGCCAGAAAAATTAAGCTTAAAACTGCAGGTGAATCAGAGATCCTAGAACCAAGAACTACAACACATCAAAAAAAGGTTGCAGATATTTGGAACTTTAGGTTTATATGTCCAAATGAGGAATTTTCCAAAGGAATAAACTCCATTATAAATGATTTTATTACCAGCACTAGATTTTGAATGTTACCTTTTTTAAGAAGCACAAGTTTTCTCACGTCTTTATGGGTCTCATAAAGTCTACAAGAATGTTGTTGTATTAGTCAGGCTGGGTCAAAATGCTGTAACAAACAGACCCGCAGATCTATAATGGCTTAAACATACTGCATCTTATGTCTTATATCTTATCCATTTAACCAAGCCAGAGGTAGCTGTTCATGAACTAGTGAATTCAGCGCCAGAACTGTCAACGTTTTGTTCCTCCCTTTCCTGGGGTTTGATTGCTTCCTGCATCAAGCTTGCAGAAGCTGAAAGAGTTTAGAGGAGCCACATCCCATTCTTAAAACCTGGCACCCAAACATAATTATCAGTCAGTGTTATTGGAGAGATGAGTCACGTGGCCACATCAGCCTCCTAGGGGACCTGGGGGTGTAGTCCTTTCCCGACCAGCCACTTCCCAGACAAGCCGGAACTCTTGTCAAGATGAGGCAAAAATGGATTTTGATGGGCAGCTAGCTGTCTCTGCTAAGTGCAAAGTGGGGTTTAACAAATATTTGTTTATGTATTTATATCAGCAGTAAAGATTAAATCACTCTTATTTCTCCTTGGAACAGTGCTATTAAACATCTCATAGAAATTTGACGGTCTTATAGCAGTGTGCACTACATTATATGTATTTCTTCAACAATGATTTGAAAGATTGCTGATGTTTATCTAGGGAGATGTGAAGCAATTTAATATTATTAATTGCTAACAAACGGATAAGATTTACCAGAATTGTCAAAGCTTAAACTCCAAATAATCATTCCTCACACAAGAAAATTTATTATGCCATTATGCTTATTTCTATCAGGGTTCCTATAGTGCAATCACTGTTTGCTATTAAATTTTTATTGCACATTTAATTTATCTTTCCCTCTAGTGGGAAAATGTATTAGAGAATTCATTTGACATCAGCATCTTCTCCCCTTCTTTTTCCCACTTCTACTCCCCCTGAAATAGATAGGAATATATTTGTATCTTTGTATTAATTATACAGGAGCTGAGGAGAACAATGCTTGCTGTTGCCTGAAGGGAATTAGCCAGCCAGAATTAGCTTTATGGAGAACCAAGTGGACTTCCATTATACACATCCATTTTCAGTGGTTTATAAAGAATTCTGGAAAAAATCCATTTATATGTGAAAGCTTGCTTTTCATCGATTAAAGTAGAAAGTAATTTTGGTTTCTGAATATTAAAGGCAGACTGCTTGATAAAGGTTGGAGTTGGGGGCTATTTAGTTTATAAAGTACTGCACTGAAAATGAAGTTTTAGGTTTCTGAAGGTATAGCTTTTATGTGCAAAGCTTAACAATCTCGTTCCCTACCCCTCTGCCTGCCCCAAGAATTACTTAGTTGGATCAAGAGGAAAACTGCTGTAGGACTCAGAAAACACTTTTTCCATCACTAGGGCTTTTTTCTTAATAGGGCCAGATTTGGTAGAAACTCCCTCAGCCTTGGTACAGTGGAATCTTTCTCTTGACTTTCAGAAAGATTTCTAACTCTTGGGTCTAATTCACTAAGACAGAAGTCATCTTGTATTATTGATTCATCCGAAGCTTTGGTCTCTCACAGGATTTGATAACACACCACAACTATTTTTCTCATGTTGAACAACTACCAAGGTTTTGTGTTTTGGGTAAGAGGCTGAGCATGACAAAATATCAGTGAACCTATTTCTAATGTCTAAGTGAGGCTGTATGTATACTTTTATTATACTTTGTTCTTTTGACTGAACATTGAAGCTTGCTGAACTCAGAAGGACTATAAAGCTGTAGCACCTCTCCCAGGAAGAATCTCTGAACCCTGGTTATGACTTCAACATGCCTCTGTTGACTTTCCACTGAGAGTACTTTCCCCTCGGATCACACTGACGTATTTAATTTACGTATTTACCAATGACTGTGGTTGTCCTGTTTCCTCATAGACTTTGACATTAATGCCCTGAGGACAATGTAACTAGTGCCCCAGAAGAAAGAGGATTTAGGGATGACATTTACAGGGTTTTGATACAGGCCAGTAGCTTGGGACTTAATAGTTTCTGAGTAATTTTCCTGTCTTTCTCTTAATACCTGAATATAACAGCCAGTCAAGAAAGAGTGAGCACGCCGCCAAAACTGAACGGCCTTCCCCATCCATCTTCTGAGGGCACTCTTCTGGAACCTCATAAATTGTGTTTAGCCTTGGCATACCATCCAGTGGGGCTTCCCCTGTAGTCATGGTATATTCCTGTAGACCCATGTCTCAAGTCTTCCCATCGATCCTCAGGGCTCCCTGGAGCAGATGTTCTTTCTTGTGTTATGTAGAATACCAGTCCTTTGACATCATTACCCACACTGTGTGCAACCAACCAGTGCTTATAGGGTGTTCAAATGTGTTTGTCTCTGTGTTAACACCTGGCTTTATTCCAAAGACCTAAGTTCTTTTTCCTTGAACTGATTCCCTCATCCCTGCTCTGAGAACCTCCCCCCTCCCTGCACCCCAAGCCCTCCACCCCTCCCCTAACTGGTTTTAAGGGTCTCCACTGGGTTTAAGTAATTGAAGCCTGCTCAAACTAGTCTGTGGAGAAGGATGTGATTGTTTGCAGATTAGAAGAGGCTGGAGAGGTATAGGAAATGGCCGGTCTGGAACTACGCCGCCTCCTCCCATCTTCCCTGGGCTTCTGGGAGCTCCCATCTGAGGCTCTCTCTGTATATTTGCTTCATTTTCTTCGTTTTTTTTGTCCACAGAACAACGTTCTCAAGATCACCTTTTTCATTTTCCAAATTAACTTAGTTTGCAAGTAACTTGGTTTGTGTTGTTCTGACCGCAGCCCTGACTCTACATGAATATTTGCTTTAATCACCCACCCTCAATGGCATTTGGTCTTGATGTGTTGTTGTTCAAATTCTGAAGTGCAAGTAATCTGTGGCCTGTTGCCTACAGTCTTCTGTGGTTAGAGTCTGTTAAAGGCAGTTGACCTCATTGACTAGGGCTAGGTGATTTACTTTATAATGTCCAGCCATGAGTACTTTCATTATTGGGGGATTTTTAAAAGAAAAACTACAGACTAGCCGGAAAGGTTTTGCCAAATGTTTTTAGGTAGAAATGAAATAAAGGAGGACTTTTTGTTTGTTTCTCGTGTTCTGAAAAATCCTCTGGGTAGAATCTAATTTATATTCTGAATTTAAATTAGTGATGTAATTTGTATAATAGAAGCCCCACCCCCACCCCTTTCACTAAATACATGTTGGATAAATATTTAAATAATAGTGGTTTGAAAGACTATTTAATGCTATATCTGCCCAGGATACCTGTATTTTTCAGGCTGGCCACGGTTGCATTTGGCTCTCCCAGCGAGCTCCAGCCCCACATTATCTCTAGAAGCTATGTTAGCAATTGGCCCAGCTTCCTGTGTAAGGGGATTTAACCCCGGCTACCCTGAATGGCTGGCCATGTCTCTCCCCCGGTCAAGGAAGGACAAAGGGTGGGAGGAAGGGGAGCCGCAGCAGCGGCAACTGTCACCCTCCCCCAGTCACGGGGGAACAGACCCCTGGACTGAACAGAGGTTGGTCTTCTGCCAGGCTGTTCTGTTGTTTCAGTGTGATTTCTTCGCAGTAGGACGCCTTCCTGCGGAGCCACATGATGCCTTTCTGATTTGGTCAGCATTAATTTGGGCAGCATTAATCTAAAGAGCATGTTTAATAGCCTGAGCATGGTTTTTTATATGGATGTATCCTTCTTCTTCTTCTTCTTCTTCTTCTTCTTCTTCTTCTTCTTCTTCTTCCTCTTCCTCTTCCTCTTCCTCTTCCTCTTCCTCTTCTTCTTCCTCTTCTTCTTCCTCTTCTTCTTCCTCTTCTTCTTCCTCTTCTTCTTCCTCTTCTTCTTCCTCTTCTTCTTCCTCTTCTTCTTCCTCTTCTTCTTCCTCTTCTTCTTCCTTTTTTCCATAGCTGCTGAATTTTAATGCTGGAGGCCTTGAGTTTGCTCTAGCCTTGGTTAAGCCTGCGGCCCAGACTCTCCTCCTAGAGGCTCTATATCTGGAGTTGCAGCTCACCTGCTCTCAGGCATTCTAACACAGCACAACTGCCTGCTGTCAGCATGGAAGGAATGCATGTGGCCCAGAGGGGAAAGCAGGCAGCAGCACCTCTAGGCAGGCAGGCTCCCTTGCTGACTAATGGCTGCCATATGGGGTCAGACGTCTCTGTTCCCCAGAATAGTACCTTTCCAGGAGGGGCAGGTGGTCTCAATATGCCAGTGACAGATTGCATTGTGGGAGAATTCCTGGCTAAAGTGGCTGTCAAGTGCACCAAGAGCCTCTGTCATCCATGCAGGGAGAGCGAGCAAAGGGCTGACCTTAGAAACCCTGCACAGTTTTTCCCAGATTTGATGTCACTTGCTATTAGCATCGACAGCACATGGTGGTAGAACTTTGCTGCTCCTGGCATTCCTATTCCATCCAAGCTTACCCAAGCTCTTCTCTCAGCCAGCATTTCAGACTCAAGTCTCAACGCTCTCTGATTCCTCCCTTTCCCACAGACTTCATCCCCACAGTCACCCTCATTCCTCCTGGCACAACATTACTTTGTGGACAACACCCTTTCCCAAAACAGAGTCCTCTTCATCTCAGCCAGCAAGGACTGAGAAGCAACTATAGGGAGCCAGTAAGAGGAGATTTTTATCTAAGAAGTCAATTGCTGTCCTTAATTCAGAGATGACTCTGGAATAAGGCTTTGTATGTAAGGGAAGTGCTCAAAGCCTTATTGCTTCTGGTCTAGACAGATTTCTTTTTCTGATGATTTGCATGGTGGTTTGGTGAGGCCCTGCTGCCTGGTACAGAATTTCTTATCTCTTATAACTCCCCTACCCCCAAACTTGAAGGCTTTTGGATTAGAAGTGGAGTTCAATCAAAACCAAAATAAAACAGACAATAGGAAAAGAATTGTGGGATGTAAATTCCAGCCACTCAACAAAATTCATTTTGTTTCATCTCCATGAAACTCTTGTTCTAGCTTTACACACTGATGCTATCTTCTCTACCGGCCATAGATCCTACCATTGTACTGTTAATATGTGGCTTAAATTATTGTGTAGCCTTAAGCTCGTTTCTAGGTCCTTAACGACTGCAAACCTTCCCCACCCCCACCTCTAAGTTGGGTTATAAGGGCTTTGGAGGCAAAGGCTGTATTTTATTTTATTTATTTTTAAATATTTTATTTATTTATTTGACTGTCATCACAAGCAGGCAGAGAAGCCAGCAGAGAGAAAGGAAGGGAAGCAGGCTCCCTGCTGAGCAGAGAGTCTGATGCAGGGCTCAATCCCAGGACCTGAGCTGAAGGCAGAGGCTTAACCCATTGAACCACCCAGGCACCCCCAAAGGCTGTATTTTACCTGGAACAACCCAAGGATGGAGTGGATGGAGATCTGCGTGATTTTTCAGAGCCTCAATTAAAAATCCTAAGGCTAGCATGACAGAAAGCATATTATTGGAGTGTTAGTGATGTTATGAAAAACATTATTGATTTATTTATGCCTCCATAACATTTTAAGAAAGTGATTGGAAATGGCTCATCTCTATCCTTCTATCCGCACGAATATAATGAGATAGATTAAAAAAAATAAAGGTGAGGAAATGACAGCAAAGGGACAATGAAATTGGAAAAAATAGGATAGAGAGAGAGAAGGTTTGATAACACATAATGGATATCATAAGACACTATTCAGCTGCTGGAGATGAGCTTCAAATTTGGCTGTAAATTAACCAGCATCCACAACAAAGGGGAAACGAAATCTGTTGCAAAAATTATGGTGCCCATTAAAATGAAAACTGAACACAGTCAGGAAAAAGCAGCTCTTTCTGGTTCTGAGTTCTCAGTGACCTGCAACTCATGACTCCCGAGAAGAGGCACTGACTTCGATGCTGTCATTACCGACATTTTATCATTGTCAATATTTTCAAAAAGTGGCAAGTTTCTCAGAGTCCCCCAATGCATGCTAGTAGCTTAGAGTTCACTAGAAATAGTTGTATGAGGGCTCAAAACTGTATGCTGAACGGCAGTATTTTTCTTGCTGAAACTAGGAGTACAGTAATTTTATGTAGTTTGTATATCAATAAGCGTTGGTAATCAAGCTGGTGGAGGACAGGTTTGACAGTCACTAAACTTATGGATGTATACTTGAGTACAAAACCATAAAATCTCTTTAAGAGAGGAAGCCTGAATGTGGGTGTAAATATACAGGTAGGAAAAGGATCCCATTTGGAATAAGTGCAAATAATTGTAATGCAAACATTTATGACCAGGTGCCATACCAGCAAATGAAGGAAAACATGGTCAAATCTTAGTTTATATGCACACCTAAAATCACCTCAAAGGGAAGAATAAAGAGTAGAGAACGTTGTTTTTTAGGAGTTGATGAATCCACAGTTAGGAAATTGGATTGGTCCTTTTATTTTGTGTTTAATGCCTTGGCAGGCGGAGTGGGTGGTCTTCTAAACTTTCAGAGTGTGGTGGGAAGCTGGGGAGAGAAAGGCATAACATGGAAAATATTGACCAAATTATAGTAGGCTACGGGAAAGAGGGCATTTGCTAAGGAAAAGGGGAAATAAGCCTGATGATGGGAGAGAGGAACAGAGAAGGACAGAGTGCAGGGCAAGGAGAAAGAGAGGGAAGGAGATGGACACATGAGGGATACAGAGAGGGAACACGGGAAGAGAAAAGATATTTTAACCCTTCGACAGAGGGCAGCAACTTACCTTTCATGCAGAAAGCTGTCAGAGAACAGGAGCTAAAGAGAAATGAGACTTTGCCTTCATCAATCTTCTCTCTGCCTTTTAGATTTTGTCATGCTCCCGGGTGGAATACTACAGGTGGAGGCCAGTCCTATCCAAAGGGAGAAAGAGAGACAAGAGTGTGTGTTCCAGAATAGTGGAGACAGGGCCCAGAGGTACTAGATTACCCATGGCCTCATGAGCTCTGATAAAGAGTCTGGACTTTGTTTTATAGTTTATGTGGTACCTACATAGGGGAGCAATGGAATCACATTTGTATTTTAGAGATATTACTTTGGCAGCATTATGAGAGATTGGAGAGGGCAATTATCAAGTCATTTCTTTAAGTTCCTGATTCCTCATAGAAGGCTCACTCATTAATCCAACATCTTCAGACTCCTCACGGTGATGTCTCCCTGTACCTCAGGTATTTCAGACCCAGCTTTCCATAACTCGGCTCTCACGAAATTAGTCTACTTATTCCTCAAATAGGCCTGCTGTATTGATGCTCTTTTTTCTTTTGGGGAGGTTCCTTCCACTTGGCTTTTCTAAGCTAAGCAATACCCAAACCTTAAAGCCCATGTCAAATGCTTTTACCTTTAAGGAAGCAAAATAAATTGGGAGAAACAATCTGATCCCTGAGAACCACTGTATCATGGATACAGTCGAAATAGGGGACATTTTCATCACCACAGGGATCTCCTGTTGCTATTTTATAGCTACATTCATCGGTTAATGAATGGATAAAGAAGATGTGGCACATACATATAATGGAACATTACTAGCCATGAAAAAGAATAAAATCTTGTCATTGGCAATGATGTGGATGGGGCTGGAGTGTATTATGCTAAGCAAAATAAGTCAGTCAGAGAAAGACAAATGCCATATGATTGATTTTTTTAATTATATATATATATGTGTGTTTATTTATTTTCAGCGTAACAGAATTCATTGTTTATGCACCACACCCAGTTCTCCATGCAATACATGGCCTCCATAATACCCACCACCTGGCTTCCCCAACCTCTCACCCCCACCCCTTCAAAACACTCAGATTGTTTTTCAGAGTCCATAGTCACTCATGGTTCATCACCCCTTCCAGTTTCCCTCAACTCCCTTCTCTTCTCCATCTCCTTTTGTCCTCCATGTTATTTGTTATGCTCCACAAATAAGTGAAACCATATGATAATTGACTCTCTCTGCTTGACTTATTTTGCTCAGCATAATCTCTTCCAGTCCCATCCATGTTGATACAAAAGTTGGGTATTCATCCTTTCGGATGGAGGCATAATACTCCATAGTGTATATGGACCACATACTACAAAGCTGTGATCACCAAGACAGCATGGTACTGGCATAAAAACAGACACATAGACCAGTGGGACAGAGTAGAGAGCCCAGATATGGACCCTCAACTCTATGGTCAAATAATCTTCAACAAAACAGGAAAAAATATACAGTGGAAAAAAGACAGTCTCTTCAATAAATGGTGCTGGAAAAACTGGACAGCTATATGTAGAAGAATGAAACTCAACCATTCTCTTACACTGTACACAAAGATAAACTTGAAATGGATAAAAGACCTCAAGGTGAGACAGGAATCCATCTCCATCAGAATCCTAGAGGAGAACATAGGCAGTAACCTCTTTGATATCAGCCACAGCAACTTCTTTCAAGATATGTCTCCAAAGGCCAAGGAAACAAAAGTGAAAATGAACTTTTGGGACTTCATCAAGATCAAAAGCTTCTGCACAGCAAAGGAAACAGTCAACAAAACAAAGAGGCAGCCCATGGAATGGGAGAAGATATTTGCAAATGACAGTACAGACAAAAGGTTGATATCCAGGATCTATAAAGAACTCCTCAAACTCAACACACACAAAACAGATAATCATGTCAAAAAATGGGCAGAAGACATGAACAGTCACTTCTCCAATGAAGACATAAAAATGGCTATCAGACACATGAAAAAATGTTCATCATCATTAGCCATCAGGGAGATTAAAATTAAAACCACATTGAGATACCACCTTACACCAGTTAGAATGGCCAAAATTAGCAAGACAGGAAACAATGTGTGTTGGAGAGGAAGTGGAGAAAGGGGAACCCTCTTACACTGTTGGTGGGAATGCAAGTTGGTGCAGCCACTCTGGAGAATAGTGTGGAGCTTCCTTAAGAAATTAAAAATAGAGCTTCCCTATGACCCTGCAATTGCACTATTGGGTATTTACCCCAAAGATACAGATGTAGTGAAAAGAAGGGCCATCTGTACCCCAGTGTTCATAGCAGCAATGGCCATGGTCGCCAAACTGTGGAAAGAACCAAGATGCCCTTCAACGGACAAATGGATAAGGAAAATGCCATATGATTTCACCCATACATGCAATTTAAGCAACAAAACAGATGAACATATGGGAAGGTGAAAAAAAAAAAAAGAGGGAAGCAAACCATAAGAAACTTTTAACAATAGAGAACAAACTGAGGAGTGGGTGGGGGATGGGCTAGGTGGGTGGTGAGTATTAAGGAAGGCACTTGTTATGATGAGCACTGGGTGTTATATATATAAGTGATAAATCACTAAATTCTACTCCTGAAACAAAACTATATTATATATTAACTAACCAAAATTTAAATAAACATTTGAAGGAGGAATAAAAAGCTTTCCCACCCTTAGTATTTTTTTTTATTTGTTTATTTTCAGCATAACAGTGTTCATTGTTTTTGCACCACACCCAGTGCTCCATGCAGTACGTGCCCTCCCTATTACCCACCACCTGGTTCCTCAACCTCCCCTCCCCTCCTCAAAACCCTCTGGTTGTTTTTCAGAGTCCATAGTCTCTCATGGTTCATCTCCCCTTCCAGTTTCCCTCAACTCCCTCTCCTCTCCATCTCCCCATGTCCACCGTGTTCTTTGTTATGCTCCACAAATAAGTGAGACCATGATACTTGACTCTCTCTGCCACCCTTAGTATTTTTTAATTAAAATGTTGCTTAATTTTGCAATTTAAAGAGTTACATAAGGTCTGTAAACATAAGCTGTATAAATACAGATTTATTTTTATTTATTAATAAACTTTGATTTATAGAGCAGTTTAAGGTTCACAGAAAAATTGAGTGGAGAGTATAGATCCCATGTCCTCACACATGCACAACCTCCCCACTGTGAGCATCTCACACCAGACTGGTACATTTGTGAAAGTGGATGGACCTACATTAACACATTTTTAGCACCAGTATACATAGTTTACCTTAAGATGACCCTTGGTATTGTACATTCCATGGTATGGACACATGTATTATGAAAAGTATCCACATTGCAGTTTGTACTGAAAAGTTCATGGCCCTACAAAATTCTCTATGCTCTGCCTGTTCATTGTTTCCTCCCAACCTCTGGCTAAACCACACTTTTTTATAGTTTTGCCTTTTACAGAATGTCCTATAACTGAAGACATACAGGATGTAACCTTTTCAGTTCGGCTTTTCACTTGGTAATTTGCATTTAAGTTTCTTCCATGTCTTTTCTGGGCTAGATAGCTCATTTTTTGAAAGAGCTCATTTTCTTACTGAGTTTTAAGAGTTCTTTGTATTTTTTTGGATGATAGCTTTCTATTAGGCATGTTTTTGCAAATATTTCTCATACTCTATGACTTGTCTTTTGATTCTCTTGACATTGCCTTTCACAGAGTCTAAGTTTTGTTTTTTTTTTAAGATTTTATTTATTTATTTGACAGAGAGAGATCACAAGTAGGCAGAGAGAGAGAGAGGGAAGCAGGCTCCCTGCTGAGCAGAGAGCCCGATGCGGGACTCGATCCCAGGACCCTGAGATCATGACCTGAGCCGAAGGCAGTGGACCAACCCACTGAGCCACCCAGGTGCCCCAGAGTCTAAGTTTTTAATTTTAATGAAATCGAGCTTATCAATTATTTCTTTCTCAGGATATACTTTGACTTTGTATCTAAAAAGTTATCACCATATCCAAGATCCTCCAGGTTTTCTCCTCAGTTACTGTGTTTTTTTTTTCAAATCCAGAATTTCTATTTAGGTCATCTTTATATCCTTTATTTATTTGTGGTGACTTTATCTTTGCTGAGGTTTTGTATCTTTTGTTTGTTTGTTTGTTTGTTTGAAGCATGTATATAATAGTTAAATGAAACATTTTTTTATCATGGCTGGTTTGAGAGTTTTGTCTTAAGATCTCTGTCATCTCAATATTATCTATTTTCTTTGGTCATTCCTTTTGAGAGCTACCTAGTTAGTGGTGTGATGAGTGATTTTTGATTGCAATTTGAACATTTTCATATTTTGTTTTAAGACTGGGTTTTATTTAAGCCTTTGGGTTTCGCAGGCTTTCTTTATCTACACTGTAGGGGAAAGGGAGTGGTGCTGCCTGGTTACTGCCAGGTCAGGTAGAAGTCCAGCTTCCCTATTTGTTTCTGTTTACACTTGATGGGGTGAACTCCTTCCCAATACTAGTTGGGACTAGAAGTTCTGGGTCTCCCCATAGTCTCTACTCTCTTGTCAGTGTGGTGGCCTTGTTCCTACTGGGTGATGGTGAGGAACCTGATTTTCCAGTAGGCCTCTGATGAAACTACCTCATTACTGCCAGGTGGAGATGAAGTTTAGGCCCCTTATAAGGTCTGTACTGATATCCTAGTGGGGGTGACTTAATACAAGCTGGTGGAGATAAAAGTTCAGATTCCTGATGGCTTTCTTGCCATCACCCTCATGGGTATTGGAATGTTCTGTTACTACCTAATGAGGGTGGAAGTCTAGTCTCCCCATTCAATCATTGTTGGTGCATGTGGGTGACACCATGGTTTTCTCTTTGGGATTTGGCTGGAAAAGAGTAGCTATTGCTTGAAGTTTGACTATCTTTCTCGGCCACCCTTTCGACTGTGACTTGGCTAGGGACTTTCGTTTGTTGGTGCTTTTGTCATCTGAGTATGTTGGTATTTCTGGGTAGCTGACCTGATGTGGGCTAGAGGATACTGGAGGAAAACCTAGAGATCTCACCAGTGTGATGTTCTGTAGATCTCTAAATCCTCAGGGGGTCTGCCTTATTCTCTCAATGTCTTCTGTTTGTTTTATATAAAATATCCAGGGTTATACTTATATTTAGTGGGTAGACCAGGTAAAAGTATGCCTATTCCATCTTCCTGGTAATGCAAATTTTGTATGATCATTTTTATGAAGTGTCTATAAAATAGATTGAACTAAATAAAAGTGTGCCAGGATCATTTATTAAAACATTAACTTGTATTTCTCCTTCCTTTGTTCTCTTATCTTCCTCATTTCAATGAGGAATTCTCTTTTTGATTCTCTTTTTGTCAGATCCCTGGGGACCTCACAAGCATTTTATTTTATGAATGAACCATGATGCTAAAGGTAGGATCCATAAAGGAGTTTTTAGAGTCTGAAGATAAACAACAAAAACTAGAGCAAATGATCAGAATGTAGCTTGATTTTGTGAGTCATATTTTAAAAAAATGGATTTATTTGGATAACAGAAGTTGGGGAACTGGTCATTAGTTTGCTTGTTCAGCTTTTTTTTTTTTTCTTTTTCTTTAAATTACTACCAATTTTCTCTCCTTTCTTCTGTTTTCACAGTTTCACTTGCCAGTCTTTCTGAATTTTTAGAAAATGCTTTTCTGTTTTCTTTAATGTATCTTACATAAATGTTATCTGTACTGCTGCTAATATTGTAGTTTTCTAAAAATTAATCTCCCAATCCGATTATCAAACATGAAAGTGGTCACAGTATTAGAAACATACCAGAAAGGGATAAAAAGTTTAAGTCAGGTAACCATGGGACTTTTTTTTTTAAACTTATTTTTGTTGAGGTTTTTTTTTTTTTTTAGTAGAATAGCAACAATTATGCAAAGCATTACTTACATAAAAACATTGTATAAGCAGCATGTACTTTTGTGTGTTTTCATTCTATTTCAATTCCTGCAATTTAAAAATAATACTTATTCTTTCTCTTAAAATTAAAGACATGCCTGTGTTCATTGTGGAGAGTATGAAAACTGTAAAAAGGTACAAAAAACACACACAACAAAAACCCTTGATAATTTCACCCATTTGCTCCACAGACAGAAAAAATAAGTTTGTGTGAGAAGGTAAATGCCACTATGGGGGTTCTATGGACAATGAGTCTAGTTCTCAGCCTTAAAATTATAGGCACTGGTTTTGTGGACACACTTGGAATGGGACTGTATCTTAGGAATAAATTTAAATGAAGTGTTTCTAGAAACCTGAAGTATAAAACCAGAATACCAGTTGACTTATTTCCAAAAAGAGATGTAGAGGGGACTGGATATTTATGTGCTCTAACCAGAATATTGTCTCCTAGTTCGTCTAAGGGGAGGTAGTACATGAATAGATTGCTTTGTGAGCCTAGAGTCAGAAAATTGTATTTGAGTTATATGATTTAAATACTGAAAGAAATCAGGCTACCCCAGTCTGATAAATCTACCCTTTCTATGTGTGTACACCTGCAAAGTGGTAAGAAAAAGCAGTCCTTCTGTGGTCAATTTTTTTTTTCTTCCCTGTATGGACAATATTTCTGTGCTTTCTTTTCCTCTAAATATTAAAAAAAAACACAGCATCTTGCGTGTCTGGGTGGCTCAGTCAGTTAAGATCTGCCTTCAGCTCAGGTCATGATCCCAGGGTCCTGGTATCCAGCCCCACATCGGGCTCCCTGCTCAGTGGGGAGTCTGCTTCTCCCCCCACCCCCTGCCTGCTGCTCCCCCTGCTTGTGTGCGCTCTCTCTCTCTCTGACAAATAGATAAATAAAATCTTTTTAAAAAATCATCTTAATTTAGGGGCACCTGGGTGGCTCAGTCATTAAGCATCTGCCTTTGGCTCAGGTCATGATCCTAGGGTCCTGGGATGGAGCCCTACATCAGCCTCCCTGCTCAGTGGGGAGTCTGCTTCTCCCTCTCCTACTCCCCCTGCTTGTGTTCCCTCTCTCACTGTGTCGCTCTCTCTGTCAAATAAATAAATAAATAAAAATCTTTAAAAAAATCATCTTAATTTATATTATATTTGTAAGTTTTTTATTTAAAAAACAGGCTTCTGGTTTAAGATAGTATATTAAAAGCACATACTTTTCTTCCCTTCTTTCTGCCACTCCCATTAGAATTATAGTAAATAATAAAAAGGCATAGAGCCAGAAGATCAAAGAGGTCCATCTGCTTATGCGAGAACTTAATATAATTGCTGGAAGACAGAAAAAGTGTTCTCTGCTGATGAAGTGGAGAAAGATGCAGATGGAATACATGTAGGAGTTTGCCTCAGAGGAAAGTGTCTGTCTGCCTGGCAGATTTCCAAGAAAGGACGAGGTCTGAGACTCTGGAGGTAGAGAGAAGTGAGTGTTGTCAAGTGGTTTGACAACATGGGGCTCAAAGGTCAATATACATAATTTAAAAATTGGCATCCCTCATTCGTACCTGATATTGAGAGTGTGGAGGCCACCCTGGCACTTCCCCAGGACATCCTTCTCTAGTGACCAAACGACCCACTTCCCACCATGTCACTGTGAGACTTTCCGGTGACCCACAGCCAAGTGCTGGATGCCAGTCCACTCACCTCCTCCCCTGCGAGCACAGATCCCAAAGATGGAAGGTAACTGAAGAAAGCTTAAAGCCTGAAAGAAAAAAGGGGACAGACAGATTTTAGAAAATCCTGCGAACCAGCTACATTTTTCTCGTCTACAGCATAAACCAATGCTATCAAATATTGAAAAATGAAGCATTAAAACATTTAATCAAAGACATTGACATTTACATAGAAAATATGTAACTAAAATCTAAGAAAACAAAACTGAAATCATTAAAATGAAGTGCTTCTCGGTACTGAAATGAGGGTGAGTTGAGGTGATGAGATATTTTTGATTAAAACCTCTCTATGCTGTTTGAATTTAAAAAAAAAGAGACCTTATTTTGGATAAAAACTGACTAAAATATTTAATCTGCAGAACAGACTTATAAACAACAGTCTACCAGAAAAAAACATACTGCCTCTTACACTTCTCTACTATTCGAAGCTTAAGGATAAACCACAGTTTGTAAGAGGAGCATCTAACAAAATATCTGGTATTGAGTAGATGCTCAAATGTTTTTATTGAATGAAGGATGTTAGCATTTGTCCTCATTACGTATTTCGTAGCTTTGTTTAAATAATTTGGGATTTAGATCTGGATTATTTGTATTTTCATTCTGGTGGTTTCTTTTTAACCTTATGAATTCAGGACTTAACTCATTTTAGTGCTCATAGTTCATCCTTTTAAAATCACAATAAAGGGGCGCCTGGGTGGCTCAGTGGGTTAAGCCTCTGCCTTCAGCTTAGGTCATGATCCCAGGGTCCTGGGATAGAGCCCCACATCGGGCTCTCTGCTCAGCAGGGAGCCTGCTTCCCTTCCTCTCTCTCTGACTGCCTGCCTCTCTGCCTACTTGTGATCTCTGTCAAGTGAATAAATAAAATCTTTAAAAAAAATAAATAAAATCACAATAAAAAACACAACTTCTTTATTCTTGAATATCAATTTTGAATAATGTTTCTGCCAGCTGGTGTATGTATTTCAGTAATTGTCTCAGAAAAGATACTTAGGTATTAGAATTTTTGATTCCTTATATATCTCAAAATAAAAATTTGTAGTATTTCCACACAAATGACAATGCAAATAAATACAGATATTTTTAGGTAACAGCTTTTTACCTAAAATTCCATACTGTTTTGTTTTCATGTTGTGAAAGGGAAGTTTGAATTTAGCTAAAATTTGCTTCTGTCGTAGTCTTCCTGTTGATCCTTGAATATCTATAGGATTCTTTTTATTACTTAAATTTAATTAGCCAGCATATATTACATCATTAGTTTCAGATGTAGAGTTTGATAATTCATCAGTTGCATACAACACCCAGTGCTCATCACATCACATCCCTATAGGATTCTTTCTCTAGATCTATAGTTAAAACTTTTTAAGTAATTCTATTTTCATTAAATTTTCCATATTCTTGGTGAACACATTTTGTTTTGCCAAAATGAGGTAGAACAATTCTCAAATTGAATTACTGCCAGCTGTTCATCTTCTCAGCCTAGAAGGGCCTTGTTTTTACTCTTAAGAGAAAGAGGGCATGGCTACTTTATGTTCCCATGGCTTATTAACTGGGTAACTTTTCCTTTAGCTAATGACCCATAGGGGAAACAAATACATACAGGATGACTGTGATTCTAGTCCAGGAAATCTGATCAAGGTATGCCAGAAACTTTGATAACATGTCAGCAAGTGGAAACCCAGAACTCAAGTACGGTTCCACAGGACTGTGTGTAGTTGCATACTCTATTTTTAGCCTGAGTGTCCCTGGTGTTCTTGATACTTGCAGTTATCTTGCTGCCTCTCACTGAGTCAAAAATAAATTCAAGAAAGGCAGAGACAATACCTACTAATTGTCTGAAGCCCACATAGTGGGACACATAGAGGGTGCTCAATTAGTTTTGACTGACAGATGTGCTAATCATTCACTTAGATGGGTATAGTTTTGAAGAGTATCCCAGTGTGAACTTCAGCTGTATTACCTATAATTCAGGCATGGTTTGAAATGTTATGTGGATAGATAAAGTTGAGCCTCCAATGCCTCTTAACATGAAATTCGTAGGACTTTGTTCGTCACGGTGTGGTTTGGGGACCAGCATCGAGGTCATCTGGGAGATTGTTAATAGTGGAGAATCACATTTCTCCTCACGTTCTACTGGATCAGAAGCTACACATTAGATTTTGACAAACACCACTTGGAGATTTCTGTAACAAAGGCATCCTGAAGAAAGAAATGACTAAGTATTGTCAAAACTTTGGAGTCTCCAGCTTTCTTTTCCTGGGTTGGATATGACTGGCTCAATAAAACAATGGGGGAAGTTAAAATCAGTGTGGGATTTGAATTCAGCTGTCTCTAGCAGCTTTGGTGCATGAGGCTTTGACACCTACAGGAAACAGCTCCAGAGTTCTTGGCAAGAGCTCGGATGCCCATGACATTGGCATTGGTGGACACGTTGGCATCTACACTGGGCATCATTTGTATAGCTGCTGCTCTTGGCTTTGCAGTGATGAGAGGCTTCAACCCAGCAAGCTGGAGCAGGGAAGAGGAAAAGTACAGTCAGCTTTCTTTTTGCCAAGAAGGCTAGTTTTTGGAGCACCATCTCATTTCCTACCTCACAGAGAAAATGGAGCCATCAGATGAGTGGCCTGTCATTTAAAAAATTGCTTTCATCTGCATCCATTCTTTCCTTGTCTTCTGTCTACATTCTGATTCTATCACTTTTTGCTTTCTGAAGAATCACATGATTATCCCCTTACTGCACCTTCTGATGACATATGTAAATATAGTCACGTATTTTCTTAAAAAAAAAAAAAGGTTCCTTTGACTCCATCTTCCACACTAGTTAGGCTTTCTCTTCCTTTTTTTTTTTTAATTAATTGCATTATTATTTTGAAGTGGGCATATGAATGTTCTTAGCCTTTTAATGTTACTTACAGTGGGTTTCTTTTAGCTTTATTGAAATATAACTGATACATAATATTGTGTAAGATTAACATGCACAGCATAATGATTTGATGCATTTTCCCATTAAAAGTTGTAATCGTTACTTTTATTGTTACTGATTTCAAGTGCTGTGAAATATATCAATGCAGAAAAATCACATAATTATATATGTATCACTAATTAATATACTTTAGTTTTTCATTTTTTTCAGTTTTATAAAAGTAGAATCAAATATATATGTGAAGGTCTTCTTTTATTTGACATTTTGTTCATGAGATCCATCCATAATGTTGAATGTCACTGTAGTTCCCCTTCACTGCTGTTACGGTATAATGTCGTAGGCATATACTGCAATCCACTTACCTGTTCTTCTCTAAGTGGACTTTTCCAGTTGAGAATTACTATGAATTATGTTTCTATTCACATATCTGTACAAGTACTGTGGTACACGTATGTAAGAGTTTCTGTAGAGTATATTCCTGGAAACGGAATGGCTGAGTCATAGGTTATATATTTTTCATTTACAAGATAATGCCAAACATTTTCCATTCTTTCAACCACATTTGGTGTGTTAATTTTCTCAGCATCCTTGCCAACAGCTGATAGCGTCAAACTTTTAACCTTTTGCCAAGCTAGTGAGTGTGCAGTGGTATTTAATTATAGTTTTTGTATTTCCCCGATTTTACATGAAACTCTACTTTTCATTTATATTAGTCTGCTTTGATACAAGTGAGTGTACAAATTATTTGTTCATTAGAAATTGGATAGTGTAGTTCTTACTAATCCATAGAAATTTTTTATACATCCTGGATATTCTTCAAGTTGTTTTTGCTGCAAATGGCTTCTGCATATCTGAACTTTTTTTATTGTCTTATGAACATAAGTTTTTAATATTAATGCAATTGAAAGTATCATTATTTTTCTTAATGGATTGTACTTTTGCATCTCGTCTAAGAAACTATGTTTTTTAACTTATAAAATCTTTATTATTTCACCTTTTGCACTTAGATCTTTACCTGGATCTTCTGGTTATGTATGAAACGAGGAAAGGCTTCAATTTCATTTTCTTTTTGTATGACTATCTACTTGTCTAAGAATTATTCATTGTAATGTCTGTTTTCCTACTTACCTGAAATGCCATCTCTGTTATATATCAGATATCCATTATGGATAAATCTGTTTCTCTGCTCTTTGTTACCTTGCTCTATGTGTCCATACATATTTTATTATCAAGTTTAAAAATAATCTTAAGATATGGTAGAGGAAATCTTCCCGGCCCATTTTCTTATTTATGTGTCTTGGTTGTCCTTGGTCCCTTTGCATTTCAAAATACTTTATTATTTTTTTTAAATGACATACTTCATCATATTAATTTCAGGTATATTACATAATGATTAAATGTTTGTATATATTGTAAAATGGTCCTTATAATTAGTCTCCCTCACCATAACAGTTACAGAATTTTTCTTGACATGAGAAATTTTAAGGTCTCCTCTTCGAAGCTTTCAAATATGCAGTACAGTATTATTAAATATAACCACTATACTGTATATTATATTCCATGACTCATTTTATAATTGGAAGTTCACCCAGTTTATTGACCCCAGCCTCCCTCTGATAATCACCAATCTGTTCTCTACATCTATGAAGTTGATTTTTTTATTTCTTTTAGATACCAGATATAAGTGATATCATATGGTATTTGTCTTCTGTCTGACTTATTTCACTAGCATAATGTTCTCAAGGTCCATTCATGTTGTTTCAAATGGCAAGATTTCATTTTTTTATGACTGAATAGTATCCTAGTGTGTGTATGTATGTGTGTGTATCTCACATTTTCTTTACCCATTCATCCACTGATGAAAATTTAGAATTTAGGTTGTCTCCACACCTTAGCTATTGTAAATAAAGCTTCAGTGAACACAGAGGGTACATATATCTTCTCAAGTTATTATTTTTTTTTGTTTTATTGGATAAATACTCAGAAGTGAAACTGCTGGATCATAACTATTTTTAATTTTTAAAAATTTTTAATTTTTAAAAATTTTTAATTTTCTGAGGAAACTGTACTACTTTCCATTGTAGCTGTACCAACTTACATTCCCACAAACAGTGCACAATCATTCCCTTTTCTCCTCATCCTTGCCAACACTTGTTGCTTCTTGTCTCTTTGATACTAGTTATTCTGACAGTTGTGAGCTGATAATCTGATTGTAGTTTTGATTTGCATTTCTCTGATCAGTGATGTTGAACATCTTTTCATGGGTCTGTTGGTCAGCTGTATTGTCTTAGGAAAATTGTCTATTCAGATACTCTGCTTTTTTATAATTGGATTGGTTTTGCTTTGCTATTGTAGGACTTCTTTATATATTTTGGATATTAACCTCTTATCAGATACATGATTTGCAAATATTTTCTCCTACTGAGTAGGTTGCTTTTTCATTTTGTTAATGATTTTTTTTTCCTCTGCAAAAGCTTTTTAGTTTAGTGTAGTCCCATTTGTTTATTTTCTCCTTTGTTGCCTTTGCTTTTCATGTTGTATCCAAAATAAAATCAGTCCCAAAGACCGTTTTAAGGAACTTACCATCTATGTTTTTTTATATTTATATATTTTTAATTAATTAATTTCAGTGTAACAGTATTCATTGTTTTTGCACCACACCCAGTGCTCCATGCAATATGTGCCCTCTCTATTACCCTCCACCTGGTTCCCCAACCTCCCACCCCCACCCCTTCAAAACCCTCAGGTTGTTTTTCAGAGTCCATAGTCTCTCATGGTTCATCTCCCCTTCCAATTTCCCACAACTCCCTTCTCGTCTCCATCTCCTCCATGTTCTTTGTTATGCTCCACAAATAAGTGAAACCATATGATACTTGACTCTCTCTGCTTGACTTATTTCACTCATCATAACCTCTTCCAGTCCCGTCCATGTTGCTACAAAAGTTGGGTATTCATCCTTTCTGATGGAGGCATAATACTCCATCGTGTATATGGACCACATCTTCCATATCCATTCGCCCATTGAAGGGCATCTTGGTTCTTTCCACAGTTTGGCGACCGTGGTCATTGCTGCAATAAACATTGGGGTACAGATGGCTCTTCTTTTCACTACATCTGTATCTTTGGGGTAAATACCGTAGTGCAATTGCAGGGTCATAGGGAAGCTCTATTTTTAATTTCTTGAGGAATCTCCACACTGTTCTCCAGAGTGGCTGCACCAACTTGCACTCCCACCAACAGTGTAAGAGGGTTCCCCTTTCTCCACATCCTCTCCAACACACATTGTTTCCTGTCTTGCTAATTTTGGCCATTCTAACTAGTGTAAGGTGATATCTCAAAGAGGTTTTAATTTCAATCTCCCTGATGGCTAGTGATGATGAACATTTTTTCATGTGTCTGATAGCCATTTTTATGTCCTCATTGGAGAAATGTCTGTTCATATCTTCTGCCCATTTTTTGATATGATTATCTGTTTTATGTGTGTTGAGTTTGAGGAGTTCTTTATAGATCCTGGATATCAACCTTTTGTCTGTACTGTCATTTGCAAATATCTTCTCCCATTCCATGGGCTGCCTCTTTGTTTTGTTGACTGTTTCCTTTGCTGTGCAGAAGCTTTTGATCTTGATGAAGTCCCAAAAGTTCATTTCGCTTTTGTTTCCTTTGCCTTTGGAGAAAGGAAGTTGCTGTGGCTGATATCGAAGAGGTTACTGCCTATGTTCTCCTCTAGGATTCTGATGGAGACGGATTCCTGTCTCACGTTGAGGTCTTTTATCCATTTCGAGTTTATCTTTGTGTACAGTGTAAGAGAATGGTCGAGTTTCATTCTTCTACATATAGCTGTCCAGTTTTCCCAGCACCATTTATTTAAGAGACTGTCTTTTTTCCACTGTATATTTTTTCCTGTTTTGTCGAAGATTATTTGACCATAGAGTTGAGGGTCCATATCTGGGCTCTCTACTCTGTTCCACTGGTCTATGTGTCTGTTTTTATGCCAGTACCATGCTGTTTTGGTGATCACAGCTTTGTAGTAAAGCTTGAAATCAGTTAACGTGATGCCGCCAGTTTTGTTTTTGTTTTTCAACATTTCCTTAGCAATTCCGGGTCTCTTCTGATTCCATACAAATAATCCTAAAATTTGTATGGCATCTATGTTTTTTTCCTAGTTTGGTGGCATCAGGTCTTAAGTTTAAGTCATTAATCCAATTTGAGTTTTTATGTATGATATAAGACATGAGTCCCAGTTGGGGCACCTGGGTGGCTCAGTCGGTTAAGCTGTTGCCTTCGGCTCAGGTCATGATCCCAGATCCAGGGACTGATGGGGTCCCACATCGGGCTCTCTGCTCAGCAGGGAGCCTGCTTCTCCCCTGCCCGCCTCTGCCTGCCTCTCTGCCTACTTGTGATCACTCTCTGTCAAATAAATAAACAAAATCTTAAAAAAAAAAAAAAAGACATGAGTCCCAGTTAATTCTCTGCATTTGACTGTTGAGTTTTCCCAACACCATTTGCTGAAGAGAGTATCCTTTCCCCACAGTATACTCTTGGCTCCTTTGTTGCAAATTAATTGACCATAAATGTGTAGGTTTATTTCTGGGCTCTCTATTCTGTTCTATTGACCTATGTATCTGTTTCTGTGCCAGTACCATACTAAATTAACTACCATAGCTTGTAGAATGGTTTGAAATCAGGGAGTATGATACTTCCAGCTTCGTTCTCTCTCAAGATTGCTCTATCAAACACAGGATTAGCCTGTGGTTTTTGTGGTTTCATGCAAATTTTAGAATTATTTTTTATTTCTGTGAAAAATGCCATTGGTATTTTGATAGTGACTGCACTGAATCTGTAGATTAACAATCTTAATTCTTCCAGATATTCTGAGCACAGAATGTCTCTCCATTTGTTGGTATCTTCCATTTCTCTCATCAGTATCTTGTAGTTTATATTGTACAGCTCTTTCAGCTCCCTCTAGGTACTGTGTTCCTTTTGGCACAAGGGTAAATCGGATTATTTCCTTAATTTCTCAGAATTAAAAGCAAGGGGAAGCCAAACTGTGATGCAGGCTACATAAGCCTGAGCCAACTTGGTGGGAAACTCTGGAGAAAATACTGTTCAGAAGAATGCAGTCCTGCACTTGGTTTTCAGCATTGGACTGGACTGTTAAAGACCTTCTTCATGTAGTTATTGGATGTGGGCATAGCCTTAGGGTAGGCAGCTCTCTGTGGCTGAGGCAGATCGTGATGGAGTTGACTGATGAAGATTGCCTACTAACTGTACTGTCCACAGCTGGGCAGCAAGTCTTTCTGTGAAGAAGGATCTGGGTCAGAGGAACATCTGTTGATTTTCACACATTATTTTCTAATACATGCATCAAATCTGGAATTTTTCTTGAATTTCTGCTTCATTTGTATCCCACATATTTTGCAATGTAGTGTGTTTTTTTGCTACTATTCAGTACAAACATGTTTTAAATTTTTCAGTATGATTTCTTTTTGACATATTGATATAACTAGAGATATTTCCTTAATTTACAAAATCTGTGTGTTGCTAGCTACATATTTTTGTTGCTATCTAATTACAGCATGGTTGTAAGTACAATCTGTATGATTTCATTCCATTAAAATTTCTTGTTTGCTTTATGACCCAATATTGGTCATTTTGGCAAATGACACCCTTAAAAAGAACATGTATTCTATAGTTGTTATGTGCTTTAAATTTGGGAGACTATAAGAGTCTCCAGTTATCAAAAAGCATGGCTATCTGCTGGTTGATACTGTGGATTCCTTCCCTCAGTATCCTTTAAAATGGAACCATCCTTTGGAGTGTTGAATCATGGTTTGGATATGAGAATGAGCTAATTACTGAGGTGATGGAATTTGTGATAAAGGAAGTAGTACTGACATGTGGTACAGCCTTAGAAGGGAAAATGTGTATAAATTGTGTATAAATGTCTGTGGAGATTGAAAAAGCAAATGCCTGAATCAAAGAAGAAAGAAGTTTCTAGGATATGAAAAAGAATACAAAGTGGGACCTCCAGGGGAGAGACAGGAGTGCTGAAAAGGCAAAGTCTGCTTACAGTCAGTCTACTTTCTTCCTTCTTCCCAGAAAATTCCATGTTCTCCAACTGTGTAACACTTGTGATTTTACTTGGCAGTGATCTTATAAAAATAGGGTTTTCTGGGGTGCCTGGGTGGCTCAGTGAGTTAAAACCTCTGCTTTTGGCTCAGGTCATGATCCCAGGGTTCTGGGATGGAGTCCTGCATTGGGTTCTCTGTTCGATGGGGAGACTGCCTCCCTCCCACCCCCCTCTGCCTGCCTCTCTGCCTACTTGTGATTTCTGTCTGTCAAATAAAGAAATAAAATCTTTAAAAAAAAATAGGTTTCCTATTTGGGACACTCTTCCCTAAGAAATATGGAGAAAGTACTCAGAAAATAGCTAAAGGATTAAAGTATCAGATGTACTTTGTCCATTTCTATCTGCTATTGAACTAGTAATAATGCCCCTTGCTGGGTGGCTTCTCCTCCTAGTGTTTTCCCTTTGCTTTCATTTTACCAGTATCCTTGCTTCTGTCCTCCAGCTCCACAACTGCAGGAGGAAAGCATGATATAGAAGAAAAAGGGGGGGGGGGTTTCCTGGCTTTAGTTGTCAATGTCCAGGGCCCTTAAGGATTCTGAGAGGACTTGAGGTAAAGGAAGTTACTTGGGAGACTTGACTTTGTGAAGAATAGGACTGTTCCCATATACAGAGAAAAATCCCACAGGTTGGGGAGAAGGTGGAGGTAGGAGAGATCCTGAGAGCAGAGTTTGGTGGGTCACAAGAGGACACAGTATACTTACTGTTCTTCTGACAGGAACTTGGGGAGAGACAAAACTCAATCAGTTGAAGATGTTCTGTATTTTCTTCAGGCAAAAATATTCCAGAAAGGGAATGGCTGATAGGGCCATAGATGGTGTCACCCAGATTTCATTTCCAGTAGGGCAGAGAGTTAGCAGAGAGCTGAGAGAATTAGGAAGTTGAGAAGATTGGAACCAGGAGCCTGTCAGCAATGACCTGTTGGCAAAGGTCCAGCTATTTCAGTGCATACCTGTGAAACAGACACTTCTATCCAACTCTGTACCTTGGAACTCCATAAATGATTTCCACACTGGCTGAGATTAGGCTTCCATCACCCAGCATGATGAGGAGTTCAAAATACAATTCTACACACATATATCGCTGTTTATTAAAGTCTTATCTCTATGCAAGTTTATTATTTTTACATGCTTTATTTCACTTAATCCCCATAGTGACTGAGAAGAGCATTATTCCCACCTTGTAAATAAGAAACACAGAGACAAAGAGCTGAAAACGCCTGGCAAGATTTGGATATTGGAAAGCTAAGTGATGGCAGAATCACTTATTCTTAAAGGTAACATTTTGAAAATTAACAGTTAACCACTTATCAAATGTCTGTTTTTCATAAAGTATGATGAATATAAGTTTATAAGTTTAAGAAATAAAAGATAAAGGAAGCACAGTCTCTTACACCAAAGGGACTTTAACTTAGCAGTTGAGTTGAGGGGAGAGAGACGTGTGAAGACAGAGCACAGTCATGAAGATGGGGGGGCTGGCTGTGGAGTTAGCCACCTTTCAGGGTGTCCAAGGAGGGGGGTCATGCCAGGATGTGGATATTTTCTGTCACAGCTGGGCAGTTGATCGTAGAGAACCCTATCAGAGTCTAAGGAGAGGAGGAGTATTAGAGGGGCCTATTTTAAACTTTTTGTAACTGGAATATTGATACTAGAATATGCTGAATGAATGAAAAGTTCAAACACAGGGTCTGAAGAAGACAGCCATATTTTGCAATGGTTGCTTAAAACAATGAATCAAGGGTGCCTGGGTGGCTCAGTGGGTTAAGCCTCTGCCTTTGGCTCAGGTCATGATCTCAGGGTCCTGGGACTGAGTCCCGCATGGGGGGGGGGGGGGTCTCTGCTCAGCGGGGAGCCTGCTTCCTCCTCTCTCTCTGCCTGCCTCTCTGCCTACTTGCGATCTCTCTCTCTGTCAAATAAATAAATAAAATCTAAAAACCAAAACAAAACAAAAAACACAATGAATCAAGATTCTGGTAAGCTAGCCCCCCAGTTTCAGAGTAAAGGGTCAGAGGAGAGAACAGGACCTCATTGTTGGACATACGTTCAGGTCCCTCTGAGCTGCAGGGAAGGGCTTTCTGAAACGTTGATTGCGGACAGAGCTTACACTCAGGGCACTTCTCTGCTCGCCAGTCTCGTCTTTCAGGTTGCATCATTGTCCTTTATTGACTGTTTTATAAACTCAGGTTACCTCAGCTTGGTTAAGGAAAGCAGTCTTTAAACCTGGCAGAAAAGATAAGGACTGTTAAACTCCGGGTGGGCTTGCTGAGACAGATGATGGGGTTTCTTCCTGGAACCTCCTGCCAACCTTATGGATTTTGCCGTCACTCGTTCTGTTCAGAAAGTGTTAGCACAGCCGGCATGACCTTAATGTCCTTCTCAGGTACGAGTTTCTTTCGTTCTGAACAAAACGACCAGCTCGATTCTTTCAGGGATAGAATTTAGATCTGGCTCTGTGGTGTCAGGGAGTGTGGGTGCGATTCCGTGAAACTTCCCTTGGTTCTTCCGTTAGAAATAACTATTCCTTTTTTCTGTGAATCCGCAGTACTTTGTTCTTGGTTTTTCTATGACCGCCCTTAATTAGTGTGTGATCTGTTTTATGTTTTATGTCTGGTTTCAGTCCACCCAGCACCACTTAACCAATTCTGATTGCAGCGCTATTTTCATTTGGAAATTGTCACCTTCTCCATGTCATTCCAGGCGGGGCTCCCGATTAGGGTACCAGGTTTCTCTGATTACAGGATTGGGTAGAAGGTCAAGGCTTGGCCAATCACAGCACACCATGAGGTAGGCCTCAGTGATTGGCTCATGGGTGAAATAATGAACCCGAAGTAGCCAATCAGAGCTCTTTCTTAGGACTTTTTTTTTCTTTAAAGATACTGCGAAAACAGAGGGTCTATCTTTCTCCTTGAAGTAAAAACTGAAAGATTGTGACTGACAAATTAATTGTGGTTATGTCCTCTAACTTATGGAATGGTCTGAAACAAACAAACAGACAAAAGACTAAACTACAACTTTTAAGCCAGGTGAGAGATTAAGAGGAGGAGACTGAGAATTGTGAGGCTGTCCCTGGATGTCCCTGAGGCAAGGTTCCCTTTATTCTTACCACTTTATTTCTTACCACTGCTGAAAAGATTCCTCATTTCAACCATAAACTAGACTCTAAGCTCCTTAAATCAGTGCAGCCATTTTTCTTTGGCTTCACTGATAGACTTCCAGATGCCTAGCACTATGCCTGTCACAAAGTAGGTTCTCAGCTAATGTTTGTTTACTGAATATTTGGAATTGAATGAGGTGTGAAAAACAACGTGTACATGTCTTTCCAACCATTTTATGTGACTGTGGGCAATTATATAGATTTGTGGGGATTGAACCTAGTTTGTGGACTGTGGCATAAAATTTGGTTCTGTAAATCTTAATTATTTTTTGAGTATAATTTGACACATAATGTTACATTAGTTTCAGGTATGACTGCACATTGATTTCATATTTCCATACATTAGGTTACAGTTGTCACACAAGTATTGCTACCATCTGTCACCTTACAACACTACTACAATACCACTGACTGTGTTCTCTATGCTATACCCTTTACTGTGACTTAATTCATTCCATCACTGGAAGCCTGTACCCCCCACTCCCTTTCACCCATTTTGCCCATTTCCTCATGCCCTTCCCTTTGTCAACCTCAGTGTATTCTCTGTATTCACAGGTCTGATTCTACTTCTTGTGTGTTTATTCATTTGTTTTGTTTTCTGGATTCCACATTTAAGAGAAATCCATATAGTATTATCTTTCTCAGTGTGACTTATTTTACTTAACATAATCTTTTATTTTTCAGTGTAACACACAGGAAAAGTGTATAAACCTAAAACTGTGTAATGGGATGATTTATAAAGTAAAACCCATAAACTACCATACAGGTCAAGAAATAAAGCATTACCACTTTTCCTGAAGCTCTTGTATATTCATTCTGCACTACTCCCACCTATCTTTACTTACTAGTGGCTGAAATATTATGGTGATCATTTCTTTGCTTTGCTTTTTGAATTTAGCTTCAGTATATGTGTCCATTGACATTGCTTTTTGTTTGTGTTTTGTGAACATCATATAAACAGTATACTATAGCATATGTGTATATGTCTATATTTATATTTCATTGTGCTTTGCTTCTTTTCACTCAATATTATGTTTATATGATTCATCTGAGTTGATGCACCTTGCTTTAGTTTATTTGCATTACTGTTTTATAAGTGTAACATATTCTGTTGCTGAAATGTTCCCTAGATTTTTGGCTATAAAATCTATGCTGCTATTTAACTATTGTACATGTATCTTGGTGCCTTTGTATCCATGGTCTCTATGGTATATTTACCTAAGAGTTAAATTGCTGAAACATAGTATATGTCTATTTTTTAACTTTAATAGCTAATGCTTTACATTGTCACCAGTCCTAGGTCTTCTCAGATTTATTTTTACCCCCACAAATCTTAAATCATGCAGCTTTCAAATACCGTTCTTAGAGATGTATTTACCATTTTTTGTTGTTGTTGTTTTGTTGTTGTTTTTGGTTTATACTGAAGAATAATTGACATGTATTAGTTTTAGGTGTACAATATAGTGGTTTGATATTTATATGCATTATTAAGTCTGGTTGCCATTTGTTTCCATATAAAGTTATTACAATATTATTAACCATATTCTCTATGCTGGACATGTCTTACTTATTTTATAATTGGAAGACTGTACCTCTAATCTTGACCTGTTTCATCTACCATCCACTCCCTCCTCTGTCAACCATCAATTCTGTGTATTTATGAATCTGTTCTATCCTGTTTTGTTTGTTCATTTATTTTTAGGTTCCACATATAAATGAAATCATATAGGATTTTTTTTCTCTTCGTGTACTTAGCATAATGCCCTCTGTGTCCATCCATGTTGTCACAAATGGCAAAATTTCATTCTTATGGCTGACTAATATTCCATAATATGTATGTGTGTACACACACACACACACACACACACACATACTTCTTTATCCATTATCTATCAGTGGACATTTTAGTTTCTTTCATATCTTGGCTATTGTAAGTTATTGTAAGTAATGTATGATGAATGTAGGGGTGCATACATCTTTCAAATTCATGTTTTTGTCTTCTTCAGATAAATACCTAGAAGTGGAATTGACAGATTCTATGGTAGTTCTATTTTTAATTTTTTGAGGAACCTCCATGCTGTTTTCCCCAGTGGCTACACCAGTTTACATTCCCACCAATAGTGTGTGAGGCTTCCTTTTGCTTCACGTCCTTGTCAACACTTGTTATTTCTTTTTAATAATAGCCATTTTGACAGACAAAAGGTGATTTCTCATGGTTTTGATTAGTATTTTCCTGATGCATAGTAATGTTGAGATTTTGATGTGCTTGTTGGCCTTTTGTACATCATCTTTGGAAAAACATCTACTCCCATCCTGTCCCCATTTTTTTTTAAATTGGGGTTTTCATATTGAATTGTAGAAGTTATTTATATACTTTGAATGTTAACCCCTTATTGGATATATCATTTGTGAATATATATTTTACATTCAATAAGTTGCCTTTTTGTTTTGTTGATAGTATCTTTTGCTGTGCAAAACCTTTTAAATTTCATGTATTCCCACTAGTTTAGTTTTGTTTTTATTATCCTTGCCTCATGATGATGAGACACATCAAAAAAATATTACTAATATCCATGTCAAAGGCTTACTGATTATGTTTTCTTCTAAGGGTTTTGTGGTTTCACATCTTACATTCAAATCTATAACATGTTTTAATTTTTAAGAAACTGATCTAGTTTCATTCTTTTGCATGTAACTGTCTAGCTTTCTCAACACTCTTTATTGAACAGAGCATCTTTTCCCCATTGTATTTTCTTGCCTCCTTTGTTGTGGGTTAATTGACCATCCAAACCTGTGTTCTTTCTGGGCTTTCTATTCCATTCCTTTGCTCTATGTTCTGTTTTTGTGCTAGAACCATATTGTTTTGATTACTACAGCTTTGTAGTATAGTTTGAAATCTGGAGTGTGATACTGCAACTTTGTTGTTGTTGTTTTCTTCAAGTTTGTCTTGTCCATTTGGGGTCCCCTGTGGTTCTACAAACTTTAGGATTATTTGTCCTAGTTCTGTGAAAAATGCCATTGGTATTTTGATAGGGATTTCATTAAAACTGTGAATTGTTTTGGGTAGTATGGACATTTAAAAAATATTCCTCCAACTCATTAGATATCTTTCCATTTTTTGAGTTGTCTTCCATTTCTTTCATCAATGTCTTCTAGTTGTCAGAGTACAGGCATTTCACCTCTTTGGTTAGTTTTGTTGCTAATTATTTTATTCATTTTTTGGTGAAATTGTAGATGGAATGGTTTTCTTTTTCTCCTAGTCCATTATTAATGTATAGAAACACAACAGATACCTGCAGATTTATTTTGCATACTGCAAATTTCCTGAATTCATTTATTCTAAGAATGTTTTGGTGGAGGCTTTGGGATTTTTTATGCATTGTATCATGTTATCTGCAAATAGAATTTTACTTCTTTCTTACCAATTTGTGTGGCTTTTCTTTTTATTGCCTAATTTCTGTGGCTAAGACTTAAAATACTATATAATATAATATAATAAAAAAGTTGGGATAGTAAGCATCCTTGTCTTACTCTCATCTTAGAGGAAAAGTTTTCAGCTTTTCACTGAGTATGATGTTAGCTGTGGGTTGGTTATATTTGGCTTTTAGCTTTTATTATGTTGAGGCATCTTCCCTCTAACCCACTTTGTTGAGTGTTTTGTTTCTTTTTAAACTTAACTTTTTAAAAATTTTGTTTTAAGATTTTATTTTTTTACCAGAGAGAGAGAGAGAGAGAGAGACAGAGAGAGAGAGAAAACAGGCAGGGAGAATGGCAGGAAGAGGGAGAAGACTCCCTGATGAATAGAGAGCCACATATAGGACTCGATCCCAGGACCCTGGGATTATGACCTGAACTGAAGGTAGACACTTAACCAACTGAGTCACCCAGGCACCCCTTTGCTGAGTGTTTTATCATAAATGGATGTCGAACTTTGTCAAATGCCTTTTCTGCATCCAGATGATTATATGATCTTTGTCTTGCATTTAGTTAATGTGATGGATCATGTTGATTGATTTTGTGGATATTGAACCATTTTTGTATCCGTAGGATAACTGCCACTTGGTCATGTGTATGATCTTTTTAATGCATTACTAAATTTGATTTGCTAATATTTGTTGATATTTTTGCATCAGTGTTCATCAGAGATATTATCCTGTAATTTTCTTTTTTGTAGTGTCTTTGTCTTTGGATCAGGCTTTAGGGTAATACTGGCTTTGTAGAGTGAGTTTAAAAGTATTCCTTCTCTATTAATTCTACGAAATAGTTTGAGAAAGGTAAGTATTAACTCTTCTTTAAATGTTTGGTAGAATTTATTTATGAGACCATCTGATCCTGGCCTTTTGTTTATTAGGAGCTTTTGTTTACTGATTTAATTTCATTACTAATAATCAGTCTGTTTGGATTTGTTATTTCTTCCTGATTTACTCTTGGGAGATTGTATAATCCTAGAAATTTATCCATTCTTCCATGTTGTCCAGTTTGTTGGTTCGTAGTTGTTCATAGCAGTCTGTTACGATTCTTTCCGTTTCTAAGGTATCCGTTATAATTTCTCTTTCATTTCTGAGTTTATTTATTTGGGCCCTTCTTTTTTTAGTTTTCTCTTTCATTTATTTCCACTCTGATCTTTATTATTTCCTTTTACTAACTTTGAGTTTTTTTGTTTGTTTGTTTGTTTGTTTTAGTTCCTTTGAGTGTAGGCTAGATTGTTAAGATTTTTCTTCTTGTTTCTTGAGATGGCTTTGCAACACTATAAACTTCCCTCTTAGGACTGTTATTTCTGTCCCATGATTTTGGAATGCTGTGTTTTTGCTTTTATTTGCCTCTTTGTTTCTTTTCTATTTCTTCATTTACCCATTGGCTGTTTAGTGTCATGTTCTTTAGTCTCCACGTGTTTGTGTTTTTTACTAATTTAAAAGATGTGTGATATGATTTCAGTCTTCTTAAATTTATTGAGACATTTTTGTGGCCTAACATGTGATGTCTCCTGGAGAATCATCTGTGAGCACTTGAGAAGAATGTGTATTTTGCTGGTTTTGAATGGAATGTTCTCTATGTATCTCTTAAATACATCTCATCTAATGTATTATTGAAGGCCAGTGTGTCTTTATTTTCTGTCTGGATGACCTATCCATTTGTGTAAATTAGATGTAAAGTTCCCCTGCTGTCACCGTATTACTGTCAATTTCCCCCTTTGTGTCTGTTAATATTTGCTTCATCTATTTTGGTGTTCTATGTTGAGTGTAAAAATATTTGCAAGTGTTATATCTTCTTATTGGATTGATCCCTTTTTATTATGTAATTCCCTTTTTTGTAGTCTTTTGTTTTGAAGTTTTATGGTTTTAAAAGTCTTAAGTTTATTTTCTTTCCATTTCTATTTGTATGGAATGTCTTTTTCTGTCCCTCCACTTTCAGTTCATTTATGTCCTCAGATGCACATAGATGGGTTTTGTTTTTTTTATTCATTCAGTCACTCAGTGTCCTTTGATTGGGGCATGTAGGAGCATTCATTCCATTTACATTTAAAGTAATTATAGGTTTTTACTTATTGTAAGTTTTCTTATTTTCTGTTATTACTTATTTCTGTTATTATTTTGTTATTTTCTGTTTTTTTAAATTATTTTGTAATTCTCTGTTCATTTCTTTGTCTTTTGCTTTCTTCCCTTGTGATTTGCTGACTTTCTTTAGTGTTATATTTTGATTTTTTCCTTTTTGTTTATTAATTACAAGTATCTGGTTACCATGAAGTTCATATATAACTTCCATGTAATAGATGTAGCAGTCTATTTTAAGTTCATTGTCGCTTAAGTTTGAACACATTCTAAAAGTTCTATTTTTGACCTTCTTACCCGTATGTTTTATGTTTTTGATGTCACATTTTACATTTTTATTTTGTGTATCCCCTAATTATTCTAGATAGAGCTAATTTTACTATTTTTGTTTTTTAAGCTTCATGCTAACTTTATAAGTGGTTGATCTACTACCTTTGCTATATGTTTGCCTTTACCAGGAGATTATTTTTCTTTCATATATATATTCTTATTTGTAGTTATGGTCTTCTTTTCTATTTAAAGAAGTTTCTTGAATATTGTTTTGTAAAGCTCGTTTAGTGGTGATGGACTTCAGCTTTTGCTTGTCTGGGGAACTCTTTACTTCCCCTTCAGTTTTGAAGGAGAATCTTGCTGAGCAGAGAATTCTTGGTTGTAAGTTTTGTTTTTCTTTTCAGTGCTTTAAATATCTTGTACTATGTTCTTCTGACCTGCAAAGTTTCTGTTGGAAATTCAGTTGAGAGTTTTATGAGGATTCCGATATATGTAACTGTTTTCCCCTTGCTGCTTTTAAGGTTCTCTATTTATCTTTAATTTTTGCCATGTAAATTATAATGTGTTTTGGTGTGGATCTCTTTGGGCTCATCTTGTTAAGGGCTTTCTGTGCTTCCTGGATCTAGATACCTGTTTCTCATATCGATTCTCAGATCTCTCTCTGTCTCTCTTCTAAGATCCTGTAATGTGAATGTTTTTATTCTTGACGTTGTGTCAGAGGTCCCTTGAACTGTTCTCATTTTAAAAATTCCTTTTTGGTGTTCTGTTTGGATGAATTCCATTACCCTTTCCTTCAGATCTCTAACCCATTCTTCTGTATCAGCTTATCTGCTATTTATTCCCTCTAGTGTATTTTTCCTTTCTCTTATTGTATTCTTCAGCTCTAATTGGTGTTTTCTCATATTTTCTCTCCTTGTTGAAGATCTCACTATGTTCATCCATTGTTTTCTCAACTATGGCAAGCATCTTTATTATCATGATTTTTAACTTATTCTCAGGCTGATTGCTTATCTCTATTTCATGTAGCTTTTTTCCCCGAGGATTTGTCTTGTTCATTTATTTGTAACATATTCTCTTAATACTCATTTCCTCATTCTGTGTTTGTTTCAGTGTATTAGGAGTTAAGCTATGTCTTCTGGTCATGAAAAAATAGCATCATGTAGGAGCTGATCCTGTGGTACTCAGGAGGGCAGTTCTTCCTGGCTACAAGAGGAAGGTATCCCAGGTATGTCCCTTGTGGGCTGCATGTAAGCTCCTGTTGTAATGGGGCTATCATAGCTTCAGGTTCACTGGTGGGTAGGGATGGCCCTGGCCTAGCTTCTCAGATTTTTATTTTAGCCAGTTTGATTGGTATATAGTTATAGTTTGCTTCTAGTTTTCATTTGCATTTCCCTGCTTGTTAAAGAAGTCTATCTTATTTATTGGTCATTTGGATTTTTTTCTTCTGTAAAATATCCAGTTAAGTCTTCAGCTTACTGTTTTTATTGATTTGTCTAACACATTCTTATCTATTTGTAGTTCCTTGTGTATCCTGTATATAAGTCCTTTGATGGTGATATGATTAAAATTGTATTCTCCCATTCTATGCCTTTTTTTTCTCACATTGTGAATATATGTTCTGATTAATAGAAACTCATAATTTTATTTTTAAGTACATCAATGTATTTCCTTATGTATAATATTTTTTCGATTTTTATGGCTTGTTCTCTGAAGGGGTGCATTGGCATTTTTGTAATATTGATGGAAGCATCTCTGTGTACTACCCATGATTAATGAGAAAGGAGTTAGGCTCCACATTTTCATGAGAATTTCAAAGAATTTTTAAACATCTTTTAAAATCATCACCCATGATAAAATCAAGTGAAAGATTTTTGAGAAAGCGGGCTAGGATACATTTAAAGGAAGAAAAGTTGAAGTTGAAAGAAGAAAGAAGAAAAAGAAAGAAAGAAAGAAAGAAAGAAAGAAAAAAAAGAAAAAGGTTGTAGAGAGGAGAGGTCAGAATATGCATATTTTCTCTTTCATAGTTGTTATCTTTTCCTTTTATGCCCCTAGAGGGCAGAGGCTGTGTCTAGCAGATATGGATTCATAATTGGTGTTTAGTAAGAACTTAATCATAGCTGTTTTTTTCTTTAATAATAAATGATTTCTCCACTCCTGAACAAATTTCTATGATAGTTCTTCCAGTTGATCTCATTAATTTAAAATATTGATTGAATACTACCCTGAATACTGAATTTAGGGTCCCATCTTAACCAAAATGCCAAGTAAAATGAATTAATTTCTGGTGAAATTTGATCATAATCAGAATGATTAGAAGCCCCTATTACTTGTCTTTAACTATCTAACATCCTCCAAACTTTCTCCCCTATTTCAAAAATCAGTCATCTTATTTTTCTATTCTCATTCCATTTGTCCTATCAGGGGAGATCTGTCAAATATATCCACGATGAAGAATTACTCTTAATAGCTTAATCAAAAATGGTTATGTAATTATGCCTAGCTTTTTTTTGTGTTTTGATATTTTGGAGCCATAAACCTTTAAACTGATAACTTTCCTGTGAGTATGGTAACATAGTGTCCATTAATTTATATCCATGCTAATGTCCAAAGATTGGGAACAAATGCCATTAAAAGACATGAGCTGTTCTGTTTATGGACAAGGATTCTGCCATGTAACTAATATTCTGCTTTCCCTGCTATATTCATTTGTCCTTGAATGTATCCATACCCAAACCAGCAGCATATTTGGTTTTGCACTTGGGTTTTCATGCAGTCTGTGACTTTTCCCCTCTTCCCAATTAGCTACATCTCTAATCAATTTAATCTATCTTTGACAGCAAGCCATATTTTCCTACCTTGTTGATGAGCATGTCATGTGGAACAGAGTCAGAAGCCTCCCTGAAGTCAAAATATATTATGTCTGTCCCTTCCTCCCTGCATACAAGGTCTGCTACTCTGTCAGAGGAGGCAATTGAATTGGTCTAACATGATTTGTTGGTCACAAAGTCGTGCTGGTTATTACCCATCATTCTGAGCCTTTCCATGTGCTTGCAAATTGATTAGGCATCTTGATCTTGTGGTTAATGTACTTTTTGTCATTGTTTAGAGCTGGGGACACTCCACTGCAATCTTGGGCTACAGTAAGCATTCTTTACCATCTATTTCCTATCCTTTAAAGATAAGAAGCTCATTTGTTTTTACAGCCCAGATATTCTCAAAAAGAAAAGTTAATGGTTACAAGGACTCCTGGGATATTTTATTTATAACTTTAATTTGGTATCCAAAGAATTAAAAGAAATTATGTTTTTATCCTTATCAACTGGAAATGCAACAAATACTTGAGTCCCTGCTATGTGAAAAGCATTAGGTTGCTATGTTTTGTGTGAGGTACAGTGATATTTAAGATGGTCTCTAATCTCGTGTATAAAAAACATGAACAGATAGTTGACAATGATATTTTGTGTATAGTATAGAGAAGATAAAGAATCGGTTTTTAGTATGCTGTATGTCACTAGTTACCATAATTTCTTTGTTCCTGATTATCTAGCTAAATTATTTTTAAAAATAGCCTATAAGTATAGTACATATATATCTTTTTGAGTTGGCTGCCCTTTAAATTTTTACCCATTTTTTTTAAAGACTTATTTATTTATTTGAGAGTGAGAGTGTGAGACAGGGAGGGACAGAGAGCCCCAAAGTGGGGTTTGATCCCACCACCCTGAGATCATGACCTGAGCAGAAATCAAGAGTTGGATGCTTAACCAGCTGTGCCACTGAGGTGTCCCGATTTTTACTCATTATTTACCTACATCCTCAAAATTTTTAGTGGAGGTGAGGTTGATTTCATTATATTCTCACTGTCACTACATATATTCCCTGTTGTTGTCTTTATCTCTCTGTTTTCTGTCTTCAATTTTTCCTTCTTTATTTATTCCTCTGCCCAGTTATGTGTTTGTGGGTATGTTCTTCCAAGATGAGAGGCTGTCACTAAGATTGTTGATTTTTAGGGCCTCTGAGGAACTCTCATTGTACTGTTTAAATAAAGGCTTTGTAATACCATATTATCATCATTAACAAAATATGAAAACTAATCTAGATCTTTATAGTTATGAGGATCCAACACTTATGAAAAAACAATGTAAATAATAGGCAAAAAATACTCCGTGACCACCTTTTTTTTTTTTTTTTTTTTTAAGATTGATTTATTTATGTGAGAGAGGGACAGGGGAAGAGAGAGAGAATCTCAAGCAGACTCCTCCGCTGAGCATGGAGCCCAGTGTAGGGCTCAGTGTCACCACCCTGAGATTATGACCTGAACTAAAACCAAGAGTCAGACACTTAGCTGACTGAGCCACTCAGGTGCCCCCGAACACCTTTTTTTTTTTAAATAAATTTATTTTAAAATATAATTTAGAATTGGAGAGTTAAAAGTCTCAGGATAGACTACAACATTTCTTAATTGTACCCAATTATTATCAACTGCTTTTTAACTAAATTTATAAAATAAACTTGAAGGAAATATGCTTTATATTACTTATAGATAGGGTTTCTGCCATTAAAATTTCTAAATCTTGACTGTTGGAAAAGTTATTAGATGATATTAGGTAATTATTGTTAGGTGTGGTAACAAAATTATAGTTAGGGAACTACTAGTTTTGGGAGAAGGATGTTGATATACTTAAGGGTAAAATGTATTAATATAGGTAAATTTTTTGGAAATGTTTTGACAGTTTATAATACATGCATATGAATTTATGCAATCATACATATATATATGTATGTACCTATAATGTATGAAGTCTAAAGTCGTAGGCTCAGAGGGAGCTTTTATCCCCCTGCTTTATCTTATCACCAGCTTATTTCATGCCTTCATCACACCCCCGTCTCCTTCAGTTTTTCACTTACATGTCATTGGTTTGTCTCCCACTACTGGCTCCAGTTACTTTTTTCAGTACATTAAAGGGGAACCTCGACTGCATATCCTATTGTCCAACCAATGTTCGGAGCTTCTCCTTGTCCTTATGACTACCTTGTCTCCTTATAGCCAGGTGGAAGAAAGAAGGAGAGAGAGAGAAAGAAGGAAATGAGGAAAAGGAGGCAACAGGGAAACTGATGGGTTCACATGAAAACTGGTAATACATCCATGCACCTCTACTCTCTGCTTCTGTCCTCCCTTCAGATACAGATGGGGTGTGACAATGAATATTTGGTAAACAAACTAGTAAAAAAAAAATCAATGAATGTTTCAAACAGATATGTGGTCCTCAGTACAAGTTTATTGAATCTATAACGTAGGTATTTAAAAATCTGCCCAAGTTCTTTCTTGCTAGAGCCATCTTGTAAAAGGCTTTCTTGAAAAGGCTTTTTTTTTTTTCCCTCCAGACATAAACATAAAAAAAAAAAAAAAAAAAAGCCCTGCATTGTGATAACCCCTGGCACTTATCTTGGCATAGACAATATTTCCTGGAAGATAAAGGGTTAAAGTAGATCTCGTAACCTTACAATTTTATTTCAATAAAGCAAAATCAATTAGTATGATGTGTGCTGTTGAAACCGAAGCAAATGCTAGCATAGTGTAATTGCACAAAAGTGTCTGTGAAGAAAGAATGCCAATCAATAATTGATTTTCTCTCATTTAAATTTTTTATTTTCTGTTGGTCAGGATACAGACTAGAGGGAGTGAAGACCTTTTTAAACTCCCTGCTTATTTGAAGTATGCGACGGATGGATAAAAGCAAGCTTCTTCCAAACATAGTTCTCTTGCTCTCTCATCATTTTAAATCTGTGAACGTGGAGTACATAGATGAGCAATTTTTGAAGTACATTAAGAATAACAACTGCAAAAAAGATCAGACTTCAGTTAATTAAGGGGAAGTATGGGCTAGAGTATAGACTTGCTGCACAAAGCACACAAAGTATACTTTTTCTGATTATCATTCATTTATTCAAAATGTAGCAGCTTAAAGATGCAAAAACTTTAGAGGTCTTTTAATTTTACTTTCCCTTTATAGGACTTCTAAGTCATGGCCGTCTTGCTTTCAGGTGCTGTGAGATTCCCACCTTGGGAAAGCTAGACCTTTCTATTAGAGGAGTAGTTAAATTCTAAGAAATCTTGTAGTTATATTCAACTGCAACCTATTTTGGTAATTTTTGCTGATAGGTTCTGACTTTTTCTTCTGGGGCTCCAAAAGATAGCTGTCTAGGGAAGCATTATATTATAGAAAACTGGGTATCAAGTGTGGTCCTTCCACCACCACATCAGCTTCACCTGGGAACTTGTTATAAATGCAGTTTTGAAGTCCCACCCTGGAAATATCAAATTAACTCTAGGGGTAAGGAGTGGGGCCCATTAATTGTGGCTCAAAAATAACTGTCTTACAAATACCAAATTGTTTATTTGATTAATCAGTGTAGACAGAACAATCAAGAAAAAGAGTTTACATGGGGAGATGGAGAGGAGAAGGGAGTTGAAGGAAAGTGGAAGGGGAGATGAACCATGGGAGACTATGGACTCTGAAAAACAACCCGAGGGTTTTGAAGGGGCGGGGGGTGGAAGGTTGGGGAACCAGGTGGTGGGTAACAGGGCACATACTGCTTGGAGCACTGGATGTGGTACAAAAACAATGAATACTGTTACGCTGAAAATAAATTAAAAAAAAAAAAAAGAAAAAGAGTTTGTAGCAGTTGCCCCTTCCCCACCAAAGAGTGGAAAAAGCAGGAAGAGCTATCATAATCCAGAGAAAAGAGAGAAGACAGATGGTTTAGAACGGGAAAGCGATGTGGATGATGTGGAATTTGAACTGAATGTGGGAATAAAGAAAATGACTTCTAGGCTGCAGAGAATGAATCAGAGCTTCTAGTTCAGAAGGACCAATGAGACACGTGGGGTCTTTGAGAAGAAGGCATTATTCTTCCATCATTGTAACTTGGGGGTCTTTGAGTATCTCTGAACTGCAGCATCTAAAAATATTACACAACAGGATTGTTTTGAACTTCCAGAGAAGTGGTATGGAAATTTCAGTTCCTGGGTAATGGGAGTATTTGTTTTGGAAAGAGTTTATAATATTTGATATTTATAAAATTATTATGATATTTGCCAGGGCTCCTTTATGCCAAAACATGTGGCTTTCTGATTTTCCTTCCTGTGCACTACCAGTGTGTTTCTCTGTGAAACAGTCATCAACGGTCATTTGCTGAGCAACTATGATAGGCAGGAAAGGATGTGCTTAGGACAAGAGACACTGGAAATGTAAAACCCGTTGACTAAATTAGCTCCCAGGCTTCACTTCAATGGCAGTACCCATCTCTGTTTCCAAATGTTCTATTGTAATTAGATACATGTTGCTAGATTACAGAGAGCAAATTAAAATGTTCATGGGACCAGGCAGGTAGAACAAGTGACTGAAGCAGGTGTAGGTACATATGCTTGCATTGAGCAGCTGGAGGTTTGCCTTTTCTAAGAAGGCAGCTGCTCCGGAAACCCAGCTACTTGCTGCTAAAATGGAATGTCAGCCTGGTTGCCATACATTCTGACTTTTTCAAAAGAAGCTAGGTATATGGATTCTATGTGAAATCACCTGATTTTTAAATATGTCTAGCATTTATAAAACAGCCACCCGAAAACATAACTGCAGCCCTCACTTGGATCTAGACTTCAGTCTGTAAATTTTGAAGCTAGATGAATGTCGGGCACTTCCAGGAAGCAAGTCTTTGGAGGAATACCTGGGCATTTGGTCTGGGATTCTGTGATCTTTCCCAGGCAGTATAACCAGCATCTGACTCCTCAAGAGCTCTGTTGTGCTCAATATTGTACCAAGTGGGATTTGCAAAATTTATGTCCAGTGAGCCTCCTGTTGGGGAATTTGATTTGGCATATGTCTCCTTCCAAACCTCAAATTGTGTTTCCAGCCAGACAATATAATAATCATTCCCAAGATATCCCCAAATGCTGCTAAAAATTGCAAGAATCCAGTGACGTTTGAATAAAAATGCTAAGCCTGTTTTTATGGATTGGAAGTATTCACTACCTCCCATCCAGATAATAAAATGAAACAATTAGGCATTTAGAAAAATGCCTGCACAGCAATACATTGTAGCATTAGCTGGATGGACCTCGTATAGTGGGGTATTCTGCAGCTTCTGGAGACTGTGTGAAAATCACAGAAGGTGAATTTATTCTGTATATTTACTATGTCTTTGTGACTTCAGTTGAGACCGATTATAAAGACCATGATCTTCTGCATTACAAAATGATCATTTGTTGCAATTTCTCGAGAGTGTGTTTCTGGATTGTTTGAACCATCACCAAGTCTGAAAATCATTTTTCCTTCCTACCTAGTGTGCATGCACACGCACACACACACACACACACACACACACACACAACTAGAACTTCAAGAAATTATTTTTATTTTTGCTATATAAAATGTGCTGTGGTATTTTATTTTTTTTCTAGACTAGCCAAGTGTAAACTGTTCCATTCTGTTATATTAATAAATCATGAAAAAGATGTTATAATCCATTAATGAGTTATAACCCACAGTCTCAAAATAATTGGTCTAAAATATGTCTGTGATTGTAGTGATTCTTGGTCAATATGACTTTCAAGGTCAATGCTGTAAAAATCCTTACAACAACAATGACCAAGGGAAGAAAAAATTTAAAAAAGGAAGAAAAAGAGGGAAGTGAGAGATGGGAAAAGAGGGAGATGGAAAAACAAATCCAATGGATGGTTCTAATTCTTTAGTTAGTGCTTTCATTTATTATCCTAATACCTACTATTACTTGAACACTAACTGAGCATTGAGTCCCAAATGAGACTGGAATTAGAGTAGAGTCAGTGAGGAGCCTAGGGTGTGATATTGAAGGAAACACTCATTTTACTGTATTATGTTTTTAAATTTTATTTAAAGATTTTATTTATTTTGACAGAGGAAAAGCACACAAGTAAGCAGAGTGGCAGGAAGAGGGAGAGGGAGAAGCAGGCTCCCCGTTGAGCAGAGAGTCCGATGTGGGGCTGACCCCAGGACCCTGGCATCAGCTGGAAGCAGATACTTAACTGACCAAGCCACCCAGGCTCCCCTGTTTTTAAATTTTTTAAGTAATAAAAAAAAAATTCCTTGAGAGAGGGGAGCAGCATGGGTTGGGGGGTGGAGAGCATCTCAAGCAGGCTCCGTGCCCAGGATGGAGACCACATGGGGCTTAATCTCATGACCCTGAGATCATGACCTGAGCCAAAATCAAGAAATGGACACTTAACTGACTGAGCTACCCAGGTGTCCCAATGCTTTTCTTATTTTAGATTGTTCAAAGAACCTGTCCTAATCAGTCTAACATATCAATAGAGCTGAGACATTAAGCAAAAATCAGAGTGAAAAAATGCAATTCTATTTCTGTAAAGGGGATACAGCATAAATAATATCAGAGATATCAGAATAAGTGTAGGGTATTTAGAGACAGAATATCATACTGGGATTTGGTTTGGAGTAAGAAGGCCTTATCTGGTTCTAGGGAATCTTGAAAATCTCTGTCATATTGTGGTTCATTTCTCTTTTTGTTAAGAGTTGCTATAACTAGATTAGTCCTGGATAATGCTGATGTTTTTGTTGTTGATGACAAGGATGATAAATGGAGCAGCATTTACAGCATCAGACTAAGTGATTTACATGCATTAGGTCATTTAATAGCTGTATCTTGATTCTTCTCCTCTGGCTGGACTTTTCTTCCCTCCCATGCAGATAGTTCTCCTCCCATCTGGTCCTGCATGCTTCCAGGACTTGCTGCTCTATAGCTATCTTTGCTAAGTGCTCAGGGAAGGCTGGTTGCTGGGGACACAGTGAGTGGTACCAAATTGTGCTTGCTTTATTTGTATTCATGGACAATCGATCACCTTCCAGGCTTGTATGAGGCCCTATAGGGAAGCAAAAAGTCAAGGATATGGGTTAAGTATGTCTGAATTTTTTCGGAATTATTTCAGAAATAAGTGGTGTGGATTATCTATAAACATCAAAACATAACCCAGTCATCATTTCTCACTCCTCGTCTTGAGTTGTACTTTATTAAATAATCTATTCATGTTGCTTCCAGGATGACTTGCTTCTCTTATCTTTCTATTTTTACTTACTACTTGTCAGTATTTTGCTTGTTTGCTTTGTTTTTCTATGCCCCCCCCTTGCCTTTTTCCCACTTGTTTCTTCTTGTCTCTCTGATCTCCAAATGTTAGAAACCCCAGAGCTCAGTACATGGACCTTTGTTGTTTTGCTCCCTAAGGGACCTTGTCTAGTCTCATTACTTTAAATACCATCTTTATGTTGATGATTCCCAAATTTGTATCTTCAGGTCAGAATTTTTCTCTGAACTCAAGATCTATATAGACCTCTTCCTACTTGACATCTACACTAAGAAATCTAAAGAGTATTGTGCACCAAAGAGGTCTAACAATTAACACAGCAAGGCAAAGACTGCTGTCCTTAGAGAAGTGTTTATGAGGTTAGCCATTGGCTGACATCTGGGAACTTGACCCTTGCAGTCTTTCTAGCCAATAGTTAACTGATAAGAGTGGTTCCCTATGTCCAAAATGTGTGGACAATGAGGTTTATGTTGAAAATGGGCATTTCTTCTGGAAGTCTGGGATTTGGGTGAATGCTAGGCTGAAGATGTGTATGTACATCAACAGCCTTTAGTACAAATGTTGGTCACTGAGTCGCTAAAGAGCGTTCTTCAAACACAACATTTTGCATGTGTTGCTACTACTTGTTGCTGGAGAAATTAAGCCTGCCATGTATGTTTTCACTGGGAGAGAACTCTTGGAAACTTGCACCCTGGGAACTATTTTCCCCCTAAACTATGGGAGGGACCCAGTGATATTTGTTGAATGAACAAATAAATGGTGAGTAGTCACTCCTTGCCTACCCGTTCTTTTCATCTCTACATCTTTGTGGCAGATTCATTGCAAACATTGTTCTAGCTCTTCACGCCTCCTTACATGCTCTTTGCAATGTGATTTTCCTGCTCTTCCTATCAAGAGGTGGAATCTGTTTCTTCATCTGTTGAATCTGAATTGACTTTTTGGCTTGACTTGGCTAACAAAATGTTGTGGAAGTGTCAGTATGCTGGCTCTGGACCTAGGTCTGCAGAGGCCCTTCTTGCTTCCATTCTTCTTTCTTAGAACTGTTTTTGTGATGGGAGCAAGCCCAGGCTAACTTATTGGAAGATAAATGTGGAAGAGAGACAAAGCATATCAGCAGAGAACTTTCCAGATTAGCAATCCTCAGCTGACCCACTAACTCACCACAAGATGTATAAGCAAGACTAGGTTTAGTTGGCCAAACTGCACCAAGATCATCAGAGCTTCTCAGCTGATCCATAGATTAGTGGACAACAATAACTTTATTATTTTATGCCAACAAGGTATTAACATTTTGGTGATTGCAGCACTGAAATGGCAATGGATAATTATGCATCTGACAGTAACCTTAGGAAGTATTTTTTATGTCAGAGATGTCTTTTATCTCTCAGAGACAGCCTAGCTTAAAGCTCATGGGCTCTGGAATCAGATCACATTGGGTTCAAATCCCAGCTCCATCACTTCTGGTGTGACCTAGTGCAATTTACTTAATCTTTTGAGCTTCTCCTCATAAGTTGTAAATTAAAGATAAGAATATTTGCTCACAGAGGTTTTGTGAAAATTGACTCACATGTCAAGCACCCAGCACAACCTGCTGTTTTTCTAAAATAGTATCACTAACTTTCCTTGAAAACTACTTATGGCTAAATCGCCCATAAATTAATCAACATGCTTGTAGAAATTATTTATAATTATTTTCTTATTAAGATCCACCAGCTTGGTATACTTGCTATTGACTCTTCAAAACTGTGTTTCCTTTTGGTCATCCTAACTGACATTATTCAGTTGCAAGGGGTTGACCTCATAGCTGATAGTTCAAGGTTGAATGACATGGCTCATTTTTACTTCATTTGTGCCCTTTATGGTCTTATTGACTCAGGCCAAATACTTCCTCATTGTTCTGTTTCTGAACTAAAGACACCTAAATTCCAAACATCAGCCTGGAGGAAACTGGATGCTTCTGATTCAGTGCCTTATACCTGGAAACTGACTGAGGTATTCCCAGCAACTGTTGGTTATCTCCGATAAGTCCAAGTGAAATATGGGCTTCTCAGTGCAAGGCCAGAGGTCCTGGACCAGTCCATTCACAATCCCACAAATCTGCCTGTTAATACTTAGGTGTTATTTTTGAATATTTATCCTTGTATTTTATGAAGCCTCTTCAATAAAAGCTAGAAATGTAGGCTAAATTTTATGTAATGTCTTGGGCCTTAGATTTAATTTAGAGAAATAAGTGATAAAGAGAAAAAAGTTTTAAAAAAAATTTTCTTAAAAAGTTAGCTTAAGCACTACTTTCAGGTGAAAGCATTCTATAACTGACATCATTTTTAAGTGCTCTGTATTGATTAAACACTTGAGCTGGATTTGTAAGTCTGATCAGAAAATATGAGTTGTAAATCTAGATGTGATTTTATTCCTTTGATCCCATTTTAGATTTCTCTTTTTCCTTTGGGTCAGAGTATGGATAAAGAATGGTGATAACTTCTGACAAAATTTTGGAAACGAAAATCAACTTGATTGATAATGATCTCTCTTGTAGAAAAGCTTAACATACAATTTTTTGTTAAAATGCATGAACAGAGATTCATTGATACTTGTTTTTTCGAGAATAAAATTGATTTTCCCATATTAATCATCTCTTCAATAAACTGTCACTTTCCTGGTCAAGTCATTAAGATGATTCCATCTCAGACACTTTGAAATCTAAATTATAAACTGTCATTTTAGAAAAAAAACATCAAATAGATTAAAATTGGTTTGAAAGCAGGGACCTGATATTGCCTATAATATACTTTACTAGTAGAATACAGCTTCCATTAGGGTCCTAAGGTGGTTTCCATATTTACACAGTATTATTTATTATATTTCCTACACTCAGATACACCTGAGCATAAAAGTTTAAAACCCTCTCGTCACATGTAACAGGGACATTCAGTATTTGGAATACATATCGAAGTTTATTGTGGCAATGAGGACACTGGAATGATCTGAGTCTCCACCTCTCGAGGCCAAGTGGAGAGTTGAGAGTGCGAATGCCATTTTGTGGTGATATTTGGTGTTGGCATGGCATGGCAATCTACGTCATTTCCACCTTTTGGGTCTGGATTTTGTAAAGCCACTGTTTTTAAGTAAGTTGAACTTGAGAATACATTAGTATCATAAAGTTTAATATTTTGCTAAATAGAAGCACTATCCAGAGATGTCAAACATAGCTAAAAAGTTGGAATTTATCCTTTCAGTCTTCCTCCTCTCACAGATGGAGGGGACGACTGTGCATTAAATATACCAGTAGATCCCAGGTGTTCTTAGTGTCTGGGTGGTGCTCTTTCCTCCATATGAAATGAAAGTGCTTTCTTGCTGGCAGGTGGTTGGAACAAGGGATGCTTCTGAGTGGAGGAGTAAGTGTGTAGGGGGTGGGAAGGGAGACTAGGCAATTTCCTCTTTTCTTATCCTTAATAACCCCCACATTTCAGCTCTGAGGATGTATGTTTAAAGAGAACATCAAAGGTGAACCTGATCAATAGAAGGGAGAGCTTAAAGTTCTGTAGAGCTTTGGCAACCAGAGGGAGCTACATAAAGAAGGGTTTGCAAGCTAATGCAAATTTATTTTATTCCTATCCTCTTCCCTCACAGCAGTCACAGAATTCTTTCTAGCCCCTCCGTGAACCGCCCCCCCCCAACACACACAGTTCTTCCCACAGGAGAACTGTAAAGATCTGTGCATTTCTATTACTCTATCCCCAGCAGTGTGCTCCAAACGGCAGTTTTCCATGGCACAGTATTAACCCATTTGGACACATCTGACCTTACAAGGTCAGATCCCGGTGTCAGGTCAAAGTATTGGGGTCTATTGCTAACTAGCAGAGCTTCTTTTAGGTATGTGTATTGAATGAAGAGTGAGAAAGGGGGATTATCCCCAAATAATTCTGATTACTTTTATCAGTGACAGAAGCAACAAATGGCTTGAGTTGGGGAGGCATGGTAGGAAATAAAAAAATGTTCCTCGCTAAGATCAGAAATTGCTATCATTTACATAATATTTTAAAAATCATGTTAATATTCACTTAGTGAAAATGAAAGAAAAGTCCAACTGAGTGTACAATTATATGATAAAAATAAGTTTATCTTTAACCCCACATTCCCAAGGCAACTATCAACTACTTTTTTGGGCATCTTTGACCAAATTTTCTATGCATGTTTATGCATTTATCCCTCATTCTGTCCATCTTTCAATACATGGTGAACTTACTGTCATCTTTCTGTACCTCAGCTCAATGTCTGACATGCAGAAAATACTTGATGATGCTCTCTGTTACTATTGCTTGTGAATTTTAACTATGTTCTCTCTGAATCTTCCTTTCTTCCATTCTAAGACAGCAGCTAGGTCTGCATTGTATCATTTTTCTCTCAATCACCTGCCTACCACTGCTGACAGTCATGGCATCTGACCTTTATTAGAGTGAACTTTGGCATGATCTAGATAGTGGTCTCGACCCTGACTATGTTTTAGAATCGCCAGGGGAGCATTAAAAACTATTGATGCCTGGGCCTTGACCCACGCTAATTAAATTAGAATCTCTGTGCATAGATCTCAGGCCTGGCTGGTTTTGAAAGCTCCCCAGCTGCTGCCGACAGGCAGCCAGAGTTGAGAACCACTGGTGCAGAGTTTCAGCTTGTCAGAGCCACTTTGGATCACAGTTCTGTTACATACAATTTTAGCTTTTGTTCCTAGTTTGGAATATACATTAATTTCATAAACATACCTTCTGATTTCCTTGTTCTTGTTACTGGCAGACAATCTCTGCTGAGTTTTCCTTTCTGTTTTTATATTTTGTGAGATATCCAGCTCTTCTTCTCTAAACTCAAATATAGAAAAGTTCCTGATGGATTGGAGGTTTGGGAGTTACTTTCATCCTGTACAACTGAGGTTTTATCTCTTAAGAAAATAACATGACCCCAGATGGTAAATTCACTTCTATAGCTCTAACATCAGTTTTGCTTACACTGATTCCTCTTGACCTCTTTCTCTCCCTCTTGTTGCGAATTTCCAAGCTAGGTGTTCATCTTTCCTCTATTAGAAGTAGATATATACCAGTATGAACATTGTCCAGCCTTGGTAACTAAATTAATGAAGTTTTTATCAAGGCTGTGCTTATTGGTCATTTTTTCCAGAACTAATGGATTTACCTGTAGCCTATATTGTTTATGTTACATCAAGCAGACTTTCCTTGGGCATAGCTGTTTAAAGTGAGTTAAGATGATCTAACGTGCACTTTTAAGAAAGTGAAACTGTTTCGGCAAAGTTGTTGTGGGTGGAGAGTCACATGGAAGATTTAAAGGCCATATACTACCTCTATCTTTGATCTCTTGGGACAAGTCCTGAGATTATAAAAGAGCAAGTTTCTGCTTTTACAAAATGCTGTATCTAAAGAGATACCTTTTTTTTTCAGCATGAGAGAAGATGTTAAAAATAGGTGTTTCAAGTCATATTGCCGAGTAGGTAAGGATGACCATTACTCCCTACTACAGAGGAGCTACTGAAGTAAAGCTCCTGTCCATACAGTGTTACATGTTCTAGAATGGACAGGAAAGGATGGCAAGTGTGGCAGAGAACCCCGGAGCCTGAAAATGGATGAAGGAGCTGGGTGTCAAGACTTAGACTGGATTTTTTTTTTTCCTCCAGAAAACACTGATTCACAGGATTTCCTTGGATGCCTTTGTTTTTCCCTCCATTTTTTACCCCCAAATGATTCATAATTCTAAGGCGCAGTTTTATTGGTTAGAGCAGTTGTTCTCAACCCTGTCAAACCAGTACATTGTTTTAATAAGAAATTTTTTTAAAAAGATTTTATCCATTTATTTGACAGAGATCACAGGTAGGCAGAGAGGCAGCCAGAGAGAGAGGAAGGGAAGCAGGCTCCCCGCTGAGCAGAGAGCCAGATGCGGGGCTCCATCCCAGGACCCTGAGATCATGACCTGAGCCGAAGGCAGAGGCTTTAACCCACTGAGCCACCCAGGCGCCCCAATAAGAAATATTTTATGAAGTCATCTTTACTATTGTGAAATATAAAGTATCCATTTAATAACCTAACCACACACTAATTAAAAGTATCATTATAATGTCCTTATTATAATATAAAGAACAATAAGGAAAATAATTTGATTAAATAATATGTATTTCAATATAGAAATGCTCAGAAATGCACAGGAATAAACACTGGCACACACACACACACACACACACACACACTAGTCACTTCTCTACTCCTTTTTTTCTACATGGAAGCTTTGTGAATGTGGCACCTAGGAATGCAAAGGAATGTACCTCTGTTAGTTTTATTATAGACTCAAGGACCACAAGTCATATTGCCATTGATGACAGCGTTTTCTGATAGAATGAACATCTTTTGGCAAAGTTTAAAACAAAATAGGATATAGTCTTCCCTACATGTATGTAATAGTTGAATTTCAGGAAAAAAATCAACATAATCAGAAAGTTTGAAAAATAATTGTAATAATTCCTCCTCCAATACTCTTTGTTACCAATTGTTATGTGGGTTGTGAGCTAGTAGACCTTCATATACATTCAATCATCTTGCTTCCTTCCCTGAGTCTCTCATGGCAATAAGAAAGGAGAAAAATCCACATTGGTGTCTCCTCTTAGGTGAATACACTTATTTATACTCCTCTCAGTTTTGCAGAAAGTAGTTTGATTTTCTAAAGAATGAACAGACCTGAGATTTAATACATAAGGAAAGGGTTAGGTATTACATTTTACTCATTAGCTGTGAATAAATATTAGGTGGGTGAATGATTTAAGCCCAGCTATGTCTACCAATACAACACTTCAAAAGATGATAGGAGGGGCAACTGGGTAGCTCGATCAGCTGGGTGGCAGCTCTTGATTTCAGCTCAGGTCATGATCTCAGGGTACTGGGATCAAGCCTCACAGCAGGCTCTGTGCTCAGCAGGGGAGTCTGCTTGAGGATTTCTTGCCCTGTCCCTTTGCAGCCCCTCCCCCCACACATTCTCTCTTTCTCTCTCTCTAAAATAAATCTTTTTTAAAAAAGAATGGTAGGAAAATCAATACAGATAAGAAATCTGTTGATTCTGTGTTGATTTTAGGTAAGAAATTCTAATCAGGATTACCCTCCACAGGGCAGTTGGTATAAATGACATATATCACACCGATACTCTTAACACTCCGAATTTCAGAGATATATTCCAACATACTGACATAATTCAATGTTATTTAATCTTATTTATGAGTACTGTAGAAAAAATAACAGGAATCATCCAAATCATGTACAGTATGCCTTGCATGTTGGAAAGCATTGACTCCGGGGAAATGAGTTCTAAACTCCAAAACACATGGGAAAAATGACTGCAGTATTAGGTTAAACTATATTCAGTTGAGGTTTTCAAAAGTCAAAAATGGTCAAGTATTGGCAATTTCCTATGTTTCAATGTACTACCTGGTAGTAATTATGAAGTTCTTGGTTATAACCATGGTGCAGTGTGGTCTTGTTGGGTGGAAAAGAACGAACTGTGAGCCAGCATCCAGTAGTAAGCTCTGCCATTAAATAGTGTAATAATGGGTCAATTACTTCTCCTTGGGTAGTGTTCACTCTTGCATATGAAGAAAAGATTAACTGATTTGTGGTTCCTAAAATGTGTACCTTGGCCTCTGTGAGTCTGTGGAGTTAATGAAATATGTTCTTGAGTCCATGTTCTCATCAAGCATATTCTGCAGAAGGGATAAATTATATCTTGCACATGTATGTGTGATTCCATGGTGGTGAATGAAGTATATATTAATTCATTTGATTCATAATAGAATTTTATGATATAATTATATGTTTTGTAAATTATAAGATTATAAGATAGCCATTACATTTAGAGAATGCTCCTAATTGTTTAGGGTTTATTATCAATGTCAAAAGGTGGAATTATTTCCCATCACCAACCAGTAAAGGATAACATTGAGAAATGTTTTGAGCACAATTAATACCCAGAGCCAATTAATACCCAGACCAGAGGCAAAGAAGAAGTCAAGGATGAGGGCATTGGTCTCTTGTTTTCAATGTAATGCCTAGTAAATATTTTCATTAGGTCAAAAGAGCTTATGGAAAAGAGACTTAGGATATACTTTCTCATAGAAGCTGGATAAGCTCATGTCTGAAATTAAGTCTTGAAAAAGATAGAAGCTAGTCTGAAAAATCATGAGCGCCACTCTTTGCACTGGAGCGAAGGGAATCAAATGCATAAAAAGCCCACTTGAATTTTGAGAGGGTTATAGGGCTCAAAGAATCCTCAACTTGGATTAAAGTAATCTTGAATATTCAAGACTTAACATGATCTTTAGGGCTTCAAACTTCTTCAAATAGGAGACTGAGAAAGCTTTTCAACCTTGTAAGGGAGATTGAATATTGTCTTTATATGGGGTCAAGAAGGATAATGGGAAGTTTAGGGGTTCTAGAGGGCAGAGCCAAGAACTACAATTGGGATCTAATCAGAGTTCACTCCCTAGTCCTAGAGAAGTGGGCTGTTGTAACACCTGCCCTAGCAGGATTTTAGAATTGCTATAGTCTGATGATTCTTTGAGCCTACAATTCTCCTTTCTGGATAGAATTGTGTGTTTGATTACCCCTCTTTGACCATTTGTTTGCTGGATGTAAGGGGGGCATATAACTAGTGTTTTTAGTTCATAGGTTTCTTGATCTGGACTGTAGGTACTTTAGTCTCAGGATAGTGGTCTTACATTCTAATTATATGAGACATTTATGACTTTTTTTGAGGGAAGATGAATGTATTTTGTCGTCCATAAAAGAAGGAAGTTTACATTTGAACAAGAGGACAATTTGTGGCAGATGTATATTTTTCTCAATTATTTGCTGCTCTACTGTGGGAGAATTATACTTCCTGCTTTTTTCAAGTCAGGCTTTGTCGTATGACTTGATTTTTCTCCCTGCTACAACAGAATGGCATGCCCAAATGGGCACTGCACATTAAGCATGGGTCTCAGAATGAAGAAGAGTGAGAACAGAGGTGCCATCTACCCTCATCTGATATGAAACACAAGTGAAAAATACACGTTTGTTGTAAGCCATTGGGATTTGGAGGTTTCCTGAAGCATAATGTAGTAAAAACAGGTTAAAACCATAACAGAACTAGCTAGAGCAGAGTCAAAAGCAGAACAAGGTTTGGTTGATGCCCACTTAGAAGACTCTTCATGGAATCTCAACTCTTTCCATGAGTTAAGAGTATTTTTTGAAAGTTTCAAAGATGGTCACAATTTATAAAATACTGTTTGAACACACATGAGTATTAGAACATTAAGATACTTGCCCAGTCCATCAAATTACACTTAGGACACATCTACTAGGCCAACTTAAGTACAAAATGGAGGCAATTGCTTAACTTATTTACATTCTGGTATCCCTTGGTTCAGTTATCTATATATTTAAAGGGAAAGATATTTAAAAATCACTCATTTTTTAAAATTTTCTTGGGTTTTGGGCTTAGGTATAGATGCAGTGGTAAAATTTTCAGATTTCCACTAAAGCCAGTTTGAAGTATGGTAACTCTTGGAATGGAACACTAGATAAAAATGGCCTCTTTCTTTTCCCACTTGAGAACTGGATCCAATAAAATCCTGACTAAATTAACTAGAAATCTTTGCACAAGGGTCCAAAGCCACAAAAAATTATTGCATGGAACAGTCTTGAATTATCATACATCACTGCCAACTGCTAAAAGTAATATCCACAGCACTATCATATTTTAGTGTCTTTCTTGGAGATATCATTTAATCACTTTTATCTCACATTTGGATTGTCTTGTTTTATGGAATTGCCTTAGGCAGTCCCCCCCCCCCCCCTGCTATGAGCTAATGAGCCTAATGTACCACTTTCTGTGTTCTTAGGTAACTGCTGCTTAAATATATTCAGCCTCAATTGTCCTTTATTAAGGCAGAAGGTCTCTGCTCCATAGCTTAATCTGAAAATTCTTTTGGATGATACTATATCTTTATAATAAACTTGCTGTAGACAGGCTACCACTTGACTCATAGACTGTTTTATTGCAGCAAAAGTAGCTGAATATATTCACTTTATTTTCCATCATTCTTATCCCTTCTCCTCTTAGTTTAGATGGTTTTTGTTGTTGTTGTTGCTCAAAGGTAATTTTATTCTTCTTTGCTCTTTCATGTTTTAAATTATAGCAAAATCTTTTCAAGAATCCCTGGATGTCAAGAGAGGAGAGATCTTATGAATCACTTTCTAAATGAGCAGGGGAAAAAAAAAAAAAAAAGGTGGGCGTGTATAAAAGAAAGGAAAGAGGGAAAGAAGGTATGTAGGTAGGTACATTGTGTCTCAGCAGCAGCAGGAGTTTGCCCTGGTGCTTGAGTATAGTATTTTAAAAATCATGGCCCAAATGATAATGGTAAAAAGTCTACCGCACTGAGTCTCAGAGGCCCAGGTTCTTCTTTGGGGTTCTTGACTGGCTGTGAACATGACCAGGGACAAATATTTTCACCCTTTAATTCCCTTATCTACAAATTGAAGCCATTAGACCCAGAGTACAGTTATCTCGATTTTCATTTGTAACTTACAACTCTAAAGATATCACTTTAGGGAGAGGAGCTATTTGGTCTAAACAGGGGTCTTATCCAGTGCATGTTCGAAGACACACATGGTCTTCCTGTGTATCAACAATGTTGCTGTCAAAAGTGCCTAAAAGTTGAGGAGATGGAAAAGAAAATTTAACTACTTTCTAAGAGCAGGGCAATGTTTAATGTCCAAATGCTGCTGGCAGTACATTGCTACTCTTATTCTGTAACAGTTCAGCAACACTTGTTGGGAATCTTTAAAATGACCTTTTCCTGGTTTCGTTTTTATTTTGTTTTTCTCAGACCTTGACTTGTCAGCCACCCAGCATGAAATGTAAGTTTTTTTCCATAAAACACTTTAAAGGAAATATACCCATTCTGAACATTTCTTGAAGAAAATGACCTCTTGCCTACAGAATTGCCAAGGCATTTGTGTTAAAGAAGTGTGCTTTTTACCGGGAGGCAATTTGGTGTATTTTGATTTATGCCCTTGACATGTTTTAAAGGTTAAGAAAATGTTCAGTGTATTTCTTCTTCTGGTGTTAGAAGCGTTGCTTCCTCAGATATGGCTGCTTAACGTTTAGTACTCTTTAAAAATGATTAGAAAGCTGGAATCAGTAAAGGAACAGGTTTAGTTTTTGCACGAAGTATAATATGAAGAGAGCCGTTGCTGGCGCATATTCACTGTCATTTGAAGCAAATTTTAGGGGAAGAGGGGGAAGTGGGAGGTGCTTGAAAAGTCATTTCTCTTGTGACTCTCTTTCTGGGGGGCTGAATATCTTGTTCAGCACTCAGGAGATGTGAAATAAAGAGTTAAAATAAGCATGCTCTAAGCCACAGCTTTATCAGGAATTTACACCTTTTGCTTGTACAAAGGAGAGCTGAAAGCTCCAAGAACAAAGGAGATCAAGTGAAAGCACTGCTCCTGCGTTTTAGCAGTAAATGAGGAGTTTGATTGAAGTGATGTTGTTAAATTAACTGTGGCGTCTTGGATTCTAGGTCAAAGGTATTGGAAAGGTGAGGAGATAGAAGGTAGACCACACTCTGTCCCCCAGGCTAACCCACTTCACGGAAGTGAACATGCTTTTCTATTTCTTCTTCCTTGGCCCTCATTTCCGTATCACGTAAAATGAAGGTGTTGGACTAGATGATTTTTAGGGTGATTTTTGTTACACTTCTCAGTTTTTGTTGTTGTTGTTTTGATTTCCCTATTTTTTCAGTTCTTTCAACCTCTAGAACTTTCTTGATACCCTACTTATTCATACTGGGGAAAGGGATCTAGTGAGTAGGACTTAATGGGCTGCTTTCCAGAGACACTTAATTATTTTTGGTCATTATTGTTGTATATTTTATTTTTAATTTGACTTTGAGTACCACAGAATTTTATCATTATTGATTTATGTCAACATTCATTTAGATTTATTTACATTTTTATCACTTCTTTTCTCTTCACTCCTAGTACTTCAGGCTTTCCATCTGTGATTATATTTCTTCTGACTAAATTCCATCCTTCTTTGGAATTCCCATTAGCTAGGTTTTGCCTCAAATTTTAGTTGGAACATAGCTATTTATTTATTTAACATTTGTTTACTTATTTGACACAGAGAGAGGGAGAGAGAGACAGTGAGAGAGAGAGCACAGGTAGGAGGACTGAGACAGGGAGAAGCAGGTTTCCTGCTGAGCAGGGAGCCTGATGTGGGGCTTGACCCCAGGACCTGGGATCATGACCTAAGCAGAAGGCAGACGCTCAATGACTGAGCCACCCAAGGACCCCTGGAACACAGTTTTTAGTTGGAACATAGTCAGTGGTCTATTAAGATAAGCCATATTATTATCCAAATGTATATGATTTGTTTATGCATTTGTTTATTACCTATTGACTCCACTAAAATGTAGGCCTTAATAGGGTAGGAGCTTAAATTGCCATATTCCTCATTTTCCTCCATTGTCAGAGCAGTTGTGCAGCCTGTTGGGGGTCCTCATTAAAGACTGAATGCCTGAATGAATTCACTCATCCACTCACTCATTCTTTCATTCCACACATGTTGAATGAGTATTGATTGTGGGTCAGACATTATGCTAGGCTTTGGGATTGCAAAGATAAATCAACCTCCATATCTGTACTCACAGAGGTAACCTTCACGGGAAAAAGTTAAGCAAAGATAGAAGGGCAGCACATGAGGCATGAGCTCCATCATGAAATATCATTGATAATTCCTGGGACTGGTGATATGGAACAGAAAGATGCTTTTGAATAAGGGTCCTCTAAACAGCACTTCGTATTGCTGGTGTGTAAGACTGACCCAGGAGTTTGACTTCTGGAAGTGATCTTGCAGAGGTGATACTGAGAAGGAGAAACCTGGTCATTTTGTTGTCCTGGATCTCATCAAATTTCTACAGTGCAAGGAAGGTGAATTTGTGAATCAACAGGCATATTCCACTGAAACTAATGAGTTGGAAAAAATAGCCCAGAACAAAAAGAACTACTTTGTTGAAAGCAGCCATATTACACTCCACGGAGTAATGATCGTCGATGGCCATTACTTCGGTTATGATGAAGGTACTTAGAGTTACCATGGGCCTACAGAGACAGAGCAGTATCCTTGAGAGTTTTCCTTTAAGGGCAGAGCACCTTGCTGAACTTCCAACAGAAGGACCTCAAAAAATATTTGAAGTCAGGATAGGAAGATAGGCATCATGATCTAACAAAACAAGTAGTCTTTAGTATATGTGCTGCCGAAGCGAGCACAAAACAAGTAGTCTTTAGAATAAAGCAGTTGAGTTCTAGATTCTCTCCTTCGTAGCTCTGTGATCCTGGGTAAAGGCTTAACCTCTCCGGGAATGTTTTCTTATCTTTAAGTTGGGGATAAAAATATCTACTAGATTGTATTAAAACAGTGTATATAAAATAGTACATAGTAGGTCTTCATATTTATGTTAATTGATGGTGGCAGTAAATGTACACAGTTATGTAAAGGAATATGCAAATTAGCTTGTAACTCTTTTTTGCCTCCATATTTATCATTGTTGATGACTTCTGCCTCACATGCTAGCAGCTTTGGCTGCTTTAAAAGTCATCAGCCCAGGTAGGTCTGTAAATAAGCTACTCTACCCTGTTTATACTCAGGTTAATATATTGCTCCTCATGTGATTTTGTGTGAATGGATTTCAGGAATCATGGAAAAATCTCATCCATTGTCAAATCCTATCTTGGAGTTTGAAATACTTTCCCAAGGACAAAGAACTCCCAACCCCTATCAGTCCCCAAAGTAAAGATAAGGCTTAAATATTATAGTCTTCCCAGAAATGTTTCTTTGCTCCCTCCTTTTCCCCCATTTGTCAGTCCACCATTTCCCCTGTACAGCTTCCAGACAAAAACTTAGTCAATCCTCTTTGTAGTTTGTCCACATTGCTTACTCACACTTACTATGATTTATGGAAAATAAAATGTTATCTATTATAAAATGCATGTAGATGTTACAGATATTGTTATGTGAAAAAATGTGAAATTGTTAAAATGTGATAAATTCTACACTAGGCTGCAAAGTCTTTGCAGGAAGAAACTATATTCAAAGAAACCGGCAAAACTCCAGGTTCATTGGGTATAAATAATCAATTTCAAAGTTTTTGCTATAGGCTGATTTAGATAGCTGTAAAGTTTAGGAGAGGATGGAGAAATCATGAGGACATTTGAGAGTATGTGATTGGTGGCTGGTGGGAATGAAAGGAGTGAGAAAAATTGTGCAAGGAAAGGACATAGCCATAACAGAAGACAAACATCACCAATATCCAGATTTGATGAGGACCTTTCTTCCTAAGAACATATTTACAGTCTTAATTTTGCAGCATCTTCAAGATATATAGTTATTTCCATACTTTCCCCCCCGCCAATAGCTTGTTGGAATATTTTATGCACATAAAAATGTAGTTTTAGGTGGAAGAATCCCAATGCATTTAAAACCCAAATGCAAGAAAGCATGTTCCCATGCCAATGAATTCATTTTGTAAATAGATGCTTATAATGACTTACAAGTAATTATAAAGTAATTGTATAAATTATTAAGTGATAATGAGTTAATATGGCATATATTTATAAGGGGTGAATTATTATTGAGCTTTTAAGAATACCGATGTTAATTACTGAAGGCTGTATTATAGTTTAGGGGAAAATGGCTTTATTAATACATGCCTGAGGATATCAGAAGCAAGCGAATAGTATTAATCTGCAACCCATTTGTGTCAGATACATGGTATTTCCCTTGTATACTGACCTTTCCTAAAAGGTAAATTAGGTTAGTTCGGCATAGTTTGTTATTTGGACCGATTGATAACTGGGGTTTTTTTTTTGGTGGGAGAGGGCAGAAACCTGGCAGGCATTATCAGTCACTATATGAAACTGACCCCTTAATGCTTTTTCTCAACTATGAAAACCATGACCACACTTACCCACCTATGGGCTGCTCTCATTTCTCATGATTCTCTCAGTTCTCAAAGATTACTGACTTTTATTTTATGATCAGTTTCCTGTGTTATTTTATTGTCCTTATGGAATTATTATAGATTTGTACTTATGAATTCTTTAAAAATAGCTACCTACTTTTATTCCACTCATATTTACCAAAATTTGTACTCCAGTCCAAAATCCTTTATCTGACTTTGGAGACCTCCCAACCCTCATAAGCAAATTTGATGCACTTTTCCAATCTTTAACCATGATTCCTAAGTCTCAAGGAGGTTCCTCCCAAAGGAGATGTATCAGATTTAATACTCTAATAATTATTGCTTGTAAGACCATCTATAAGCTTTCTTGAATCAGGAGTTAAAGTCTGGGAGAATAGATTTACAACTAGCAGTAAGGGAAATGCACATAACTAAAAAGCTTGTTTTAATTCAGTAGAAGCCTTTGTGCTAATGAAGGGAAAAGGCTGAGGAGCTCTAGCCAAAACTGGATTTATAATTCACATATATTCATTTTGTTTTCTCCCCCTCTATACCTGTGCTTATACAAAACTTCCCTGAACAATGAAAATTGAGATGTAATTGAAAGATGAGTAGGAGTCAGGTGTCAACTAGGTGAGAAGTTGGAGAAGGCCATTTCAGGCAGGTGAAACCACATACACAACCCATATGAAGCCCTCGTTGAGAGTGCCATTTTGCATTGGAGGCATAAAGGATGACAGGGCTAGTACAGACAGAAGGGAAGACTGTTGTGACTGATGGAGGTGTTCATGGGAGAGTGAAGATGGAAGAATGTGGGGCTATAAGAAAGGATTCTGCTGGGCTATGAGGGGCTGTGTGTAAAATGCCAATGGACTTAGATTTTGTCCAAAAGTCTTGATAAGCATTATGCTCCCAGGCAGAGCACTCTTATTTTAGAATGATCACCCTGGGGTAGCATGAAGAAGCTGGAGACAGGAGAATACCAAGGTCAGGGATGTTCATTAGGAGGCAACTATAAGAGTTCGGAGGAAAGATGACAGGAGCCTGACCCACCATGGAGAAATGAGGAGAACGTGCTCTTGTGGGGCTCTGGGAAGTTCTAGGTAATCAAAGAAAATAGCTGTAGTATTTAGCCTAAAAGAGTAGAAATAAGTCACAGAAAGAAAGAAAGAAAGGAGCATATTTTTTTTCTCTAAATTCCTTCTTTTATTTGTATATCTTACTTTTTCTCCCCAAATTCCTGTGCCTACTCATAATGGCACCCAGTGGGGCTGTAGTGACAATTGACACCTCTCCTTCAGTGCAGCAGACCACCTTCTACAGGGAGTCTTCTTGTCTACGGACACAACAATTTAGAGCATAATTGCATCACATGCCTGCACTGGGACTATTTTGAATGGTAGTTTTTCATTACTGCAGAATAAAAGTGACCCAAAGGGTTTGGGGGGTAGGAAAAGAATAAATGAAACAAGATGGGATCAGGAGGGAGACAAACCATAAGAGACTCTTAATCTCACAAAACAAACTGAGGGTGGCCGGAGGGGAGAGGGGTAGGGAGAGGGTGGTTGGGTTATGGACATTGGGGAGGGTATGTGCTATGGTGAGTGCTGTGAAGTATGTAAACCTGGCGATTCACAGACCTGTATACCTGGGGCTAATAATACATTATATGTTTATTAAAAATTTTTTTAAAAAATTATAAAAAAAAAAAGTGACCCAAACAAAGTGAATGAGAATAAACATGCTCAGGCATTATAAGTCCTGTTACTTTATTCTCAGACCACCCAAAGCTGGATTGGGCTGTTAAAATCTGTAAAGGCACAAGTTGAGGGTAATTAGTAAGTGTTGGAAACACACTGAGACCATCCAAAGACAGAATCCTGACTTCCTTGACTGGTGTGGTAGCCCCAGGAAGAGGAGCAGGTGCCTTTTAGTGAAAAGAATGAAATCTCTTCTTGAAGTGGTAGGAACATTACCTTGCTTTCAGCTTTCTTCTCACTCAAAGGAGTGAAGGGAATCCACAGGAGGTGAGAAGAGCATAAGGGCCCGCCTAAGATCAGGCCAGAAGTCGTCCGCAGCCAGACTGTTCTCAGGAGAGTGGAAGTAGGGACGTTTTAAAGTCCATAAAAAGATAAAACCTAATTTTAAAATTCCCATTTCAGAAAATTAAAAACCTGGTGGGCACGTGTATTAGCTGTGCATCTTTATCATTTGCAGTAGTATCTTTATAATTCAGTATCTTTCTTCATGCTGGTATTCTGGTTTTCTGCTTTCTAGGGTGTTCTATAAAAGGGCGTATGATTTTACATACACATAAACAACCCTGTGCCAATACGAACGGCACCAGGGCCTCGAATAGGCCAGGTGGGGGATTGCCCACAGGCACCGCAAGCCGTGTCATCAAAGGTGTTCGTGAGGGACAGAAGCCCAGAGCTTAGACCTGGGATCTACGTCAGTGCCAAGTACCATGATGCAGCAAATTAAAATATGTTTAGAAAGGGAACATTGAGACGATCTGAAGGGAATGTTTTCAGATGGAGCCTGTGAAAGAAGTGTCATGTTAGGAGACTTTTCTTACTAATGCTGGGTTTATGGACGGGGTGACCTGCAGCTGAGAGGCGCAGGGTATGTTTGGAGAGCAGTGGCAATTTTCCCTGTTTGACAGGAATAAACAAACATTTAGGATAGCAGTTTTCCAAGTGTCGTCTGTGGACCAGCAGCATGAGCATCACCTGGAAACATATTAGAAATGCACATTATTGGACCTTTTCCCACATCTATTGAGTCAGAAACGAGGGGGTGGGAACTAGAAATGTGTTGTAATAAGACTTCCCAATGTAAGAGGGTACAGAAATGTGTGCACATGAAAAGTATGAAAGGGGACAGAGGAAGGTATGGGCTGGGAAAAGTTGTTTTGTCTCTTGTAGCTGTAAGTGGCAAACATTAGATGTCTTAAAGGTATAAGTGACATTGACTTCCCTTCTAATTCCATGAAGGGTGGGAGAGGGTATGTAGGAATCCTAGCCCACCAACCCCAAGGTTGGTAAAATAGTATAATGGATTATCTTCCTTAAATCAAGACGGTACCTACTCTGTTACTGTCTTCCTACAGTTCTAGTGCTAAGCATGACTAATTGAACAAAAATCCTATTACATTGATTTAGTTAGAGCTCAACCACCACTGACTAGTATTATCACTTTGGATATGGAGACCACAGAACTCTTCTTGGCCAAAGAAACCCAATAGTTCCCAACTCTTGCCCCTTGCCCTTCTGAAGCTGTTCAAATAGCATTTGGGGGTTGAGTAAGATTTTTCAAATTACTATTTGAATGATATTAACTTGGAATATTTCCTTCTAGCCCCCAAAGATTTAATTTTTAAAGATGCTGCTTGATCATTAGCACAATTGGTGTCCTCATTAATAATCTGAGCTGCCAACATCCACGTCCTGGTTACCTCTGTGCTCTGCTATTTACAAACTGGTTGCAAGGAGCTCTCGCAAGTCATTGCATAATAATCAATTTGCTTTGCTTTCCTTCTAGATTCATTAAATTGTCTTGGTGCCCATTAAGCATGCATTTCTCATCAACTAAGTGGTTTAAAATGAGGACCTTTGAAACACTTCTAATTAGCTGTGTAAAGTTTAGAACAAAGTTAACAGAGACCCCAAAAGGCTGTTGTTTGGAGTTTCAGGCCACAAATTGCTAGCTGCCAAGTAATGCAGAATTGAGAGTACAGTTTTTCTTCCCCGAAGATCTCTTTGAAAAACCAAGATAAAAGAAAGTGCACTATTTACAGTAGTTGTCACATGTTGGCTAATAATTGTTAATTAGGTTAACTCAGTTGCATAAGAAATGTGCTGCTTCACTTGGAGAATGATGAGTGGGTTGCAAACCTTGTAGGCCTTTTCTGAGAATTGAGCCAAGGAGGGCTAACATCTAAAAGATTGTTAAAGTACTCTAGAGTGGAAAACATTTTTTTTTTTTTCAAAAAAAAAAGGAGGATATCAACTGTAAAATTAACTCTTACCTAGCTCTAGGAATGGAAGGGTCTTAGCAAGGCCACCTTAAAGGTCTTCACAGGGCATGTTGAGAAAATAGATGATCTCCTAAAGGGGTAATCTAATATTAGCAGAGGTTCTCCAAACTTGGCCGTGCATTGAAATCACTTGGAGAGCTTTGAATAAATGGTGATAGCCGGACCCCACCCCATATTGTTAAATAGACATCTATGCTGGTAGTGTAGCCAAAGTGTGCCTATCTTTAAGAAGCTCCTCAGATGATTTAATGGACAGCAGTTTTTGAGCACTACTGTCTTAGAATCTGCTAGTCATCATTCTGGTTCCTAAGGAAGAAATATTGGGCCTATTTGAAATAAAAGGATGCCCCCTCCACTTCCTACTTATTAGAGAGTAACTCTTCTATTTCTTTTCCAGAGCAGTAGCACAGATTATCCAAAAGTCATTTATGTGTTTTATTGATTACTTTATTAAATCTTCAAAAATGTCATCGAGTTGAACTTTGCATTAATAAATAATAAAGTTTGCGGCGCCTGGGTGGCTCAGTGGTTTAAGCCTCTGCCTTCGGCTCAGGTCATGATCTCGGGGTCCTGGGATCGAGCCCTGCATCGGGCTCTCTGCTCAGTGGGGAGCCTGTTTCTCCCTCTCTCTCTGCCTGCCTCTCTGCCTACTTGTGACCTCTCTCTCTGTCAAATAAATAAATAAAATATTTAAAAAAAAATAAAAAAAAATAATAAAGTTTGTTTGCATTCATACTAATCCCATAAGCATTCATGGACTAAGCATAGCGATGCATTTTTGGGGGGAGGAGAAGTAGAAGCTGCTGACCTTAAAATAGACCTTCAAAACATAGAACAGCTAGAGAGTTGAGAGTTGGCTCAAAGATAAATTTTGAGCTCCATACATTTTCCTTAGTCCCTTTGGGCTCTGGAAAGTTCATGTAGAAGCATGACCCATACAGGTGAATTAGACAGAGGCCAATACATGACACATCAGGGCTTTACATGGCTTTCAGTTATGGCCTCAGGTATTACATACTATGATAATTCTGGTGGAATTTCCTAACCTTGATAGACTAGACTTGGAATTAAATCTTTCATATTATTTCTTCATATACTATAAATGTAAAAAAAATTAGGAGTTTCAAACTGACAACTGCCCTATACTTGACCAGCTTAGAGTTTTAAAACCTTGCATTAATGGAATTCTTTGAGTGTCAGGGTCCTGTGAAACAAGAGCCAAAGAAGATTTGATATTCATCTATTTTGGACAAAGTGGTTTACGGGGAATTGGTCTTCCCATCACATTTTCTTCTGGACAGGGCAAACAGACCAACATCTCAGGCTCTGTCTCCCTTTCAAATCTACCAGATGTATTTCTTAAGACTTGGACAAATTTATCATTAATAAATACTTGGGGGCATGTTTTTATGTCTTCTTCAAGACAATTAAATATTTCTTGTCTCCTCATTTAGGTTACAAGTCTGGGTAGAGAAGAACCACTTATCCTTCTTTGATATGTCCCTCATTACATGCAGTACCTTACTAGACATATCATGGTGTTTAAACAGATGCATGGGACAAGGGGTACTATTGGAAGACACATAGAGTGTGCGTGTTACACATACATAAACATGTGATCTGTACATACATGAATTGAGGGGTATTGAGGGGAAGAACTGCAGGTCCTTTTTAGCATTTTATGAATGTGACCATTGCCCTTGCTAGAAGGTATGTCACCAAGTGCAGAAACAAATACCATGGACAGAAGAATATGGATGTTCTCAGGGCTTCAGATGACATAACTTCACACATTTACTGCCAGACAGGAAGTGAGTGCCCCAAACTAACATCTGGTAATGAATATTTTAAAAAAAGAATGAGATAAAAGTTAGCAAAGGCAATTTAAAAAAAATTCTTTTCTCTTGCTTTAGGCTTTGGTTCAAACTAATTTCACTGTGTCCTCTGTAGCTTCTTATGATGTAGAATTTTATTTTCTGAGGAATTACAGACTCTCTAGAAGAGCATATTAAACAATTATTCTTATCATTGAAGGCTGTTCTTTGACAGGTATGCTCAGAGGCTAAAGAGAAACACCCTTCCCTGGAGGAAAAGGGAAATAAGGGGAACAAATTCAAGATATAATTCTAATGTGTTACATACAATCTACCTACACTAGAAAAAGGTGATGAATAATTCAGGAAAAAATAAAGTACAAATTTGAAATTCTTTCTGAGCATACTAGCAATCTTAGAAAAAGAGATAAGTAGACTTGGACAAGGCTTTAAAGCTAGATCATTGGACGTCGGCTGAGAAATCAGTATTATTTTTTCTGAGTAGTTTGGCTGGTTCCAGTCTAGAATGGGCATAGCTGAAAAGTGAAGGGAGAATGGTTTCATGATGAGATACAGTGCCCTATAGCAGTGCAAGGCACATTTCTTCCTTTGTGAACTAAGAGGGGAATTTCTGATTACCATTTCTATTTAATCATGCTGGTATTTACCTAGAGACCTCTGGTAGGATCGCATCCATAGCTTCCAGACTTGTCTAAACCTGACCGATCAGGTGGAAAAGATAATAACCAGATATCTCCAGCATCAGAAATCAATTATGCTTATTCTGGTGGTGGTTGACATTCCTGTTTCTAGTCTCTGCTTGTATGTGAGGCTTTGGAACTGGTCTGGTTTTTGTCTTAGCAGTGGATCATGCCTACCAGAGAGATCCCACTAACATTCATTAAACTCCTCCTACTTAGCTTTATTATAACTCATATATTTCCCAATCAGAAATTATTCCTTTCTACCCATGACCTACCATGACTTTTTTTTTTTTTCGTCTTTCTCCTCAAATTCAGTGATCTGTGAGAATCTCAGGCTACCTTCATTCTCCTGGATTTTTCCAGATTTATGATCGTTTGAGACTTCCCCTCTTCCTCCATCATCATTTGGGCAGGTTGGCTGGGACTCCGTGAGTCAGAAAGTTGAAAGTTTGGGGAACGTGTTGGCTGTCTTCTCCAATCCTAACCTCTATTAGCCAATTGGAAATTGCATTTCAGATGTCTTGGCTGAGGTGACGTCAGAAATCACTATCACTCAAGTTCATATTTCAGCTACTGTAAATGGGCAACTGAGACAGAAGTATTCTCCCAGAATACCTCTGTCATGAAATCATGTGCCAAATTGTTTGCCTTTAATAAAAATTTAAAATGATCTGTGTGTATTTGGAAAGCCATTTTAATGACTCTTTCCTGGATGGATTATATTTTTCTGAGGTTGGGAGAGTCTGTATGTAGGGATGAACAAACTGGTTGCAATTTTATGCTAAATCTCATTGAGAGTGGGAGCATATTTTAAGGAGAAAAATACTAAAATTAGAATTTAAAGAACCAATAAAAACAAATGTGGTCTCTTTTGTGTCTTAGAGAAATGTGTATCTTGGTGCTATGGGGAAACACCCTCTTGCTGTTGTGATTTTAAAGAAGCCCTGAACTTTCTGATGAGTTGTGCTCTGAGAGCTCATTTGTAACTTGGATTTTGATGTTTGGTGAATATAACAGTTGTGTAAATAACAGGTCCCCTGGCCTATCCACATGAGTCCATTGAATTCACAGAGTGGTTGAAATATTGCATACTTGCAACACATTAAAATCTTCAGTGTTGGTTTTTGAGAAGAGTAAATTTAATTTAAAACCAAATTGGGAAATAGATGTAGACTTTTTAAGAACTCTAGAAGGACTTAAGCTCAAGGGAACTTAGAGCTCCCTTTTTTTTTTTTTTAAAGTAATTTTCATATGACTTCTCTTTTCTTTGGATATTTTTCTACTTTTTTTTTTTTTTCCAAATAAGATATGATTAAGATCATTCTTGTTTTTGGTTTCCTTTGGAAGAATGTGGGGAGGAGAGGAGAGAGAGAATTGGAAGAGAGATTTTTCTGTGGTAACTTTAAAGTATTAAAGAGATTATTAAAAAAATAGTAAGAACAAATAGGTAAGAAAAGGAATTTTTGAGATTTTATCTATATTTGGCAAAAGGGGAAAAAAAGCTAAGTTGGCTGTACAGGTCTTGCTTTGTGAGGTTCTGATATGCATGGATTAAAGTTAACCGCACTGGTGTTTAGTAACACCAGTCCTGAAAATACAGTTCGAGTGTTAGTTACCCCAAGGTATTAACTGTACATAATTGTGTAAAGAACAAACTTTGCTGGTTCAGTGCACAGATTACTAAATAAATAATAGAGGACCTCATGGTAAGTGGCCAATTACTCATTTCTTTTAAATTTCATGTCGTTGTCACCACACACCTGTTATTCATCTGTGCATAGACAGCAAGGCCCGTGGTCATGTTGTTTCTCTGTCTTCCAGTGAGAAATCCACTTGCCATTTCACAAAAATGGATAATCAGAGAAAAAAGTAGCCCACAAAGGTGATGGTGCAGTAGACAGAGAGAAAGTGATAGTGCTGGAAGAGAAATTCATATTGTACGTACATGGAGTTATAGAACAAAGAGCTGACTCTGGGATTGTTGACACTGCAGTCATGTGAAAGACTGAACATACAGCCCGAGAAACTGAGTGAGGGCAGACTTACTGATGTAAAGTGGTTGCAAGGAAAAGGAGAAGGTGCCCTAAACAAAGTAATTCCAGTAAAAACCTGGAAATTAAAGGAAATCTCAGAGATATTTCTTAGCATTGACGGTGAAGAGGGTAAGAAGTCAGAAGCCAATCTAAACATCAGAATATGACAATTTGTCAAGATAAAGGATGTTCACTCTGTATTGTAAGCTACACAGTGAGAGAGGGAAGCCCTGCTCAAAGGACTCTTGATAAGTTTTTTTTTTTTTTAATATTTTATTTATTTAACAGAGAGAAATCACAACTAGGCAGAGAGAGAGGAGGAAGCAGGCTCCCTACGGAGCAGAGAGCCTGACGTGGGGCTCGATCCCAGGACTCTGAGATCATGACCTGAGCCGAAGGCAGTGGCTTAATCCACTGGGCCACCCAGGCGCCCTTCTTGATAAGTTTTTTAAAAAGAAATAAATGCTGTCATTCTCAGTGTCTCTAACATTTTAAATTATAGTGTGCTAGAAAAATACTAGTTTTACTATTTTTTATCACTTTATACATTTATAATTGACAGTAGGTTTCTTAATATTATGACAAAAATTTTTAAAGATCACAGAACAATTCCAATTTTCTTAAATATTGAAGATCTGTTTGCCCAGTGTTTTTATGGTCCTGGACTACCATGCAAAGCAAGGACTGCCAGTATTCTCATTAAAGAAAAAGAGATATTGAGTCAGATCTTTTATTGTGCACAAATGAAATGGGAATATGGGTTCAAGACAATTTGATTGGTAGTCTTGAGTACCCTGGAAACCTTTGCATAGAGTGAGACAGGAAAAAATCTTTTTGTTCCTTTTTCTGCTTCTGTTCTTGCCAGGTCATGTACTCCCACCCTATTTTATACATTAAAACACATTTTACACATTCCTCAGAATGTTGTCCTTGTAAAGGACAAGGAATTATGATTTCTTTTGAATAGGTAAAATCTAAGGAAGGGCTAGGTGAAAATGACCAGATGAAGCTATCATGTGCATATTTCAGACCACTGGCACTAGACATCTTGGTTCCAAGGCCCTTTGGTCTAAGAGTAACACCTGGGCCCTTGTCTTTGCTCTCACTGGTTCCTGGATGTCTGAGAAGACACATACAGCAGATCACCATCTTCAATAACGCGCCCCCAGAACTTGAACAAAAATGAGTCTCTCTCCTTTCCTTTGAGTCTCCCAGACACTCTTTACCTGCACTTTATGCTTTCAGTAAGCTCGGCCTTCACCTCCTGCTGGCCGACATTTGATTTCTGTCCTATGCAATGAAGCCATCGACCCTGTTGGCTGGTCCTATGGGACCTCTCTGGGTCCTTGAACCTGACCTGTAGGAATCAAGAGGACATAAACAAATTAGAGTCCTGGAGTTGGACTCTACTCTGAACCAAGAGAAAAAAAAAAAAAAGTCTAACTTTAACCAAGTTTTTAGTGCCTTGGAATCATAGATGCTTAGATTGGAAAAAGAATATTATCTGGTTGCAGTTTACAGATGTTGAAACTAGGGCTCACACAGGTTTTAAGTGCAGGGACATACCTGAACCCACATAGCTGGTTAGTTACAAGGGTTAGAAAGAATTAGGATCTCTTGATTTCTGGTCTACCTCTTTCTCTGGTGGCATAAAAGCAGAGTATGTCCTTTATGAGACCACCATGGAAGATTGGGGGGGGGGGTATCTCCCTGTTCACTGCATGTTTCCTATAGATGAAAATAATAACTATATTGAAAGTGCAAGCTCCCAGTGAATTCCGTTTCCTTTTAATTCTTCAGTGGTGTGTGTGTGTGTGTGTGTGTTTACCCACCTAGGAGAGTGCCTCAGAAGAGTATTGGAAGTAGGACTGGCTTTACCTTGACACTGTTAAATCAAGATCTTTTTCAAGGTAATTTCTTAAAAGCTATTTAAGTTTCTCACTAGATAAATACCGTCTATTCACCCACTAATTCCTGAGCTTCTCCTTTGCTTGATTGCCTATTTAGTTTGTGTAATTTAATATTTTGGTGTCATATTTGTCTTAACTTTTCACTTTTCTTCTTACTAGAGGTAAGCGGATAAAGAAGAAAGATTTGTAAATCTTTCTAGCTTGAAATTGTTGTACCTTTCCGTTTCTCTTCGAAATTAAATGATTTGAGGTGAATAAGGGTTGTTCATACATATTTGGAGTTTGACTTTTTTGAAATTCAGTGCCAAATCACATGTTGAAATTTCTCATGAATTCAATAATACAGTTCAACAAACACATATCCTATTACCCTCTTTTGTTCTTTATAGTGTGTATCACTCTGTGAAGTTATTCTTTATAATGGCTGTTTACTTGGTTGTTTTGGTTTTCTTTACTAATACCTAAGCTCATCTTGTCTCTATTGTTCACATGATCTTAGGTTAGCACCCAGGATATAGTGGGGCATCCAAAAATACTTCCAATACTTACGGAATAATTGATAGGTAATAGAAGTACCGATTACAATATAAATAATACTTAATAACATACATAAATAAAAGGACTGTGACAAGTATTGGGGGACACAATGATGAATAGAAAAAATAAAAAGGATCATGACCAGTATTGGGGACTACGATGATGGAGCTTACTTACTTGAGCTGCAATCTAATCAAAGGTGGGAGTCACACATGAAATAATCTGCATTGCAGTAAACAAGGAAAATAGAATAGCATGTTAAAAAAGCAAAGAAACTGCAGTGGGGTGGCAGGAAGGACCAGCAAGGTGTGAACTTCATTTTGAAGGAGGGCCAGTGACTCACTCAGCAGACAAGGGAGAAGAGAGAAGAAAGAAAACCTCCAAGCAAGGGAAGAGCAAGTGTGAAAACAGAAACAAAAGAACCAGACATTCACAGAAAACCTGCAGTGCCATGTGTATTGCCTGAGCAGGAGGTGGGAAACGGCTGCAAATGCCTGCAAAGCAAAGGGCAGTTCAGCCAATGAAAAGCAAGTCAGAGCATCAGCTAATAACTCCCCACTTTCTTCTCCTACGTGCAAGTGTTACGGTCATAAAGAAGTATAAGGCATGAATTTTGCAACAACAGTTTAGCTGGGGAGACCTGAGATGAAGCTAAAAAATAGAAATAATAGTGCAAATTAGCCTATTCAGTGTGTCAAAGAGGCTTGCCTCCATGCCTGTGCTTTTCCCTCTGCTTGCTCATCTGTCTCTGCCTGGCCCGTTCCCCCTTTTTTCCCAAGACTCAGCTGAGCCCTTTCCTCCTCTGGGAAGCCACTTGTCCACATTGACTGAATATCCCATCTCTGCCCCAGTAGTGCCCCGTTCCTCTTTGCTTACCGCGGCACTCCTTGGGCTTTACTCCCGGAAGCAGTTTCACATACACCCTCGTCCAGCCATGGAGATGTCTTCCTGAGAGAGTCACTTCAGCACCTCAGCTATATGGGTTCACAAAGCAAAATCTCTAAGGACTACATTCTCAGTATTTTGTGAGGGAAATTTTGTTATTGTTTTGTTCTCTTCAGATTCTCTCAAGTCATTACTTCAAGTGTCTCAGACGTGTTTCCTTCCACTTACTAAATGTACAGTGAGTTCTTCCAAGTCCTGGGTAGATCTTTAGTGGATCTTATAGTATCATGAGTATCAAAACCCCCTTGCCTGCTACTCTTTAGTGTCTGTTCTCTGGACTGTTTCCTAGAAAGAACTTCTTTGAAGACATTTCAGTGGGGCATTTCTCTCTCTCTCTCTCTCTCTCTCTCTCTGTGTGTGTGTGTATATACACTTACATGTGACTGGCCTAGTGCCATTACTTGTATAACTGTGGTCAACCACTATGGGTTAAATCTGTTGTGTGTTACAAAAAAGTAAATGATAAAAAGAAGTCTCAGTGGTGTGAACAGCATGCTGTAAAACAAACTCACTGGGGATAGCAAAGTAGAGTTCTCTGGCTGAGAGTAGAGATAGTATGGTTTGTTTATGTTTATTGGTCTAGGATTAGGCAATTTTGTCTCCCTAGTTCTCATTGGCTGAGAATATTCAGTAATACTTAGGTATTATAACACTATAAAAAGTGTTTTATGATACCTTACAGAATATATACTTTTATTGTAGGGAAATAATTGAGTTAAATGGTGTTAGGCATTAAGCTATATATCTGGCATATTAGTTTTCTTTTGCTATTATAACAAATTATGGCAAACTTAGTGGCTGAAAACAAGACAGATTTATTCTCTTATAGTTTTGGAGGACGGAAGTCCGAAATGGATCTCGGTTGACTAAAACTAAAATGTCAGCAGGGCTGCATTTTTTGGAGGCTCTAGGGGAGACTCTTTCCTTGACTGGCTTTTTCAGGTTCTAGTTGCTGCTTTCATTCATTAGCTCATTTGCCTCTTTTTCCAATCTAGCAGCACAGCATCTTCACATCTTTCTTGGACCCTGACTTCCTCTTCTGACTGTCTCTTCCACTTTAAAGTATACCCGTAATTACATTGGGCCGTCTAAATGATCCAAGATAATATCTTTAAGTTTGGTTTATTAGCAATTCTCGCAGCCTTAATTCTCTCTTGTCATGTAGCATAACATGTTCATCAGTTCTGGGGGGTTACAATGTGGGCATGGTTAGTGAGGGAGCACTTTACCACGTCTAGTTACTCATCTGTCTCTCCATTAGAGAGTGGCTGGGGGCTGTGATTTCCCTGCTTCAGCTTTGCATATTGGCTCACTCTCTTAGTAGGTACCAGGAAATAGGCTGCAAGAATTCAGAGGAGGGAGCCATCCCTCAGCTTGTGTGTAGTATGGAAGAAGGCATCTTCAAGGAAATGAGGTTTCATTTGGGCCTTGAAGAACAAACATGATTATGAGAACAAGGATGCGGTCTATCTAAGGAGGGAGGACAGAGGGAGAAGAGGTGCAGAAGAAAAAATATGAAAGGCCTGTTTATAGAACTGTGGGCAGAGTGGGGAGAGAAATTTATTTGCCAGTGAAGCAGGGCTTTCACTAAAGAAGCAATGTTGTAGGATGTAAATGACATTTGCAATTACTTTTCTATTTCTTTTTCATGGCTGACTAAGTCTCGATACTGTTGGGGTTATGGGAGATGCTAGGGAATGAAACATATTCTGGCTCAACAACTGAGCCTTTATGAGTCCCTTATTTCACAGGGGAGTGGTGAGGTAGGGAAAGGCAGAGTCAGGGAAAGTTTGTCCTTAGCCAAGGACTCCACTAGGAGTCTAAATGTTGGCATTTTTTGGTCACCATTTTTTCTTTCCCCAACTTCTGGAACAGTCATCGATGAACATCCACTTTCATCTCCAGCAATCTGTGATCAGTAGGGCATGACACATAGCCTGATGCAGGCTCCTGTGCCGTGGTGGAGGCTACTGACAAGATAGTCCTGTGTTTGCTAAAGAGACAGAACCTTCAGAATATGGAGTCTCTTAAGTAAAAACTCAAGGTCAGTGTGGGAATCACTTGCCTGTAATTACAGAAGGCCCTTCCTTCTTTTACTTCCTTTTCCTCTGATCACTGCAATAGTTTTACAGTATTTCTCCCTGCCTCCCTGCCCATTCATTGCCCAGCAGCCAGAGCTATCTTTCTGAACCGTGCATGAGATCATTTCATGTTACGTCTTAATACCATTCAATGGCTCCTCTCTATCCTAAGCATAGAGTCTAAATTCTTTATAAGTGCTTTCCATGAGTAGCTACCTACTTAGCATCAATTCTTATCATTCGCACCACCTACTGTCTATCTGCAAATTCCACTAAGGTGGAATACCCCCGTTTGTCTAAGAAATAGTCATTGATAGGAAGAGATTATGCTGAATGAAATAAGTCAAGAAGAGAGAGTCAATTATCATATGGTTTCACTTATTTGTGGAGCATAACAAATAACATGGAGGACATGGGGAGATGGAGAGGAGAAGGGAGTTGAGGGAAATTGGAAGGGGAGGTGAACCATGAGAGACTATGGACACTGAAAAACAACCTGACGGTTTTGAAGGGGCAGGGGGGCAGGAGGTTGGGGGAACCAGGTGCTGGGTATTGGGGAGGGCACGTATTGCATGGAACACTGGGTGTGGTGCAAAAACAATGAATACTGTTACGCTGAAAAGAAATTAAAAAAAAAATAGTCATTGAGAATCCGCTTTGTGCCTTTACATGAGCTTCTGAATTTCAGTAAATTTCATCTAACAAGTATCTATTTGACAACTTGCTGGGTGCCTTTGCCTGTGGTCCCTAATGCTGCAGAATACCCATGTGTTACTTATTGTCCTGATAAAGACCACTTTGGTTGGAGCCTTGGCTAAGGCCTGACTCAGGCAGGATGTACCTTAGTCAGTGAACAGGACCAGAGTGTTATTTTTAGGAGCAGCCATGAAGGGAAGAAATGGCATCAGAAGAGCAGATGGCTTGTGTAATTGTGCCTGTGTAATATGCTTGTGTAATATGCGCCATCAGCGATAACCTCTGTCTTGATGATCCTGGCCATGTCTTCAGCTACTAAACCCTGGTTCCAAGCCAGTTACAGAATTCTAAGTTGGGTATGACTTTTTTTTTCCTTATCTTAGAGTCTGAGTCCCTGAACATCTTCTTTCTATTCAGTCTCCTTTCATGAGTCTGGAAGCTTCAACTTTAGGGCACTTAAAACACAGAATATCTGAGCGTGATTTTTTGAACACTGAACATAATTCTCTATGCTGGTAGGGCATATGATCCTTCCAAATCTCTCCACATTCTTCTGTGGAGTGGAACTTGATTTAAAGTCTAAATACGAATATGATTGCTCACCTAAGAGTGATTTCCCTGTGAGTTCAGGGTGATATTATGGCACCGACCTTTCCTTAAACAGGTGGAAATATGAGCCATACTGCTCATCTCGGCTGATCTGAGCCACGTATTTCCTAACTCATATCCACACAAAGGGGCAGTCAGAGGCTGCGGTAGTTTGAGCTTGGCCGGACCTATTAATGTGGTCATCTGTATTTGTTCTGATGGTTTGTCTTGGCTTCCTTCCTTAAAGAGGGAATTTCTTTACAATTTTTATAATCCTTCTTTGCCTCCTCATTAATGTAATATCTCCAGACTCAGCAACCCTTCAGTAAGTGTGACTTCTGCGACCACCCTCCCTGCATTTTTGCAGATTGTCTGGCAATTGACAAGTTTGAAGGAAGATACTAAGTTTAGAAGGACTTTCTTTCCCATTAGGCAGGTGTCAAATGAGCTGGCCGACTGGGTTCTCTCCATTGAGGGTAGTCTTCCAATAAGGGCAGTCAGGATTCTTTCTGTTGAGCTTCTGCTGGTTTACGTGAGGGCTGGCAGTCCTCTCTCAACCAAAATAAAGGGAATCATTTGAGATTTTCTAGTTAGGTTTCCTCCAGGGTTCCTGGCATGGACAGGATTAGGTCTAGCCACAACTAGGAACGTGGTCAGTTTCTCCTTGTGTAAAGTATCATAGCAGGTGCCTAATATTTTTCCTGAATGCATCTCCCTTCTTGTAATAACAAGTTTGATAATTCTTTGAGGAATCGCCTGCTGCACAATTTCAATACAAGTAGGCATGCTAAACTCAACATCCATCCCAAACATTCTTTATTATCCAACGAGTGTGTTTATGACACTAAACCCCGTGCTCTATCACTGACACATGTGGATTGACGTTTCTTTCACTAGATAGGTTCTACCAATCATACTGTGTTACTGAACCCCAGCATGGAGATCTGGAATTTCTTAGTATCTGCATTGGGAGTTATTTGCTCCTGCTGGGACAGAATGAAGCTTGCAGTTGCTGGAGGCCAGCTAAGGATGGCGGGCAATACCAACATTGCTAACAACAGCTATCACTCAAGTGGTCAGCTAGATTAATGTAGTGTATATAGCTATGGGTTATAAAGACTGTATTTGGTTATGAATAATTTAAAACATTTCCTAGAACTTGGGGTAGATTTTTGGCCCAAGCCATTGCAATACAACTTTTATGAGTGTTCTTCCATATGCAAAAAATAGTTCATGTTCTCCTTAAAGGGCTGTAGAGCCTCGTAAGACAAAGGCTACTTTATTACTGAATGCAGCTAATTTTTTTGTCAGTGGCCTGCTATATGGAGAACATTAGATAGCTTTTGCATAAATCTTCATTTTTCCTAATGGAGGTTGAATATCAGTCTTGGGGATCCTGAAAAATAAGGCATTATCTGTTTATACCATTCTTCTGAATGGAACCCTTGGACTTGAGCTGTTTGGTTCCGTAATAAATTTCAGGTGTTTAAAGAGATTGGCATAGCTCTCCTTAATTGCTTGTCACACAGCTAATCTGATGAGGGGGACATCAGTGCCAGGGAGATGAGTTTTAAGCAGCAGCAGCTGGCAGTTTTCTCACTCACGAACTGAAGCAGATTCTTGGACTAAGAAGTCAGGAGACAAAAATGTTAAGGATTCCTCTCTTTTTTTTTATAAATAGTTCTAAGAATGTTAGTCAAGGTTTGGCCTTAAGTTTGTGAATAAAATGAAAATAAGAACTATATATTTAAAAGAACATAGACTTCAGTGTGAGAGAGTCCTAGGTGAGAATCCTAGCTTGTCCCAATCAGCTATGTGTCTTTCAGCAAGCTATTTAATTTTCTGAGTGTCTGTTTCTGCATTAATAAACTGGGGATAGAAATATCTAACCTTATAGGGTTCTTACAAGTAGTGCTGACCTAAACACCATACCTGGCATAATGGAGGCCAGTGGTTCTCAAAATGTGGGCCCTGGACCAGTAGCATCAGGATCACTGGGAGCTTGCTAGAAATGCATTTTTTTTTTTAACTTCTTCCTATTCTCTCCCAAACCTGCTGAAAGAAAAACTCCATGGCCCAGCAATCTGATTTAACAAGGTCTCCAGATAATTCTGATACAAGTTAAAGTTTGAGAATTACTGGTGTAGGCAGGCCTTCAAAAAGTGATTGTTAAAATGAAAAAAAAAAAAATGGAACCAGGATTCAAAATATAAAGTAAACATAAGAAGTGAGAATTTGAAGTCTAATTTCCAGAAGGAGGGAGAAGAGAGGTGAGCAAGGAAGACCATGTAAAACCCACCCTAAATGGAGCATAGTGGGATTCTAAGTCCATAGTTGTGTATCCTTCATAGGATAGTCTCTGGAGACCCATCTGGAATTGCTGGTCAACCTGTGAACACCATGTTCCCCTTGTTAACTCCATAGCAGATGCCCGAGTTACTTCTTTTTCATATCTGACTGCTCTCAGATTAAGTCTTCTAGAGTCTTTTTTCCCCCTAAATAATCAATATTTAGATTTATATTTGAAATATTTGGAATTTAAATATAAAATTTATAATGAATTAAATTTATAAAGACCCTATTTAAGATAATGCGAAATGTTTTATATTGAGAAAATTATGGCATAACTTATCTCTGAAGGAGAGTAATTGCTGTGTAATAATTACAGGTTTTGCCAATAGTCCTTTTTTTAATGTTTCCCATGAGGATTCAGAATATATTTGACCTATTAAGAGAAACTGTCACATGAACAACCTTTTAGTATTAGTAACAACACATAAATTTTATGTAGCTTTTTTGTGGACAAATATGTCTTCCTATGTATTCACTCAAAGTGATTCCTACCACAGTGATCAAAAAGTGTGAATTCAGCATTGTCCATGATTTTGAGGATATGTCATTATCCATGTGGGAAGTTGAGGCCACCAGCATTTGGGCATCAGTTGAGAGTGCATGGTGCTGTGTCATGAGATGAGGGTCCATGGCACCTGTGAGGAGGTCAGGATGGCAGAGACCATCTGCACAGGCGCAGTCGGGGAATTTCAGCTCTGGTCAGCTGGGGTGTCATCCACACCTCCTGGAAGTGCTCCCACCTTGTGACTATATTCTGCCTCTTAAAATCGTGCCTCATCTTTCTAATGGAATAATGCTCCATTTCATCATGCTGATTTTAAGTACTTTCTCCTCACATTTCCAGAGTTCCTGGGTTAAATAACAGACATCTATCACAGCTCTGAGAGGAGTCACATGAGGAAGAGCAGCTCTCTAGAAGTAGGTCCTACCCCTGGAGGCATCCCCCAGCTAATAGACTGAGACACTCTCTGAGGGTCTCTCATTACCTCCTTTGTGCCCACAGACCCCAGCTTCTCTCATGTGCATGCGATCAGAAGACTGACTGGCCTGAAGGTTAGCACCAACCCATGGGACCATGGTTTGCTGATGAGGAGCGAAGGAACTGCTTTTGCCAGATTTTCTTTTCAGCTTCATTACAGAAACCTCATTTAGTTCCTCAGCTGCTTTAAGCAATATTTCTGAAGGAAGAAACTCTATTATTTAGGACATTTGTTAGTTGATCCTCACATACTGCCTTCGGCTGTTATCCCTTTTCAGTGGCTGTGAGAAAATACAAAAGAAATAATAGACTTAGTTCTTCTCACCACTCATTGAATTAATAACTCTTGAGTAATTAGTCTGTACAGGCAATTAGATTATGGAGCGGTGGATCATATCTGGACTCTAAGAAACAAGGAATATAAAATAGGCTGTGTTTATTAGTCTGATGGCAAGTCCTCCCTGGAAACACAGTCTATGTCACGTAAAATCAATGTGGAGGTCAAGAATCTGAAGTGGTACAGAGTCAAGACAGGAGGCTATAGAGATGACCCTTAGGATAGAGGTGCTTCCACTGAACGGTGTCTATTACTGTTAGAAGAGTTCCGTTAGAGAACTGTCTGTCTAAAGGACATTTCTAACTCAAATGCTTTGAAATAAATAGGGAAAAAGAAGAAGTTCCAAATTTTAGAAGTACATCCATTTTAAGTTGACCATATACAATTCCTGAAGGCACCATTCACATAGATTGTTACCTAGCCTGCAATGTGCAGCCTGTAGAAATATGTGTGGCAGGTCTATGTGAATTCTTCTGCAAAGAAAAAAAATATAGACTTATTTGTAGCCAAACTAGATTTTATGCATATTTTCTAAATAGGGTGTAACAAAATTTCTCCACTGTGAACATTCTGTGAAATGTCCTAGTCCTTCCTTTTAGTAACAATCTCAACCCTTCTATCCTCCTACATTTCCAAACTGGGAAAATTACTGGGTTTTCCTCCCATGGACAGTGTTCATGATCTTTAACTTTTTTCCTTCTTGACCACAAAACTTTACTGTTTTATATGACATTCCTTCATACAGCTCTCCTCTGCTCAATAACGGTAAAACTAGCTTGTATTTTAGTATTTAAGACATTAATGTGCTTTATAAACATCTCAGATTACACGTGCATTGGAGAAAGTGATCGCCAAATACCACTTTAACCCCCTTGCTCTTTAGGTTGTAGGGTTTCTTCTCCTCCTCCTCCCCTTTCCCTTCTTCCCACTTTCTTACCTTTCTTCTCCTTCCCCCTTTCCCTCTTTTCCTTTTTCTTCTTCTAAAAGCAACTTTCTGTCATATCCTTTGTCTTTGACAGTTTTTGGACTCTATTCCTTACCCTTGGGGTCATTTTTACCCTAACTTTCCTGTGATTTCCCCTTGTACACACTTCCAAGTTTAAATAATGCCCCACAACATAATCCTTAGCACAGGTCGAATAAAGGCATGGGTTTGTGAAAGGAGGCTTTTGCAGGAAAGTTGGTGATCACCTTTGGAACTCTGGGTCTTTGGAATAGAGGGAGAATAGCAGAGGCGAAGCTTAGGTCCTTCAAGGTAGAGAAGGTAGAGAGGGGTGTGTCACCCCAAGTTGCTGGTTGCATTCCAAGACGGTGATGTAGAAGATCTCATTATGACTCCCAATTTGTAAGTGTAGCCTTTCTATCGGATGTGTGTGCACACTCTCAGTGCACACAGATACTCATTTTCCAAGGTTCTTTGTCTAAACACCCAAAGAGAAAAAGCATTGTTAAGTGTCCTGTAATTTGCAGTGCTACCTCCTTTTAGTGGAAGTAGATTTGAACATCATTATGTGGATAATGTGTCCTGCCTGGTTTAATCTAGAAAACAGAGCCTCAGGAAACAATACAGGGAGTATAGGCCTGTGATTTTATTAGAGAGTTTAATCCTGTGGGATGGGTGTGAGAGACAAAAGAATGAAACAAAGAAAGAATTTTTTAGAATGCTTTAGGAGGGCGCCTGGGTGGCTCAGTGGGTTAAGCCGCTGCCTTCGGCTCAGGTCATGATCTCAGGGTCCTGGGATCGAGTCCCGCATCGGGCTCTCTGCTCAACAGGGAGCCTGCTTCCCTCTCTCTCTCTCTCTGCCTGCCTCTCTGCCTACTTGTGATCTCTCTCTGTCGAATAAATAAATAAAATCTTAAAAAAAAAAAAGAATGCTTTAGGAGACAGTAATTGTGAAGTGTAACTAATTGTTCAAATTCCACAGGAAAAACTGAGTCTTAGCATTATCCATTGGGGTGGAAAAAAGGCAAAATGTATCTGGTGGCCCCTGTGTTTTTCTTGTATAAATTTATGTCATAGGGGGCATCTGGGTGGCTCAGTGGGTTAAAAGCCACTGCCTTCAGCTCAGGTCATGATCCCAGAGTCCTGGGATCGAGCCCCACGTTGGGCTCTCTGTTCAGCGGGGAGCCTGCTTCCTCCTCTCTCTCTGCCTGCCTCTCTGCCTACCTCTCTGCCTACTTGTGATCTCTCTCTGTCAAATAAGTAAATAAATAAAGTATTTAAAAAAAAAATTTATGTCATAGGGAGTTAATTTCCCCACACTTAGATTGTACGGTATGTGGACACTAGTGAGGTTGTCTGATGAGTTTCATAGGGAAACATGGAAAGGGAGATAGGAGGGGCACCATATGGGTGAGAGGCAAGGCACTGAAGGCTGTGCATACAAGAAGTAGTGGAACCCAGATGCCAATGAAACAAGGGAAATCTGAGGTTGTCTACAAGAGGTGTCTGATACAGTCTCTTAATTTGTCCTGCTTCTCAAGTCATGTGTCCTTGGTCATGAGAGAAATTAGAAATTAATTTATTACTAGATCATGTGCAATCTGTTTGTTTCTTCCTCTCTTCTTCCCTCCTTCCTTCCTTTTTTTGTGTAACAGAAAATGTCTCTCTCTCACATACACACACATACCCCAAATGGTACCAAATGGTTCTATGAAAAATAATTATTCTCAGCCAAGCTTTACTCCCAAAAGAAACCACTTTTAAAATATTTTAAATATGAAAATATTAAAAATCAATTAAATTTTAATTTTTATAAAATTAATTAAAATTAATTAATTTTATATTATAATTTTTATATTATAATTTTTATAAAATTACTATTAAAATATTAAAAATATTTTTAAATATTTTTAAACAAAAATGACTTGAATGATTTTTCAAATGACATATTGTCATTTGTATAAAGTCAAACAAAATAGAAAGTATAACAAAGTTAAAACATTATCTAAAATCCTGCCACTGACAAATAATCATCATTAACATCAGAAGCATAGATTTTTAAACAACATTGTAAGTATGAAGGTAAAGATAGGTGTATAGTTGGATAAGTGATGGATGTAGACATAATTTATTAAATGAGATAAAGCTCATTTTTTTAAATCAAATTAGTTACATTTTTTTCTCTAGAAGAAAAAAGAAATCCAATAGAAAGAATTGAAATTGTACAAATACTCAGATAAGTATTTTTCAATGACAAGAGATAGATATTTTTAATTAAAAAAAATTTTATAAACATATAATGTATTATTAGCCCCAGGGGTACAGCTGTGAATCGCCAGGTTTACACACTTCACAGAACTCACCATAGCACATACCCTCCCCAATGTCCATAACCCCACCACCCTCTCCCTACACCCCTCCCCTGGCCACCCTCAGTTTGTTTTGTGACATTAAGAGTTTCTTATGGTTTGTCTCCCTCCCAATCCCTGTTACTATTTTTTATAATTTGAAAGTTGATAACCATTTTAGCCTATACATTATAGTCAGTATAGAATTATAGTCTGTAACCATAATTCCACAGTTATGTAATCTTACTTTTTTTTTTTAAAGATTTTATTTATTTATTTGACAGACAGAGATCACAAGTAGGCAGAGAGGCAGGTGGAGAGATAGGAGGAAGCAGGCTCCCTGCTGAACAGAGAGCCCGATGCGGGGCTCAATCCCAGGACCCTGAGATCATGACCTGAGCTGAAGGCAGATGCTTTAACCCACTGAGCCACCCAGGCACCCTTGTAATCTTACTTTTATATTTAACTGAATTCAATGTTCATAGCAGTAATTTTGCAATGCTTTCTCTACTCCTGGTTCTTTACTTTTTTACTTATCCAACAGTTGGATGGATTTTGGTATTAAAATGGCTTCTAGGAGTTAAATTTCTTGAGTTCTTGCATGCTTACAAACATTGCTATGTTGCCTTCATGCTTAAAGACAAAAGATGTTGGGTAGGATATTCTTAGATCACTCAACCTTTTCTTCCAGATCTTAATAGACACTGCTCCGCAGACTTCCATATTGACTATTAAACTAGACTAGGCCCCTTAAATCATCTTTTAATTGACTAGATTTGTTTGTGAAATGTCATATCTTCTTTTTTAAAGATTTATTTATTTTAGAGAGGAAGGGAGAGAGCACGAGTGGGAGGAGGGACTTAGGGGAGAATCATCCACTGGACTCCCTCTGAGCGCAGAGCCAGACACTGGGCTCGATTCCAGGACCCTGAGATCATGACCTGAGCCAAAATCAAGAGTTGGACACTTACCTGACTGAGCCATCCAGGTGCCTGTTGTCATCTTTTTGACATACAACATTATATTAATAGTGATTCAATATTTGTATACATAGTGAAATGGTTGCCACAATAAGTAGAGTTACCATCTGTCACCTTACAAAGTTACTGCAGTGCAATGCTTTACATCCCAAGATTTATTTATATCTAGAATTTTGTTCTTAATCTCCTTCACCCATTTAACACCCCCCCTACCTCCTTGGCAACCACAAATCTATTCTCTGTATCTATCCGTCTGGGTTTTGCTTGTTACGTTTGTTTTACTTTTTAGATTCAAATACATGAAATCATACAGCATTTTTCTTTCTCTATTTCATTTAGTACAATACACACAGGGCCCATCCATATTGTCACAAATGGTAAGATTTCATTTTTATGGCTCAGTAATATTCCATTATGTGTTTATATTCTGCCGTATGTGTATTGTGTGATATCTGTATATATTCCATATCTTCTTTAGTCATTCATGTCCATGCCATCATGTCCGTGGATGGACATTTAGCTTGTTTCCATATCCCAGCTCTTATAAGTAATAATTAAATAAACATAAGGATGCATGTATTTTTTCAGCTGTGTGCTCCTGGACTTTTGCATGTTGAAAGGCATTTGATTCCTGACTCAGTCTCCTTACTAATAAATGGTATATTCAGATTTTCCATTTCTTTTTTTTTTTAAGATTTTATTTGACAGAGAGAGCACAAGCAGGGGTAGCAGCAGGCAGAGGGAGAGGGAGAAGCAGGCTGAGGGAAAGAGAGAAGCAGGCTCAGGAGCTTAACTTTGGGCTCAGTCCCAGGACCCTGGGATCGTAATCTGAACTGAAGGCAGATGCTTAACTCACTGAGCCACCCAGGTGCCCCACAGATTTTCCATTTCTTTTTGATTCAGTCCTAGAAGATTATAAATTTTTAGGAATTTATACATTTTTCTAGGTTGTGCAATTCGTTGGTTATAATTACACATGGTAGTCTCATGGTTCTTTGTATTTTTATGGTATCAGATGTAATTTCTGCTTTTTCATATCTGATTTTAATTATTGGAGCTCTTTTTCCCCCCCCTTGCTGAGTCTCACTAACAGGTTGTCAATTTTGTTTATCTTTTCAAGGAACCAGCTCTTAGTGGTTTTGTTTTTTTTTTTTTTTAATATTTTCCATTTTCTTTTTAGTCTCTATTTCATTTATCTCTACACTGATCTTTACTATTTTCTCTTATACTAACTTTGGGCTCTGTTTGTTCATCTTTTTCTTGTCCCTTCAGGTATAAAGTTAAATTGTTTGATCTTTTTCTTGTTTCTTGGGTATCTTGTTCCATGTTTCTTTATTACTATGAACTTGCTTCTTATTGCCGTCAGAAGAAATGTTAATATAATTTCTATCTTGTTGATTTACTGCAACTCATTCTGTGGCCTAACATGTGATCTATGCTGGAGAATATTCCCATGCCCTTGAGAAGAATGTGTATTCTGTTGCTTTTGGGCGGAATGTTCTTTATGCCTATTAAGTGCACCAGGTCTAATGTGTCATTTAAGGCTGATGTTCCCTTGTTGATTTTCTGTCTGGATGATCTATTCATTGATGTAAGTGGGGTGTTAAAGTCGTCTACTATTATTGTATTGCTGTCAATTTCTCCCTTTCTCTGTTAATATTTGCTTTATATATCTTGGTGCTACTAGTTGTGACCATATATATTTACAAATGCTGAATCTTCTTGCTGGATTGACCCCTTTATCATTATTAGCACCCTCTTTTTTATTTCAGTCTTTGTTGTGAAGTCTATCTTGTCTGATAGGTGTATTGCTACTTCGGTTTTCTTCTCATTTCCATTTGCATAGAGTGTCTATTTCCATCCCTTTACTTTCAGTCTGCATGTGTCCTTACTTCTAAACAGAATCTCTTGTAGGCAGAATATGGGTGTTTTTTGATGTTGTTGTTGTTTTAATCCACTGAGCTATTCTGGGTCTTTTGATTAGAGAATGTACTCTATTTAAAGTAATAATTGATAGATATGTACTTATTGCCATTTTGTTCATTGTTTTTGGCTGTTTTTAAAGATTTTTATTTATTTATTTTACAGACAGAGATCACAGGTAGGCAGAAAGGCAGGCACAGAGAGAGAGGAAGGGAGGCAGGCTCCCTGCTGAGCAGAAAGCCCGATGCGGGGCTCGATCCCAGGACCCTGGGATCATGACCTGAGCCGAAAGCAGAGGCTTTAACCCACTGAGCCACCCAGGCGCCCCGTTTTTGGCTGTTTTTAAAGTTTATCTTTGTCCTTTCTTCTCTTTCTCTCTTCCCTCTTGGTTTGATGGTTTTATTTGGTGTTAGGTTTAGATTTCTTTTTCATCTTCTTTTGTGTATTTACTATAAGTTTTTGCTTTGTGGTTACTGTGAAGTTCACATATATCATTCTAGGTGATGTAACAGCCTATTTTTAAGTTGATAGCAACTTACATTTGAACATAAACCAAAGATCTCTATTTTCACTACATACTTTATGTTTTTGATATCACCTTTTACATCTTTTTACTTTTTTTAACTCATTATTGTAGTTTTAGGTAATTTTTCAACTTTCATCTTTTAGTACTATTAGTAGCTTTATAAGTGATTAATTTGCCAGCTCTAGTACGTATTCACCTTTTCTAGTGAGATTTTTAGTTTTGTATGCTTTCTTGTTATTACTGAGTGTCATTTCTTTTCAGTTTAAGGAAGTCCTTTTAATATTTCTTGTAAAGCTGGTTTGGTAATGGTGAATTTCTTTAGCTTTTGCTAGCTAGGAAAACTCTTTATCTCTCTGTCAAATCTAAATGATAACCTTGCTGGATGGAGTATTTTTGGTTGACAGTTTTTTTTCTTTTAACACTTTGAATGTGTTATGACAATCTTTTGTGGCTTACAAGGATTCTGTCGAAAATTACACTGATAGTCTTATGGAGTTTCCCTTGTATGTAACAATTTGGGTTTTTCTTTGCTGCGTCTAAGATTCTCTTTTTAGCTTTTCAAATTTTAATTATAATGCTTCTTGGTGTGACTCTCTTTGAGTTCATTTTATGTGGAACTCTCTGGGCTTCCTGTATCTCGATGTCTGTTACCTTTCCCACATTAGGGAAATTTTGAAGTATTCTTTACATAAGCTAGCTTGCTTGCTTACTTTCTTAGCTTCACATTAGCTTTCTTTCTTTCCTTTCTTTTTTTACGATTTATTTATTTTAGAGGTGGGGAGGAAGGGCAGAGCGAGAGAATCCTCAAGGAGACTCCTTGGTGAGTGCAGAACCTGACATGGGGCTCAATCCCAGGACCCTGAGATCATAGCCTGAGCCCAGATCAAGAGCTGGACACTCAACCAAATGAGCCACCCAGGTGCTCCTCTTTGTATAAGCTTTCTGCCCCTTTCTCTCTCTCTTCACCTTCTAGGACCCCTATAGTGCAAATGTTATTCCACTTGATGCTGTTAAAGATGTTCTTTAAGTTACCTTCATTTTTAAAACCTCTTTTTTTTTTTTTTTTTTTCCTTTTTGCTGCTCTGTCTTGGTGAGTTCCATTACTTTCACTTCCAGATCACTGATCTGTGCTTCTACTTCATCTAGTCTGTGAACCCCTCTAGTGTATTTTTCAATTTCATTGTATTCTTTTTCTCTGTGATTTCTGTTTGGTACTTCTTTATGTTTTCTATCTTCTGGTTGAAGTTCTCCCTGTTTTTATCTCTTTTTCAAGTTGATGGGCATCTTTATGGCCATTAATTTGAATTCTTTGTCAGGTAGATTACTTACTTTTGTATCATTAAAGTATATTTTCTGAGGTTTTTGCCTTGTTCTTCCATTTGGAACATAGTTCTGTTTTTTCATTTTGCTTGGGTCTCTTTGTTTCTATGTATTAGGCAAAACAGTTACCTCTTTCGGTCTTAAAGAAATGGCCTCATGTGGATGATGATCCTTCTTGTTCAACCTTTTCCTAGCTCTTGGTTGTGTCTCAAACCTTTGTGATTGTCTAAACCACTGGCTTTACTCTTGATTATGTTCTCATTGTTCAGGGTGTGCCAAGATCTGTCAGTGATCCAGGGGGAGGAACTTCATTGAGCATCTAGCTTGAGGCTGATTGGAAGACAGACCCTCAGGCAAATGCTTTTAAAGTTGCAAATATATACAGTACTGTGGGTTGGCAGTCACGATCTGCTGGCCTCTACACCAAGGGATTTAGAGGTATTGCCTGAGCAACAGTTAAAAACATCAGGGATCTAGGGGCACCTGGGTGGCTCAGTGGGTTAAGCCTCTGCCTTCGGCTCAAGTCATGATCTCAGAGTCCTGGGATCGAGCCCACATTGGGCTCTGTGCCTGGCGGGGAGCCTGCTTCCCCCTCTCTCTTTGCCTGCCTCTCTGCCTGCTTGCGATCTCTGTCTGTCAAATAAACAAAATTCTTTAAAAATCTTTAAAAAATTTGGATCTAGATGAGTATATGAGTTCCTTTCAGAGAAGTCTGGTCAAGGCGGTGTGCGAGGATGATGTCTTTTTGCTTATTTACCCAGTGTGCCTCCTTAGCCTCTGGATATGTGGGAACCCTGAAGCCTGTTCCTCAGGCTGAAGTTCCAGGCTAAGTAAATAGGCGTTTTTCACAGAAAGACTGAAGTGGTGTTTCAGTCTTCTCTTAGTGTAGTTCTGTGAGGGTGGTGGCCTGCCACAAGCTGTCTTTCCAGTTGTTACAGTCTCTTGGAGCTCTGAAACTCCAGACCTCTTGGCTACCACAGCTGTGCCATCAAGGGGTGTTCATTGTGTGGATTTCACATGCCCTCTGGCTTTAGCAAGGCAATAGATGATGAAGTGGACTGTGCATCTCATTGACTTTAGAAAGACAGCAGGAAATGTCTTGTCTCTGGGCACCTGTGAGCTTCAACAAGGCAGCAGCCCAGAACCCTGTCTGTGTGTGCACACTCGCTTTAGGCTGCAAGTGGCAGCCCCAACCAGGGGACAGAGGAGGTTGCAGTTGCCTACACCCACAGATTTTAGCTAAGGAACAGGAGAACTCCAGGACTATTTACACTCACCCACTCAAGCCAGGGAGTGGGGGAGTGCTGCAATCACCCATCCTCTCCAGTCTCTGCAAGTGCTGCTGCCATAAGGTGGTGGGAGGATGCCAGCTGAGCTCACCCATGTGTGCTAGCAGGCTATGTAAAGACTACAACAGTGGTGTCTGCCAGGCCGGTTTTCTCCAGGGAGCATCTCAACTCTCCCCCACCTCTCCAGTGGGGACCCCTAGATCAGTAAATGCATCTTCCTCACAGATATATATCTAGGTGATTTTTAAACTGCTCCCCCACCCCTGGGCCTCAGGACAAGTAGGACTACATGTGAACCCTTTTGGAGGGAAATCTCAGTTTCCTGTATAGCACTTTGGGACCCCTGGATATAAGCCCCATTGGCTTTCCAAGCCAGATGTTGTGAAAGACTTATTCTTACGATGTAGATCGTAGGAGGCTGGATGTTCCATGTGGAGCATGAACCCCTTGCTCCTCCTGGGGACATGGCTCTCTGGTGAAATCCTTTCATGTTGTGTGTCACTGCACTGAGGGTGGTTGTTTGTTTGTTTTGCAAGACCATGTCTATGTTCCTTATTTGTCTTGATATGGACATTTTCTCCTTTGTTATAAAGAGCAGTTCATCCATTTTCATATCTTTTTCAGAGGGAAAGGATCCATATGTAGCTGTAGATTAGGTATGTCAATTAGGAGGAGGTGTTTTCAGATCTTCATAGGCTACCATCTTGGATCCTCCTCCTTCCCCTCTTTCATCCTCCACCTCCCCTCCTTCTCTCCCCTTCCTCTTCCTTCCTTTCCTTAGGTCCTTAATATATTTACTTAATTTATTTTGTATTTTAGAATATCAAGCTGTTGCCTTTAAAAGTGAGGACCATTGGTAATTATTATTCCTTCAAAATCCAAAGCTTTTTCCTTAAAGTGTTGCCACACGCTTGTTGGTAAAATAATTATATAACTTTATTTATTGATTTCCAGGTGCTTTGTGATTATTTCCTCTTTAATTGCATTCTCACAACAATCCTTCATGGACCATACTGTTATCCTCAAGATAACAAGAAGTTGAGATTAAGAAAGGTTAATAATTCTCAGGGCCATAGGCAAGTAGTGGAGATACAATGTGCATGGGTCTGTTTCCAGTGTCTCCCCTTTTTATTCCCTGCCACACTGCTTTCTCCTAGACATGGGGAGTCTAGGGATGTGGCAGACATGGGGCAATGTGAGGTGTGGTCAGTGTGGTGCATGGGCAGGAAAGGAAAGATGACTTGCTTTCTGAATTCCATTACCAGACATACGAAGAAAATGGTACTTCCAAGAATCCTGAAGTCAAAAGTACATAATGCTAGTGAAATTGGAGAACATTTCTTAGCCTTATTCTCTCTGGAAGATTTCTTTTCAGGTTGACAGTTTCTTGGAATTCTAATGGCTGGCCATAATGTACTTTGCTCTATCATGTTACCATAAAAAATGTCTTCTGTTTAGGAAAATTAAAGATATTACATCAAATCCATACTCTCATGTCAGCTCCATTATCTTGAATCATATTTCATAGCTGTAATATTTGATATCTGTTGTTGTAAACTCTCCTTTGGGATTGGTGTTTAAAATATTCCTTATGACTAATCAATTCATGTGATTCTATACCTGACACCAGCAGGCACCTTCAGTGAGAGCAAAACAGTGAGCATCCATGAGCAGAGTTCAGAACATCTACAACAATGATTTTATATATATATATATATTATATATATATATATATATATATATATATATATATATAAAATCTCTGATAATAATTAATGGTTTTCTTATAAGAATTAATGGTTTGTGTGTCACAAGTGGGATACCTGGCTCTGGTAGATTGAGGCCATATCATTTTCTACAGTTTCAGGGAAAAGCAAAGATATTAAACTATATGATGTGAAAAACCCAAAAGACTCTCTTTCACACAGGAAAGTAAAGTGGCATATTCTGAATTTCCATGTAACACAATCAGAAATGTTGTCTGGGTCTTTAGGATGAACGTAAAGGGCAACCTGACAGTGATGTATGCTCTCCTCTTCCCTCCATGACCTTCCCACAGCACTCATTCTCTCTATTACCTCTTGGTACCTCATCAGTTGGTGGCATTAATTTCTTAATTGATTAATTTCTTATGTATTAACATACACCATTAGAAGTTAGCTCTGGAAGGAACCATACATACCCTCCACTGTGTAGTTCTTGGCGCATAATAGGCATTCAATAAATATTTATTAAAACATTGTGTTTCCTGTAAGTCTTGTCTTCTGAACTAAATTATAAACTACCAAAGGACAGAGTTCACAGTTTATACTCTGAATGGTCCATTGGACTCAATAATGCTGAGGGGACAGCACGATCTTGATGATTTGTTACATTGAGTTGAATTAAATCAGATGGAATATGAAAGGCTGACTTCCTGGCTTCTTGCTCTGTGTTTCCATAGTACTTTGTACATGCTTGTTTTATAGCCTCTAATTAACTCTGTTTTAACTTTTTATTTTAACATCTGGCTATCTCTCTGCATTTTGTATTCTCTGAGAGAAATATTTATATCTCATTTTTCTTTGAATAATCTCGCACATGGCAAATGATGGGTAAAGAAGAAGAGCGAACATTCTATTATTTAGTTACACTGCCAACCATGTGACTGTTTTGTGTGCTTTTCTGATGTTAATTCAATTAATTTTCACAAATCTTATGAAGTTGATAATTTGATCTTCATTTTGTAGTGGGCCATACTAAAACTCAATTGCCCTATATCACATATCTGGCAAGATCTAGACCAGAAATGGGCACTCAGATCATTCCAGTTTCAAAGCCCTTATTCTACTGTGCTGACTCACTTTTGCATAATTTAATGAGCTAACTAATGGAAATAGCCAGGGTAGACTACAAGTGGAAGTTTTCTCTTCTGCCCACCTCACAATAAAATCTGAATATTTAGGAGGTTCTCAGGGAATCATTTCTATTTAAAACTCAGATGTTTAAGCAATACTTCTTACTCCTATTTATCAACATTGCTTTATCCAAATGTATCCTTCCTCATATTAGTGAAAGTAGATTGGATACTATACCAGAGAAAATTTATGTTTTTGTCTGTTTTCTAGTGAGATATAGGCCAGAAATCTGAGTTTGAAATCACTAAAGATTAGCCCATGTCATTCTACCAGCTTTTAGCCCCGAAGAGTAAGTGTAGACACTTTGGGATAACTTGGGCTACCTCCGTTAGAAACGTAAACCACCTCTGAGTTACAAGGATGACTTCCTATAAAGTGTATGGATAAGTCCTCCTGGAGTCTCTGATGACAGTTATTACCCTTGGGAGGGTTAGTGAGTAGCTCCATTGTCCAACGGCAATGTCCTAAGACCTTTGGATAAAGGAGTTCAGAAAGAAGTTGTACCCCAGGGAGGGATGGTGTAGAGTTATTCTCAGTCTAACAAGTGATGGATCCTCTAATATACCAGTCTTAAAACTGGACACAGAGTTGAACCATGAGAGACTTTAGACTCTGAAAAACAATCTGAGGGTTTTGAAGGGGCAGGGGGTGGGAGGTTGGGGGAGCCAGGTGGTGGGTATTATGGAGGGCACATATGGCATGGAGCACTGGGTGTGGTGCATAAACAATGAATTCTGTTACGCTGAATTCTGTTAATAAAAAACAACAACAAAAACTGGACACAGAGAGCTTTAAGGATATCTATTTCCAGATCCCTTATTTCTAGATAAGTATATGTTTTTCCTAAAATTTATCTGCCTGAAGAATTTGCCTGTGCTTAAAAGAAAGCTTCTTTCAGTTTATTTTTTAAAAGGCGTGTTCCTCATCCATCACCCATTCCAAACAAAAGTACACAGCCTCAGGGTGTTAGAAGAATCTAGACCTCTCTGGCAAAGTTTCCTTTAATAAGTAAGGTACCGCAAGACCTTAGAGCTTTCAGTCTTTACATGTATTAAAAATGTAGGTCGGGGGCGCCTGGGTGGCTCAGTGGATTAAGCTGCTGCCTTCGGCTCAGGTCATGATCTCAGGGTCCTGGGGTCGAGTCCCGCATCGGGCTCTCTGCTCAGCGGGGAGCCTGCTTCCTCCTCTCTCTCTGCCTGCCTCTCTGCCTACTTGTGATCTCTGTCAAATAAATAAATAAAATCTTTAAAAAAAAAAGTAGGTTGATAGACTTGTTAGATAGAAAATTTGGGGAGCTTTATTGGGATTTCTGATTTCAAATATATGGCAGAGTGGGATAGTGAGGTTAATTACAATATTCCCTTAGTGATTTGACCTCTTCTATGCTTTAAGTACTATCAAAGAATGCACTCCTCTTTTTTTTTTTTTTAAAGATTTTATTTATTTGACAGAGAGAAATCACAAGAGAGGCAGGCAGAGAGAGAGGAGGAAGCAGGCTCCCCGCTGAGCAGAGAGCCCGATGCGGGACTCCATCCCAGGATCCTGAGATCATGACCTGAGCCGAAGGCAGTGGCTTAACCCACTGAGCCACCCAGGCGCCCCAGAATGCATTCCTCTTAAGGCAGAGGCCTGTAAGAGCAAAGAAAAGAAACTATCACTGAGAAGCATTGAACACAAAAACTGGCTTTTCTGCCCATGTGTTTAGAAGTAAGCACTTCTTTTCAGCTCTTATCAACACTTATTCTTATGATCTGCAATGTGTTCCTAAGAAAAACACCTTCAAACAGCCAAAGAACTAGAGATTCTTTTAAAGGATTTGGAATATGTTGGGGAATTGCAAAAATGTCATGTTATATTCAATAAAATCCACCCTACATGATTTCTTTCACATCAAGTTTTTCCCTTAATCAAATTACAACATTGGTGTTTTTTTAAATTGCAAGTATTCTTGATTTGGTTTAAATTTTCTATGTCCTATTAACAAGACACACATGTATTTACCAGGTTTTAGTAATTTTTAGTAGTATGTGCTTTATTACAAACTACGTCCCAAAACTTTGATTAGGAAGCTTAAAGCTGATTAATTTATTTCTTATTTATAGATGTCACATAGTATTTAATTATTAAAAAAAAACTGTAACCAGAGTTAAATATAGCAACACACATACATAATTTAAAGGAATCCATGCTTTTAGCGTATTCTTTGCCTTCCAAATAAGTTAAAATTTAGGTGTCCATCTTATTACATTATTAAAAATCTGATAATCTACATATTTACTTATTTAAAAACATAAAGTATCTTATATTTAAATAACTTTAATCAGATTAATTTTGTTTATGTTTTGTAATGTCACTGCAATTTAGTAGTTTTTATAATGTTTCCTTAAATTATTGTTAACTTATTTTTGGATGGGAAATTATAGTTTGGTTCCTGGATTATCTTTAAAATGAGAGCTAACTTAGCCAAACTAGGTTACATGTTAGTTTTTTCAATATTGTTAGGACATATTAATTTGTTCCCATGCAATAGCTGAGATCAATCAGAAATCCAAGGTTTAGATGAAAGTATTCTTAAAGGATTTGAAAATATAAAATATTGTACCGAAAATACTGTTTGAAGTTAATATTTAATGAAATCAGTAGTATTTCAATTTCCCCAAGGTTTTCTGAGAATAGTAGTTTATATTGGTACCTCTAAGTAAAAGAATAAAAAGTATAAGTAACAAATCTTGGTAAAATTAGCTAATTAATAAAATGACTAGCTAGTAAGTAATTTTGCTAGCCAAGTGATTTTTATTACTTGTTTTCAACAACCAGAGGGTAGGATATTGAACTTTCCTCCTATAAGGCTGTGGATTAATTAGGAAAATAAAAGGGATTTTGTTGTGTTTACACCCTGACTTAGCAAAGTGCGAAGTATTCAGTTATTTAAACAGAGAAAGAATTGTCTGTTAATTAATCCACCAGCTCCATGGAATAAGGGATTTCTAAATACGCAGTTTTGATTAGGTAAGTGCCTAATTAAGATAGTAAAGAAAAAAATTTCTGTCATTCATTCCACAAATATCTTGAAAGTTCATGTAGAAGTTGTCCCAGATTTTGGTGGGGGAGCATTGCATGTCAGACATAACCTCAGTCTAGAGACTCCCTTTCAGTGGGCAGAGTTAGGCAATAACAGAAAAGTAAATATATAAGTTTCTTTAAGATTATGGTGTTCATTATGAAGAAAGCAGTATAAGGGAATATGGTAAGGATTGACTGGGTGAGGTTGGAGGAATTCCCTTAGCATGGGTAGTTAGAGCAGTTGGCTGAGCCCCCTATGGCATGAAGTAGCAAGTGAGCGCTTCTCAGAAAAGGGAACGGCAGGTGCAGTCTTGAGATGGGGAAGGCTTGACACTTAGGCTTACATCTTAGATGGTAAGAAACACACTTCCATTTGAACAGGTCTTTGCAATGGCCACAGATCTTCACACCCCTGGTATTTCCATAGCTTGTCTTAACTGCCCGTTCTGCTCATTCTAAGTAGTAGTTCTGGAGTCCTTGCTGACCATAAACTCCCAAACTGGTAGTTTCCTCTCCCTTTCTGTCTGCTCTGAAAATTAGATACAAAGAAAGACAACTTTTATTTTTGTCTCATCATCAGATAATATATATCTGTTGTGAAAGTGTTGAAAAAAAAAAAGCTATAAACCAGGAACTAAAGTTTTGAAGAAAATAGCACTAAAATATGTTGAAAAATACTGAAGAGAATATAATGAAAATTATAAAGGCAAAAAGAAAAAGCAGTTGGAATCCCCATTCCTGGAATGAATCAGAATTAACACTTGTGTGAATTTCTTTTCTTTATTTCTAATCTTCAAAAGCAAACATGCACACCCATATAATTAAATGTATATATTCATAGTAATCCGTTTTATTCTTTTGATTGTCCTCAAATACATGTTCTCTATCATCTGTCACTGTCTCTGTCTCTTTATCTGTATCTATATCTGTATCTATATGTGTGTCTATACCTGTCTGTCTACCTACTTATTATCAAATAAAAAAGCAGGGAAGGTAGTGATTAGCTTAACCAACAAAGTTATATGTTAGTTTATTTGGTATTGTTAGGATATCACTTTAATGCATTATAAACCACTCTGTCTTCACCTAGGATTACCTTCCATATTCGTCAGTTGGCACAATTTTGCCAACTTTATTTTCTACCATGGTACCTTCCTATGTCAGCAGAAAGATCGACAGTTTCTTCCTTTTGGTCCCCACGTTTCTTTGATGGTTCACATCCTTATTGCATTTATTTGCATAGCAGAAGTGAGTTTCCTATACAAAGCAGGTACAAAAAACATCAAGTTTCTTAATTTTTGAAAGTCAAGTCAATCTGGATCCAAGCTCTTGACTGAGAGAGTATAAACAAATCAGTTTCAGTCATGTTTCCTATAATAATAGAGGAACCCAGTGATCACCTGAGAAAGGTAGAAGGCCCTTTGTCATGATAACCAGTCCCCCACATGCCCCTTTCCGAAGCCCTTCTGAGCTTATCAAAGACATGTGATCTCATTCCCACAAAGGGAACTCCATTTTCTTGGTGACTAGTATGGACCCATATTATATGTTCTCCCCAAACATGGGGAGAACCATATGGACCGGTAAGTCCTTCATCAGTGCTCCTAGTTTAGCATGTTACAATTTCCCACTAATGTTTCTTCCTCTGGTCAGAGGGGCATTGAGGATCATTCACAGAAAATCCCCAATTCCAAACCCTTGTTTCTTTTTGTGGTCTTCAGGTTTATCTTGTCTCTTCAAACTCTGATTTCCATCTTTCTCAGTAATTCTGAACTCCCAAAGGAAAATCTGGGTTAAAAAGGATGTTCAGTTGCCCTGCAACTTCTGCTTCTGCTTGTGTCCCACATACCAGAGTCCATGATGTTTTCTCAAGTTAGAAAGGTAGAAATACGGAGGAAGTTCTTTCCACTTCAATCCACAGTGAGAAAACTGCAAGAAGTCAGCATCACAATAAATAACCTAGCATGGTTATGTACATATCTATGTCACTCTACAGTTCTAGATTTCCTTTAGCTCTGGATCCCTCAGACATAGTGCTTGGCACATAGTAATGTATCCAACAAATACTAGTTGAATAAACAAATTCATTCATTATTACTTCTGATTTAGAAACACAATAGAATACAACACTTTGTAATTTCCATGTTGCTCCATTACCTACAGTTTAGAGATCAAGGTCCTTTTTCTAGCCAACCTATTTTTTCCCACCCCTATAAGATACTGAATAGTAAAACAGATCTTTAAATGTTGTTATTTTGATGGGGCAGATCCTGGGAAGAAGGATTTGAGAGCCTGAAACAAAGAATAACACATCTGGGTGGTTGATTTTTTTTTTCCCCCTTGAGAAGGACCTCTTAGAATGAAATATTTTATATTCTATTGCAGCTTTCGGCTCATTGAGGAATTAATTGTAAACTGTTGCTGTGGGTCTACCATAAAGCAAGCTGAGACTTTGTGATGGGCTGGTATGGAGAAGGAATAAGCAGCATGTGGGCTGGGAGGAATTTTCAGTGCTTTGTGTTGAACCCTTGCACAGGCATGGTGAGGGTAGTTAGCAATCCAAATCACTGTCTAAGTGTCTGAGAAAACTCTGGATGGCTCTAGGCTCACCTCAGTCAGACTTCTGGACACATTGATCTTGATGGGTAGAGTGGCAGGAATTTGTAGTTGAAACAAGGGTTAGCTGAATTTTTTTTTTTTTGTTGTTGTTGTTAAAATGATAAGTTTTTTTTTTTTATTAACATATAAGGTATTATTTGCCCCAGGGGAACAGGTCTGTGAATCGTCAGGCTTACACACTTCACAGCACTCACTATAGCACATACCCTCCCCAATGTCCATCCCCTAGCCACCCTCTCCATACCCCCCTCTTCCTGGAAACCCTCATTTTGTTTTGATGCCATAGTGATTTTATAGCTAAAACTATTTACTAAGTGGATTTTAATTTAATATTAAAATCATTAATGCTATAAAATTCAAACCTAGATTAAAAAAACCTGATAATCTGTGTATAATTTTTTTAACTTCTTTGATTACATAACAAAAATTAAGTGGAACGTGTTCTTTAAGAATTCTAGCATAGGAGGGGTGCCTGGGTGGCTCAGTGGGTTAAAGCCTCTGCCTTCAGCTCGGATCATGATCCTGGAGTCCTGGGATCGAGCCCCACATTGGGCTCTCTGCTCTGCGGGGAGCCTGCTTCCTCCTCTCTCTCTGCCTGCCTCTCTGCCTACTTGTGATCTCTGTCTGTCAAATAAATAAATAAAAATCTTAAAAAAAAATTAAAAAAAATAAAAAAAGAATTCTAGCATAGGGGCACCTGGGTGGCTCAGTGGGCTAAAGCCTCTGCCTTCGGCTCAGGTCATGATCTCAGGGTTCTGGGATCAAGCCCCGTATCAGGCTCTCTGCTCGACAGGGAGCCTTCTTCCCCCTCTCTCTCTGTCTGCCTCTCTGCCTACTTGTGATCTCTCTCTCTCTCTCTCTGTGTCAAATAAATTAAAAAAAAAAAAAGAATTCTAGCATAAACCTTGAAGTGGAGTGCAGTAGGGCAGTGCTAAAGTCATCTGTGTAGGACTTATTAAAAGATAGAAAAACTGATCCTGGGCCTCTCATTCCTCTGTCGTCTTTTACCCATGTTAAAAGGCACCCATGGAAAGGCAGGATGAAGGGAATTCTTAGGAGTATAGAGCTTTTAGAATTTCTTCATTCCCCTTACTTATCTGATCTACAGAAGAAGTCTCAAAGAGTCTACTTGTGGAGATTGAGTGCCTACAACAAGGGGGCATTGACATTTTCCTCCTGGGCTGGAGGTTTGCTTAGCAGCAAAGATCCCACTGAATCATATGTGGTGAAGAGCTTTGGGGAGAACCTGACATATGTGCCTAGCAGTTTAAAGGAATTCTGAAGGATGGAGGTGAGTTCCAGGAACCCATGCTGACAGAGCAAGGAGAGAGGACCGAAGTAGTGAAAAGCCTGTCCTTCGGTAGTTTGGCAAGACAAGGACTCGTGTGATTCCCCATGCAGAACAAATACTCAGGAAGAAACTTGGCTGAAGCCAAATTGAAAGTCTTTCTACACAAGAAGGCTGCCTGCAGAACAGTGCCAGTATCCTGCACTTGTGCTGAGGTTGAAAGTAATTTATTTCACCACTTGATTTTTTTTTTAGATGCTTTCTTTATTGACTGGAATCTGCATTCCCTCCCAAAATAACTATACAGTTGTATGGTCATCTTCCCGATAGAAGTCACAAAGGAGACCTGAAATATATAGTTTCAGATGCCCTTCAGTTTGAAGCAGGTTCTTAATCCAGCAGCTGATCAAGAGAAATCATCCCACAATAGGCAGGGAGTAAGAAGACTTAAAGCTTAAAACCTGATGAGCCTCAGAGAAGGGAGATGGGTTCAGTGAAAGAAGAGAGTAGATCTAAGGCTCTGGGATAAATTACACATAAGAAAGTCATGGTCTTTATGACTTTTTGGTCCAACCTGATTTCAATGTTCTACTCTTAAATATTTCTTTTTGATTACGGATTTATTATCTTTCTGGGCATTGAGATAACAATGATTTTAGTACCATCTCCTTATCAGTAGATTTGCTTATCAAGAGCCATATCAACTATTTCTTAGTTTATTGATGAAAATGTGATTGCTAGAATAAGTTACCACCTCTGTGGATGCAGTTAGCAAATGATCAAACGTTGCTGGGCTATAACTGGCTAGATGCCAAGTGTGGGCCAGTTCTAAATAGCCTATCAGTGATGAAAATCTTAAGTGTGTAAGCTGTTGACACCACTCATGACATAAGTGATTTTGCTTTATATTTTATTTGCACATAAACACTTTTTTTTTTGCTTAAAAATCTAGTAGTAAGTTCTGCTTTAAAAATGTCTTCCCCTAGAAAAAGCTAAAAATATACATGCCTGTGTGTTGTATAGCTTATTCCAACCACAGTTAGGTGAATCAATGTGGATAGTTTCAAATTCAATAGACTGTTTTGCATTCTTAAGCTAAATTTGGAAGTGGCGAACAGGAGATGGAAACATTTTTCAGAGTTTATCATGGCCCGATGCATGGGCCACCTAAAGTAGACTTGTGTGTGGGACATTAAGGGAGAAGTCTGAGTGGTCAACAGCTTGGTAGAAATAGGGTTGGGCAAAAAGGTTACTTCTCAGTAGGTACCCAGAGAACCTTAACCAGCTTAAGGAAACCAGACTAACTCCACAGTCTATATACTGGCTGGTACTGGCTTTTTTACATATTGCCAAGCTTGGGTTGGGACACAGTTTGGACACTGATGGCCTATAGGATTGTATTCCTTTGTGCAGACAGTCAATCAGGACTGGGAAAAGAGAGAAACTTGAACATAAAAATGAATTGCAGGAAGCAAATTGAATGAGTGAGCAAGCAAGTGACAAAGAAGCCAGAGTTATAAAATCAAGTAGAATTAGAAGGCTCTAGCTTGAAAGCAACTGATTTCTGTACACTGATTTTGTATCCTGCCACATTCCTGAATTGCTCTATGAGTTCTAGTAGTTTGGGGTTGGAGTATTTTGGGTTTTCCATATAAAGTATCACGTCATCTGTGAAGAGAGAGAGTTTGACTTCTTCTTTGCCAATTCGAATACCTTTTATTTCTCTTCGTTGTCTGATTCCTGTTGCTAGGACTTCTAGTACTATGGTGAACAAAGTTAACAAGACAGAAAACAAGAAGGGTTGGAGAGGATGTGGAGAAAGGGGAACCCTCTTACACTGTTGGTGGGAATGCGAGTTGGTGCAGTCACTTTGGAAAACAGTGTGGAGATTCCTTAAGAAATTAAAAATAGAGCTACCCTATGACCCTGCAATTGCACTACTGGGTATTTACTCCAAAGATACAGATGTAGTGAAAAGAAGGCCCATATGTACCCCAATGTTCATAACATAAAGCCAAGATGCCCTTCGACAAATGGATGGATAAAGAAGATGTGGTCCATATATACAATGGAGTATAATGCCTCTATCAGAAAGGATGAATACCCAACTTTTGTATCAACATGGACAGGACTGGAAGAGATTATGCTGAGTGAAATAAGTCAGGCAGAGAGAGTCAATTATCATATGGTTTCACTTACTTGTGGAACATAAGGAATAACATGGAGGACATTAGGAGAAGGAAAGGAAAAGTAAATTGGGGGAAATCGGAGGGGGAGCGAAGCATGAGAGACTGTGGACTTTGAGAAACATACTGAGGGTCTTAGAAGGGAGGGGGATGGGGGTTAGGTGAGCGTGGTAGTGGGTATTATGGAGGGCACATATTGCATGGAGCACTGGGTGTGGTGCATAAACAATGAATCTTGGAACACATGTTTGTCATCACTATAATATTAAATTTTGTTTTAAAAGCTGTAGTTACTATAGTAATATAGGAAAATAAAATACATCATGTATATATGTAATACATGTGAAATTTAAAAATTATCTTTATTTGTATATGATGTAATTGTATACCTAGAAATCTCAAGAAGCTCTAATGAAATCTATTAGAATTGTAAAAAATTTAATTAGAATTTAAATAAGAATTAAAAAAAAACCTCTAGCATGAATGTTTACTTGAATTGATACTTGAATTGTTTACTTTATGAGTGTAAGTAGATTGGTACCCTTTCTTAGGGTAGAGGAAGAAAGTGAGAAAAAGTTCCTCAATTGTAGGTGATAGCTAGGTTTTATATACTTAGGTTTTTATTCATGAGTATTTATCGTATGGAAACTTTGGTTTAAACTTTTGTGATTTTCTTAAATTTAAAGGCATTATTATATCGCTCAGGAATTTGTTCAAATGCGAAATACAGAAAACCTAATTAGCTCAACATGAAAAGCCTAAAGGCATATTTGCCAAACAATACAAGAAGTTTGGCATTAATAGTCTAGGGCAGGTGAGTTTAGTAATGACCTTGGCGATCTAGGCTTCTCTCTTGTTTCTATTTTACCATCCTTAGTGATTTGGCATTTATGTTTGTGCATATTGCTTTATGGGCACAGGAACTGCCAGATCCCCAGGCTTCATGACTACATTATAGACTATATAACAGGCTCTTACAATAGGCAAGGGAAAAGAGTATTGAAAGTACAAGTTGCATTAGCCAGCCTGTAGTGTTGGCCTACAGCCATTCTGTGGATAAATACATAAGCAATTATTAGATAACACAGTATGTTCTAAATTATTAATTTTATCATCTCCCCAATATAGTAATATGGAAGCTAGTGGTTTTACTTGCTTTTAACCTAATTTATCTTAGATTCAGCCTAGTTTCTACCATACCTGGGCCTATGGCTCTTTGAAAAAAATAGAAGGCTATTAAACTCACATAGCAATTAAATTCTGTTGTGCATGCCAACTCCTGTCAACTGAAAGGGCTGTCAAGACTTCCACATAGAAAGAGATTTTAAGGTTGCCCTAAGGTGTGGCAGAAAAGTGGGTCTTGATATTTGCCATGAGGGAAAATAGGAGAAATGTTTGCCTGTGAACTGAATGTGTATTCTCCCTTTCTATAAAATTCATCGACAGTATAAATCCTTCCATGGGATTTTTTATACTAATTTTTCCTCTTTCCCATGTAACTCTTTATTTTTTTTAAATTTTTTAAAGATTTTATTTATTTATTTGACAGAGAGAGATCACAAGTAGGCAGAGAGACAGAGAGAGGAGGAGGAAGCAGGCTCCCTGCTGAGCAGAGAGCCTGATGCGGGGCTCGATCCCAGGACCCTGAGATCATGACCTAAACCAAAGGCAGGGGCTTTAACCCACTGAGCCACCCAGGTGCCCCACCCCATGTAACTCTTTAATGCCAGGGTTTATTAAGCAGGGTAAACTGATGCTTTTGCTAAGTAAAAGTGAGTTCAGTTGAGAAGCTCCCATGTTACAGAAGGGAAAGCCAGGTAGACAGTCAACTAAACTTATTTCTTTGAAAATTAAGGAATTCAACTAGTCTTTCAGAATATCACCATAAGTTGCATATTCTAAGTAATGTGCAAAAGAGTGACAGATGCCACATTATGTTGAAGTTCATGCTATCATTCTTGTAACTCGCGATCTGTTGGAACAAAACATTATGCCCAGAATAGCATCCTTAAATTTCTCTACTCAAAGATAGTTCTTAAAATTTCCTGTTCATAAAAATGAACATTCATATTCCCCTGTATTAGTTTACTTAAGCTGTCATAACAAAAGGTCATAGACTGGTATAGTTTAAACACCAGAAATTTATTTTCTTATAGTTCTCAAGGCTGAGAAGTCCAAGATTGAGGTGTTGGCAAGATAGGTTTCATTCTGAGTCCTTTTCTTTTGGCCTGCAAGGAGCATTTACCTTGTTGTGTGCTCATATGACCTCCTTGTTCATGAAGAGAGAGATAGCAAGATATCTAGTGTCTCATCGTATAAGGATATTAATCCTACAGTATCAGACTCCACCCTTATGATCTCATTTAACTTTAATTAACTCCTTATAGGTCCTATCTCCAAATGCAGTTACATTTGTGGGTTAGGGCTTCAAAATATGAATTTGGGGGGAATAAAGCACAGTCTTTAACATCCCTATAAGACATAATTATAAGGAAGTTATAATCCTAAGACAGAAGATGTATTTTTCATTACAGGTTCAATAAACTATCTTTTATTCTAACATTTATTATAGGTCATGACATCCTCAATCCACAGAGTGTTCAAGGTCTTTAGAAAGATTTGTGAGGAAGCCTGAAAAGCAACCTAAATACACTTTTCATTACAGTCCTATTTTTGGCCAGAGTTATTCAGCCCAAGAGGTCACCAAGGATGATAAATAACAGCAGTCCAAAGGTTAAGTTATTTTCTTCAAGGTTAAGTTCTTTTCTTCTACATAAACTTTAATCAGTTTTATGATTTTTAATTCTTATTTTAATTAGACATCAGAGAATACTGAATAATTCCCTCTAATGAACTTTTTTTCCCCTTTCCATGAGAGATGACTTAAGTAATAGGGTTTGCCAAGTATATATATCAAATCTTGATTAAGAAAATGGTTCTGATCTACTTAATGTAATATTTAAAACCAATGACATTAACAAGCCACATTGATAAGCAGATCACTATGATTTGGCAGAAAAAATACTAAACTATCATTTACCAAAAAAACCCAGAAAAACAGTTTTACTTCTGATTGTCTCTGGTCTCCTGAGATAAATCCTAAGAGAAGAAATCAAGTATAAAAGTGATAAGAGTCCTTGGACTGGAAGATAGGAGACCTGAGTTTGAATGTATCACAACTTATGTTTTCTGAGTCTCAATTTCTTTGTAATGAGAGTACTCATTTCTACCTAAAAGTATGGGGGTATGAGTATGAATGTCTGTAGAATTGTGTAAGTCATGTTATTAACATGAAAAAAATTTGTACTAAATGATTACTCCTGTGTGGATAGATATGCATTGAACTAATGGTTGTAACTCCAACATACTTTTAATTTTTGACTATATAGATACTCAAAGAATGTTTGCTGAATGAATGAGAGAATATCTTATAGACGAGTGACTCATTATCTAGTTTCCTTTCCTCCAGTATCCATTTTGCCCTCCATGATCTTCCAGCTCTTGTAGTTTATAATATTTCGATTCAGAATAGGATTCAAATTCATAATACTTAAGCGTGGAAGGAGCAGCAAGTGAAAATCCCATCTTAGGCAAGACAAAGTGTGGACTAATGGATAAACCACTAATGCTCGACAACCTAGAAAACAATTTTCTCTTTTTGGATTTCTCCTGTCACAATCACAGAAGTAGTGCATATTCGTTGAAAATATGAGCAAATCCAGTCCTGTATACATTTTTAAAAAAAATAAAAGAATGTCTTGCTTTCCCCATTTTTAATCTTCCTTCAAGTCCTACTTCCTAGGAATAAATGATGACAAATGTTTGATGCATATTTTTCTTCAGATCTCTCCCTCTTTCTCTCTCTCTCTCCATTTCTTTCTCATATATTCAGATGAAGGATTAGATGGATAGAGTATTTTTTAATGAATTATGCCAGACAGTAGGCACATTTATAATTTATAAAGAAAGGAACAGAGAGAAAATCCCCAAAGAATGACTCTGCTTTTTATAGTTTGCTATACTATGAAACCTGAAGTGTGTGTAGAATTGGACCTGGTGAATGGAGTTTTTGCTCAGAATGGTTCCTCTTGTCACTTACAATTATAGCTCATGGATGACAATCTTTTTTACATCTCTCCTGGGCTCACTTGATAATGATCGGGCTTGTTGAGGTTCCTTCCTCCTTTTTAAATCCAAGTCTGACATTAAATAATGGAACTCTTCAACTAATCGAAAGGATAGTTTGGGTACTCACTGGATCGGGCATTGGGCATAATTATTGAAACAGAGCTGGGACATGGTTTCAGAAATGTAGACTTGAATGGACGAAAATCCAATTATATTTCATTATTTTAACACGTTACTTTTGTGTGTGTGTGTGTGTGTGTGTCTGTGTGTGTGTGTGTGTGTATGTGTGTAGGTAGATAGACTGCTTGTGAAACTGTACTTACAGTTTTCCTAAAACCTTCCACTTAGAGAAGTTTATATCCCAGCATTACCAGAAGCTGGGGTTGGTTAAGGTTTTCAAGTTTTCGTTGTGACATTTTGTGCCTTATCTTCTGTTTCTTTGTTTTTGGTCATGTGGGCCTTAGCACTTTGCTGCTGGTACTGAGTTTAGAGATGGAGACCTGGCATATAGCTATATCCCCTAAATAGTCCTTAAAAGATTTACTTCTAAGTATCCTTAATTGTTGTCTCTATAAACCACAACCATGTCCTCATAAAATCTTGGGGTCTGAAAGCCTCCACAAGAGTGCACTGAAATTGGCACAAACTCTCTTAAATTCTGATTTTGCTTCTAAATTCATCACTGTGCATCCACATTTCTTATTTCTATCAAAATCTCTGCCAGTTTCTATTGATGGCTGAAAGAAGACAATTCTTAGTAGGGGTAGGGCAAAGATAAATGAAGACCAGCCTCTGACATATCCACTCAGGGTATCCCATACACATGTCCCTAACCCCCTTTGGGCCTCTGGGCTCCAGCTCCAGTAACTCCAGTCCATTCTGAGAACCTTGCTCAGTCTAGGGATCACATGGTATAAAAGCATTTCAACTTTTTTTTTTTTAAAGGTTTTATTTATTTATTTGACAGAGGAAGATCACAAGTAGGCAGAGAGGCAGGCAGAGAGAGAGAGAGAGAGAAGCAGGCTCCCCTGAGCAAAGAGCCTGATGTGGGGCTGGATCCCAGGACCCCAAGATTATGACCTGAGCCAAAGGCAGTGGCTTAACCCACTGAGCCACCCAGGTGCCCCAGCATTTCAACTTTTGTAACGAGAAGTAGGTAAGTGATATACTCTTAAGGAGCTCAGTTTGGGAAAAGGGGGAGTAGTGAAAAAGAAAAAGGACAGAATAGAATAGACTCTATCTGTGTAGGAGTAATCTGTATCCAGTTTTGGAAGAGGTAGGACTGATATTCAGCCAGTGGGCTCCGTAATGAGTTTTCTATATTAAAATGCTCCCTTAGTAGAAGGGTATTTCCCATGGCTTTGCCTCTAGTGATCACATCTCTCTTGACAGGAAGAGGGTTTAGGAGCAGAGCAGAAATAGCACCTAGTGGGTGCTATTGACAAAAGGGAAAGAAACATTGAAACCGTTATTAAAGATTTTGACTATTTTCTGCTTGAAAGGGGAAAAACATTCCAGCACATGATTTGAGATGATAGAGACAAGAAGACTTAAGGAAGACTAAGAGAAAACCCCAAAGACTGAGAAGAGGGGTCAGGACAAATTGCTAACATAAATGGCAAGGTTGCAGAGACTTCTCTGTGCTGGGAGACAGTGCAGGAATGAAGTTGTGTTGATTAAATGCTTTGGAACATTTAGCCCAAGCTCACTCTGCAACATCTCTGTACTTGTCCAGTGAGTTGCAAACACTGGCCACAATGAACTCTGTTCTAAAATTTTGCAGTACACCAGCAATACTGGTTGAGTAGCCCCAGCATTCCTCAACCAGAACTTATTATTGGTAGCAGAGTATCAGGTTAAAAGCACAATTTGCTGCTGCCTCAAGAAGACATGCCTAGGTGACTGGTTCAGTGCCTCAACCAAGTGGGCTGGCGTTCAAGCTAAACCTTTCACAAGAAACTCTGAGCTTTGACTCAGTGGTATTGCTACTGTCTTCCTCCTGCTGCTTCTCTGTTCGGAGTCACTTCTCAGCATCAGGGTCCTCTGTAGAACGCTGGCCCAGCCATTCAGGCAGTCAGAATTTATTAGTTTTCTATTAAATGTCAGCCACCAGGCAACGGTGAGAAGTTGAGTAGGTGGTGCCAGGAAGTTCACTCTGAGTTGCTATTCACTGATGGGAGAGCTTGAGTAATGGAGAAGGTCTGGTACCAAGAGGACCTGGGTTTCAGTATTGACTCCAGTGCTCAGCAGCTCTGATGCTTATTAGCCCTCGGGCAAATTAATCTCTCTGAGTCTCAGTTTCTTGATTTGTCCTCTCAGGGCAGTTTTACTTGACACATCTTGTGTGGTTACTCTGAGAAAAAGTAACACGTAAAAAGTGCTGGGAGAGAGACGGATGCAGAATGGTGACACTATAATGGCTTATTTCATTTCCTTCTGTCTCCTGATCAATACGAGACTCCACATCTGGATATTAAAACAGCATGAAGGATGGACTCATCAACTTTAAAGTTATTCGTGTTGCTCGGAGAGAAGTTCAAAGACTTGAAATAATTTCTGAAGCTCCTTTAAGATCTCAATTACCTTGTCATTGGAACAAATTTCCATGGGGTTAGAGGTGGGCTGGCAGACACCTAAGTGGAGAAGCAAAGGAAAACCAATAGCCTGGGCATTTTGCCAGAGAGAGAGCAAGAAAGAGAGAAAGTGTCTTCTAGACTTTGCCTCTCTTCCTTGGTGTTATTTAATCATTGTAGCTTTGCTGGAGTTCTCCGGTAGGCATTTATTATTGATATTAGGGCTGTTCTTTTTATTTTGCAGTTCCCAGTGACACAGAACAGCTGAAAATCTGATCGCAACATGCCGTTTTGAGTTCACTTAATGTTCTCTATCTCCTAGGCCCCATAAATAAAGACAGTGTGTTTGGAGATTTACTTTGGAGTCTCGTTCATCTTCCTTGTCTTTAAGTATAGGAAAGCTGAACTGCAGGGTCTGCATCATTCTGCAGTCTTTGGCCTGTAAGCCAAAGGCAGTGAAGAGATTCTCCCTGAATCTAGGGCCTCTCTGACTTCTGGATAGGTATTGGGTATAGATTTTAATTACTGTGTATCATTGACCCTTACGTGCCACACCTCCGTGTAGAGGAAGAGAAAGCTTTTAGGTCGTAGCAGTATCCACACAGCTGTCTACAGTCTTAGGTACTTTGTGTGTGTCTGACTCCTGTATTTGAGAAGCCTCTACCATATCAGAGGTTTTTACATTTGCTAGGGTTGGAGTCCCCATCAACCAGGAGTAAGAGAGACACATCCATTTGACTCCCTTGCCATTTCCTACCCCATTGAACATAATGGTTCAGAGAGAGCTTTCAGAAATATTAACATTAGTTTGTAATGGGGACTATATCATTACTGACATTTCAGCCATATCTTAATCACAATTCTTTAGTATCTTACATCACCTGAGTCACTAATATACCTCTTTTTCTCCCCATTCCTTACAGTGGTTTTCTTTTTTGGATTTCCATTGGTTTGACAATGTTAGCTCTTTGCTAGTTGACTGCTCTACTCTTTCTGACTCCTACGGAATACTGTAGGATTTTTCTAAGAAAATTTCTACTTTCCTCTTCAGTATAAATACTACTTATTCCTTTCTTTCTAGGATCACAATGAGGTAGCAGAAAATTTCTGCATTTTTTTTTTTCTATAGAGTTTCTTCTTTGGAGTCTTAGTGAACTCTGACCATCTTACACTAAAATCATCTGGTTGGGGCAAGGCAGTCTTAAAAAGGAGTACTTTTGCATGGGCCCCACCTGACACCAGCCACAAAGAAGTTTTGGATAAGTGCTTCTCAGATGATTTTAAACTTTAGCTAGTGTTCACAACAACTGGGTCATGCTTTCATTTCTTAATAATTAAGAAGACTTGTAAGGTGTTATAAAGCAATAACTTGGCAATATCCAGTTTTTTGATGACTGTGACAACTATTTTTTGGTCCAAATTACAAATCTCTGATGTGATCTCTCAAGTTGTCAACTGCATGCTTACATATTGGTTCTCTGCAGTGTACTATGCCTTAGCTACCACTCTTGTCTGGCAAGTGGCAGGGCTTTCTATTGTGCCTGCTCCTGCCACCCATCTGAAGCTGTCCTTCAGATATTGAGGTTATGGAAATGTACACATCTGTCCTCACACATTGTTGCTGGATTGCAAATAATTCAAAGTAGGTAAGGCAAAGTTAAGGAGTCAAATGGAACTCAGGAAAACCGAAATAAGCACTGTTGGACCACACATGGTCCTGGAACCAGGAATCAGGGCAGTTGAGGGCCAGCCCACTTCTCTGTTTCTCTGCATATTTTGTTGTTGTCTTTTCTGTGCTGCTGTTCACATTTTCTTGGCTTTGGCAAGTGTAACCGAGATATGGTTGCCTTGGCTCCAACTCCAGCTACTTAATTTTTTTGGTTTAAGTTCTCAGTAGACATTGGCTGTTTTGGTATTTTTCAATTCTAAATCGCAGAAAGAGAAGTTCGTTTTGTTTGTATGTCACTCTCTAGTCAGTCCCTTAGTTATCACCATGAGGAGTGGGCTCCTGGGGTCTGTTAACTCCTTACTAGAGGTTGTGAGAACAAGTTTTTTGAGGAGTTAAGGAAACTCAAAGGAAAAGATAGCCATCTCTAGTACAATTACACACACACACACACACACACACACACACCCCATATGTACATATGCAATATCACTGCAGAGGAAGCAATATGTAGGTGAGAAAACTGAAGTTGAGAAGCAACAGAAGAAAAAGGCTTGAGGTGAGAGGAGAGAGACATGGACTCCTTGACTGGGATCATCTTGGGCAAATGCCTTACCATGTCTGAATCTCATTTTTCTCATCTATAAAGGAGGGGGCTGGAGTAGTGTTTGGTTATGCCTTTCCGTAATACCTGTTATTTAAAAAACAAACAAACTGTTAAAATGTCATATTCCCATATCCACTTTCCTCTTTACCTTAAATTACTGGTTCCCAAACATCTTCGTTTTGGGAACATCAATTTTTTTTTTTTTTAAGAAATTGAGAAACCCAAAGAGCTGTTGTTTATTTTATTTTTTTTAAAGATTTTATTTATTTATTTGACAGGGAGAGAGAGATCACAAGTAGGCAGAGAGGCAGGCAGAGAGAGAGGAGGAAGCAGGCTCCCTGCGGAGCAGAGAGCCCGATGCGGGGCTCGATCCCAGGACCCTGAGATCATGACCTGAGCCGAAGGCAGCGGCTTAATCCACTGAGCCACCCAGGCGCCCCAGAGCTGTTGTTTATATAGGTCATATCTATTGATATTGACTCTGTTGGAATTCAAACTAAGAAATTTTAAAAAGTATTTATTCACTTAAGAGTCATAATAACATACCCATTATGTAATAACATAAGTAACAAATCTTTATGAAAAGTAACTATAATTTCCAAAGCCAAACAAAATCTCTTTAATGTCTGCCTTAAGAGAAAACAGATGGATTTTCATACCTATGTCAGCACTCAATCTGTTGCAATTTGTTGTTTTGGTTAAAGTGCATAAAGACGAATGAGCTCACACAGTAGTATGGTTGGAAAAGAGAGGATAATAGACTTTCCAGATAATTCTGGGTCTTTTTCTTTGATACCACACCGAAACTCTACTAATGGTAGTTTTTTAAGTATTAGTTGCAATATGAAATCTGAAACTATATCAATTAACTTTTCATTATAAGAAGATTATTCATCTGTTTTGTACTTTGAATCTTACCTATACCTGATTATTTAATATCATGCATTGTTCATTTGGAAAATATTGGTTTACTGACTTAGATCTTACAAATGTTGACAAATTACATTATGTAACATTAAAAATATCAGATATGTTAGTATCGCCATCAATCTTATCAAAGTCTTTAGATATTAGGAAAGTGGTAATCTCACATGACAGACAGTTTCCTAAATTCTAATTTTGGTTTGATAGTTCAGATTTGACTATTGGTAACAGATAGTGTCAATTGTCTGTATGATCGCAGGCTTATTTAGCTCATTTTAGAGAAAATATCTGTCAAATATTCAAGTACGAATAACCATCATTTATATGTCAGTTGTTTTTTCAAGTAAAAAGGCAATTCCATTGAAAAATAGCTAGCCAATTTATAATTTAATTGTGCAATTATTTATTTTGATTAATAGTCTTGCTTTATGCAATTTTAAGAACAGTCTTGATGACCATGTCATACAGAAACATTATAAGAAAGAATATGTGGGAGGGAAATAATCTTGTGATTTACATATCTGAAGATATCCTTGTTTGATCTTCCTACTTGATTAGTAGTTTGACTAGTTATAGAATTCTTTGTTAGATGTAATATTCTTTAAGTGTGTTCCACATGGCCTATTAGTTTCCAGAATTTGTGTTGAGAAACTCATGGCTACCTTGATTCCTCATTGTTTGTGTACAAAACTTTTATTTTTCGTTCATGGTATCTCTTAGCATCTTTGTTCAGTATGTTATAAAATTTAACAAAGTTGTGGTTTTTTTTGTTTTTGTTTTTTTGTTTTTTTGTATTGGGCCATCAGTGGGCACTGTCACTATGAATATCTGACCATTCCATTCATAGAAAAATTGAACAATTATTTGGTTGATCATTTCTTCTTTCCTGTTCCCTTTCTTTCTAGAGTTCCCAGAATTTATGTATCAGACCACTGCAAACAAGTCCTCTATTTTCTTTCTTTTCTATTTCTTTAAAAATGCTCCTTTTATGTGAGTTTCCTTAAGTGTGTATTATGTCGGTCTTTAAATTCTAATATTTTTTATTTTTCAGAGCTTTTTTTTCCTTGAATGCTCTTCTAATTTTTTTTAATTAATTAATTTATTTTTTCAGCGTAACAGTATTCATTGTTTTTGCACAACACCCAGTGCTCCATGCAATATGTGCCCTCCCTATTACCCACCACCTGGTTCCCCCAACCTCCCATCCCCACCCCTTCAAAACCCTCAGGTTGTTTTTCAGAGTCCATAGTCTCTTATGGTTCGCCTCCCCTTCCAATTTCCCTCAACTTCCTTCTCCTCTCCATATCCCAATGTCCTCCATGTCATTTGTTATGCTCCACAAATAAGTGAAACCAAATGATACTTGACTCTCTGTGCTTGACTTATTTCACTCAGCATAATTTCTTCCAGTCCCGTCCATGTTGCTACAAAAGTGAGGTATTCATCCTTTCTTTTTTTTTTTTTTTTTATAAACATATAATGTATTTTTATCCCCAGGGGTACAGGTCTGTGAATCACCAGGTTTACACACTTCACAGCACTCACGGTAGCACATACCCTCCCCAATGTCCATAACCCCACTCCCCCTCTCCCAACCCCACCTCCATCCAGCAACCGCCAGTTTGTTTTGTGAGATTAAGAGTCATTTATGGTTTGTCTCCTTCCCAATCCCATCTTGTTTCATTTATTCTTCTCCTGTCCCCCTAAACCCCCATGTTGCATCTCCACATCCTCATATCAGGGAGATCATATGATAGTTGTCTTTCTCCTAAGACAACTTAGGAGATTGACTTATTTCACTAAGCATGATACCCTCTAGTTCCATCCACGTCATCGCAAATGGCAAGATTTCATTTCTTTCGATGGCTGCATAGTATTCCATTGTGTACATATACCACCACTTCTTTATCCATTTATCTGTTGATGGACATCTAGGTTCTTTCCATAGTTTGGCTATTGTGGACATTGCTGCTATAAACATTCGGTGGCACGTGCCCCTTCGGATCACTACGTTTGTATCTTTAGGGTAAATACCCAGTAGTGCAATTGCTGGGTCATAGGGTAGTTCTATTTTCAACATTTTGAGGAACCTCTATGCTGTTTTCCAGAGTGGTTGCACCAGCTTGCATTCCCACCAACAGTGTAGGAGAGTTCCCCTTTCTGCTCTTCTAATTTTTTTAAACTTTTTTTTTCCATTTTGTTTTACAGTTCTAATATCCTCTCATCATTCTTTTTTTTTTAAACTTACTTACTTGAGAAAGTGAGAGTAAGAGTGAGCATAAGCTGGCTGAGGTACAGAGGGAAAGGGAGAAGCAGACCCTGCTCTGAGCAGGGAGTGCAACATGGGAATTGATCCCAGGACACTGAGACCATGACCCAAGCTGAAGGCAGATGCAACTGACTGAGCCACCCAGGAATCCCTCCTCTCTCATCATTCTTAATGATAGTTTCTTTTTATTTATTTTTTCTCTCTTCATAGAATTTATTTCTTCCAAGTTTTTTTTTTCCCCTCTATTTCATTTTATTTAATTTGGTCTCTATCTTGGAGGCAAAGAACCATCTCAAATGTCTAATAATCCTCAGTTTTCAGCTCATGATTTAGAATAGGAACTTAAAATGTGATTAAACCTCTGAGCACATGATCACAGCTCATAGGCTCTGTTCTTCTTTACAGGGTGATCAGGGTGGATGGTTAGTGTCTCTTAATGTCAGTGTTTTTGGGTTTTTCCTTAGAGTTGCCAATCTCTTGTTTGGAAAGTACATATATGCCTACCAGGGTCTGGACATGAAAAAAGGTAGAAAGGACTTTCATCAATACTCATATGTGTTTGGTATTTAATACTATTGCTTTTAGAAGAGCATCCAGCTTTTCAAATGGATTTCGTGTTCTCTTGTGCTGATACCTTCTATTATAGTCACAGAGTTGGAATTTCCACAAGTTACTGATAAATGTCCAGAATTCTGCTGGAGTCGAGAATGGACTGTCACCTGAAGCACAGAGTGGGGAAGTGCTCTACAGATCTAATTATTTCTAAAAGGAAAAAAACCCTTTAAATCAATTATCATTTTGTTCTTCATCTAAACTCCCCTTCTGTCTCTTCTGGGAACTTTTGATGATTCCCATATACAAATACAGTTGTTTCTCAGTTTTCCATGGTAACAAATTTAGACTTCCTCTGCTTTCAGTCCGCTGATCACTTAATGCTCATCTTTCAGTCTTTCAAAAATTTGTTGCTGTTGAATCCTCTCTTGTGCTTTCCATTCTTGAAAGTTTATGTCTTTGAAGAAAAAAACGTCTTTACTCATCTGGTGGGTGTTTTGAAGGAAGCAAAATTAGATGCATATATTCAACTTGCTATCTTTTTTTCTGCATTTACCCTTTTTTTATACTTTAAAGAAGAACTGAAATTCCTTAAGCACCATAGTGAATGGTATGGACATTTCAGGCGACCAGCAATAGTGGAGTAAGAACGTGGAACTCTGGTGATCTTTAACCCATGTAATACAGGAAGCTGGCCTTGATGTTCTTGCAAACCTCTCTTTAGCATTACAGCTGTGGCCTTTTCAGCAAGACCCTTATTTCTCTAGCACACCTTTTTGTTTATTTTTGATCTGCTTGTGTACAATTCTTCTCAGGAAGCAGCTGTTTATGTAAGTAAGAGTTAGCACTCTTACTTCGCATAGAATTTGTTCATGGACTTCAGATTCTGACCTTGATATGGAGACAGTCCTGCAATGGACCTCATATGAGCCTCTTTCTTTCTGGTCTCATTGAAAATGGAAAGCTCTTCTTTGTCAACCCGATCTTATAATCAGCAATCTTAATTCCAGTCCCTCAGACTTCTTTCTGAAAATTTCTGCATTAGTTTTTTTTTTTTTCTTGGTTCTTTCCACTTTTCCACCTGGTTAACTCCTATATTTCACCTCTGATGACCCAGCTCATGCTTTATGTCTTCTCTAAAGCCTTTTTTGACCCCATGTGCTGAGAACAGGTTGATCAATACTTGGCACCACCATTTGATCTTGTCTCCTCATACTTAAGTGTGAGCTCAGTGAAGAGAATTATTGTTGCTCACTTTTGATCTGCTAATATCTAGCATGTTGGCTAGAATATAATAGGTACACAAAATCTTTCCACAATCAACCAATGAATGCTGTAACTACTGTATAAGTGCTGGAAAGTACTGGAGTTCAAACAGTTCTTTAATAAAATTTCCTTAATAAGAAAACATCTTTTTAGGATATTTTAACTCTAAATCATCACATTGTTTAGCCCTCAGGAGCACAAAAAGAGCTAGAACTAATAATGAATAGGCTGTCCCCATAAATAATGAGAACATTTTTATATTGTAAAAGTGAGAAAACTCTAGAACTTCAGTATTGTTTTTTCAAAATTCCGAATAAAACATAGTTTCCTCGGTGTTGTTACCTCCTTTGTTACTATTATTTCAGACTCTGTGTATTTTGTTTAAATTTTCTAATAAGCACATCTGCTATTTGGTTCACATGCTGACTCATATCTGATACATTTGTTGGGAGAAGAAGATAGATTTAGTATATTTTTAGAGAGAAGAAAAATTTAGTTTCTATGGACTTCATGATTTAATAATAATAACTTTTATTTATATGGTGCTGTTACCTTTTCCAAGCACATATTTCTCTTGTCAGCTAAGTTCCTTAAGAGTGGTCTATATTTCCTGTGTCTATTTCCTCATATTTAGTTCACCCTTTGACCCACTGAAATCTTATGTCTCTTTTATCATTCTACCAGAAGTGCTCTGAGCAAAGATAAATGTGACTAATTTATTGCCAGACTTGATAAATAGGCTTTATTTGATAATTCACATCACATGCGATTGATCTTCTGTGTACACAGTATGCACTAAAGTATTTCATGGTGTATGAAGAACTGTGACCCATAATTTTATCTCTTAAAAACCTTATGGGAAAATTAATAGACATAGAAATAATATAAAACTAAGTTACCAAAATCTGAACGTGATTAATATCATAAAAGAGACAAAGATAAAATGTGAGAAGAAAGATTAGCTTTTTTTGGAGAAATATAGAAGAAAAATTGATGAAAGAACTAATACTTTATTTTTTTTATTTTAGAGAAAAAGGGAGGGGCAGATGGAGAAGGATAGAGGGAATCTTAACTGACTGTGCCATCTAGGAGGACCTGAGAGAGAGAATCTTAAGCAGGCTACCCACCCAGTGTGGAGTCTAGCAAGGGGCATGAGCTCACATCCCTGAGATCATGACCTGAGGCAAATTACAAGAGTCCTATGCTTAACTGAGTCAACCAGGCACCCCAAGAACTAACTTTAAGTTTTAAACAACTGTGCAAGAATTTGCAATGATTGGAAATGGCAGGAAGGGAATAAAATTAGCATATTTCCAATCTTTTTGGAGAAGTTCAAAAGTAGTCCTTTTAGTTTTGATAGTAGGATCCTCCTGGAATGGTACAATGGCTAACATGGAAGAGGAGATCATTTGAATTTGGGTCCCTTAGTTGCATTATCCAAAGCTGATAAAAAATTTGTTTCCAGACTTCTTGGATTTTCATTCCAAAAGAGTGAATATGTTACCTTAATTGAGATAGGAGAAAATTTCCAAATAAATAGCTTTGTTCTCTTACAAAATATACAAAATACTAGAGTTACAAACCACAACTGTAATGGTACCTCTTTACTACAGCAATCATAGAAGTTAGTCCCCTAGTTGGGCACTATCTGTAGTTGAAGATACGTGTTTACTATCCATTTATTGTAAAAGAGAGGAGACTATGTTCTGGAAATCAGCGGTTCTTCACTCTGCTGGATTGAGTAGTATGGGGCATGCAGTGGGATCTAGGTCTGAATGCCTGCCAAAGCTCCCTAAATAGTAATAGTGATTGCTTTTTTGGGCTTATCAATTATCTGCCTTATATGTGAATTTCATGCAGGTCATAAATGTTGGGATAGTCCTCAGAACAGGAAGGACTGAGATCAGGAGGAATGGGTGACCAGGGAGCTATAGTCAAAGTTCCTAATAGTCAGATCCTGGAACTTCAGAATAGTGTAGGGTAGCTTGGGGGACTACTGTCACTAATAGAAAAACAGGATGAAGTAGTCTGTTCCTAGGTGTCCGGGGAACTACAGTGCAGTGGATTTTATGTGTGCATTTCTGTCTTCACAGTAATTTATGACTTTGGCCATAGAGAGAATTTATTGAAGGCATTTGTCAGCGATTGCAGAGCAGAAATTGTTTTGGCTTACATGAGGAGTTAGCTCCAGTGTTTATTTCTCTGTATTCTCTGTATTCATGGAAGCATCTGTACATAGAACTGGACATTTCAATGGCACTTTTGGGGGTCCTGTTTGCTGAATTATTTTAACTGGAGGAATAGAGGTGAGGAGAGATCCATAAATCTCTCATGAGGGAATCATGGCTATCTATTTTGGTGTTCTATAAATTTAGGGTTTGGATCACATTTTCAGTTGGCAGTTTTGCAAAGAGAATTATTCTACAAAACATAAATGTCACCATTAAAAATGAAAGCCTAAGACTGAATGACATTAGCAGAGATAATGCGGTGTCTTTCCATTACTCCACTTTGGGTAAGAAATAATTTTTGAGATGTTTATGTTTAGTACTGTTTGACAAAAAGAGGGGGAAGTGAAACCTGTCAGGATCGTCAGTCAACTGATCTGCGTAAGTTATATACCCTTTGTATACCCTATATTATACGTGTTTATTTAATATGTTTAATATGTACCCAGTGTGCTTTGAAGCAGGTAATCTTCAGAATAGGAGCAAATTATAATCACAAAGGGACACCAGGGGTCAGCCAATTATCCAGCCTAAGGAGTTTGTGGTAAGAGATGAAACAAGGAAAGAAGAGTGAAAAAAAATTGGGAAAACAAATCCAATAAAAGCAAATATAGAAAGGGACAATTCATACTAATTAATGGCTGTTGGATTGGTTCTTACTGGATATAGAAATGGGTAGCCAGTTGAAGAGTTTAACTGGCACAGGCTACGTAATAACTTGACGTACTTATCAATTCTAATCCCTCCTCACATCTATCTGGCTTTAGGCAGTACCTCATGAGTGAGAATAATAAAACACTATTACTTAAATTGGAAGACATATTGAAAATGTAAAGCAAATGCTTCCCAGAAGAGATTGACATATATCCACAGCTTTATAAATTACTATCTTCCTGATTCCTTGAACACATTGTTTAGTTTGAATATTATGTGACAGGATTCTGGAGAGGTGGGTTGTAGACAGTGAGTCATACAGAAGTTGACCACCTAAAATAGAAGTGAGTTTAGATAGCTGTGTTATTTTTTCCTCATAAACTTGAATTTTTTGCTACTTGAGAGTTCATAGTACTATCCTTATGCTCTTTCAAGCAGACCTTGAAATGATTCCTATTGAAAGAATGAAAACTGTGACTTCCACTTTTTTGTCGTGTTAGTGGAATTACAATGCTTAGAAGGATGAAAGAATCTGTCTTTTCCTGGTATAGCAGAATGGTTAAGAACATGTACTCTGGATGTTGTCATGTCTGACTTCTCTGCTGGCAGCCAAAGTCCCCAGCCTTTGCAGAGCTGTATATACCAGCAGGGGAAAAATGTACAAACCTAGCTTATATTCAACCCTGGTATTTTCCTGCAAAAAAGGATTAGCATAGATCTGTGTTCTACCCCTAAATATCCCAAGAAGAGATACTATGAAAACCTCTTGGTTACAGAACACATAGGATAAGGAAGTTCTGTCTTATATCTATCTATAATCTCTTCCAAATGAAATTGTAATGGGTTGCAGAGCCTCAGATTTTAGCATGTTGACATTGTGAGGCTGACTGGAATAGAGGGCTCTGAGGTATAGAACAAGGGCAGGAAAAGGGTTGTGATTATTAGGGCTGTTCACTACAATTCTGATTCCATTCCTCTTTGGGCATGTGGTGAAGTGACTTCCTATTTATCTAAACTTGATTGTGACCATTAACTGGCTTTGGCCAGTGGAATGCGAATAGAGTTGATATATGCCATTACTGGGTGGAACCCTTTAAATGAGAGGATCATTTGCCATTTTTTCTTCCCTCTGCCATGCTGATTGTTGAAGTTCACATCAAGATGGAGTGTCCATCAGCTTGAGCTCTCTTAGAAAGGAAGAACCTCCCTGCCAGCCGAGTACTGACATATAGCATCATGAGAAATAAACCTTCATTATTTTAAGCTACTGAGATTTTGACATTATTTATTATTGTAGCATAATCTTGTTTGTCTTGATTGATATATGTTACTTCTAGGAAAGATCAGTTCCTAAAGACAGCATAGGAATTAGAATTATGCCTCGACATCTACCGAGATGAAATCAGGGAATGATCTGAAGCTGAGGAGCTATCAGAAGCAGATGCCATTTGTGGAGAAAGAGGCAGAAGGCAGAGGTTAGCTGAAGGCCTTAAATTCCAAGTAAAGGAAGCTGATGATTTGAAATTACATTCAGTTCTAATGAGAAATGCAAGAGACTGTGGATAGGCCAAGCAGAAGACCAAGACATACAGAATGGATGTTAAGAGGAGGAGTTTGTTTCCTCTATGTTTATGTGGAATTTGGATTTCTTATAATGGACTTGAAATATCAAAGAAACAGCCTGATAGCCTTTCAGAAAGCATTTTAATTGACTAAGGCACTGGAGTTGCCCAAGTCTGCAGTTGGAAGGTCATCATGGTACCAGCTGGTTAGGGCTAGAGCAGATAGGGCCTGAATCAGAGACGAAGTGCTTGGTAGTAGAGTCTCTCCAACAGTGTGACAAGGTTTTTCTAAAGAAATATTTTCATTAAGCTAGTTTTAGCTCTCTGTTTCCAAGATCCAACAATATTTGTTCAACTAACCTCAGAAGTTAAATTTCATAAAATTACTAGTCATCTTTCTTGTCTTTTTGTGAGGAGGCTGAAAGGGACTTATTCCTAATTTCCCACAAACTGTGGAACCTGAAAATAATATATTTTTATATGATTATCACTAGTGTTAGTTAAATCTAAAATTGGTTCTTTAGATTAAATTGCCTAAAATTTCTAATTCACTATGATTCACTGTAAAGTATTTCCTGAGTAGATCTAAACATTTTAAAAAATCCTACCATGTGAAAAGCTATGATGGAATTTTGCAGCTGTTTTCACACTAAACATACTGAACCAAATATATCCCAATTAGAATAATTGTATATGAATGTATACTTCTTAAACAGTATTTATAATTTTTTAGCATTTAGCTAAAGTTTTAAAATCTTTCTTTTCTGATTGCATATTCCAACTGAACACATTAAGACACAGCGGATTTCAAAAAATTATGAAAAATCTATATGCTTGAAACAGAAATGTTTTAAAATTATGATGGTTTTAATTTTCTTGATTCATGAAATGATAATGTAACAGGAAAAACAATACCAAAAATGAGGGTTGGGTGATGTATTTTGTTCTGAGCAATTAATTTGCTAGGGACTTAGAGTTTGATATAATGAGAGGTGTGGGATATAGAGAGTATATAGTGTAGACTAGTCATGTCTTTTCTCTTCATGTGCATCTTCTACTTTTTATTCAGTTCAACACTGGGAAAGGATTTTAGGTAGATTCTGGTCACTTACCAATATATAATAATGCCAGTGTCTTATTTGTATCATCTTATGTACCTTCTAAGTGGGAATGCAAAGGAGTTTTGAAGAATTTTGGATAAGCAATGGATTCTCATGTGACCACAGTGGTTGTAATCTAGCTGCCCATGCCTTTTTGCGGCAGGCTTGTAAATATTGGCTCTCATACTGATGTTTCCTTTTATACCGTATGATGTGAGAGAGAGATCCTATCAGAACTTTTGCCCCATGTGCCTCAGGACACTCCTGCCCCTGCCATTCTGCTTGGATTACCCACAGTATTTAGTTTGGAGGTTCCTCGGATATCTGCTACCAAGTAATATCTAAGAAAGAGGAGCTGAGCCAACCCTACTGGTGTAGGATATTTATTTCTTTAGATATATCAGACTGTTAAGTTTATGTTGACATGTTCATGGACTTGTTCACTGGGGCATATGCTTTGTATTACTTTTTACTTTGTTAATTTTTTTCCATTCTTGTTATCATCTGCTTCCCTATCTTAACTGAGTTTATTTTATCATTCTTTTTATAACTCCTGGAGATCAACATTTGGCTACTTAATTATTAATTTTATGCCTTTCTGCTTTTCTAATATGGATGTTTAAGTACATAGAGTTTCTCTAAATACTAATTTAGCTGCATCTCACAAATGAGATGCAGTTTTCATAATTTTCAAATACATAATGTTTTAAAATTTCAAATATAAATTTTCTTTGATTTACATATTATTTAAATTATCACTGCAATAAAAATATAATGTAAGTGACAGTATCAGCCACATTTATTTTATTTTTTTTATTTTTTAATTACTTTTCGTACTAGATTCATCGTTTATGCACCACACCCAGTGCTCCATGCAATACGTGTCCACCACAATACCCACCACCAGGCTGGCTCAACTTCCCACCCCCTGCCTCTTCAAAACCCTCAGATTGTTTTTCAGAGTCCATAGTCTCTCATGGTTCATCTCCCCCTCCTATTTCCCTCAACTCCCTTCTCCTCTCCATCTCCCCATGTCCTCTGTGTTATTTCTTATGCTCCACAAATAAGTGAAACCATATGATAATTTACTCTCTCTGCTTGACTTATTTCAATCAGCATAATCTCTTCCAGTCCTGTCCATGTTGCTACCAAAGTTGGGTATTCATCGTTTCTGATGTAGGCATAATAGTCCTTAGTGTATATGGACCACATCTTCCTTATCCATTCATCCGTTGAAGGGCATCTTGGTTCTTTCCATAGTCTGGTGACTGTGGCCATTGCTGCTATGAACATTGGGGTACAGATGGCCCTTCTTTTCACTACATCTGTATCATTGGGGTAAATACCCAGTAGTGCAATTGCAGGTTCATAGGGAAACTCTATTTTTAATTTCTTAAGGAATCCCCACACTGTTCTCCAAATTTCAGCCACATTTATGATTTAAATTCTTAACCTTTGAATCACAAGATTTCTTGGTCCTCTGGTTGTGCTTAATGTATTGTTATGATAGTGCCCCAGATGATTGGACAAAACTTTTCCTGTTTTATATTGACTGCATAGCCTTGTTCATAATTTCCTTGATTACCCTAGTACTCCTGCTATTAACTTTTCTGGTTTCAGACTGCCTGATCTTGCTACTGCCTAATCCTTACTCTGTGGTGGTGCTGCAAGAACTGCCAGCCTTGGGACATTCTCAAATGTTTGGACTACTGTTCAAAATGTTTAGCTCCTTTTCCTATTTCAGAACAAGAAATACTCTTTAAAGAATAAGGTATAAATTTAACCATGTCACCAAACTCACTCATTTATTTCTTCTTACACTATCCGTAATGTTCTTGGCCCACTCATAAAGCTTGCTGAGAGCTTCGTGCAGTTCACTCTTATAAACTTGGCATTTCACCAGCAGGGTATATTTCTGATGAGAAAAAAGTGTTAGTCTTCAAAAATACATGAGACATACACACTTAGCTTAGGCTGCACTCAATACTTTATAATAGATATTGGAAAATAATATACTCCATTAAGTCAAGCCTATGGGATCTCTTATTTCCAACTAGGATGCATTCATACTAGTTGGTGCCAGTGTGACAATGGGAACTGGCTACTCTGTACAAACCTTATTCATAAGCATTTATGATTTGTTTTGCAAAAAAAAAAATGTCATTTGAGACAGAGAGGTAACTGTGTGGGATGTTGGACTGGCATGAGCTGAATACTAGTTTGTGTCAGGGAATTTTTAAAGAATGACCTCAAGGGAAAAGGTGATTAAAAATAAGAAAAGAAAAAAAAAAGGAAATTATTTTTTGTTTTGGTGCAACATCTAGTAACTATTGCATTTGAAAACTTTTTTTATATACCATAAGCTTTCTCATGGTTTACAGAAAATTGGTATCTTGGCTAGATGTCACTGCAGAATTTCTTAAATATCCATAGAGAATGTAAATCCTTTGCCATACTACATAAAAATCTGCAGTGTTAAACAGGGCAACAGGTCCTTCCCTAGCATTTACTGCTGTTTTGACGGCAAACATTACCTAGGAAGAAACAAAATTTAGTATCAAAATGAGAATGGATTATGGTAAAGAAAAATCCAGCAAGGGGGGGGGGATTTCTTTTGCATTGAAAAAAAGTATAAACTGATTAGAAGCAGGGGAGTTGAGAGTGTCCCTTTAAACTGTGGTACTGCAATTGATCTCTGTATGTTTTCTGGTGTTCGTCCCTTTGAAAGGAGAATGAGAGCCAAGATCATTGGCTGTACTGTGAGGCTGTCACATCTCAGTACTGAAAAGGTACAGTACAAGTGAACTGAAACAGTCTGTAGCTTTCTATTTCATATCGTCAAGAGCTTTGAGACTGATGAACCAAATGAATGCTTTATTTAGGGCTGAGATACAGATCCCTCCAATCTGACAGTGTTTCAGCCTTCGGAGTGAGAAAGCAGCAGCGGCAGCAGAAGCAACAGCACTAGCAACAGCAACAGCAGCAGCCCCTGCTCAAGTCCAGTAGAAGAGATTTGCTCTCCAGTTCCTTGCGGAACTCCACCTAGGATCGTGCGCTGTCCAGGGTCCTGAAACATGAACCAAACGGCCAGCGTGTCCCATCACATCAAGTGTCAACCCTCCAAAACAGTCAAGGTAGGACCCAGGTTTTCTTCTTCCCTCTGTTTCTGCATATGTATCTTCATTCGTCTACCGAACACACGGGGGTTGGTATGGCAGGGCACTGACAGTAAAGATATCTCGTTGCTTTGAGTTTGAATTAAATGTTGGATCCCAGTGAAGAGTTTGGTTCTGTTTGCATGTGTGTATAAACTGGAGAGAGTAGTTCTCACTTAATTCTTTTACCTTGATGACTTTTACTTTTTTGACTGAGAATCCGTCAGTGGTATATTTCAGGAAGAAAGTTTAGTGAGCTTTAAGCTTTTAGAGGAGTTTTTATTCCATGTCAGTTTTCTTGATGAATCCGGTGAAGAATTTGCAAACTGCTGGAAACAGATAATATTAAATTGAATACAAATTTGATAACAGCCTTTCATTGCCATATGGATTTGGGACTTCATATCCTTTCCAAAGAAAAGCATATTCATCACTATGAGTGTTAAACTGTTGGTTATACTAAAGCAACTATAGTGAGAGTGTTTAAAAGTCTACAGAGGGAGTATACAAATGTATGCTCTTATATATGCCATCATGTAACTCAAAGCCAGTGAGGTGATTGGGGTGCTCTTTAATACAAGTGCTTGTTTTAAATTTGAGACTTGTTTGATATGGTTAAAAGAAAAGGACCAAGCTTGGAATTTGACTGTTCTGTTTTAGTTTTAAGTAATGTTTATGCTATCCTCTTTGTTCTTATTTTGATATTCTTACTTACATGGAGATTTATAAATAACCAGACTTATAATAACCCAATGGAGGATTTATTTTATCTTCAAGTTCATCTGTGTGGATATTTTGCATCCTGGGGGGAAGTGATGGGCTCCTCTAGAACTCTTTTATGGAAAAAACTGATAACCTGACAGATCATTTTTACTTACTGCCATCTCTAATTCATATACAATTGCATATCTTTTATTGAGATTCTAAAATTTGACATGACTGGCTTTTTATGATTATATTGCTTTTATATATCAGGCCTTTGAAAATACTGCATAGACTATAATTTAAAAATGTAATTTGTAGCAGTAAGTTTTTTTCTTGTGAACTTACCTACCCTTGGTCAGTCTTTCAGTTATAAATAGACCATAAACTGAACTCCATTTAAATTATTTTTAAAAGCAATGATGTATCCAGGATGTATCAAATGATATGTAATTAGACTTTCATCATATATAAATTCATAAAGTTAACTGAAATCATAAAAAATTCAAATTGAGATAACTTACACTATCTCTAATGGCATAAACAACATCTTCCTCAGCATTGAATTTTTTGTACTTTAGAAGTAAAATTCTGGGCTTTAGATATAAGGTTTTTTGTGCGTGTCAGGTTCCCACATCTGTCATTTAAGTAAGCATACCATCACTGAACAGTGACTAAACAGTACATATATGACACTCCACATTGTGATATATAAACTCTGGTCAAAAAATGTGCTGTAGGCTAAAGTGGGATAGAATTACAAACTGGCTGTCTATCTTTGAGTATGTTTAGAAAACCATAAAATGACCAGTGGTTTTCTGTTTAAGTGTTTGAGGTCATAGGAATCAAGTGTTTTACTTGCCCTTTTATTTATTGGGTAAGGACAAATGAATGCTACTTCCTGGGACTTACAATCATTTCCCTTATTGGTGCTCTGGCATTGACTGCCCTCAGACAAATTGTGGAGGCAAAAAAAAAAAAAAAATGTTTCTAGTGTAGGGATTTTGCATCATCTTGCTGATCTTGCAGATGCTGTTTTTTTTTTTTTTCATTCTAACTGCAGCCATTGAATTGAAATGAAAGGCATCACAAAAATTGGACAACCCACCACTTAGCAATGTATTTTATTAATGGCTTAATGAAGGAATCTTGCATCAAAGCAATGGATGATTTGGTTAATTGTACAAGTTAAGTTCTTTTGTGTTCCCTTCCCCCCTCCATATTGCTCTGGGGAGCAAAAGATGCTTGTGATGTTCATAAAGTATATAAAGTTGCCAGCATTGAACTATTAAGGGAGTAATTACTTGAGTATTTTCCAATTTGCAACAGTAAAAGGGGATGAGTGGAAAAGCTCTCTTACTTCAGATTATGTGCTCAATTATGAAACATTTATGGCTTTTGGAATTTATACTAAAAATGGCTATCTATATTTAGGTAATGCATTAGCCTATGAACAAAATGCAGTGACAACCTAAGGAAAAACCCTAAGATGAGAGGTTTTTGGAAAGCTATTAGATACTGGAACTGAAAAGACTTTTTGCATTTTTGGAATCTGTCTTGTTTTCTTTTTTTTTTTTTTTAAGATTTTATTTATTTGTTTGACAGACAGAGATCACAAGTAGGCAGAGAGGCAGGCAGAGAGAGAGAGGAGGAAGCAGGCTGTCCGCAGAGCAGAGAGCCTGATGCGGGGCTCGATCGCAGAACCCTGGGATCATGACCTGAGCCGAAGGCAGAGGCTTTAACCCACTGAGCCACCCAGGCACCCCTGAATCTGTCTTGTTTTCAATCATGTTCTTTTAGAGTTAATTTTCCCCTCACTCTTAAAGTTACTATTTGAAAACTTCAAACAAAACTCCCTTATGAAAGCTGATTGGGCTGCAGATAATGATAAGTGACCCACTTTGGGGCTCCAGAAATATCCAGATACTTAATAAGTTGTATATTGCTCCATTTAAAAAATTCTAAAACCTCCAGGGACTTCCCCCTTACTTCAGTGTAATAATCCTCTAGGGAATTTTTCCCCACCATTGCCAGTGTAGTAAATGCTGGCTGTTCTTTCTCTTGACAGTTTAACTACTGCTAAAAAGAATGCAATGAGAATGAATAAAAATGAATTGCTTTGGCTAAAAATAGATTTAAAGGCCAAAATATGTGGGAGGAGAAAGAACAGGTGTGTTTGTGTGTCTTTTCCCCACCTGAAGTTTAAAAAGTGATGATATCTGCAGTGAGTCAAATTTAGCGACTATGATCAGTGAAGGCTGTTTGTGGTCATGGTGGTGGCAGAGCTGAAGAAGGAGGGGTTGGGAGGACTCATAATGGAATAAAGTGGTCAACGTTATTCAGATTGCTTGACATTTGTTTTTGTCATTCTGGCCATTCTCCAGCTCAACCAGTCCCTGACACATTTCTCCTGATGTACTTGAACAGGTATGTTCCTAGAGTCAAAACTGATAAGAGAGAGCAGAGCAAAGGAAGTCAAATAAAGGTGTCAGGTGTGTTTTCAGATCACTTTGGAGGAAATGTTGAATGCAATGCACTCATAAAACCTGCTCCCATTTCAGAGCTTGAAAAGCAATAAAGCTTTTCTTGAAATGATTACAAATCTTACCGTCAAGGTAGCAGCACTCTAAAAAAAGGATCTTTTACTCTGAGATCTGTAATGGAAAGTTTCAGGGACAATCTGGGAATGCTAAATACAGATCTAATCTTGGCTTATTATAAACTTCATTTCTGAAAATTTTTCCCCACTTTGGACAACAAACTTGGCTTTATCTTCCCCATCTTAGCTTCTCTTGGCTAAACTGAAAGCAAATTAAATCTTCCAATCATATCTCTGAACTTGGTTTACTTCCCCCCCACCCAGTGGAATTACAAATTTAGAACTTTACCTAAAAAAATGAGAATTTTTTCCTCCTTTCATATTTTAGTAGAAATCTAGCACCCATGTGTGTTTTAGGATAGTAGAAGAAATGTCCATCCTTCATGCTTTCTTTGAAGCTGGAAGTTATGTGTGAATCCTCAGGATTGGTGATTCCTGGGTCAGGAGTCCTACGTATTTATTTTATAATGGAAACTCCAAACTATGGTACACAATACTTCTTTCCTTTTTCCATCTAGTGACCCTTTCATGTTAGTCTGTTTACCTTCCCCCTTTCTAAGGCCTGCCTGGGTTATTCTGTCACTACCGTCACACTCTGCTTCCTTGTGTTCTTTGTAAAAAATGATCCCAGAAGTACCTTCTACTGGAGGAGTAGCTACAACTTTTTACAATACATATTTGAAGGCGTGTTTAAGATTTTCATGGTCTTCAGAGTAGATCCTCTATGAGAAAATATGTTTCATGACAATTTTGACAGCCTTTTAAGAGTGTTATGTAAATACAGACATTTCCCCCTTACCACCTCTAATCCATAGCCCCATCCAAAATTGTTGTGTATGACAGGAGATAAAATTAGGAAGTAAAAGAGAATGAAAATCTTCTCATGTGTGCATTCTATTTTATTAAATCTGTAGGCTTGAGGGTATGGTCATTAGAAAATGATTTCTGTCTTTAGCAGTTGGTATTTTGGATATGACAATGGGATGAGTTGGTGTGGTGACGCTGGTTTGGAAATGTACGAGGTGGCACCAATTTTTACTGGTCGGTAATTCCACAATCCCAGCTTGTAGGATGGGCACCAGGTCTGTATTTCACATGGTGTTGCATTTAGTCTTAGAGAGTATTTCATAATTATATCCACAAAAATTTAGGAATACAGAGAGTATATAAGAAAAAAACTCCACCTCTTTATGTCATTACAATGTGCAAAATGAACAGCCCCCAATTTCACTCTTACATGAAATTCTAAAAGCAAAAATTATAATATGTTTCTGTACTGTATTTTGTCTTAGGGAGTCTCCTTGGTCTTCAGTCTAAAGACTGTAGTCATAAGGAAAAAAAAAGAAAGAAATTTTATTATGTTATGATCTCAACACAGACTCAGACACACTCAAGAAAGAGTTATCATCTGTATTCAATAAACCCTACAGTTCCATTTGGCAAGGTACAGATTTTTCTTTAATGTTAGGAGAATGGGCCATTCTCTTAAGTCGTGATATTTGAAGCCAAAAGAGAAGACTCACAAAAAATTAGAGTGAGGGATATTGTATGTGGAAGAATTTTTTTCTCTCTCTTAGAAATGGTCTACATCCTTTTAATTATTCTAACTCAGTTTCCTCATATGCTTAAGGCAAAAATCACAGCCTGTGATAAACATGAATAGAACCACAAGTTAGAAATTCTGCTGATGACCAATTTATTGTCATTTATAGTTTGCATTTATGCCAAGTATTTACAATTTTTTCTTTTTTTAATTTCTTTTGAGCATAACAGAATTTACTGTTTTTGCACCACACTCAGTGCTCCATGCAATACGTGCCCTCCTTAATACCCAGCACCTGGCTAAAAGACTATAGGATAATTTTCTTTCAAATGACTATAAATCATACTGTTTTTAAAGGAAGCATTAAATGTTTTTATTTATTTATTTTTTGTAAAGAGTGACAGTGTTATACATTTGGCTAGTTTTGTTTTACTCACTTTTTTTTCTTAATAAAATACAAACTTTCTTTTCTTTAACTTGATATTTAAAGTGTTTGAATAGCAAGTTTTACTTTGAAGAGGTATTGTATAATGCATTTCTAGGTAAATTGCAATATTTCAGAAAATCCTCAGTATTACTTTATTTGCTTTTGGGAAAAATAGGTGTTAATAATTTTCTGGAAACTCGTGTTTTGGTCAGGCAGTAAAGACATTCCTGATGACAAATTTGTGACGACAAATCACTAATTTTCACTGAAAAGGCATGATTCTACAAATATAGCATGGATAAGATGTTGTATTTCTCTATAAGATAAAGTGGTGCTTCTTAAAATGTGGTCCCTAGGCCAGCATCATCAGCATCCCCTGTGAACTTGTTAGAAATGCAAATTCTTGGGCTTTAACCAGACATCCTCTGTTAGAAACTCTGGGGGTAGGAACAAGCAACCTGTGTTTTCACAAGCCCTCTGGGTGATTTAGTGACAACTAAGGCTCCAGTAACCCTAAGCTAAAGAATCACAAAATAAGGCAAACTTGTTCTGTAGTCTGCTTGTAAGAATTATCTGTGTTTATGTATCATAGATGGAGTCTGAACAACTTCAGAAGATACATAGGATCATTTAATAACAAGCATTCTATGAGAGCTGAGATCTCTTGAGCTCTATCTCTTTTATCCCTCACAGGGCTTTCTTAACACAAGGCCCTTCACACAGTAGACTCTTTGAATATACATTTGTTGATTATTAAGTGACTGGTAAGATCTCTCAGCTCTAAAGTAAGCTAAATAAGTATTTCAGATCTTGTTTAATTGGTAATATGGTTGGAAACCTCACTCTGTCTTTTAAATTCACAGCAAATTTCTTTAAAGGAAATGTATGGACATTTTATTTGGCTTTCTATGGTTCTGTTCTCCGACTTGGTTTGAGGCCATCTGATAATCAACACCTTTTGGTAACCAGGGAGATAGATAGTCACACTATGTGAAGAGTATGTTGGAAAAGTTTCTCCCTTCTTGCCAGCTTCATCTGAAACTTAGCAAAACAGTGGTAGCCAGGAATATTGCCCTAACCTTCCTCCTCTCATTTATTAATGTTCTTTAGCCCTTGGATATGTGCCAGGTTGGTAGGATACGATTGGAAGCAGTGTAACACAACTGAAACAAAATTAATCATTTTAAAACCTGACCTCCCCTGGACAGCCATAGCATGATGTTACACTAGCAGAATTAGATTTAACCTGGACATTTACCTTCTGAACAGGCTTACCTCTTGGAAATTTTTCATAGAGCTCATGTTATTTTTATTTTTTATTTTTTATAGTTAGGATTGGGAAGAAAGATCAAATGCATGAAGCCTACCCCACTACCTTCAAAGGGATCTTAGGGAGGATCGGATAGGTTTTCCTTTGAAGGGTCATCCTTAATTTGAATCCCATTCTCTGTGTACCACAACGGATCATGTGGCCTTGGGAAAGACAATTAACCCTGCTCAGGCTTTTCTTCCCACTAACAGAAGGGCAATAAACTTAAATTATCTCCCCAAACAAAAATGCTATGTAAGTGCTTTGTATTATAATTTGTTCTAGTAGCAATTTTTAAGGGATATGACATTTTCATAGAGAACTGTATAGTGAGAATCAATTTTTATGACATAAAAGCTAAGAATTTTATTTGCAATTATTATTAACTATAATGATGATAAAAACTCATTTTGAAGTCACCAGGGAGCTGAAAAGTGTCTTCTAATATTGTAGTAACATCTGCAAGATCTCATCATGGATCTGTACCAGGAAGGTAGGGGAAGAATATTGAGTTTAAATGCTATCTAAAGGACTGCTTAATTCAATAAAAAATGCAGTTACTCATCCCAGTGCTTAACTACAAAAATGGAAGGTATCGAGGGTAGCTGCATTGGTCAACAAATTGAGGAGAAATTCTCTCATACTATGTATATAGCGTTACTGCTAATTCTGGACTCATTGTTTCCTTTGCTTGATCTGCCCTTCCACCCAATTGTCCTTTTAATAACCTATTTTTTACTTCAAATCACAGAGTTTTCTCAGTTCTCTGATTCCCTTGGGCAGTAGTAAGGGTTTCAACTAGTCACCTATGTTCTCGCGTAATCTCCTTAGTGCCTGCTGAGTTGTAACTATTTGTTTCCATGTAAGTCTCTCTGCTAACTCTTAAAGGGTCTCTGTCTTTTACTTTTGGTGATTCTAGTGCCAAGCTCAATATCCAGGGAATAATAGCAGGCCTTCAGTTAAGACTCTTTGAGTGAAGGAACAAAGGGGGCTATAAACTCATTTATTTTCCCAAGAGATGTGGTCTGACTTTTGGGTTCAGAGACATACTAGTCCTCCTTGACCTAAGCCAAACTGAACATTTTACTTAAAGTACGTCAACAACATTTGGAGAGATGACACATGGGCCTTAAGGATTGTGGCAACAGATATGCTAAGCGCCTTGAGGAAGAGTGGCTTCTGTAAGTCAAAAATAGGTTTTGCATTATAAGTGTCTTTTATATTAGGGTTGGGGAAAGTCTAAAGTCTCTAATAGAGACAATTTTTGCCCCTCTGTTTTGGAACCCTACTTAGCATAGCAGATCCAAGTCGATGCTGATTGTAATGAATGAGACCCTGTCGGGGAACTGTTAGCTCTGGCCCTTGAGTGAGGCTCTTTCTCATCAGAAACCTTAATTCCCAAGATGAATCACTGCTGTTGGATTTTAAAACACCACTTTTCACAACTCTGGTTTCCAGGATTTTGCCCTAAGAAAAATGGACTCCACTTTATTTTAATGGAAAGTAAATAGCATCAGAGTACTTACTGTATTTAATGAGATGGGCCCTTTACTTGAATAATTGTTTTTGAGACAGTAAAAGAATTAGGGTAGAGAAACTATGCAAGACATGTATTCTTGACCAAGGAAGGGCAGCTGTAGTAAAATTGTTCCTTTATATATATATCCTCTGAAGGAAATAAAATGGAGTCAAGCAATGTTGACTTTGGTTGATGAGTGAGCGCAGCATGGCATGATGGATAGAAGCTTGGACTCACTCACTCATTGTTTCAGTCATTTGACATTTACTGAAAGAAGATTCAAATATGAATAGAGCTATGTTGCTTGCTTTTAGGGAGCACAGCCCAGGATGCAAACAAATACTATTATAGTATATAATGATGAGTGCTAGGAGAAATAAATATAAGGTTTTGGGGGAGGCATTTACAAAGCCCAAAGCAGATGCTATATAGAGGTTGGATTAATAAAGAGAGGGGATGAAAGTATTTCAGACACAAGGAAAACATGTGCAAAGGATGAAGAAACAAGGCAATGTAACTGTCCTGAAACATTTATTAGTTGAGTATGACTATGTTATAGAGTACAAGTGATCAGGAGGGGTGAGGAATGAGCCTGCAAGTACAGGTAGGATCTGGACTTTGTATTGTCTTTCAGAATTTGACTGTACTCTGAGTAAAGAGCTTAAAACCAAGAAGTACAAAGACAGGATCTAAATTTGGGACCCAGTTCTATGGCCCTGGGAAGCACTCTTAAGGTTTGTGTCTTTAGGTTGAAATTGAAAATGGTCACGTGCTCCTGGTCCATCTTTTAGGATGATCCAAGTACTGTGTCTGAGATATTATTAGCCAGACAGATGTTACTGAAGGTATATCTTAATAAGAACAAAAGGTTTTCAACAGCTTGATTTTATACCACCCACTTTCATGAACGCTAATAATAGCTGGTCTTTAAAGGCTCTAATTTAGCGGTACCATTTTAATCCAAAAGAATCTTCTTTGAAGAATGACAGTCATTGCGCCATACCAGAATTTCCCTCTTTAATATCTGGATAACCATTTTCCTGGCATGTTGGTTGCTAATTGTCTTTTGAGCAACACCGGTACCACATGACTGACCTCTGTTAGTGGCATTGGATTTAAGCATCAAATATGCCTGGAAATTTCAGATGCGGAGGTGAGGAAGTTCTCCCTTGCCCAGTCTCCTAATTACATAAGCCATGTGTTGCTTTTGATACAGATGCTTTGGGTGTCTTGAAGGATTAGTTCCGAGGGTCTCCTTCAGTATCTCACAGCATCTTTCAGAGGAGACAGAAAATATTAAAGTACACGTGGTGTAAAACAGTTCTGCAACCATAGAATTTTAAATGTTTCTTAGACATTCTTTATGCCAGACTGTTATTTTGCAGACAAGAAAGCTGAGGATTAAAAAGAGAAAATACGGGCGCCTGTCTGGCTTAGTCAGAAGAGCTTGCGACTCTTGATCTTGGGGTCATATGTTTATGCCTCACACTGGGTGTAGAGATTACTACTTTAAAAATTAAGTTTAAAAAGGGAAAGTAGGTGAAAAGCAACCTTTTAACAAGAACCCCCTCCCACATACACACCCCTCGCAAAATAACAGAAAATTCTAACCGAGTTGGTTAAAGGAATCAGAAAAAAATTATAATTTCACAAAAAGAGCACTTTGAGTCAGTTAACTCAGTGACTGAAAGCATGACCTAGGACCCAGGCAATTTGAGCCATTCTCCTTTGTCTCTCTCAGACTAGCTTCTGTCATGGTAATTACATGGCTACTCTTATTCCACAACTGACCTGCAGAAGTGATACCCAAAAGTGTTCTGTGGTCAAAGAGAAGCTTCTCTCTTGAGTTTCATTTTAGGAGTTCCGCACGGAGTTTTCCTCAACTCTTATTGCCTAGAATTAAATCTTACATGTATTTTCTGTTCATTATAGTTGAACACACACATGCAGAAAGCAGGGAGGGGGTTATCCAAATAAATGTGGGGTTCCCTTAGAAGCAGTCAAGAAGGCTGAATGGTTTGGAGGGAGAAAACCAAAAGTATGTACCATCGTGATCTTCGGCGGACATTTTATACACAGCACACTGTGAAAGACAGGCAGTGCCGTGGTCTAAGCACTGAGTCAACAATGATGTAACAAGATCAAATACAATATTGTCTCTGATTGCCTCATAGCAGAGACCTCTTCTTGACTTTAGAATGAAAGGACAAGAGAGGATCACAATATCTTATTCAGGCAGGCTTTTCTCCTTTGATACCAGATGACTCTGTGTTCAGTTGATTTTGCTTTGTATTGTCATATGCTTGGGGTTTTTTGTTTGTTTCCTTGTTATACATATCTTTGGGCTTTTTTTCTTTGGGGGGATGATGAAGTCAAAGGATAGTGATACTCTTTATCAAATAATTAATGTTGCTCAGAGACTATCACAGTGACCTCTTCCCTGGTACCTCTAGGGACTTAGAACTCTGAAGTCCTCAGGAGCATTTAAACACTGAATTCCCCCAAGGTTGAGAGGCAACATAAATATTACAGTTAGATGTAAATTGAAATTGTGGTAACTGGAGAGGGCATGCATCACCTAATGGCATACCAGAGCAAAGACTTACTCCCCTTCCCAAAGAAAGAATCCAGAGGGATGTTTAATGGGGAGATGATAGGAGATATGGTATCCCACCAAAAATATTTTTAGGGGGGTCAGGACATCTGGTTGTAACTTCCAGCTGAGTGGTGTTGATAAATACCATGGATTTAATTACCAGATGTTGAATACCAACAGAATGTGTCTCCTTCCCAGACCTCTCCCTCTCCTTCTATTTTTAGATGCTGCTCTATACTGAATATTGTCATTTAGATGTCCAGTAGACACTATAAACATACTATATTACCATCAAGACTTTTGATCCTTGCTGCCTACCCGTCTCAACTCTCTTCATTAAATAATACCAGTATCTTCTTTTCAGAGACTCAAGCCAGTTTGGTTTCTGCCAAGATTCATCTTTCTTCTCTTCCTCAGCTAGTCTATCAGAAAATCCTGCCCATCCTACCTCCAAATGTATCTTCAGTCTTACCTCCATATCCACCTCCACCCCTGTCACCCAAACTCCGCGCACACCTACCTGAATTATGGCAACAACTTTAGTGGACTCCTGGCTTCCAGGATGCTTTATCACAATTCATTCTCCACTCAACAGCCAAGTGGTGATTTTAAACTTCAGTTACTTTGTACACCTAGTTTAAACCTTAACATTGCTTTTAGAAAACAACCCCAGAGCCTTCACCTTACCCTGACGACCCTGCATTATCTGATGCCTGTTCTTCCCTCTGACTGCATTGTGTCCCATTGTCTCCATTCCTGCTCCACCCCATGACTCGTCTCCAACCAGTGTGGTCCCCTTTCTGACTCTGAAACAAGACAAGCTCTTTGCCAGATGAAGATTTCTTTGCTTGATGTTCCCATTCCCAGTGTTACTCTTTTTTTCTTGTCACTTCTCATAGCACCTTTCTGGTTCCAACTCAGGTCTTTTCTGATGCACGATGCTCATCTTGGTGGGGTCAACCCTGTGTCAGTACTGCAGAGGCTCCTAGTCAGAGGTGGTAAGTATCTTGCATTATGTGGGTTGGGCTGTTCTCAAAGTCTCTAATCCACAGGGGGATTAAGCACTTTTTGCTCCCTGAAGGCATGATATTTGTTATATTTCCTATCAGAATCCTGATTTGTTCAGGGTTTTATTTTATGAAAGAACCGTTCTGTAGTCTAGTTTCCAATTCTATCCCCAACAGTGTGTTATTTCAAAAAATACTTATTGAATACACAATAAATGCTATTTTCATAGACGAAGATACCAAAAGGCATAAGACACAGAGTCAATCTTTAGGAAGCGTATAGTCTAGCTTCTTTTCTCCTCTCTCTTTGCCTGGGGTGAAGGAGGAGACTAGAAAAACTAAGTCATTAGTGCAAATAGAGTGTGAATGTGCTCTGGTAGATCAGAGAAGGAGCACCTTACTCCAACTTGCTGAAGGGAAGGCCATTTGAACGGAGAATTGATGAGCAAACAGTAGTGCTTTTGGTGAAAAATTTGGGGATAAGGACATTCCAGATGGTGGAATGTGTAAAAGCATCCATGTAAGAAGGGGCATAGTACCCCTGTGATTGTCATCATCATCACCATCATTATCTCTCCTTTATCTCTGGTAGTGCCCACACCCCACAATACATGCAATTCTAGCTGCTTTTAAGTCCACAGAGACTTATCAGAGAAGGGGTTATTGTTTTATAAGTGAGGATATTAATTTGCCCAAGCTCTCAGACTGAAAACGGCGAGACTCCTACTTAAACCCAGACAAATTGCTACAAAACTCAAGCTGATAGCTCGGATTTCCTGGCTCCTATGTTGATGTTCCCAACCACTCAAAGGAACCGTCAGGTTCTGTTGTCCAGAGTCCCTTGCCATTTTAAGCCTCCCGTCATCTTTCACAGGAATGCCCTGTGTCTCTCCTTTTTCTTCCCTGGTTTGGATTCACTTCATAGGAATTCACCTCCTTTCTAAATCTTCCCTCTCTTCTCCTCTCCTCATTCCCTTTTTTCCAGCCCCAGGAAGACTCCTTGCATTGTGCTTCCTTGGAACAGCAACACACCCTTGCTTTTATATATATTTATCTTTTTATCTTCTTTCTCCACCTTCTTCTTTCTTATTCACTTTCCACTGTACATTCCACCCACAGCAAACTACAGGCTTCTTGAGGCAAAGGCAGTATCTCATTTGTCATTGCTATTTTAATGTCTAATGCTGTCCTTATGGAATGAATGCTCAAAAAGGGCTTGCTGAATGAATGAATGAATGAATAAGTTAAGTGAAGGCCATCCTATGTGGGGAATATGTTTTTGCTTCAGATTATCCTTCATATTAATATATTCTTCATTTGGTATATAGTCACATAGTTCTTATTCTGGCAGAAGATACAAGTATGTGAAAGAAAGCCAGATATGTTCTTGTTTTTTTCAAAGGATTTTCTTCCCTCAGTGTGTGTGGGGGCGTGTGTGTGTGTGTATGTGTGTGAGAGAGAGACAGACAGACAGACAGTATGAGAGCTGAGTTTTAAAAATGTAAATATAACTGCAGTTGACTTATTGCTAACTTCTTTCATTAGAGTTTAACTGAAAAGGCATGAAAGTAATTTCAAATGTGGAGAATTTATTATTTTTTAAGAATGAAAAATTCACATAAGTAGAAAATATCTTCTTAGCACCTGTTCTGTGCCAGAAATTCTCTTACCAACAAATTCATTTATTTTTTACCACTTCCCTACTAAGGAAAGAAGTGGGAACCAGCACTTAAATAGATGATCTTGGTGAGGCTGTCTGGATTCAGTACCTCTTTTAACATTGCAGGGCAGACACAATTCTTATTCTACCACAAGATATTAAGGGATTTATTGTTTGAGTGAAGAAGGGGAAGATCTAGGCCTCCTACCCAGCCCTGTGTTGACTCCACAGTTGAGGTCCCTTTTATTAGACCAACAGGGAAAATACCCACCTTTTTTTTTTTTAAGATTTTATTTATGTATTTGACAGAGATCACAAATAGGCAGAGAGGCAGGCAGAGAGAGAGGAGGAAGCAGGCTCCCCACTGAGCAGAGAGCCCGATGTGGGGCTCGATCTCAGGACCCAGGGATCATGACCCGAGCTGAAGGCAGAGGCCTAACTGACTGAGCCAGCCAGGTGCCCTGGAAAATACCCACCTTAAGGGACCTTCCTTCTAACACATGCAGGCACTTAGTTCTCCAGGCACTGGTTGCATGCTTCCAGATTTGCCTTTGCAATGTCTCACATTTTCACATGGTTCGCTGATGGATGGGGCCCACCTGGAAATACCAGAACCAGAAACCCAGGGTTTCAGCGAGGCAAGAGAAACAGTATTATGCACAAAGTGCATCTGATAGGAATACCAAGTGGGACATAACACTGTAAGCTAATTTCAAAGGATAGCATAGGGTCTGATAGAGCCAGGATATTCAGGGTCAAGAACAAGTTCACACAGGTATGGAGGCACAGTGATTTTTAAGTCCATTTGGACTAGTGACTTCTTAATGTTAGAGACCCAAGCAGAGGACTCTGTAGCAATTTGGGCCTGGCTAGATAGAACCAGAGTAAGTATATTTATAGCAACCACAGCAGAAATGTGTGTGTTCCAAGTATTTGCAAAACAGTTTTAGATAGCTCCTTATTGAATGTCAGCCACAATCTTGTGAAACTCATATACATATCATTGATAGGATATGACAAAATGGAGAAAGAAATATGTGGGGTTGGATTAAGAATAATAGCAGTATATGAGGAAGTAGTGCTTATACTATGTAGTTTTATCAATAGTAATCAATTTTTTTCATTGCAATCAATTTTGAAAAGGTAACTGCTAAAGAGTGTGGTTGTGGTGATTATCTAGAGAAATACTTGGAGCATTGAAAGTACTGGGTTGAATTTTTCCTGGTCAGCAAAGTAGGGCAAAGGAGGCAGCTGAAATGCTAGATGCCATTTAAGCGCAATAGGTTATGGGACCATGTAAACCTGCCACCAAGTGGGGCAAAGGTAGCAGTTAATATCACAGCACAGTTTGTATCCTCTGTGCCTGGTCACCATGGTCATAGAGTGCGCATTCTGTTGCTGATGGTGCACTGAGAAAGCCATGGGTGAGTGTCAAGACAGGAGAAGTGGAACTACTCAAGCCTAAGCAGCTTCATCATGGGGGAAGATCTGAAGATTTGAAATGAGTTTATGGAATAAACCAAGAGTAAGATATAGGAGGGTAGTCGTGGGTGAAGAAATAAAAACTGCGAATGTTCAGATGATACCAGATATAATGGATCTGTCGTATCTTCCACCGAAACTCTGTCGGTCAATATAAATTTAATGAATAAGATTCCCTGTATCCATTTGGTCTCCCTTGGTCTAACTCGGAATTTCTCAGCCTTGGCAACAGAGACCCTTTGGACCAGGCTGTTCTTTGTCATGAGAGGTGTCTTGTGTATTGTGGGATGTTGAGCACCATCCAAGGCCTCTACCCTCAGGGGCACTGTCCCCGGTTGTGACCCAAGTGTTTCCTGACATTGCCATATGTTCTCTGGGAAGCAAAATTCCCCTGGTTGACAACCCCTGGCCTAACTGGTGACCAGTGCTACAGGTGAGGGAAAACTGGGACTGGAAATAAAGGTGGCCCATTCTTATGTTGTGGCTTTCTGACACTGAGGATGGTTGAGCCACTTAAGGTCACTCAGAGTATTGAACAATTATCATCGAGGGCTTATTATGGAGGAATTCAGATGGAGAACTAGGGGTCTGGCACTAAATCACATGGCTGAACTGATACCTGAGCCCCAGAGCTAACGCTCAATACTCCATATCTTTCCCCTCCAAGGGATTTTTATCCTCTGATTTTCAGAACTCTAAGACTTAGATATTAAGGGAAATGCAAAGTAGGTAGGACTTTCGCCCTCCTACATTTCCACTCTTCCATGCCTACTCTTACTGTGGCCAAAGCAGCATCACTGTCATCATCCTAAGTTGATAATGGTTAATGTTCCTATTAAAATAATGACAGATAAAATCCCCTGCATTATCTCTTTATGCCTGTTTGTTTGTTTATTTATTTTTAGAGAGGAGGAGGGGTAAAGGGGAGGGAGAGACTTTTCTTTTTAAATTTTACTGAACATACAGTGCGATATTGTTTTCTGGAGGAGAAGTCAGTGATTCATCACTTACATACAACTACCCAGTGCTCATTAGGCAGGCTGCACGCCCAGTGCAAAGCCAGATGCGGGGCTCAATTCCACAACTCTGAGCTCACGACCTGAGCCAAAAACAAGAGCCAGACACTTAACCACCTGAGCCACCCAGGCGCCTCTCTTTATGCCTGTTTAGACTTGAAGAAGACAGCACGAATCTTAACCCAGAGAGAAGCTCAACAATATTCCTTTTGTGTTGTTGGAAATCTATTTTCAGGGGTAAGACAGGCTGAAACTGCCATTAAGTTTGCGAATGCTCAAGGTAGGAAGTTACAGGAACTGGGACCCAAAAAGGCCATTTTATCATCCGTTCCTGGTCTTTTTCCAGAGCCATCATCTTACTTCTGTGTATCACTCTTCCGGGGTAGCCTGAGTTATTCTGCCACAGTTTTCTCCTGGCAGAACCTTGCTAAGTTGCACCCCATTCCTGAGAATCTAAACTCTCAGCATGGTAGCATCTTGCCTGGAATTCTTCACAGTCTCTGCTCATCCGGGAACTTTGAACTCTTCACTTTTTTATAAAATAGGTATTATCTCAGGGTGGGAGAAACACGGCTTGGCCACTCACATTTCCCCTCTCTACCTGTCACGATTATCTGAAATTTTATGTTTGGAGATTGGCTTTGTTAAATAAAGAGATTATCGTTTTTTTAAAAGCAGATGAACTTGAAAATTGTGACATATGTATATTTTGTCAGCCAAAGGCAAATCATCTATTTCAGGAGGCAGTATTGCATACTTGCTAATTGTGTGCTTTTGACTCAGACTTCCTCAGTTCTTCTTCCAGGTTGCCACTTCTAGCAGTATTATCTCAGGCAAGTTTTTAAAATTTTGATGAACCTCATTTCTTTATCTGTAAGGTGGGGTGATAATGCTCTCCATTAGAGTCGAGGGGATTAAATAAGATGATATGTGTAAAGTAGTTTTAGAGATGTTCAATAAATAAAAGCCAGCTCCAGTTTATTACGACTTTATTCTTAGGGGCCACCCTGCCCGCATATTTTACATTAAAGAGATCATTGATAAAAATAAATTCAGTGTTGGGGATTATCATGGCAATTTCACAGTCATTTCTGTGTTATTGGAAAATGGGTTATAATGAATAGATTAATAAAAATATAACTACAGCAAGGAAAAATGATATTAAATGAGTTATAACATACTAAATCCCCCTGATCAGAATCAAATTCTTACCGTAATAAGCCAGTCAAGTCCATATATTGGACATTTAGAAATGTGATATACTTTTCTTCCTATTAAAAACCCAGAGTTAAGTGAATTTCTAGGCTTCTCATGGAATTCCCATCCTCTTTTTTTGACTGATAATTCCAGAGGACCAAGGATTTCTGAAAGAGCGAATCTTGCTTTATGTGTTTGAAGTGTCAAAAAGAAGTGATAATGTGGCTGAAAGTTGGATCAGATATTTGCTGTTTCAGATATAAAAAGTTTTATAAAAATCAGATTATTAGCCTGTCTACCTAAATAAGTGTCTTCAGACCAATAGTTTATTATATTCTTAATGCTGAGCTTGGAGAATAGCATAGTCAAACGGCTACTACTACATTTACTAATTCTAGATATGTTAAGGAAAGTACAGTTTAGAAAGAGCTAAATGAATGTTTGCAGAATGACTCTCAGAGACATTTGGTTCTTAATTGTTGCCATTCTCTATACCATGCATGTTCTTACTGTTGCTATGACCTTGCTCTGTTGGCCAACTGCACATTGTGATACAGCAAGAAATGTGTACCATTGTGTGATGTAACCACTGACCTGGTTGTTACGCCAGGACAGATTTTGTTCCAGGGACCTAAATTGTTAATATCCACATCACTGATTTTATTACGCAGTGGTATCTCTTATGTGTGTCAGGCGTGAGAACCACTAGTTTCTATAAGTAGACCTCACATAGCACTAGAAAGACCCAGATCTATGTAAAGTATGCTTGCAAGGCCTGAAGTCACAACATTCTGAGACCTGGGTAAATGATACCTGGTTGTCTTTTGTTTTACCTGAGCTTCCCTCCCATTTCCTAATACATGCAGAGCCAATAGGGTCAGTTTGGGATTGTGGAGGAAATGAACTCTTCTACATAACAAGAGGTCTCAAAATAAGCTCACTCCAAAAGGATAAAAGCAATTTGAATTAAACAGCACTTGATAGTCATTTAGTTTATTGTAAGGCATTGCCCTTCCCACATTACATTTTCACTATAAAATCTTTGTTATTCCTTATCTTATCATTTTATAGGTCACAGTGCAAAAAACACGCTGTTGCTTTAATAAAGCTGTTTCCCTTCTTCTTCTTCTTCTCCTTCTTCCCTACTTCTTCCTTCTTTCTCTTCTTCTATTTTTGACTTGTAGTGAAGAGAGTCACATCCTGCTGTCACCATGGCTCCCCACCATTCATTCCTGGGGAAACTGCTTGGCTGTCATGGCCTATGTAGTGACAGGTTTTTTCCTTGGTGGGCTTAAAATGCAATGGATGAAAGCCATTCTCATCTCCTGATCTACCAAGATGTATCAAAGCAAGGAAAATGTCTTCCATTCCTTCCTACTGATTATAAGTAACAATACGCTAGGATGATCATAGGGCTGGATATGAAAACAAATACAGTATCCCAAAATCATTGCATTGCAACCAAATATATTTGAAATCATTCTTTTAAAAAATTTTTTTTAAAATTCTAAGAATATAAAACATACACTTTTGCATTGAAATTTTTGTTGCTGATTTTTTTAAGCTTTGGAGACTTAAAAAAGTTTAATGGTGGTCAACTTCACTCCTTTCTTACATTTTGGGTACTACTGACTTTCTACAAGCTATAGACCTTTTGCATATAATTTAATATTTGTTGATCTATCTAGATTTAATTAAGCTCCACCCTTCCTACAAAAAGAAACAAGCCCATTTGCCTGAACTGCAGTAATTCTGAATATAACGATTTAGTTGTGCCTATTATAACTAGACAGTTAAAAAAATAAGTACTAGCGAGCAAATTCAAGATGTATACATGATAAGACAGAGTGTACATTTAAGCTTCTTATGTAACAAACTTTTTCAAGTGATTCATTTTGTGGAAAATAGCACTGAGTATTATTTGTCTCTACTCATTAAAGACTCATTCTCTTTCCGGTCCTCCGTCTTCTACAGTAGGTTTTGTGGCTTAGTTTGTGTTACTTTTTGTATATGAAGCCAGTAGAACTGCATATTTTCCAGGAGACATCAACCTTTCACTAATTTAGAATGTCTCTTCCTTTAATTAATTCAAATTAAAGATTATGTTTCTCCCCAAACAAAATACATCCTTACATCAATTAAATGAGAGTTTTTGATGAAATGTTCCCTAACAGAGAGTAAGTAATTGAGATATAATTGTTTGGAGATGAGAAATAACTGCCACTTTTATGGCAAATGTGAGTTTAATGCAGATGATTTCCATGATTATGGTGTGTTTTATGTGGCTTTTTATACTACTGTTTTGGAAGCATTCATGGTACCAGTTGAGGCAAAAGCATCTTAATGTTTGTTTTAGTGTTTGGCAACAAATACAGTCTATAAAATATGTAGTAGTTAATATTAAAAGCTCATGCCAGATTGTAACATAGTTTATTCAATCTCTTTAAACGCATAAATTTAAAGCTTCATCTGAAAGAGTTCTCATTTAGCATTTGGGTTTCTTAGGATTTTCAGCAGGTGAGCTTGGATGAAGTTAGGAGGCATTTTTCCCCCCAGAGTGGCACAGCCTGCAAACAGAGGACACTTAATGACATGCCTCACTCCTTCTATTAGGAGGACCACTGATGGCAAGCACCTGCCGTGCCCATAGGGTTTCCTCAGTGAGCAGAGCATAAACAAAGGAGAAGACTAGAAATGCCAGGCATACTCTTTCCTGGTCCCATTGGATCACTGGGAGGGAGCAATTTTCTTTATTATGGTTGCATTTTCTCAAGGTTGCCTTTACTTAGGATTTGATTACTTGCCTCTCTCCACCCACTCCCCTCTCCCATATACTCCCTCACTCCCAATAATGATCAGGTTCCTTTTAAAAGTCAGGTAGTACATTTCTTTATCATGTGATATTACATGCTTGAAGCAAGCAAATGTAGAATGCTTTAAGAAAGACACAGCGGTGTCTTGCTGGCAGGGGACCTGTGCATGGGGAGACAAATAGTAGCTTTTCAGTTTGGTCAGATGCAGGCCACTTATAAGCTACCCAGTCTTGGGCAAGTTATTGGAACACTCCACGACTCAGTTTTCTCCTCTCACTTAGAGGATTAGAAACAATATACACAAATATCTGGTATATACCGAATACGAGAGAAGATAGTTTTAATATTTAGATCAAGAATGGAAAAGGGGAAGAGAGAGGGAAAGAGGTGAGAGCTGTGTGTGGAAGCTGGGGGGCTGGTTAGGAGATAATGAGACCTGGATCATTGAAGACATGGGGGTCCTCCTCATGAGTGGAAAGGGAGAGGAACTGTGGGATTCATCCTGATGCAGCACAGTTGAGAAATAATGGCAACAGACTGTGCTCAAGTCAGAATAGAGGCAGGAACAGAATGATCAAAGCAAACGCATGTAGAGCTTTATTAGAACAGAACATTATCATGCACCACAAGGTAATTTTCTTTATACTTTCATATTAATAGACAGGTTGCAAAGGTAGTACAGAGAGTTTCCAAAGATTCCAATTCAGGTTCTCCCATTGTTAACATTGTACATTTGGTATCTTTTTCTCAACTAAAGAACCAACAATGATATGTTTTATGAACTAAACCCCATACTTTATTCAGTTTCATTCGTTTTTTCCTGATGATCTTTTTCTGTTCCAAGATCCTACTCGTGATACCACACAACCAACATTCGGTCACATGTCTTCCCTGGTCTCTGATGGTTTTTCTGGCTTTTCTTGTTTTTGATGATTTCGGCATTTTGAGGAGCCTGTTATTTTGTAGCATGTATCTCAAGTTGGGTTTGTCTGATTTCTGTTCATAGTTGGACTCAAGTTATGGATTTGGGGGAGGAAAACCTCAAACGTGGCATATGTTATCAACATGTCTTGTTACTGATGATGTTAACCATGATTACTTAGCAAAGGTAATACTTCAGTTTTCTCTGTTGTGAAAATGCTCCTGCCTCCTCCCTTCCCACATCTTACTCTTGGAAGCAAGTTACTAAGCATAGCCTAGATTTAAGAGGTGGGTGATTAAGCTCCATCTCTTTGAGGGTGAGTTATCTACGTAAATGTGAATTTCATCTATTCAGACATTTGTATCTTTTCTACTGTTTACTTATTTATTCAATCAGTTATTTCTATTTTTATATACTCATGAATATTTATATGCTGGATTGTAATCGAATTCTACTTCGTTTATTTTGTTGCTCAAATTGTTCTAGTTTTAGACTTTGGGACCTCTTTCATGTCAGTTTTTGTGTCCCTTTGACATATTCTCATTATTTTTGCTTCTTGAGCATTTTTTTTAACTTTCTGACACTACAAGGTGCTCCAGGCTTATCTTGTTTATTTCCTGCCGTGGCACCAGAATTCCATTTCTTCAAGGAGCCCTGGGTCCTTTTACTGAAGAATGGCCTTAGAAATCAAGACCTGGGTGCCGAGTGTGCTCATTATTACTGAGGTGTTATTGCTTCTAGGCTTTCTCATCAGGCAGAGTTAGGACATATGTAAATATATAGTGGGCGTGTGTGTGTGTATAATTGTAAAATATAAATATATATATGTATGTATAACTATTTCTCTACCTAAATGCATCTGTATTAAATTTATGCATCTATATTAAGTATTTAAGCCTGAATTTATACCATTTCCAATTCTAATATAACACATAGATTATTTTTAACCTTCCCTTTTTGTTTATCTGTAATCTTATGCTCCCATAATGACAAACCTGACTTTTGCCATTGATCATCCATTTATTTAATTTCTGATTCCCGGTTTACATATACAATGGTTTCAGAATGGTCACCTTGCATGCCCCTGAAAAATATTTGAGTATCAGTTAGAATACTCTACCAGTTAAAGTGCAGTTTTTATATATAGTTGCTTTTATCTCTAGTTTTATACTTCCCAGTCATTTCTAAAGTTACTTAGGTGGATCCTTTTTAACCCACTCTCTTCATTGAGGTTGGGTTATACTTATAGACTTATATAGACTTTTTAGTCACAATACGCATTCCATCTTGGGATTGCCTAACCTGCTAGTTATTTTAAAAATTTGCATACATTAAGAGTCACTCTTTCTTGGGGCGCCTAGGTGGCTCAGTGGGTTAAAGCCTCTGCCTTCAGCTCAGGTCATGGTCCCAGGGTCCTGGGATCGAGCCCCGCATCGGGCTCTCTGCTCAGCGGGGAGCCTGCTTCCCTTCCTCTCTCTCTGCCTGCTTCTCTGCCTACTTGTGATCTCTGTCTGTCAAATGAATAAATAAAATCTTTAAAAAAAAAAAAAGAGTCACTCTTTCTTTAGTAAGGTTCTATAGATTTTGACAAACCCAGAGACTCATAAGCTCTACTGTACCATACAGAATATTTTTACCACCCTTGAAAATTCTCTGTCATCTCATCAGAGATGTCATCTCCAACTCTTTGCAGTCTCTGATCAGTTTTTGTCGATGCTTTGGCCTTTTTCAGAATGTTATTTGAATGGAATCATAGAGTATGTAGTCCATTCAGATAGGTTTCTTTTACTTTGTTATATGCACTTGAAATTCATATATGTTGTAGGATGGATTACTAATTCATTGGATTCAGTATGGCATAATATTCTCTGTGGATGTATCACAATACATTTATCCCTTCACCTTTTGGAGAACATCTTGGTGATTTTGAATAAAACTGCTATAAGCATTCACATGACAGTTTTTAAATGGACATAAATTCAGTTCATTTGGGCAAATACCTGGGAATGGAATTGGTAGGACATATTGCAAATCTATTTCTAGCTTTATAAGAAACTGAAAAACTGTCTTCCAAAGTGTCTATACCATTTTGCATTTTGATCAGCAATGAATGAGAATTCTTGACTTGCAGTATTGCTATTGTCAGCAGTATTATACTGTTTTGGTTTTAGATTTCGGCCACTCTAATATGCATGTAGGGACATCGTGTTGCTTTAATGTGCAATTGCTTGATGAAAAATGATATTGAACATTTTTTCATATACTTATTTGTCATCTGTGTATTTTTTTTGGTGAGGTATCTGTTCAGTTCTTTGGCCTATTTTTAATTGGGTTATGTGTTTACTTGTTGAGACTTATTAAATCCTTTTGGGGTTTTTCTGCTATTTTAGATACAGGTCCTTTATTAGATAAGTCATTTAAAAATATTTATTCTGGTGTCTGACTTGTCTTTTTCTTAGCTGTTTGTCCTTCTTAGAGCGAAAGTTTGTTTTTGATTTTAATTTTATCTGTAACTATATTTTCTACTAAGTGGAACTGCTCAACTTATTTTTAGAGTAAATTATACTAACTTTTGTTATTCTACATAATTGCCTATTGTGTTAAAGAGAAATGCTGTTTATGGAGTGATATTACTGGTAATCTTAGTTTTTCCCCTTTTGCATACAATGACAGCTATGTCTGTAAGAGCTGCCTCAGGACATCTCTCTAATCATTGACAAACCAGGGGCTCCTGAGTGGAGGGAACCTGTTAAACTCTATCTACAGTACAATATTGTACTCAGTGACCTTGGTTCAGATTCTGCTTTTAACATTTTCTTGTTGTGTGAAAATGAGAAAGTTACTTAATTTTTAATTTTTCTGAACCTGGTTTCTCATCTGTAAGATGAGGACAATATCACCCACCTGTTTTCATTTTTTAATTTGTTTAATTTTATTTTTCACCCACCTGTTTTTAGGTGCTATTAGATGAGTGTACATTTGACCCTTCAACAACATGGGTGTGGGGCGCCTGAGTGGCTCAGTGGATTAAGCCGCTGCCTTCGGCTCAGGTCATGATCTCAGGGTCCTGGGATCGAGTCCCACATCGGGCTCTCTGCTCAGCGGAGAGCCTGCTTCCCTTCCTCTCTCTCTGCCTGCCTCTCTTGTGATTTCTCTCTGTCAAATAAATAAATAAATAAATCTTAAAAAAAAAAACAAAAAACATGGGTGTGAACTGTGTGGGTCCATTTGTACGTGGATTTTTTACAGTACAGTGCTATGAATGTATTTTCTTTTTCTAATGGCTTCCTTAATATTTTATTTTCTGTAGCTTATTTTATTGTAAGAATATAGTATATGATACTTACAGTATATAAAATATGGGTTAATCTACTGTTTGTTATCAGTAAGTATTCCAGTTAAGAGTAGGCTCTTAGTAGTCAGGTTTTATATGGATTTTTGACTATGTGAGAGTTGGTGCCCCTGACGTCCATGTGGTTTAAGGGTCAGCTATATATAAAGGGGCCTGGCACAGGGTAAGAGCTCAGTAAATGTTAGTTCATACTGTTTCTCTCCTGTGTTCTGCATTTTCTTTCAGTCTCTCCTATTTTTCCCTGGAGGAATTCCTTCCCGCCAGTTTTCATCCACCATTTCTATTATAAAGCTAGATATGCCACTTTGAGGTGCTTTTCTATTCCCTTCTACACTGCAGGTGGCTCAAGGTGAAGATGATTTCCCTCCTCCAGTTCTTCTTAATGTCTACAGCACAGCTCCTGATCCTGGGAGATCAAGTGAATATCTGTTTAAAAAAAAAACAAACACACACACACATCTACAAAGCTCTCCTTTCCTTGTCCCTCATTTCCAATTTATCACCAAGCCCTGTCAATTTGACTACATAAGGATATTTTCAATCAGCCTATCCTATGATTGGGTAGAAAGACTTAATATTAGTAAGATGATAATTCTCTCAAAATTAATCTATAAATTTAATGGAATCCCAATTAAAACCCAATATAATTTTTTTTTCAGACCTGACAAATTTTTTCTAAAATTTATTTGAAGGAAAACATTTTGGGGAATAGTTAAGAAATATATCAAAATATTCTATAAAGCTACAATCATTAAAGCAGTCTGATATCGACTATATTTTATCAATAGAAAATACCAGAATCATGCATATATATGTCTATGTAGTATGTGTGTGTTATATGAATTTAATCATATTGTAATGGTAGTATTTAAAATTATCAGGGAAAAGATGGACCATATTGAGAGGTCTGTATTGTATGATAGTTATGAGCATTGGTTCTGGGACCAGAATGCCTGGTCTGAGTTCTGGCTCTGTCTCCCAACTATGCGACCTTATGCAGGTCATTTAATATCTTGGGGTATTATCTCAGTTTCCTTTTGTGCTGAATGGGGAAGAAAAACTAGTACCTCCCTCAAAAAGTAATGGTGAGGGTTAAATAAATTAATGTAGGTGAAAGCTTAGAAGAGACCTTAGCCCTAAGCACTAGTAAATGTTGAAATATTATAATTAGTATTGAAATACAGAGACTAAATCCATGTCAAACTGTTTTGAAAAGCAACTCCTTAAGTGCTTACGTTAGAATCCCACTGGGATAGGTGCCCAATTATTGATTTTATGATACAGATACATTTTGGTTTTCTAAAATAAACTATTTATTTATTTATTTATTTATTTATTTAGAGTTGAATACTTCTATTGAGATTACAGTTTTGTTTTCCTTCAACATCATAAATTTAGCCAAGGATTATTGGAACTAAAGATAAAATCACAATGTAGTTGTTCAATTATTCTGCTTTCTTCTTTTTTTAAAATTTTTGTTATGTTAGTCATCATATGATACATCATTAGTTTTTTTTTTCCATTTTATTTATTTTTTTCAGCGTAACAGTATTCATTGTTTTTGCACAACACCCAGTGCTCCATGCGAAACGTGCCCTCCCTATTACCCACCACCTGTTCCCCCAACTTCCCACCCCTGACGCTTCAAAACCCTCAGGTTGTTTTTCAGAGTCCATAGTCTCTTATGGTTCGCCTCCCCTCCCCAATGTCCATAGCCCCCTCCCCCTCTCCCAATCCCACCTCCCCCCAGCAACCCCCAGTTTGTTTTGTGAGATTAAGAGTCATTTATGGTTTGTCTCCCTCCCAATCCCATCTTGTTTCATTTATTCTTCTCCTATCCTCCTAACCCCTTATGTTGCTTCTCCATGTCCTCATATCAGGGAGATCATATGATAGTTGTCTTTCTCCGATTGACTTATTTCACCAAGCATGATACGCTCTAGTTCCATCCACGTTGTCGCAAATGGCAAGATTTCATTTCTTTTGATGGCTGCATAGTATTCCATTGTGTATATATACCACATCTTCTTTATCCATTCATCTGTTGATGGACATCTAGGTACATCATTAGTTTTTTTTTTTTAATTTAATTTTATTTTATTTATTTGACAGAGAGAGAGAGCACAAGTAGGCAGAGAGGCAGGCAGAGAGAGAGGAGGAAGCAGGCTCCCTGTGGAGCAGAGAGCCCGACGCGGGGCTCGATCTCAGGACCCTGAGATCATGACCCGAGCCGAAGGCAGCGGCTTAATCCACTGAGCCACCCAGGCGCCCCACATCATTAGTTTTTGATGTAGTGTTCCATGATTCATTGTTTGGGTATAACACCCAGTGCTCACTGCAGTATGTGTCCTCCTTAATATTCATCACTGGGCCACCCATTCCCCCACCTATCTCCTCTGAAATCCTCAGTTTGTTTCCCAGAGTCCATAGTCTCACATGGTTTGTCTCCCTCTCTGATTCCTCCCCTCTTCTTTTATTCCTTTCTTCTAATATCCTCCATACTGTTCTTTATGTTCCATATATAAGTGAAACCATATGATTATTGTCTTTCTCTGCTTGACTTATTTCACTTAGGATAATCTCTTCCAGTTCTACCCATGTTGATGCAAAAGTTGGGTATTCATCCCTTCTGATGCCTACGTAATATTATATTGTATATATGGACCTCTGCTTTACTTATTTCACTCAGCATCATCCCCTCGTTCCATCCATGTTGTTGCAAAAGTTGGGTATTCATCCCTTCTGATGGCTGAGTAATATTCCATTGTATATATGGACCACATCTTCTTCATCCATTCATCTGTTGAAGGGCATCTTGGCTTTTTCCACAGCTTGGCTATTGTGGACATTACTACTATCAACATTGGGGTGCCTATGGTCCTTCTTTTCACTACATCTGTATCTTTGGGATAAATACTGAATAATGTAATTTCTGGGTCATAGGAGAGCTCTATTTTTAACTTTTTTAAAAAGATTTTTATGATTTATTTGACAGAGAGGGAGAGATCACAAGTAGGCAGAGCAGCAGGCAGAGAGAGAGGAGGGGAAGTAGGCTCCCTGCTGAGCAGAGAGCCCAATGCAGGGCTTGATCCCAAGACCCTGAGATCAGGACCTGAGCTGAAGGCAGAGGCTTAACCCACTGAGCCACCCAGGTACCCCTATTTTTAGCTTTTTGAGGAAACTTCATACTGTTTTCCAAAGTGGCTGTTAACAACTTGCACTCCCACCAACAGCATAAGAGGGATCCCCTGTCTCTACAACCTCTCCAATATTTGTTGTTTCTTGCTTCATCAGTTTTTGCCATTCTAACTGGTGTAAGGTGGTATCTCAGTGCGATTTTGATTTGAATCTCCCTGATGGCTAATGATATGGAAAATTTTTTCATGTGTCTGTTAGTCATTTGTATGTCTTCTTTGGAGAAGCGTCTGTTTATGTCTTCTGCCCATTTTTTGACTCAATTATTTGTTTTTAGGGTGTTGAGTTTGAGAAATTCTTTATAGATCTTGGATACCAACCCTTTATCTGTAGTGTCATTTGCAAGTATCTTCTCCCATTCTGTGAGTTGCCTCTTTGCTTTTTGACTGTTTCCTTTGCTGTGCAGAAGCTTTTTATCTTGATGAAGTTCCCAAAATTCATTTTTGCTTTTATTTCCCTTGCCTTTGGAGACGTGTTTTGAAAGAAGTTGCTGTGGCTGATGTCAAAGAGGTTACTGCCTCAGTTCTCCTCTAGGATTTTGATGGATTCCTGTCTCACAATGAAGTATTTCATCCATTTAGAGTTTGTCTTTGTGTATGGTGAAAGAGAATGGTCAAATGAAACTTGACCATTCTCTTAAATAGACCATTTTTAACTTTGTTATGAAGATAATATGTTGTAAAAGATTCTTTAAAAGATAGCCTTTTAAATACATTATGCATAACGATTACAAACTCTGTTGCTTAGTGGGGCCATTGGGTTAATCATGGACATAAAGTAGGTGGGGAATGTGGGGAAATGGAGACCTGATAGCCCACATAAAAGAGACAACTGCTTTTCAACTCCACCTGATTTTTTCCATGCAGAAAAGTAAGTGCACTTTTTTCTGAGAGAATCTGAAAATTTCATGTGAAAACTTGTGTTTCTAAATATTGACTGAATTCCAATTTTTAAACATTCTGAGGGACAGACAAGACAAGGGTCTGTAGGGCATAGTTGGCTCATATTGTTTGCCTTCTGAGACTTAGAATCCTGAGGCTAGACCACCTTGTATTTCTTCCAGCCTATATATCCCCAGCGAACCTCTCACAGTGCTGTTTAGATAATAACAGCTCAATACTTGTTTTTTGATGAATCAATTTGATTTCTTCCTGAGTCTTTCTGATGCTGATCGATACTTTGAATCATTTAATAATAGTACCTCCATTTGTTAACCATTTATTTTAAATTTAGGGTGCTGTTAGGGACTCCATTTAAACTCCTCTGATGGTTAGAGTATTTCATCAGGTGGTTGTTTCCCATTTTATAGATAAAACTGGAAGGTTAAATTACTTTTCTGAAGTCTATGGCTTGTGGCCAGGATGGATGTGATACCACATTGTTTAGTTCTGCCCTTCTGAGTGAGTTAGAGTTCCAAAGAAGTAATGAGAGGTTTTTCGTATCTTTCCAGGGCATGTCAGTGTCCTGGCACCAGCTAACTGAGGGCACTGACCACATCTTGTTCATCTAGAAAAACTTTTCCTAAGACCATTCTATTGGATGACCTTGTCAAGTTTACTGCTTAGAATGCAGAAAATATTGGATGAAAGACGTCCTTCCACTTACAAATGGGTAGCTTTCCAAATGTTCATTTGTAAATCAGTTGTTTGGAACTCAGAATTCATTTCCCTGCAGAAACAGTTACAAATGGCAGTTATGTTTCCCCTGAGGCTTGTCCACAAAAGACTATTTAGCCTTAATGTATCTGAAATAGTGTACGTTTGCCATGAAAATGTGTAGAAAATAGAGCTCTTGTAATTCTAGTAATTAAATAAAAGGAAAAAAAACTAAAATTGAATGGGAACTTTAAAATGTATTCTGAATGCTGATGCAAAGGAAAGGAAAATTTACCCAGAGGATGTAGAACTTAGAAAATAAGTTTGTTGGGATTTTAAGGGGGTTTCGGGACACTGTCAAAGCACTTCCAAAATTAATGGGATCAGGTCCTTGAAATATGTGATTTCATTTCATGACTTCTGGGTTCCACATGATTAATCTCCCCATGATTAAATACTGTTTCTAGTGTCCATTGTAGATAAAGATGAAAGATTGGAATGAAAGTACAAAAGAAGATAAATGGAGATGAATTTTTTAGTGATACAGAAGTTGAGAGACACAGCAAGGAAAGAAACTTGCCCATGTCTCCATAACCATGACAAAGGTAAAAATAGCTCTAAACTATGGGTGGTGGAAAGAGAGAAATACAATTCTTGATTCCTCTTGAAACCCTTCTCTGAGAAATCCCAGAGGCTGTTACTGTCCCATCATCTCAGGTATCTTGGTGATAATCCGTGCAAATGTAGGCTTCATATACAGTTGAGTTCAAGAGTGCAAACACTTCTAAAATGCACTAGATATTTAGAATTCTGAGTATTTGTTTAAAAGAGGAGGACTTGGACCTCAAAAATCAATTTAGTGTTTTAGTGCTTAGGTTTTATGTTCCATTTTGTTTAACTTTCCACTAGGAGAGTGAAAGGCAGAGATTTTCTGTATCTTTGAGATAGTCAAATGGCTGAAAGGGAAGTTGAAGAAGAACAAACCATCTCCTGACACTTCCACAGTGTAAGTGGAAACAGTCACCCTAACAGCAGTACAAACAACAGTCTAAAATGCATCAATAGAGCACCAGTCATTCCTGGCACACATAGCTTTCCTAGAAGTAGAGGGGAATAGTCAAGATCATAGGACAAAAACAAACTGGGGTGAGGCAACTGTACACTACCAAGACCAAACAAATGGGCACCATGAAGTGACGAGGGTAGACATGCATGAGGTATTTCCCTTTGTGGTTCTTTTAAGAGTCAGCTGGGCTTCTTTCCGTGACCCTCCCTGTCAATATTAGTTGACCAGTCAGACCAAATTGCTCCTTGACCACTCTGCACTCACAGAAACACAGAAATATCAAAATCTTGTTGTGTTGTTGCAGCACCTGAGGAATGTTGTTAAGGCAGCCTTGTTAAATGGAAATTTTCAACCCTTCTGTAATAGTTCTTTTTGTTGTTTTTAATCACTTGGAGTTGACATCCTGGTTCCCACTGGGATTTGCTATTACATTTATCCGTGATAGTAAACAGAACTAAGAGTTCGTTGCTTCTAGGGGTTCCCATCCACTACCAGCTGAGGGATTGCGTTCTTTTTGGCAAGTGAAATTAAAATAATTTTTTATTCATTTCTCATTTAAAGTTACAATTTTAAGTGACCTTTTACATTTCAAGGTAGTTAAGACATATAATCAGGGCACCTGGGTGGCTCAGTTGGTTAAGTGTCTGCCTTTGGCTCAGGTCAGGGTCTGGGATTGAGTCCAGCATCAGGCCCCTGCTCCTTGGGGAGCCTGTTTCTCCCTCTGCTCTACCTCTGCCTATTTCTGTCTCTCATGAATAAATAAATAAAATCTTAAACAAATAAACAAAATGTATATTCACTTGCATTTGGATAATTAAAATCGAGTGAATTAAAAACTGGCAAGATTAGGGTTCTGTTCCTTTAATGATAGAAGGAATTTATATGTCCACTTTGCATTTGGGTGATTAAAACCAAGTGAATTAAAAATTGGCAAGATTGAGTTCTGTTTCTTTACTAATGGAAGGTATTTATATCACATTTGAGAAATTTTGTCTTAGTCATAGTTTGGGTCAAGATGGCCAGTTATTCTGGTCCAAAGAACTCTAGATCGTTCAAATGGTACAATTTCTAGAATCTAAAGAGTTATCTCTCGAGTAAATTCTCGTGGTTTTTCACTGATGATTTCCGTAGGATTGCAAATTATTTAATCATCTTTCTCTAGAAAGGCTTAGGTTACTAAAAGAGAAGTTAGTCTCAGATTCCCCGTCTTATTATAGGTACACGAGGATCAGGGTAATGTGCATAAGATGGGTCTAGGGAAGAGCAAGTGGCCTGAGGCATAACAGTCCCCCACCAGGTATGCTGTCTTGGTTGATTCTTCTCTAGCATTTCATTTGCTGTAAATAACCAGTATAGACTTATCAAGCAATCACAACAGTCTTAAATATATAAGCTAATTTATCTCTATTTTATGGAATTTCCACATAAAGCTGTGGGGACCTGAGGACTTTCTAGAAATTCATTATTTACTTGCCAAAGGCTGGCTATATTCATATACGTATTATCTTTTTCTTTCCCTAATTAAATTATGGGCTCCTTTAAACAAGGAACATGTGTTCTATTTCTTATATTTTTCTTTTCCCACATCTATAGGAGCCAAGATATCTCACTTCCACGCACTGAAAATTGGAATACAAAACATTTCATGCAATTTTCACTTAGAATACACTGCTTTAATTGCTAATTGCTCTACACACGCAGGTTTTACCTAACCAACTGGATGTTTTAAAAAATATTTTATTTATTTATTTGACACAGAGAGAGATCACAAGTAGTCAGAGAGACAGGCAGAGAGAGAGGGGGAAGCAGGGTCTACGCTGAGCAGAGAGCCCCATGCAAGGCTTGATCCTGGGACCCTGAGATCATGATCTGAGCTGAAGGCAGAGGCTTAACCCACTGACCTCATTGTTTGGGGTCTTATTTTGTAGTAATGGTATGACAGTTTTGATCTATTATTACTGTTAAGCACATTTGCGGGACAGCATATCTTCTCAACAAATAGTTGTCAATTAGTCAAATATGGAAGAGAGTAAGAGAAAGAAAGGCAAGAACGTTTAGATTAACCTTGATGACCTCTAAAGTTCACATCAATATTTCACAGATTAATTATATGTCCTTTTAAACACATAGCATATCATTAAGACTGGGTCAATAATGCCTCCTCAATACTATTAGTAAGTGAAGAGTCATAAAAATATGATGGTGACAATATAAGCATTCTATTGTTACCTCCTTAGCTCTTATAAATTCAAGATGGGAACTAGTTTGAATTTGAGATATTTGGATCATTTTCCTGGCTAAGTCAAGAGACATTTGTTTGCTTTAGACAGTGTAAAATGTGTTAAAGGATTAGAGCAGAGAAAATTCCAGCATTGCTGTGCTCTAAGATAGATAGATCCTGAATAATCAGGTGGAGCTAGGGACAAGATTGAAAAACCTATCTCTGCAGAGTTTTTACTTAATTTCACACCTAAAACTTCTTTACTTCTAAAATTTTCAAGAATGAGTAGAATTAAACAGATCTGATAAAGTATTATCTGGAAGATAAGCAATGTAATTGTTCTAAATTTGAATGTGATATCTATGGATATTAATGAAAAAATTGTTTCTTAGTTGAAAAGGGTTCCCTTTTTTTGTTATAACTGTATAATTTTATTCTTATCCTTTTGGGGGTAAGAATTAGAGATGAGTTTGTTATCTATTTTGGTACCTTATGGGTCCCCTGTTATCTGTTTAAATGGTTCTATGTATAATTTATGCATTGTCAGACCATGAGAAGAAATGGAGTAAAGATGAACAGGCACATTTCAAGACCAGGAAGGCTGAGGAATTAGAGGTTCCCACAGGTAAGAAAAGCACTGCAAATGATTAGTGGAGATCAGAACTATCAGGGGAACAGGAATCCTATTTGACAAAATCACAAAGAATATCCAAAAGTATAGACTGGGATTGGTAGAATATGAAACTTATACAGCATCAACAAGTAGTATCGTCAAAAGAAGCAAAGCCAGGTACCTGTTAAATGTGGTAAAGTCAGATTTCATTTACTCATGACTATTGCAACAGAGGAGAGACCTCAGTCTGACCTGAGGTCAACTCCACTGAAACAAAAGGTGGGACTGTTTAAATGTTGGGTATTCCGTTGAAAGGCACTAAAGAGTATTAAGAGGGGATTTGGGGGGCGCCTGGGTGGCTCAGTGGGTTAAAGCCACTGCCTTTGGCTCAGGTCATGATCCCAGGTTCCTGGGATCGAGCTCCACATCGGGCTCTCTGCTTGGTGGGGAGCCTGCTTCTCTTTCTCTCTCTCTGCCTGCCTCTGCCTACTTGTGATCTCTGTCTGTCAGGTAAATAAATAAAATCTTAAAAAAAAAAAAAAAAGAGGGGATTTGGTTCATATGACTAGGCCATCTAGATTTGCTCATTGGCACTTATAGGAGAAACATACTTCTCAAATCATTATGACAGAAGGTAGTGTTGGAAATTGGAGCAAGGTGCCCTCTTAAGCCATTACCCTTCTACAGGGACTGAGAGCAACAGCTCTTTCTTTCAATATTTGTATTTCAGAGAGATGGATCTCAAGTCCTTGGGGAGACAGTTTTGGGTAGTAGAAAATTTATATCTTAAAGGGATAGAGAAAAGTTTTGTAGTTTCAAGCTTTCTCTACTAACTGTTCTAAGAGGGGGTTCAGGGCCTATTATCCTATTCCCATGTTTCGCCTCAAGTAAGTAAAATATTGGCTCAAGTAAGAAAGCATTGACATTTCTCAGGCAGGCAGACATATATATATACATACACATACATATACATGGAACACTACATCAAAAACTAATGATGTACTATATGGTGACTAATATAACATTTTATATATATATATATATACACACACACACATATATATAAGAAAGTAAGATATATATATCTTACTTATATACTTATATATGTTACATATATATATAGTATATATATAATACTTATATATATTACTTACTTACTTACTTACTTACACATATATATAAGAAAGATTTCTTACTTTCTTATATATATGTGTATATACATATATATATGTATATATATATATATCTGCCTGCCTGAGAAATCTCAATGTTTTCTTACTTACTTATATATATATGTGTGTGTGTGTATATATATATATAATATATTAGTCACTATAGTACATCGTTATTTTTTGATGTAGTGTTCCATGATTCATTATTTGCATATAACACCCAGTGCTCCATGCAATAGGTGCAGTCCTTAATACCCATCACTGGGCTCACCCATATGCCCCCCTCCCCTCTAAAGCCCTCAGTTTAATTCCCAGAGTTCATAGTCCCACATGGTTCATCTCCCACTCTGTTCCCCCACCCCCTTCATTTTTCCCTTTCTTTTCCTAATGTCCTCCAAGCTATTCTTTATGTTCCACATACAAGTGAAACCATATGATCATTGTCTTTCTCTGCTTGACTTATTTCACTTAGCATAATCTTCTCTAGTTCCATCCATGCTGATGCAAAAGTTGGGTATTCATCCTTTCTGAAGGCTACGTAATATTCCATTGTATATATGGACCACATCTTCTTCATCCATTCTTCTGTTGAAGAGCTTCTCAGATCTTTCCACAGCCTGGCTATTGTGGACATTGCTGCTATCAACATTGGGGTGCCTATGGTCCTATGGTGCCTATGGTGCTTATGTATCCTTAAAGATACATCTGTATCTTTGGGATAAATACTGAATAATTCAATTTTCTGGGTCATAGGAGAGCTCTATTTTTAACTTTTTTTTAAAAGAGATTTTTATTATTTATTTGATAGAAAGAGAGAGATCACAAGTAGGCAGAGCAACAGGCAGAGAGAGAGAGGGGGAAGTAGGCTCCCTGCTGAGCAGAGAGCCCAATGCGGGGCTTGATCCCAAGACCCTGAGATCAGGACCTGAGCTGAAGGCAGAGGCTTAACCCACTGAGCCACCCAGGTGCCCCTATTTTTAACTTTTTGAGGAAACTTCATACTGTTTTCCAAAGTGGCTGTTAACAACTTGCACTCCCACCAACAGCGTAAGAGGGATCCCCTTTCTCTACAACCTCTCCAATATTTGTTGTTTCTTGCTTCGTCAGTTTTTGCCATTCTAACTGGTGTGAGGAGGTATCTCAGTGTGGTTTTGATTTGAATCTCTTTGATGGCTAATGATATGCAACATTTTTTCATGTGTCTGTTAGTCATTTGTATGTCTTCTTTGGAGAAGTGTTTGTTTATGTCTTCTGCCCATTTTTTGACTTATTTGTTTTTTTTTTGGGTGTTGAGTTTGAGAAATTCTTTATAGATCTTGGATAGAAGCACCTTATCTGTTTTGTCATTTGCAAATATCTTCTCCCATTCTGTGAGTTGCCTCTTTGTTTTGTTGACTGTATCCTTTGCTGGGTAAAAAGCAGAAGCTTTTTATCTTGATGAAGTCCCCTAAGTTCATTTTTGCTTCTGTTTCCCTTGCCTTTGGAGACACGTTTTGAAAGAAGTTGCTGTGGCTGATGTCAAAGAGGTTACTGCCTCAGTTCTCCTCTAGGATTTTGATGGATTCCTGTCTCACAATGAAGTATTTCATCCATTTAGAGTTTGTCTTTGTGTATGTGGTAAGGCAATGGTTGAGAATCATTCTTATGAATATAGCTGTCCCATTTTCCCAGCCCCATTTATTGATGAGATTGTCTTTTTTCCATTGGATATTTTTTCATGCTTTGTTGAAGATTAATTGACCATAGCGTTGAGGGTCCATATCTGGGCTCTCTATTCTGTTCCATCGATGTGTGTGTCTGTTTTTGTGCCAGTACCATGCTATCTTGGTGATTACAGCTTTGTAATATATCTTTATATCAGACAATGTTATGTCCCCAGTTTTGTTTTTCTTTTTCAACATTTCCTTGGTGATTTGGGGTCTTTTTTGGCTCCATACAGATTTTGGAGTTGTTTGTTCCAGCACTTTGAAAAATGCCATTGGTATTTTGATCATAATAGTGTTGAATGTATAGATTGCTCTGGTTAACATAGACATTTAAACAATGTTTATTATTCTGATCCATGAGCATGGTATGTTTTTCCATCATTTTGTGTCTCCTTCCATTTCCTTCATAAATGTTCTGAATTTTCTAGAGTATAGATCCTTTACCTATTTGGTTAGGTTTATTCCAAGTTATCTTAAGGTTTTTTAGTGTTATTAAGGTTATTTAGTGAATTGATTCCATGATTTCTCTTTCTCAGTTACATTGTTGTGTATAGGAAAGTAACTGATTTCTGTGCATTGATTTTTGTATCCTACCACATTACTGAATTGCTGTATGAGTTCTACTAATTTTGAGGGGGAGAATCTTTTGGATTTTCCACATCATGTCATCTTCAAAGAGAGAGTTTGACTTCTTCTTTGCCAATTTGAAAACCTTTTATTTCTTTTTGTTGTTTGATTGCTGTTGCTAGGACTTCCAGTACTATGTTGAAAAATAATGGTGATAGTGGGCATCCTTGTCGTGTTCCTGATCTTAAGGGAAAGGCTCTCAGCTTTTCCCACTGAGAATGATATTTTCTGTGGGCTTTTCATAGATGGTTTTTATGAAATCAAAGAATGTTGCCTCTATCCCTACACTTTGAAGAGTTTTATTCAGGAAAAGATGCTGTATTTTGTCAAATGGTGTTTTGCATCAAGGGGAGCTTGGGTCATCCTTGGGCAGGGCCTTGAGTTGTTAGAAGCAAATGCAAAAGTTTGTTTAAGTGTCTTAGGGAAGGGGTTTGGGGAGTCATTCGAGCAGTCCTTATAGGCTAAGATCAAGGCCTCACTGAAAAAAGTGCTCAGGGGAACCCAAGTTGGGACAAGGAGAGAGTGTTTGTCAGTATCGTGGTAAAACCTATCTTGGAGGCAGATTTTCCTGTTGCACTCCCCAGAGAGTCTAGGGAAGGCTATGTTCCTCTGGGAGCATAGAAGGATGAATAAGATAGTTGGTGTGAGCAATACTGAACAACCTCTCATCCTAGTACTCTTCCCATGGATTTAAATTGCTTTTCCATCCAATATTTGTCTTCATGTTGTTTCAGTAGAGTCCTAACCAGGAGCAGAAAAAATGGTTGTCAGACTTTTATCTCCCCCCAACCTCTTGCCATTTCCCAGAAGACACAAAGAAATTCATGGGTGATGGAGATCCCTCTAGGGAGCAGAACCTTTGGTGTATTGTATCAGCTCTGTGATATATTTGAGGATTATGGAAGGAAGCAAAGCGAAATGTCCAAACTAGCTCATAAAAATGTTGGTGCAAAATCATATATGGTACAGCTTTATCTCGGTAATACAATGCTCTTAATACTCCTCTGCCTCAGCTGAGACCCTCCTGTTACCATAGAAACCACATTCCCACAATAAGCCATTCTAACTCGCAGAGTGACTCAGCACTCTCCTTTCCACATGTGGGTTGACAAAGATGGAAGATACTGTTGTAGACAGTCTGTGCAAATTTTGGGTGGTGTGTGTCCTTAGCTGAGACCTGTACCAATCCATGAACACTTTCTGCCAATCATACTGATTCTTTTTCTTTCTTCAGCCTTTTCATTTATTGAGGAGTCTTCTGTGTTAAGTCTAGACATACTTGCCCCAACTGTACAGCCCCAAATTTCTTCTTTTTATTCATAGTGGTGAGTAACAAAAGTAACATAAGAATGTTTTAATAAAATGAGTGCAGTGTTAAGTGTATGACAGTCACTCATTATGATTATTTACTTTTCTATGACAAATAGAATTCCAATTATCAATCAATCATGGTTTCCCCTGGAAAAAGTGCTTATGTTTGGATCAAGAACATATTCCTACCTTTTTAGACAAACTACATTAACTTGGGAACTTTGTTTAAATGAGTATTAGCCTTCAAAATTCTTATTCAACCCCAGTTAGGATCAAGTCTGTTCTGCTGGAGTAGCTTGCTTTTCCTGTAATGTTAATGTAGACATTTAATTATTTTAATTAAGGTAAAAAATTGTCAATTTTACTTGAGGAACCTAATGAAATGATTGCATAGATTCACAGATGTAGGTGAAAAGTGAATTCATCACAGTCTCTCAGAAATGTCGTTAAAATATATGGGATTGGGGGCACCTGGGTGGCTCAGTGGGTTAAGCCTCTGCCTTTGGCTTGGGTCATGATCTCAGGGTCTGGGATTGAGCCCTGCATGGCGCTTTCTGCTCAGTGGGGAGTCTGCTTCCCGCCCCCCACCCCCGCCTGCCTCTCTGCCTACTTGTGATCTCTGTCAAATAAATAAAATCTTGAAAAAAAAGATATGGGATTGGCTATAATAAAGAAAAATTATGAACAACCCCAGATGTCAAATATCAGATAATTTGTTAGGTAAAATATGATAAATCTATACAATAGGCATAATGTAGTCTTACAAGTGGTGCTAACTAAATTTTGAAATGGAAAGGTATTACAATACATTGTTAAGTGAAAGAGGCAGGTTTCAAATTGTACTGTAATTTAGTATAAATAAAAATATATATGTAATAATCCATAGATACATAAATACATAAATATGTAATAATACACAGATACATAATTTACGCATGTGCATAAACACATGCACGTGCACATCCAAATGAATGCTCATACATGTACTCATTGGCCTACACAAAATTCTGGTAGGATGATTTGTGATTTTGTGTGTGGTTCACTGTTCTATAATTATTTTTCTACTAAAATGCTATGCCGATGGTGTAACAACAGAATAAAAAAAGCAAGGACATAAAATCATAATTTGTTTTTCTCACTCATTTTGTCAACAAAAGCTTGGGCAGATACACTAGCTTCTTCTTTTTCTGGGCCAGATCAATCCTGTTTCTAATCATGACTGGAAGTGTAGGAACAAGATTTTGTTGGCACATGCTGACAAGGGTATCCCTCAGGGAATCCTATAAACAGAGGGCTCTAGGGAACACTTGAGAGATTCTTAAGAAGGAACCTCAAATTCCAATATTCAGAGGGTTACTCATTACTGGCCTCTGTCTTGGAGCAAGAATGTGCCCCAGGAAAGGAGGAAGGTCACCCTAAGGTGCAGGAAAGACTATGGTACCATGTAAGTACCATGCTTGGCCCTAGGACTTTAGTTTTGGTGTAAGAGTAGCTTTTAATTATTTGTTTGTTTGTTTATTTATTTCACAGAGAGACACACACATCACAAGCAGACAGAGAGGCAGGCAGAGACAGAGAGGGAAGCAGGGTCCCCGCTGAGCGGAGAACCTGATGTGGGGCTCGATCCCAGGACCTTGAGACCATGACCTGAGCCGAAGGCAGAGGCTTAACCCACTGAGCCACCCAGGTGCCCTGGAAGAGTAGCTTTTAGCTGAGTAGCTTCCTTCTACTTGCAAGGCATTGGTTAGGCATCCAACATGAAGGTACAACATGGAAAATCTCTTTGAGAGTTTCAAGCTTGGGTAGGGGTTGTGTTCCAGAAGGGCTGCAAACCCTGAGAGATGGGTCAGCTGCACTCTGACCCTTGAAGTTGAGTAGGAACCATTGTCACCCAGAGAACATGGAAGACTTGCCATATGCGTAGGGACTTCTCTTTTCTCTTGTTTGGTTTTTGTTTTAGCTGTTTTGACCCAAAAATATGGGTCAGCTTGAAGGGTCTTAATTCCCTGGAAGGAGCAAAGGGTGTGTAGGCCTTCATGCCAGGATCCCCAGAGATGCAGATGGAGCCAGAGTCCCTAGGAGCATGGATGGTGTTTGAACTGAAGGCTTTCTGAGACTTGGATTCTTTTTTTTTTTTTTTAATTTATTTATTTATTTTTATTTGCTTATTTACAGCATAACAGTGTTCATTGTTTTGGCATCACACCCAGTGCTCCATGCAGTACGTGCCCTCCCTATTACCCACCACCTGGTTCCTCAACCTCCCACCCCCCCCCCTCCTGCCGCCCCTTCATAACCCTCTGGTTGTTTTTCAGAGTCCATAGTCTCTTATGGTTCATCTCCCCTTCCAGTTTCCCTCAACTCCCTCTCCTCTCCATCTCCCCATGTCCTCCATGTTATTTGTTATGCTCCACAAATAAGTGAGACCATATGATACTTGACTCTCTCTGCTTGACTTATTTCGCTCAGCATAATTTCTTCCAGTCCTGTCCATGTTGCTACAAAAGTTGGGTATTCGTCCTTTCTGATGGAGGCATAATACTCCATTGTGTATATGGACCACATCTTCCTTATCCATTCATCTTCGACAAAACAGGAAAAAATGTTCAATGGAAAAAGACAGTCTCTTCAATAAATGGTGCTGGGAAAACTGGACAGCGATATGTAGAAGAATGAAACTCGACCATTCTCTTACACCGTTCACAAAGATAAACTCGAAATGGATAAAAGACCTCAACGTGAGACAGGAATCTATCAGAATCCTAGAGGAGAACATAGGCAGTAACCTCTTCGATATCAGCCACAGCAACTTCTTTCAAGATAAGTCTCCAAAGGCCAAGGAAACAAAAGCAAAAATGAACTTTTGGGACTTCATCAAGATCAAAAGCTTCTGCACAGCAAAGGAAACAGTCAACAAAACAAAGAGGCAACCCACGGAATGGGAGAAGATATTTGTAAATGACAGTACAGACAAAAGGTTGATATCCAGGATCTACAAAGAACTTCTCAAACTCAACACACACAAAACAGATAATCATATCAAAAAATGGGCAGAAGATATGAACAGACACTTCTCCAACGAAGACATACAAATGGCTATCAGACACATGAAAAAATGTTCATCATCACTAGCCATCAGGGAGATTCAAATTAAAACAACATTGAGATACCACCTAACACCAGTTAGAATGGCCAAAATTAGCAAGACAGGAAACAACGTGTGCTGGAGAGGATGTGGAGAAAGGGGAACCCTCTTACTGTTGGTGGGAATGCAAGTTAGTGCAGCCACTTTGGAGAACAGTGTGGAGATTCCTGAAGAAATTAAAAATAGAGCTTCCCTATGACCCTGCAATTGCACTACGGTATTTACCCCAAAGATACAGATGTAGTGAAAAGAAGGGCCATTTGTACCCCAGTGTTTATTGCAGCAATGGCTACGGTTGCCAAACTGTGGAAAGAACCAAGATGCCCTTCAACGGATGAGACTTGGATTCTTGATCTTCGCAGTGGTTGGTTTGTCCTGAAGACAAGGCTTAAATAAAGAAGGTCGACAAAATAGCACAATTCAGCCACAAGTGTGCCTACCCATCTTTCTGTTTTCCCTATTACACTGTCAGCTTTTTAAGGTATGTTTCATCACCGCATCCTCTAGTCTTGGCCCAAAGGTGTTTTATAAATAGTTATTGAATGAATGAATGAATGAGGGGAAAGTGTGATCTATGATATTTACTGATATCTTAACTTTATAAATCAGACTTCATATTACTGGTACATGGCAGCACTATCTATACCCAGTTGTTATTGCCGTTTGTATTTGAAAGCAACAAACTTTATTTTCTTCCAAAGGTAATCTTGGGTCTTGGGGTTTTCATTTATTCAACCTGGTTTGTTCTCTTTTTCTTTCTTTCCCTTCCCCCCCAGTCAAGTACTGTGTATCAGAATTACCTGGGATGTTTGTTGAAAATGCAGAATCTAGGGCCCCATCGTAATCTGTGACTCTGTCCTCTGAGCATCTCCGTGTGTTAATGCCACTGCAGCTGATTTTCATGGACATTCAAGAGTGAGCAGCACTCCTGGTTCATCTGGTTAGTGATGTTCAGATCACAATTTTGTATGCCGTCAGCATGAAAATGCAGGGTATCACCTAGAAACTTCTCCTATTGACAACTTTTCCTTTTCTACACATGGTACGATGAAATAGAGAAGTGGAGAAGGAAGGTAACACAGGTGGGTGGATCAATAGAAAACTCTGTTTCTTGTAAGGGGAACTTGGTAGCGACTCTACATTGCGGTTGGAGTGAATTGATTTTGTTCAAAGAAGTTTTCCTGTTCCTAAGAATGTTGGCTGAGTGTTTTTTGCAGGCTTCTTGAACTGTACGGCTTTACAGACCAGGAGAGGCATTTAGAAGGGCCAGGGGTCTTTCCGAGTTTGTGAAGGCTTAAGAACTTTGCATCTCTTGGGTAGAAGTAGTTTTCAGTGAATTGTTTGTTCTACTGTTCTAAGACAGTAGCAGTAACCACTGGAATCTACTATTTCTGCTTCTCGTTTTAAAGCCAGGATCTTCTCCTATTCTTGATGTGCTTTACTCATCCAGGCTTTCATTTCTAGTATGTATTTAATACATCACTATTCTTTTATCAGTCTTAAGCACAGGACCCTAAAGAATGGAAATCTACAATCACAGATGCTATAGGGCTAAGTTATTTTTAATTAGCTGAGTATTGTTATAGAGAATACTCTGTGATAGCACTATCTTCAAGTACAAAGCAACCAGGAAAGTGTGCATATCAAATAGAAAATAGTTTTCAGAAAGATTTCAATCCATTTTCTCTCTGCTAGAAATATGATGGCTGTCAAACTTCTCAGCTGGTTTGTACATTGGACAGCAATGAGGCTGTTCAACCCAAAACAAAAATAAAACAAAACAAAACAAACAAAAAAACCAAAAACTCCGGTGGTGGCTCTTTATGAAAACAATGAAATTAATGTCCTCCTAGTCAAACACAGGATGAAAACAGCTGTTTTCAGCCTTACGTTTATATGGGTATTGAGTCCTGTAGCTCTGATCCCTGGAAATTGAAATAGGAAGTAAAGAGGTGGTTACCTGGGAGCGGAGTCCTCTGTGGGGCTGGTGATGAGTATTGTTTTATTTTTTAACCAAAGTGTAGCAGACATGTAGAATAGATAAGTAAGTACCCATCTCAATGAACTGCTCACAAATACCCATGTTGGTATTATCAACACACAGGAAAAGAAATAGAGCATGAAAAAAAAAAAAAAAAGAAATAGAGCATGACTAGAAAGCCTCCTCTATGCCCCCTGTCAAGAACTACTCTTTATTTAGTAATCTCTGTGCCCAACATGGGGCTTGAACTCACAACCCTGAGGCCAAGAATCTCATGCTCTACTGGGTGAGCCAGCCGGGCACCCCCAAGAACTACTCTTTAAAAGGTTAACTGCTATTCTGACTGCTAACATCATAGGTTAATTTCCCTTTTTTGGTTCTTTTTATAAGTAGCATCCTATAGAATATACTCTTGTGGCTGGCTTGTTGCTTAAGGTAATGTTGGTGGGACAAATGCCTATTTTTTGTGTAGTTGTAGTCCATTTATTCTCATTGCTTTATAGTATTACATTTTTGGAAGTATGGTCATATATAATTGTTTTCATTGGCAGTAGACTATTGAGTAACATCTAAGTTTGCTTAACTAAAAATATACTCCTACTCAACTGTTGAAGCCAGCGTCACACTAATACCTAAACCAAAGACAGCACAATAAAGGAAAGCTATTATAGATCAATATCTCTCATGAACTTAGACTTAAAAATCTTCAACAAAATATTGGTAAATTGAATAAAAATTTATAAGAAGGATACAGTATGAACAAGTAGGCTTTATTTCAGGTATGAATGGTTGGTTTAAAAATCAGTAATTGTAGTCTGCTATATCAGTAGGCTAGAGAAAGAAAAATCATATGATCATTTGACTTCACCCAGAAAAATAATTTGATAAAACATAATGCCCATTTATTGCAAACACTTCCTACAAGTTAAGAATAGAAGATAATCATATCAATGCGATAAAAAGCATCTACACAAAAACCTACAACTAACATCTTATTAATGATGAAAGACTCAGTGGTCTTACCCTAAGACTGGTAATATGGAAAGAATATTCATTTTCACCATGCTTTTTCAATAAGTATTGAAAAAATCTAGCCACTGCTACAAGGCAGAAGCTAAAATTAAAAAAAAAAAAAGGGAAAGAAGAAAGGTAGGGAAGAGTAGGCACATAGATTGGAAAGGAAACAAAGCTGCTGCTATTTACAAGTAACATGATTAGTTCCATAGAAAATATGAAGGGATCTCCAAAAAACAAAATTTATAGACTTAAAAGTTCTAAAAAAAAAAAAAAATCACAGGATGCAAGATCCCGACATTTTAACGTTAGTTTCTACATACTAAGAGTGAGTATCTGGAAATATAAATTAAAAGCACCTTATCATTTATAATTCTTCAAAAAGTTATGTTAGGTGCACATTTAGTACAACATGTACAGAATCTGTATACTGAAAATAATAAAATATTGATAAAATAGAAAAGAAAACCTAAGTAAATGAAGAGATATACTGTATCCACATGTTGAAACGCTCAAGATAAAAAAAGATGCCAGTTCTCCTCAAATTTACCTATGGATTTATTGCAATTCCTATAAAATCCCAGTTTTGTTGTTGTTTTTTGCTGTTGTTGTTTTACACAGACAAGCTTATTTTAAATTTTTTTATGGAAAGGGATAGCCTTGGAATAGCTAAAATAATCTTAAAATATAAAAATAAAATATAAGCAATTAATTCTTCTGATGTTAGCTTACAATATAGTTCTATAAAAATCAACATGGTGTGATACTGGTGGAGGGATAAATACATAGATCTATGAAGTAGTAAGGAAAAGAAAGAAATGGAGCCACTCTAATACGCCAAACTGATTTCAACAAAAGTGCAAAGGGACTTCAGTGGAGGAAGGGCAGCCTTTGTAACAAACGGTGCTGTGGCCATGAGACATTTATAGACAAAAAGAAATGAACGTCTTCCTAAACCTGTTACATTTTATAAAAATTAACTCAGAATCTTCCTAAATCTGTCAAATTTTATAAAAATTAACTCAAAATGAACTTAAATATAAAATACATAAAATAGAGCTTTTATAAGAAAAAAAAAGAAAATCGTTAGGATTCAGAGCAAAGAGTTCTTAGATTGGGTACCAAAAATTAGACTTCATCAGAGGAATAAATGAAAAAATGGGCTTCATCACAATTTAAACAAACAAACGAACAAAGAAAAGAAAAACATGGCAAGCCACATCTCCGACAATGGACTAGTGTTTAGTATATGTATAAAACCTCTAAACCTCCAAGGCACAAAACAAAAAATTCAAATGGGAAAGGGACATGAAGAAACATTTCTCCCAGAAGTATACATAGACAGTAAATAAAAACATGAGAAAATATTCAGCATCATTAACTATTAACTAAATGCAAATAAAACTGCTATGAGTTACCACTATAGATCTATCAGAATAGCTACAATAAAAACAGAGTTAACAAAAAGTGCTGGTAAGGATGTTGGAGAAGCTCTATCAATCATACATTGTTTTGAGAATGTTTAAAGGTAGACCCACCCCTGGAGCGCTAGGGTAGCCCAGTCAGTAGAATGGCAGACTCTTGATTTCACTCAAGTCATGATATCAGGGTCAGGGGATGAGCCCCATGTGGGGCTCCCGTGCTCAGTGGGGAGTCAGCTTGGGGATTCTTTCTCTCCCTCTGCCCTTCCCCCTATCACACACATGTGCATTCTAATAAATAGATCTTAAAAAAAAAAAAATTGGGCACCTGGGTGGCTCAGTGGGTTAAGCCTCTGCCTTCAGCTCAGGTCATGATCTCAGGGTCCTGGGATCGAGCCCTACATTGGGCTCTCTGCTTGGCAGGGAGCCTGCTTCTGCCCCCACCCCCCCAAATGCCTCTCTGCCTACTTGTGATCTCTCTCTCTGTCAAATAAATAAAATCTTTAAAAAAAAAAAAAGTATAGCCATTCTGGGAAACATTTGTCAGTTCTTTAAAAAAATTAACAGGCAACTATTATGAGACTCACAATTGTACTCTTGGGCATTTATCCTGGAGAAATCACAACTTATGTTCACACAGAAGCCTGTACATAAATATTTATAACAGCTTTACTCATAACCCCAAACCGGAAATAGCACAGACGTTCTTCAGTGATGAATGTCTAAATGACTGTGGTATATCCATAGCATAGAATACTACTCAACAGTCAAATGGAATACACATGCAACAATTTGGTTGACTCTCCAGGGAATTACACTTAGTAAAATAAGCCAATCCCTCAAAATTGCATCTGTATGAATCTATTTATGAGGAGGTGAACATGGTGATAAATGGGTAACCTGAAGGATTCTTGTGATGAGGGATCTATTTTATATTGTTTTTGTTTGTTTGTTTTAAAGATTTATTTATTTATTTTAGAGAGCCCACATCTTGTGTGCTACTGTGATTGGAGGGAGCGGCAGAGGGAGAGGGAGAGCCGGTCTTAAGCAGACTTCACAGTGCTGAGCACAGACTGCACTTGATCTCACTATCCTGAGATCATGACCTGAGTTGCAACCAAGAGCCTGTGCTTGGCGGACTGAGCCACCCAGGTGCCCCTTTATTTAATATTCTGTATTCTTAGAGAGTGCAAGATCCTATAGATGTAATGGAATTGCACAGAATGAAGTACACACAGACACACACACGCATACACACACTCACGCTCTCAAGTACCAGCAAAACTGGGGGTATCCTCTAGATTAGTGGGTTATAACAGTGTCAGTATACCAGTTATTGTTCCGTAGTTTTGCCAGACACTACACTTGCAGAAATCTGGGTACAGCAGGCATGAGATTTTTCTGTATTATTTCTTAAAATTGCATGGGAGTCTACAATTATTTTAAAGTAAAATTTTTAATTAAAAGTAGTATGAGGGGGCTCCTGGGTGGCTCAGTGAGTTAAATCCTCTGCCTTCGGCTCAGGTCATGATCTCAGGGTCCTGGGATCGAGTCCCACATCGGGCTCTCTGCTCAGCAGGGAGCCTGCTTCCTCCTCTCTCTCTGCCTGCCTCTCTGCCTAGTTGAGATCTCTGTCTGTCAAATAAATAAATAAATCTTTAAAAAAAAATAAATGTAGTAGTGTGTATGTCTTTTAGTAAGCACAGGTCTTTTGTTGTTGTTGTTGTTGATTGCATAGTTGAGTGTAATTATTAAACTGGGGGTTATACATATATTCAACTTAGTGGATACTGCCAAGCACTTTTGCAAAGTGGCCATGCCAAATTACATTCAAAAGCAAGTGAATGTTTGACACCTGAGAAAGGAACAGTCTTAGGAAAATGACTGCTTTAGAGCTGGCTTTCTGCATATTTCTTACCATTTTTCTTCCTCTCCATTCTCCATTGATCAGTTTTAATTTTATCAAGAGACTGTTTAATTTCCTGCTGCCCCTTACCTCTGCCCTCAAAGAACACTTGCAATCTTCTTTTAACCCTCTGCACTCCTCTGTGACATAATAAATGATAAATGGAAGTATACACCACTGTCTTCAGCCTGGGGCCCTCAAACCATAGCCTGCAGGCCAAATTTGGCCAGCCTCTGTTTTTGTAAATACAGTTTTGTAGACATGTAGCCACACGCATTTGATTACATATTGTGGGTGGCTCATTTTCCACTGTAGCATATACCAGTGGTGACAGAAACATTAGGGCTAATAAAGTCTAACATATCTACTATTTGGACCTTTATGGGAAAAGTTTGCCTACTCCTTTCTTAAGGCTTTGCAAAACTCTGTCATATAATATATAAATAGAATTTTGCAGTAAACACAGATGTTTTTAAAATACTCTTATGATTTAATGATCATGATAATGAGCTTGGATACAGCAAAAAAAAAAATGGTTGAAGAGTTGTAACATTCCTTATCAAATAAACTTATTAGCAAACTTCTAACATACCTTTCTTAGAACCACATGCAAGGTTTATCCGTGGCAGGATTTCTCTGCTGAATACTAAGGCGGTGGCAGTATGCAGTGGGTATACTATCGCATTAAGTGGATGCTGATGAAAAATACATGGAACCAAATGGCAAAGTGTGAGTAATTGTTGAAACCCATTGCGGCTACTGTGCATAATTGATAAATAAGTGCCGATGACTAGAGCAGTACGGTTTAATGTGTATGCAGCATGTTCAGTGGGAATCATATGTTATAGAGAATTATAAATATATCTCTTTCTTGCTAGGATCTAAACACAAATCTGCTACTTAATTCAGTTTATTTAAGATTTTTGTTTCTTTGAAGGGAGATACTTAAAAAAAAAAAAGAGGTCTTTCCAAATAGATCTTTCACTATAATCTATGGATTTAATTGAACCTATTTTTAACTGCTTAGAATACAGTAAAGATAGATTCTTATGATTTATAAGCTCTGTGAATTCCATTTTAGTAGAAATGAAAATTTGTGAAAGCCAAATGTATCAGTTATCTATTGCTGAGTAACTACCTCAGAACCTAGTGGCTTAAAACAGCGATCACGTATTACATTGCAAAAATGAGTGTCAGTTGGGTACTTCTGCTGGTGTGGGCCAGGGTTGGCAGATCTTGGCTGGGCGCATTTGCATCCATAGTCCTATCCAAATAGATTGTTGGGTGTACTAAAAGTAAAAGTATGTCAAGAAAGGAGGGCAGAACAGCCTAAAGTGATATTGATCAACTATTTCTTTTTTGTAGGCTTCTTGTGTGTTACAATTTCCTTTCTTGGTTAAGAGTTTCAAATAGATTTCTGTTTTATTTTGTCAGAGATTGCCTATACTGTTAAATGCATTTTTTTAAAACTTTATATAACGACGAGTGAGTATCCTTGACTTTGGTTTGAAGATCTGGGAAAATAAACTTCCTACTCAGTAACCTGAATCCTAGATCTCATAACTTCAGTTACTCGATTCACTACCTGTGTAAAGCAAAACCCCACAACACTGTAGCCACACAAGATGGGCTCTTTCAAGTTAGTCTGGCAACTTTGCAAGTGAAAAGTTAAATTATTGTGTTTATAAGTCAATTTAATAAATATATTATACTAGGTGGTGTTTTGTTTTGTTTTGTTTTAAATAGCTCTTTAGTAATCACACCCTAATTGTTGAGTGAATAATTTAAGTGGTGTGGTCATGAAATTGATTGTATCTTTTGTTGTTACCAAAGCTTGTCTAAACCCAAAACTTTTTAACTAGAAGATAGTGAGAACCTTTGTAGGACAAGAATGGACTTACTTATTTTTTCTCAACCCTTCTTCTGAGTGGTTGGATTTGGTGAAAGAGCAGAAGATAAAGTGGAGGTAGGTTTGTTTGTATGAAAAAGGAGAGACCTCAGTGTACATCTGTTCAAATATGTTTTCTTCCAATATCATTTGGACACACTTGAAAAGATTCAATGACCCCAGCATTCAGCTACCAAAGTGCCATAAAGCCTTTATAAAATAACAAAGTTATTGAACTTTTTTTTTCCCCAAAAGAACAAGATGCTAACCAGTAACCATATTAAAGCCATAAGGTGTTTCTCAGCCTTGGATAGCCTTGGCTATCCAAGGCAGCCTTGGAGACAGCTGAAGAAAACAGTCTATACTTAAAGTATTCAGCCTGTCATTAACCACAAGGGCCATGCAGTAAGCAAGAACTTTGGAAAGAAAAAGAAAGAAATGTTGACTAAGAATATTTTAGGCAGCTGTATAACTTCTTTTTGTTTATAAAAAAAAGGATACACTTTGTGGGGGCAACTTAGATTTGATTAGAAGCCATCATGGCTACACATAGAACATGGTTTTTCCTTCAGAGCTTACAAACCTATGCAGGGAAATAAAAATTCTTCCTCTACCCTTCAAGATCTTCCAGCTAGACTTAGAATTAAATTATATGAGACAGGTAAATAGGAGAAAAAAATTATTACATGCACATGGGAGGCCCAGTAGTGAAACTGAGACCTAAATAAATGACCAAGGCAAACAGATTTTATACTTTTTAGACAGACAACAAATCTATGAAGAATTGGCAGGACAAAGAAAACTTTGAGAGTTTTGATTAGTAAGAAATTTAAACAAAATCTGAGTTGGATAGTAAATGAGCAAAATAACAGTAACCTTCTCAGCCCTGGATGTCCCATCTTTGTTGATGAGGATGTCTCTTCACCTCCCAGTACAGGGAGAGTACCATTAACATGAGACATTAATTTCCCATTTTCAAGGGGACAGAGGAGAGATTGAGTGTCCTTATTGCACTGGCTGTCTCTTAAATACTTTTATTTAAATAATCAGTATGCCCAAATGGCACATTTGGAAGTGGCCTGCCATTGACCTCTATACTTGTAAAATCTGAGTATTTGCTTGTGTGCAATAAACATGCCTCTATCTGTGTTGCAGAATTGTTTGGAGTCATGTAGCAGCACTTTCATTTTGTCATGCTCTGCATCAGCCTTCTTGGCTTGGGATCACCTTTACTCATTTGCTTTAGCTGCCTAAACCTTAGAGACTTTGAGTCTGAGTGTTTGTATCAATCTGTTAGACTGGACATTCTCTTCCATTTCTTTTGACCAAGGCCAATATTATGAGGGTCTTAGTATTGCAGAACACCAGAAAATGACTTCAGCATTGAATACTTTATATTCCAATAATGCCATGGAGAGGCTTTGAGCCTGCCCAGTGTCCCACTCCAGTTTATAGCCCAAGTCTAACTTGAGGTAGACCCAACTACTCTGACTCTCCTGGGGCTGCTCAACCCACTGTGCAGTTTCAGCTAGATTTATATCACTTTGCCTTTAGAATCTTGGAACTGAAATGAATCTGAGCATAGGAAAAACTTCGATTTGGAGAGCTTGAGGACTTTCCTAATAAGACCAAGTTCTTAATGGAGAAGCCATTTAGTTACATAATTAGTTTTATTGCTTGTTAATCAGTTTCTACTGGTTATTTTTATTTTTAAGTTCTTTAATGGGGGGGAGTAAAAATCCATACTTTTTAAATTTCAAGATTATTAGAGAGAGCATGTACATCTCGTATGCTTACATGTGAGAGTTGGGGAAGGTACAAGAGAGGGAGAGAGAATCCTCAAGCAGGCTCCCTGTTGCATGTGGAACCTGATGTGGGGCTTGATCCCAGGATCTTGGGATCATGACCTAAGCTAAAAATAAAGAGTAGGCCTCTTGGCCAACTGAACCACCCAGGTGCCCCTACGTATTCTTTAATCTGTCACAGAGTTTAGCCTACAGCCAGTAACACTGGAGTCAGTATGTGGTCATAGGTCTAGCAGCAGCCTCATCATGTAGGAGTTTGTTAAAAATACAGACTCTCTGGTTCCACCCCAGGTTTCCTGAATCAGAAACTGTATTTTAACAAGGGCCCTGGGTCATTCATATGGTATTCACTAGACCTTCAAAGGTGTGTGTGTGTATGTACATACACACACACACAATCAGAAATCACTCAAATAAATATGTAACATCATATAGGAAGACCATAAAACAACACAGCTAACAATTCAAGTGCGTTCCATATAGAAATTTCATGGAGTTCTTTCCTGGTTTCAACACAGGGTAGTATGGGGTAGTATGTGATTTTTCTGCCTTACTTATTGGGCTTCTCCTAAGATTTTTTAAAAGAGAGGTTTCCAAAGGCTTAACAAAAACAAAACTAATGATTGTTTTTATAGCTCAGACTGAAGAGAAGATAGAGGAATAAGGGGAGATTCCCTAGACAAAGCTCTGTAGAGGAGGTTGGTGAATTTGAAAGGCCTTTGGTGGTCGTAGGATGCACAGGCTGACCACAACAACTAATTGGAACAATTACTTAAAGCCTAAAGGGCTTGCATTGTTGTGGTGGTTATTGTATCTTTTTTTTTTCTGGATTTTCCAGGTTCCTCTCTTTCTTCACTTTTAGCTCTTTCCTCAATTTTCTCATTTTCTTCTCTTTTGCTTCATACATACTTTTTTTGGTATTATCAATTTCTTTCTTTTTTTTTAATATTTTATTTTATTTATCAGAGAGAAGGAGAGAGAGAGAGAGCACACAGGCAGGCAGAGGTGGAGAGAGAAGCAGGCTCCCTGCCGAGCAAGGAGACCATGCGGGACTCGATCCCAGGACCCTGGGATCATGACCCGAGCTGAAGGCAGCGGCTTAACCCACTGAGCCATCCAGGCGTCCCTTGGTATTATCAATTTCTAAACTGGACTCTAAAACTTCCACATGCCTGATTGAGGAGTTGATTTTGATCCTCTACGATTATCTGGCCTACCAGCAAGGGAAAGCACGAGAGCCGTAGAGTTACAGATAGGGAAAGCTTGAGTGCCGTAGAATTACAGATAGGAATAGGAAACATCCCTGCGGCAAGATCCAGTGCCACCTGGTATAGAAGAAAGGTTGGGGCTAGGGTACATCCACCCTCCTATCCACTCTACCCTCCTCACTGACCTCAGTGCTTATATACTGACCTCAGTGCTTATAAGGTTGCTTATACTCTGATACAGTTTGAGAGAATATTGAACTGCCTAGAGGATTCATCAAGGTTGCATTCAACCACCAAGTGAGTCAGAGAAGAAACAGGATGTTGATACTGATCAGCTGGGTGTAATTGATGCTAAAGAATTATGGAAACCCAGGCCATAGCGCTACTGTCTTGAGTAGATTAGAATGACTAAACAGTGTCTCCAAATGTACATTCCTTTTTTGTGTGTGATGCTGATAGATCGTCGCCTTGTACATGATATTTTAATATCTCTCCTAACATTTGGGGACATCCATATGAAGCTCTTTACAAAAAACCACATTTTCTTTCTTGCAGTTTGTAAGAAAAGTAAAATACAAAGTTTTAGGCAGGATATTAAATATCAAATTAGCATAAAGCATCTAAATAAAATGTATTAATATTTTAATAAGAACATAATGTTTTATTCTAAGAACATAATGTTTTAATTCAAGTGCTTATCTTTGAAATAGCTACAAGTTATTTTTGAGGAAAACAATTTAATGAGGATCTCTTCTAATTCTTTATCATCATAAGTAGATAGTATCTGATATCAGGACTATATGTGGTACTTTTTTCTCCATTTGTCTACAATACCTTTCTTACCATCAATCAAAATTAATTTTCTTAAATTATGTACCAAGGAATTGTAACTCTCTAGCTCAAATGATTTTGATTTGTCTTTTTCTTTCAAGAGAAAATATAATGCTTAAAATACTTTATAATGTATGCACATGGATTCCCTATCAATATTTTCATGTCAATTATTTTAAAGGAATAATGAAGCATTTCTTTAAATACACCCAGATGTTATTCTATTAGTGTTAATAATTCTTCAGTTTCAATAAAATACTGATTAAACATTACTAATAAGTCATTTTAACTCCTTTTTCAAAGTTGAGTTGTCTTTTGAATCTATAAGTTTTGCCAGTGAATAATTTTAAATACACTTTGCATTTTTGTGTAAGTTCATTCCAGTGCTCAAAGTGTAAGAGAAGTAAGTCACTTTTCCCCATACCCCCAGATTTATGGAAGTATGGTGGACAAATAACCATTGTGTGTAGTTAGGTTGTACAATGTAATTTTTAAAGGTGTACAGTGTTATGAAATAATACCATGGTCAAGTTAATTAACAATCCACCACCTCTTTTGTGTCTGTCATGAGAAGAATTAAGATCTACTTTCTTAGAAAATTACAAGTATAGGATACAGTATTATTAACTATAATCCCTATTCTGTACACTTGATCTCCAGAAGTAATTGATTCATCTTATAATGGAAAGTTTGTATTTTCCACCAACATCTTTCCATTCCCACTGGCAACCTCTTTACCCCTTACTCTCTAGCAACCACCATTTTACTCTATGGCATTGTGAGTTTGACCTTTTTAGATTCCACATGTAAATGAAGGCATACAATACTTGTCTTCCTTTCTGGTTTATTTCACTTAGCACAATGTGTTGCAGGTTCATCCGTGTTGTCACAATGGCAAGATTTCCTGCTCTTTTCTGGCTGCATAATAGGCTGTTATTTAATAATTTTTTTAATCCATTCATCCATCAGTAGATACTTAGATTGTTTTCATATCTTGGCTATTCTAAATATTGCTGCAGTGAACATAAGAATGCAGAAATCTCTTTGAAGTTTTTGAGGTACTCTTTGATTTCTTCTAGATCTATACCCAGAAATGGGATTGCTGGATAATATGGTAGTACTTTAAATTTTTTGAATAAGTTACTTCTTGAAACCAAACTTTAAAGGTACTTTGAATTTAGTGATAATGGTGTGCTCTTATAACTAGTTTCTTGAGCTCAACCTACTACTGTAAAAAATTTTTATAGAAACAGATAATCATGTCAAAAAATGGGCAGAAGACATGAACAGACACTTCTCCAATGAAGACATACAAATGGCTAACAGACACATGAAAAAATGTTCATCATCACTAGCCGTCAGGGAGATTCAAATCAAAACCACATTGAGATACCACCTTACCCCAGTTAGAATGGCCAAAATTAACAAGACAGTAAACAACATGTGTTGGAGAGGTGTGGAGAAAGGGAAACTCTCTTACACTGTTGGTGGGAATGCAGGTTGGTGCAGCCACTTTGGAAAACAATGTGGAGATTAAGAAATTAAAAATAGAGCTACCCTATGACCCTGCAATTGTACTACTGGGTATTTACCCAAAAGATACAGATGCAGTGAAAAGAAGGGCCATCTGTACCCCAATGTTCATAGCAGCAATGGCCACAGTTGCCAAATTGTGGAAAGAACCAAGAAGCCTTTCAACGGACGGATGGATAAGGAAGATGTGGTCCATATACACTATGGAGTATTATGCCTCCATCGGAAAGGATGAATACCCAACTTTTGTATCAACATGGACAGGACTGGAGGAGATTATGCTGATTGAAATAAGTCAAGCAGAGAGAGTCAATTATCATATGGTTTCGCTTATTTGTGGAACATAAGAAATAACACGGAGGACTTGGGGAGGTGGAGAGAAGGGAGTTGGGGGAAATTGGAGGGGGAGATGAATGAGAGACTGGACTCTGAAAAACATTCTGAGGGTTCTGGAGGGGTGGGGGGGGGTGGCAGGTTGGGTGAACCTGGTGGTGGGTATTATGGAGGGCACATATTTCATGGAGTACTGGGTGTGGTGCATAAATAATGAATTCTGGAACCCTGAAAAGAAATTTACAAAATAAATAAAAATTAAAAAAAATCTTATAGAAAAGCTTTGTTTTATATTTTGCCCTTGAACACACTTAAAGTTCAAATATTTTCCCGTTTTGTGCCTGTGAAGTATTATTTATTATTATCTATAATCATCATGCTGTACATTAGATATCTAGAACTTATTTATCTCATAACAGAACGTTTGTACCCTTTGACCAAAATCTTGCCATTTCTCCTCCACCCCCAAAAATAACTACTTGTTTGTGATAATTTGCTTAATAACTTTCCAAGGAAATGAGTCATACATTTTGAAGAAAGAAAATATTAGACACACAAATAGAAATTTGAGAAAACCCTCATGTTGCCCAATTATTCATGCAGCTTCTTTTGTGGTGAATTCTTTGTTTGTCTTATAAATCTGATGACTTCAGCTTTAATCAAAAACATTGCAACTATGGTAGGAAAATAAATGTCAAATAAAAATTAAATCCATTTAAGTATAAAGTTCCCAAGAGACAGGATGATCATTATAGCTTCAGAAAATTGATTTTCTGGTTATTAGACTGTTAAGTTTTATTTAATTTAATAACATATTTAAAACTTTATAAAATGTGATTTTTAAGTGGTAAAGGCCTACAGTTTCTTTAATGACTCAATTTAAACAAATTAGGTTTAATTAGTTATATCAGGAAATAAAAATTTATGCAAACAGTAATTACTATCAAATTCCTTCAAAAAGACTTTGACCAATTTTAAACATCAAAAGCTAATAAAGTATAAATAAATTGAGATAGACATCTAGAGAATTAATATTACTTATCTTTTAAATATAAATATCTAATAAAAACAGTAATAGTAATCATATGTAACTTCTAGATTAGTAGAGAAATCATGAAGATAAGAACATTCAAGGGAAAGAACATGGAATGTTTTGCAGACACTAGCAGACAGAAGAGCTTTATTCTTGATAAATAAATCACAAATTGGGGTGATTCTATAGAAAGATGCTTTTATATAAGTTATCCCTATAAAGTCTTCGTTTGCTCAAGTAATAATTGCTGAATTCAGAAAGTTACATACAGTGTTCAAATATAATTTTAACTCTTCAAATTTTGAAAGGGTTGAAAAAATGGCTTTAAACTTTTGTTTTACAGATTTTACCATCAGCTTGCACATTTAGCCATTGATATGTTATACCTGACCTGTATCTCATGTGTTGACATTGGCTGAGTGACTTTGGCTTATGATGAAGTGACTGGGTAGGGTGTAGGGTCACCTGGATTTTAGGCCAAGCTCAACCCCTTACTTGTTATATGAGCTTGAGTAGGTTACTCTGTGCCTCAGTTTCCTCATCTGTAAAATGATGGTGGTAATGCCTACTATATTTTAGACTGACAGGAGGAGTGAGTTAGCACTTGTGGTTCACTTTTAAACAATGTCTAACACATAGTGCTAAATTAATGTTACTCATTTTTAGTAGTACTACCAGTAATAGTAATAGTAGTACTTAAAAAGAGAGACACTTGATCAAATGATACATCTAGAATTAGGGTAAATTAAGCAGCTTTCTGAATTATAGAATTTTCATAGCCATTCATATTCCTTGAATATGCATTGTGAATGTCTAAGGGAGAGGGTACATAATGTATGTGTTCTCTAAATTTATATAGCTATAGGACATTAATTTTGGCCCAAGGATCTCATGCAGGAACTGCTTTGCAGAATACAGTTTAGAAACACTTGCTTTTTGGCATTCCCAGGATTAAACCAGACTCTGCAACATCCCTTTAATGAAAAGGTCTTTTTTGAAGTTCAGTCCTGGCTCTGGCCTAGGTCTTTTATGTCTGGAATCATATCCTTATGGTCTTTGTCAAGGCTGATTTAGCAGATGGTGAAGCATGATAGAAATATAATAAATGCCTATTGATCATCCTAACTAATTTTACATCATCTAACACATTAACTCAGTCCCAGATTTTTCTTAGTTCTTTGAAGACCTCTGCCAGAAAGAACATTTGGAGCATTTGTTCCCTCAGACACCCTTTGGATTACATGTGAATATTTCCATCCTATTTGAATCTGTTTTCAAAATAAAGCGTGATCAGAAGCTGCTTTAAATGTTTGACCAGAATCCAAATCCCCTCAGAAGGCTTTGCGAAATGTCATTCATGTCCAATTCCCTGATGCATTTATAATGTTCCTGTTGTATCTTTCTTTCCTGCATCTTTATTTTTTATATATCCATCCCATTCTTTTCTTCAGGGAGGAGTGAAACCAGTATTAAACACAAAGTCAGCCTTCCTGAGGGGTTGCCAATAGATGCATAGCCCATGGGCCAAGTTCTGCTGTGCCTAACAGCCATGGCTCATGAGGCAAATGACAGAAGCTTCCCAGTCATATCCAGATGAGTAGGGAGGGCAACATTTGCTGTAGCTGGAGTCCTGGCGTCCAACCTTTGTGATTCTTAAACAAACAAAAAAAATCAAGCACATTTAATGGGAAAACAGTACTTTTCTCACAAATACTGTCAATACTAACCTCAAGTCCTAGGAGGCAGGAATAGCAGCCAAATCCCCATTTTGAACCTCTATCCCATTATTGCAGTACTCAAGGACATTACATTTTAGCTTCTTGACTCAACCCCCAAAGACTTAGTTTTCTCACCTGTAAAAGGGGCTGATGTCAGGATTGCAAGAAATAGTGTGTCCGAAAACCCTTAACAAGGGCGCCTGGGTGGTTCAGTGGGTTAAGCCTCTGCCTTCCGCTCAGGTCATGATCTCAGGGTCCTGGGATCGAGCCCCATATCAGGCTCTCTGCTCGTCAGGGAGCCTGCTTCCTCCTCTCTTTCTCTCTCTCTCTGCCTGCCTCTCTGCTTACTTGTGATCTCTCTCTGTCAAATAAATAAATAAAAAATCTTAAAAAAAAAAACCAAAAAAACCCTTAACAAATGTCTGAACATAGTGGAAGCTCAGTAAATACTACTACATTGGTCCAGGGATTTTTTTATAAGGTCACCATGGTTTCTCCACCAGAGATTGATTGTCATTGAATGCCCTTTAAGTGATATCTTTTAGAGCAGTAACACTGGAGGATGTGTGTTTTTCTAAAGGGTTAATTTCTTGAACTCTGACAACTCTCTGCCCAGAGAATCTTCCGCCCTCTTGGTGCCATTCTGTATTTGGTAAGCTCTCCCCTCCTTGCTCTCCCTCTTCACACAGCCTTTATTGAAGTAACCTATTGGTGGTTTTGTCCTGCGCTTTCTTGCCTTCACAGCCAAGCATGGGCTCTTTCCACTGTCCTACCAGCTTTGCATGGAATGCCAGCTCAGGGGAAAGGAGAAGTAGGAAAGGATCCTTGAAAGGGAACCCAAAAGAGCTTCAAATCCATAATCAATCCCAGGAGACTACATAGATATTCAGAGGGCCGCTTCTGTGAATTGGGTACAGACAAGTAAAGCTTTGTGGAGGAGGCAAGATTTGAAGAACTGATAGAATTTATCTAAATGAAGAAGGAAAAAGGAGGAAGAGAAGGAAGATATGGAGAAAGAATTCTACTGAATGTTGGCAAAAGTCTTAGATTGGAACTTTAAGATCTAGGTTTGATTCATCGCTTTGTTTTTCTAACTGTATTCTTGGGCAAGATATTTAAAAACTTTGAGCCTCAGTTGATCCATGATGTAAATATGGGCTGGTAATGCAAACTCAGAAAACTTCTGTGAGAACATATTTAATAAAAGTTAGCTGAATTTATAGTTATGACTTCGGTACTTGCATTTAGTTATATAAATTTTAAATTGTGATATTATCTATGGTACAAAGCTGTTAATGCTTGAAAATATAGTATAATCCTGATATAAAACAAGCATCAAATCAGAACCATAATTATCATTAAGGTATTTTCAAGTGCCTATTCTCCCCTGGCAAGCTCATACTTCTGCATTTTGTCCTTTTTCTCACATCTGATTTATACCAGTGTTGCTTTAAGGTGTTGCAAGAAATTTGCCTTTCCAAGGATATCAATTACAACCTGATGGACTCCTGCATATGTAATTCTTTCCATTTAAAATCATTTTTATTCTCCTAAGGACCAAAGAAATGATTAAAATTTTACAAAGTTTTAAAAAAATGTTTAAAATTTTGGAATTAGAGAACATAGTGAAGGTATAAAACATTGTGAGTAAGCTTTTCCTACTTAATATTTTCCTTCATGACATATTCTTTGAAAATATCATTATTTAAAAATATCATTATCGGGGCGCCTGGGTGGCTCAGTGGGTTAAAGCCTCTGCCTTCGGCTCAGGTCATGGTCTCAGGGTCCTGGGATCGAGGCCCGCATGACTCTCTGCTCAGTGGGGAGCCTGCTTCCCCCTCTCTCTCTGCCTGCCTCTCTGCCTACTTGTGATCTCTGTCAGTCAAATAAATAAATAAAGTCTAAAAAAAAGTTTCTTAAAAAAAAAGAAAATATCATTATTAATGGCTTCGTATTATTCAGAGGTTTGGTAATATATATTGTGTCACCAGTCTTTGGATAGTGAACATTCTATCCCAAGTTTCCATTATTATAATGACACCTGCAATGTATATCTTTGTATAAGAATCAACGTCCATGGTGGTTCTACTTCTTTAAATTTCCATGAAGAAATGAAATATGTTTCCTTCATTTGTAGGTTTAAAAGTACAACTTGACCCTCCGTCTGTTACACAAATTTTTTCTGCAGGATTAGAAGTACCATTTTCCTTGCATACTAGCAGAAGATCAATTTCCAGTGGCACTTTACCTAGGAGATTTTCCACCAAATATGGCATTTCCTTAGGAACGTTTTACTATAGTTTGGTAGAAGATTTTATTCACTGAAGGAAAAAAAAATGATCTCAAGATAAATAAATTTATGTCAAATGAGTTCTGGAAGAATTAATTTTCAGATATGTAATTCCAGAATTTAATTAGATCACCCTGAGGATGGATTCAGTGAATGGTCTCAGATTGAGTATTCATGAGACAAAAAGGATTTTCCTAAGAACTGATGAGCATACTTGGGTTTTGTACTTCAGTGTTTTTTTTTTCTCCCCCAGAGTGTATCTCCTATTCATGAAAACAATTGTAATGCACAGCCCCCACCCCCGCCAAAAGAATAATGAATGAATATAAACCTTTGATCAAGAATTAAATATTATCATTCCTGGGGCACCTGGGTGGCTGAGTGGGTTAAAGCCTCTGCCTTCAGCTCACGTCATGATCCCAGGGTCCTAGGATCCAGGCCCACATCAGGCTCTCTGCTTAGCAGGGAGCCTGCTTCCTCATTCTCTCTGGCTGCCTCTCGCCTATTTGTGATCTCTCTCTGTCAAATAAATATATAAAATCTTAAAAAAAAAGAAAGCTTATCATTCCTTTATAAAATCTGCTATCAGATACTTCATATAGTGTCTCATATTTTTCACCTCTGTTCTGGTTAAGGGACATCAATTGAGTTAATTTATTATAACTGGGTAGGCTTGTGCATTCTTACCCAAAAGATTATTTAAAAATATCTAATTATTATTTGTTCAGTGGTTCTTTAATAGGTACTATCACTTCAGAAAAATTTTTTTTTCATTTAATTTTATTTTTTCAGTGTCCCAAGATTCACTGTTTATGTACCACACCCAGTGCTCCATGAAAATCTTTTTTAAAAGATTTATCTATTTTTGAGGGAGGGAGAGAGGAAATAGTGTGTGTGCAAGAGCAGTGGGAGGGGCAGAGGGAGAAGGAGAGACTCTCAGGAACTTGGAGCCTAATGTGGGACTCCATCTCATGACCTATGAGACCATGACCTGAGCCAAAAACAAGAGCCAAGTGCTCAACTGACTGAGCCATCAAGGCGTCCCCAGAAGTTTTTATTCTGATGAAATGACCTATTATGTCATTTTATCCCCAAAGCTAATTTGCCATCCCCCCCCCACACCTATATGAAATGTCGAAAGCCTTTAGTTGGACTGTAAAATGAGCCAGTAAGGTTGGTTATCAGTTATCGACTAACCAAAAGAACTTAATTTTCTTTTAATTGAATAATAGAAATCACAATGGTAGTCACACACTCATGTACAACTGCAAAATAATAACCATGCCCGAAGCATCATTTAGTATTGAAAATACCTTTTGATTTCAAAGGATGAGGCAAATAAGTGTCTTATATGCACCTGCATATATTCCCCCAGAACTTAAAGAAGCAAATATTTTGCATTTCACTATATTCCTTTCTTTCTATAAAATGAGATAAAAATCTGTCTTAAATATAGACTATACATTTATAGCCTATATTTAAATATAGGCTATATATATATATATATATATATGTCTTTTTAAATATGTCTATTTAAATATAGGCTATATATTTTTATACATATATATATGTCTTAAATATAGGCTATATATAGAGGTTGCTTTGCAAAGGCAATTTTATTAATAATATCTAATTATACAGTATTACTAGCATTATTCCATCACAGCAGCAACAGTGAACACACCTGAGTGTGGCTCTGGGTTAGGGTACAGCCACTAGCTACAAGTTGAGATAGAGAAATAGCTTCCTCTCTTTGGGAATAAAGAAGTTCCCTGTGATCTACAGTTTGACTTTCTGTGGTTTCAGTAATTTTTATTATAGCATGTTGGTATAATTATTCTATTTTATTATTATTCTTAATTTCTCGCTGTGCTTAATGTATAAATTAAACTTTATCAGGGTCATGTATGTGTAGAAAAAAAACAGCACATATAGAATTTGGTGCTATCCATGGTTTCAAGCATTCATGGGGGGGGGGTCTTAGACTATCTCCCCTGCAGGTAAGAGTTGCGGGACTACTGTATGCCATCTTCATTCAGCAAATGCTTACCGAAAATCTGCCGTATGCGCAGATGCCATGCTTAGCCCTGGGGATACAGGCATGAGCAGCACATGCATGATGTAAACCTGAGGGATGCTGTAATATATGGAAAAGAAAGGAATTATAGTAGTTCAAAGGAGCAAGATTTGGAATTCAGGTTTGTGGTTTGCCCAAAAGGGGGTGTAGCATGGGCAGAAGTAGAAGAGAGGACTTCCTTATGTCCTGGAACCATTAAGAGGAAATTTGAGGCCCATAAAGAGAAGGGAACTTGCCCAAATCTCTCTGCCAACAAATTCACAAATTTCATATCAGACAAGCTGGGGCTTATCAATATGGGGAATGAAATGCCATAAAGTAGCAGGGGACAGTCTTAGTAATTCTGACTGAAAAAAGGTTAGAGGATTCACTCGTTATGGTACAAAAATTGAACATGAGGAATGAATTACAATGAAAAAGAAATAATAGTTGGTTCTTTAATTTTAGTTGTTTGAATTGAGGATAGAATAGTACAATGTTAGAATGGCTGAGAGGACAAATTAAAGGTTCATTTATACCGAGAAGGAATGCAGACACTTTCTTGAACTTTAGTCATGGAAGATGGCAATAACCTTATGATGGATAGAGCTCTAACTAGGAGATATGGCTTCTGGTGAAATTATGTGAGTTTTTTTGGAATAGCATGCTTTTTCTGGGCCTCAATATCCTCATCTCTAGGTATGAGGGAATATTTTCTATTTCTCTAGGCTCTAGAATGTAACCTGATATTTCACCTTGAAACATACTTTAATTGCCTATTTTAGAGAAGGTATAATGCAAGAATTCAGAGCAGTGGTGGATTAAAGTAGTCAGGAATAAGACACCCCCCTCAAAAAGAAAAATTTGTCAGTAAAAAATACTTATTGAGAGCTGAATTTTGGAGGTAGGCTACCTGGGTTCAAATCCTGGCTCTGTAGAGTTGATCCTTGGCAAGTTACTCAACTTTTTGTGCCTCAGTTTTCTCATCTATAGGATGGGAATAATACCATTACATTACTCATTTTTTTTTTTTTTGTGAGAACTGAGTTAATATTTTAGAGATGCTTATTATGAAGCCCTGTACTTGGGTGCGGAACTGCTACTAAGTTTCATTGAAGAGGTGGAACTAACATGAGCTATGTACTAAAGGTAGAAAGATTCGGATAGAGATTCCAGACAAGGGAAACAGAATGTGGCAGAAAGAAGCAAGTATGAGTTTGGCACCTATGGATGGAAGACAGTAACACCATTTTCTAGAGTAGAAAGAAACTAGGACTGAATAATGGAGGGCATTAGTTTCTAGTAAAGAGATTCCTATCACAAGGATTAGGGAATTACATCATAGCTACTGGACACATCATACTTTGCTCTGTGAAAATAATGAATGGGAAATGCTGGAGGTTCTCAAAAGGGAATTACATAACAAACATGACTTTTCGGGAGACTGGATTTTATAGCCATATATGGGTTGGATATACAATTATTGTTGCCATTTGGTGAGGGTTCTCTGCAAGAAGGAAGGCAAAAGACAAGGAATATTTTTAGAGAATAGTTGGTCTGATGTACTCCAAAAGACTCAGTGGGAATAGAAATTTGGACCATGTAAAGGAAGACCTTGCCTTTGGGCAAGGTGGTGCTGGGGTCATGGGAAAGAATTTTGTATTGAAATGATGTTTTCTGTGGGTAAGTTTCCTGTCAGGGCTTTTGTGAGATATTTTAGATATTCAAAAAATATCTGTGTCATCTAGTTTAAACGACAACCTGGTAATTTGGGAGAGGAACAAGGATTCAATTATCATTAAAAAAAAAAAAAACTTCTGGTTTTATCTGTAAGCATTATAGAAACATTTACAAATACATGTATAAAAATCTTTGTGGGTTATTTTGCATATGTCTTTGGTATAAATTTTAATTACTGTCAAAGATGTCCCTGCCCATAGCATGTCACCTGAGGCTGCGTGGCGCTGGTACTTGAGCAAAGCACCAAGTCATCATGTCACACTAGGTCCATTAATTTCGAGCCCTTTGGAGACTACCTGTGAGAATTCAACTACATTCAACTCATTTTATCTACCTTTGCGTTTGCCACCCCAGCTGATTAAAGTTTTCTTTTATATCCTAAGGGAGAAGGTGTTGAAGTCTGTAAATATGGCTCTAACTCTGGCCAACCATTTGTAAGCATTTTAAAACATGGGGTCCTTCTCCGTTATCACATGCCTGTCCTTGCTCACTGCCCATCCACTTAGGAAATATCATTTAAGGGGAACCAATTCCTCAGAAAACTCAAGCTAAGGTAAAATAATGAATTTGGACATATCACAATTTGATAACTCTGATAGAGAATGTTCTTTTGTAAGAAGCTGTAGAAGGTTTTATCTTTTAAAACATGCCAGAAAAATCTGCTTGTCCTCAGATATTGGCATTAGATGCCAACAGAGACCATTAAAAGTTAAGGCCATAAACTGGTACCCCAAAAACATTGGCTGTATTGGCAACTGCAGGATAAACATCAGATAAACATCTCAGATATCCAGATACACTAAAAGTTGTTGAATGAAGTAGACAAAGGTTCTATCAGCTGAGAAGCACATGCCAGCTGTATGTTGATCCACACACATATAGACACACACGTGTATGCATTTGACTCTTGAAACATGTTGGGGGGTTAGGGTCACTGATCCCCCACTGGATATCTGAATATAACTTTTCTTTCCCTCAAATCTTTACTAATAGCCTACTGTCAACTGGAAGCTTTAACAACAATATAAACAGTCAGTTAACACATATTTTGTATGCTATATGTGTTATATACTGTATTTTAAAAATGAAGTAAGCTAGAGAAAAGTAAATGTAAGGAAAATCATAAGGAAGAGAAAATACATTTACTGTACTGTACTGTATTTGTAAAAAAAAAAAAAAAATCTGCATGCAAATAGACCCGTGCAGTTCAAACCTGGGTTGTTCAACAGTCAAGCGTGCATGTGTGTATGTGTATGTATGTGATTTTTTTTTTACCTTTCCCTCTTTTCACAACATTCATGTTGCCTTTTGGTAACTTTTTTCCCCTTTTGGGTAGGATTTATATTGGTAGCCCTTGCATCAATTAGTGCCAACTCAGGAAAATAGAAACCATACCAGATACTATAACAGAGATAAATTATTAGAAGGAAATTAGTTAAACAAATGTTGAAAGACTAGCTCTGAGATTCCATGGAGACGATACCTACAGGAAGCAGCTGCCACATCCATGGTTGTGGGGGCAGAATGTGGGGTTATTAGAATCAAGAAGCTTGGTGGAGGGGCCCATGAAGCTGAGATTGAGATCTCTGGAGAAAAGTGGTCTGTCCAGTTGGCAGTACAAAATCAGAAACTCAAAGAACATTGCAGAACTGGGCCTCTAAGTGGATGCTTTGCCATCACTTCTATTCTCTCTGAGGGGAAACAACGGGCCTGGTTGGAGAAGACCACAGAAGACGTGGAATTGGAACCAACTGCCACTGCCATGGCAGAGGGCCATGGTCAAAGGGACACATGCAGGTACAGCAAACATAACTGAAGAAGCGAGTCCCTCATTTTTCCACTAGCCTTCTGGTTTCTTAGTTCTTCCTGGCAGAGTCTGACATGGAAACTCTAGCAAAGGAGAGGTATAGTTGCTGAATCCCGGGCTCTACATCACCAAGCAGGGTTTGGCAAGGTGGGTGTTTATCTGAGAGATAATGGGTTAATGACAGCACAGATCTTTTTACCAAGTTTTACTGTTATAAAGTATTCCTTATAGAAGGACTGTAGAGACTCTCTCACCATGCATGGACACAGGCATAAATACGTCTTAGAGCAGGGTGAGTAGTGAACATAAACATGGATGATGGGGATAATTCAGGGAACAAACCTAATCTCTCTCTTGCCCCATTATGGATCGAGAATTTTATTAAGTCCTTCAGAGATACCATTTCATTTAATAATCCAACACCCTTGTTAGGGGATGAGATTATCTCTTTGTTGCAAATGAAAAAAAAAAATCACTCTCAACAGATTTAAGAAATTTTGTTCAGTGAATAGAGGGTAGAATCCCAATCAAGGTCTGTGTGACAACAAAGGAAATTCTGAGCTTTCTTTATCCACCAAATTGTAGAATAAGGCAAAACCAAGGAGTCAAAAGCACAGATACCCAAGAAGGAGGGGCACAGAAACAACGGGGTGGGTGAGGGTGGGACCTTGGTTCTAAGGGAATACCCATTTGGTCATGGAGGGTGTAGTGGATTTAGTTTCAGTACTTCAGGACCTCACTCAACCCTGGCTTTCTAGATGGGGTAGTCCTCTTAAGGACTTGGGTTGTTCTCACAGACTTGAAGTTAAGTTTCTGCTGCAAAAATGGACCATTAACCTGTGGTTCACCTCATTTTCACCTTTCACCTCTTGCCTCCCACCCTGGGGCTTTGCTGTAGAGCTGAGACTTAAGGCACCAGGGCACATGGTCTGCCCCCAAGCATGTGTAAGTCACAAGTGCAGGGGAGTTAATACCCACTGAGCAAGGGATGGAGAGCAATATTAGGACATGTGGATAAGTTTTTCTCCCTTCCTCTTTCTGGAGGGATTCTTTTGATTTACAGATTCATGTGGCCTCCCTGAAGATAACCTGCAAGGCTGAGAAGTCAGCTTGACACAAATTTGGTCCAGCTCAGTAACAATATTTTTATACTTGCTCCCTTTACACACATTTTCCCTCATTCTTGCTGCCTTGGCATTGCACTCCCAGTAAAATGGTAGCACAGTAAGCTGTTGCAAAGATTGTTTGCGGGGAAGGGAGGTTGCTGGATTGTGGGGGAGAGTGCCAGGTTAAGAAAATGGGACACACAGTTTTCTTTGTACCTGGAAGTAATCCCCAATATTGATTATTTTAAGCATTTAGGTGGAAGCTATAACGTGGTTAAACAAGGTAAGGAGAGATGTTCTGGGGGAGAAGCAAGGATAGATCTGACATCTCTTCCTATATAGAATGAAAGTTTGTTATTCTGCAGATCAGTTCCTTAAATGTCCTTAAATGAAGGCTGATGTATAGCTGCTGTTCTTATAGAACTTTCCTACTGTCAATTCGAACTTCTGTTGGTGTTCATACAGTCCCGTATTCTCTGAATAGCTGACTCACAATCAGAATTTATAACTGACTTCTTATTACCTCTTCTGAGAAGGGTTTGCTTGTCCCTCTTCTTTTTGCTGAACTTTTGAGACTGGTAGAATATCCACATCTATGTTTCAAAGATCTCTTGAAATTTGTATTATAGCATAAATCGTTCTGTTTCTATACAGTATGGAGAGAGCTGAAAGCAGAGACTATGCCTTGGTCAGTGCCAAATTTCTAGAAGCTCATGGAAGCTTGGCACACAGTAGGCAGGAACCTAATATTTGTTGATTCCATTGACTGAATCAAAGGATTAATGAGGAACCCTGATCAAGTCCCTAAGCTTTATAATTACCCAATTGAGCAAATCCCAGGAGAAAACTGCTGAATCAGAATCATGTTGTATGTGAGTGTAATATGCATTTGAGCATATGATGAAATATGAGGGCAACACAGATTCCATAGTATTAAAATACTTGTATCTCTGCCAGTATTCACTGCTCCCCATCATGTAATTATTTGATCCAAGACTTTGAAAGCCCTGATAAAATGCTAATTTGTAAGTATCATACCAACATATTCGATCGGATTAGCCTCAGTTCTCTGTTACACAGACAAAGAAATGAGATTTGGACCTATTGAGCCAAAAAGTAATGACCCGTCCACCCTGCCATACTACTTTATTCAAATAGCAAGTGCCTCAAAAGCAAAGTGGGGTATTTATTGGCCTCTAGCTTCCAGGAAAAACAGAAAGAATAAAGATTGAGGGAAAGACAGAAAGGAAAATTGATTTGATATACTGGAAACAAAAACACTGAGTCCAAAACACTTTGTCTTTGGAGTATACAACAAAAAGGAGCCCATGACAAGTAATTTGGTGGGGTAGAATCATCAAGGCAGGAATCCCATCTGATACATGAGGTTCTCGGAAGATTGTTAGTAGCTAAGGGCAGCAAAGGACTATAAGGAATGCCTCAGAACTGAAGGCCACAGAGAAGGCACTGGAAAGATTTTTCATGCAACTCTTAACTATGACCAGGAGGTTGGCTTAGGCAACCTGTTTCAGAGTAAGAACTATAGTTACAAGATGAACAGTCATTTTATTCCCTGATGAATGACTTGAGGTGCCACAGTGTTTCTTCTGGCAGGATTATATAGTACTTAAGAGTGGGTAGTCTACACATATACAAAAAAAAAAAAAAAAAAAAAAAATCCGTATTTTCACATTGTGAACATTTACTTTGTTGATAATCTCAGCATAGTTCTTTAACTTCCATCTGCCTCAGTTGTTGTAAAGTAAATAGCATTTCCTTCGGAGGGTTATTGTGAACATGAGGTAAATAATGCCTGTGAAGCCCTAGTCCCATCAGAAATGGCAAGTGTACAATAAACACTTGTTTGTCACATTGTTGGTACCAGTAGGGTCCAGTTCTTGCAGGAAATCTTCCACCTTTATGTTTTGACTAACCAAGAGTGCATTTTTTAAAATACTCAAAAATTCCTAATCCTCAGTATTACGGGCATCTGATCCCTGGGACCTAGAAAATAATCACTAATATTCCCAAAGCTGATAAAAATCCACCATATTCTAAATGACCTTATCAAGTGCTGTCCTAGTCTGGGGAGGCGGGGGAGTGACTTGAAGGTGAAATACCCCGTTAGCAATCCCCCAGGTGAACAGAAAATTTAAAATAATATTCTAATGATTCATTGTACATTACTACGCCCCATTAGGTGCCTACATTACATCTTAGGGCACAATCAATATCTGTCATCTTGCTTATGGCTTTGGTGCTAGAGCGGTTCAATTTCATTTTGCAACTCTCATGCCCATGAAGCTGTAGCCCAGGTGTCATATGATAAAATATTACTCAGAAGTACATATTCACTCCTAAAGCAGAGTGGGAAATAATTGATGAAGAAGGTGTCTTTCCATCTGGTCAAACACCATTAAAGTGAGGATACGATTGATAGGAGAAAAAAGTAAGACCAACATTCTGTGAAACTTTTTGGTGAATCCATTCGAGAGAGAGAGAGAGAGAGAGAGAGAGAGTGTGTGTGTGTATTTTTGAGCATTTAAACTAGATTGCTATTTATGAAATTTTAATATAGATAAGACTTAGTTCACAAATATATCTATTATATAAAGAGAGGTACCAGTATGTAGACATATGCTGTCTTCTGTTAAAAAAAAATAAAACAACAACAACAACAACAACTAGTCAGTTATAGACAATGGAAAAACCAAAGGGAGACACTCCAATGTAGCCATGAATAGGTGATAATAAACCCATTGTCATCATTCTAAACAAATCTAGTGAAATAGCCAAATAACCTATATTTGGAAGTGTTTTTTTTTTTTCAGAATTGGAATGCTAAATGACTGCTCCCCCCCACCCCCTGCATCATGTGGGTGCGCTTGTGGAGGAGTCCAGGAAAATACTGCAATTAAAATATGTTCCCCACACATTCTACCAAGTAGAAAGTCATTCAGGTTAATAGGAGCCTGTATTAGAATTTAAGTATAACTGGAAGGGTTAAATCCATCATCTCATGTCTCATATTTTACTGTGAATCCTTAAAAATATTAAATGTATCATTTCTTTCCAAATTGAAATCTGATAGAAATGTGAATTCTGCTTAAGAGAGAGGGAATGGAACACTATAAGGATTTCAGAACACAATGGGATAGGACAGGCTAGGACCTTTGCCACATTGCGGAGCTTTGGGAAGACAAAAGTCAATGTGAATGTGTGTGTATGTGTGCATGAAGTATAAAAAGACCAAAGAGAGCTCTAGAAATAGATATGTAAGAGCCTCAAAAATGAATTTAACTGGCCCTACTCTTGTGTTTAAGGTGCTGTTGGCTGCAAGCACCGTTTGCCATGACTCTGGAAAAATACTAGTAATGTGCTGCCTTGCATAGAGAGGTTTTAAGTGCTCCTAGACCTGTCCGGCTTTATAAAAGGACAGACATATGCAATTCTGGTGACATTTGCTTTGGGATTAAAAAAAAAATACTTCTTTGACACTGGGTTTCTTTGACATAGGGAAGAGTTTGTGCTAAAAAGGACTATGAGAGAGTGGCTTAATTTGATTTATTAATATGTCTACATTATAGTCAGGGTTTACTCTTGGGGAGATTTGATAAACTATAGTAGTTTATTTGGTTTCCTTAAAAAAAAGTTGAGAAATGTAAACATCTTAATACTGATATATCACACCTTGGAAGGGTGCTTTTTGGGTTTTAGAACAGGGGACTGAGACTCACGCTATAGAACATAGACTAATACTGGAGCAAATGCCCAGAGGTTGAGAAAAAGAGTGTATCTTGAAAAGGAGAGAAGGATCTGGAGGCCCAAATAATGTATTGTTTTAGCTCAGTGGTTTTAAGGAAGGAAGAGTGGAAGGTGTAGGTTAAGGCAATGAAACCATCCCACAGAAATGTTTTGACAGGGACGGTCTCAGAATGCTGCTGGTGATGGTAAACATTGTGGGGATCAGTGGGGCTGATCATTGCCATTCCCTGTTCTATTTTCTTTGATGCTGGCTACTGTCAGATTTTGTGCCATGAAATATAAAACACTAGGAAGTGGGCTTTTTTTTTTTTTTTTTTTACAATTATTCGTTTGTTTCTATTTTCATATAGCTTTGGGGGACTGTAGAATGTCCTTCATATATTTTAGAACACCTTTAAGGGGGTAAAGAATGAAGAGCAATGAGGAGTTTGCCTTGATTATTGGAACAGGTATGTTGAACCAAGTGTAGTAAAGGGGACCCCTGTTTTCTCCGTCATTCCTTACAGAATCAGGCGCCCCTTCCTCCCCACTGTCAAAATAAGTAGCATCTTCCTCTAATTTAGGACTGCTGTGGGGTGCTGTTTACTGGGTGGGTTTCTAACTTTTCTCAGTTCAGGCTTAAAGTTTAGAATTTTGTCGAAAGATACAGGTTCTTCAATAGCCTGCTATTTATGCTTTCTTTTGCCACTTCCTATTTCCAACTCATGTGTTGCTATGAGACAAATTTTCTTTAAACACGACTTTGTTTTTTTAGCTATTCCTTGTTGAAGAACCTAACCGGTTTTCTCTTGCTCTTGTGTGTCATCTGTTTTTCTTTTCCCAGATTTCAAGCTCCTCTTCAGTTTCGCTCCACTTGGTCTCACCTCAGTGTCCTGCCCATTCTCTACGTGGTGAAATGTATCCTCCCCACACACCCGTTAAGCTCTTGTTCTCACGGTCCCACTTGGTCTTCATGCCACTCCCTGAGCTCTGCTTCTACCCTAGAGTGAGCACCCTGCCTTCTTCTTTCTCCTTCATATATCTCACTGAGTTTTAAGTTTACCTTTATTCTTACTCGTATAATAATAAAGGAGTTAACGGAGTGAGACCCAGCAATGTGCCAGCCCCTGTTCTAAGCACTCGTCATGAATTGCATTATTTAATTTCTGAATCGACCTTATAAGGTAGTTCTGCATCCCCTTTTTACAAACAAGGCAACTGAGACACAGAGGAGTAACTTGCCTAGTAATACAGCTGGGAAGTCTCTCAACTGGGACACACAACGAGTTTGCCCCAGGGCCTCGTCTTGTTCTCGCCACTGCCATGCCCTCCTGCCACCCTTCTCAGTCTCCTGAGACATCCAGCTCACCCTGATTTTCCTCCATTATGAGCTTGCATGGTAGCTTTATTTTAAATCATGCGGTGTATTATTTCATAGTGGCTGTTCTGTGCATGTTAATTTTTTCTGGACAGTTATATAGCAGGGTATCTTAAAGTGAATTCGATACCTGTTCTCCTTTCTTTTCAAAATAGCATACAGTCTCAGTTCATGACAGGAACTCATTAAATACTCATTTGTTGTTGATAGATAATGCAAAGGTAATGCTCCTCCCCTCCAGTTATGCAATAATTGTCTTGATTTTGTGATTCAGTCTGGCAGTATTGACTAAGTACCTTCAAGTCTAAGTGATACATCATAAATGTTTTAAATCTCATGTATGTGATCTACAGAGTAGGTCTCACAGAGTGATAGTGATAGAGTTAACTAGCATTCTGCACTGGCTTCTGAGTTGGCCTCCAGTACCTCTCAATTATTTGAGAAATATGTTTATTTTTTATTAGAAATATATGTTTATTATTTGAGAAAAATGTTTATTCCAACACTTTTTAATGATAGGAGACGCTGTTTAACTACTTTGGATTCTCCTTAGTGGGTACCAGAAAGTAAATTCTTCTAAAAACACGGATATTGGCTTTAAAAAAACTCATTTTCACTGTGCTTTAGCTGAGTTACCTTTCTCTTAACCAATACAATGATCATGATTAGAAAATACCTGGTTTTAATATTGGATTCAATCTTTTTTTTTGTCTTTTTTTTTTTAAGATTTTATTTATTTATTTGACAGACAGAGATCACAAGTAGACAGAGAGGCAGGCAGAGAGAGAGGAGGAAGCAGGCTCCCTGCTGAGCAGAGAACCCAATGTGGGGCTCGATACCAGGACCCTGAGATCATGACCTGAGCCAAAGGCAGAAGCTTTAACCCACTGAGCCACCCAGGTGCCCCTATTGGATTCAATCTTAATAGATGGCCTTTGGGAACAGAGGCTCGGGAATCAGGCAGACCTGAATTGCATCCCATTTCTGCCACTGAATAGCTGTGCAATCTTAACAAGAAACTTAGTTTATATAAACAACCATTTCTTGATACCTAAAATGGGGATAAGACCACCTACTCTGCAGGAGTAAGTTACTCCTTTGTGTCTACAGGGTTGCCGTGAAAATTAATTTCAGTAATACATATAAAGGAATTACTTAGCATACTTCCTGCCATATGGCAATTGCTTTATAAGAAGTTTTTATTGGGAACAATAATATATTTCTTGAAGGTAATATTTGATATATCCCAACTCATCTGAAAAAACAGCATGTAGAATTTGTAGCAGACTTCTCTCCCTTCCTCCTTCCCTCCCTCTCTCCCTTCTTTCCTTTATTCCCTCTTTCTTTCTTTCTTTCTCTTAGCTTTGAAAAAAGCTTTATGGAGGTATAATTTAATACAATAAAACTCATCCATTTTAACATCCGGATCAGCTTCGATGGATTTTGGTGCTGTGTACAGTCGGGTAAGCACCCTACAGTGAAGAAGTGACAGAGTTGATCACCCTGAAATGTTGCTTCATGTCCATCTGCCATCAAAACGCACTCTGCCCCTATTCCCATCCCCAGGCAACCACTGATTTGTTTTCCGTCTTTATGGTTTTGCCATTTCTGAAATTCCATGTATGTGGAACCATACAGTGTGCTGTCTTTCATGTTTGATTTCTTTTACTCAGCATGGTGCTTTTAAGATTTTACTCATGTAGTTACATGTAGTATTTTCTTTCTTTTTATTGCTGAGTAGTGTTGTATAGTATGAATACATCACAATTTGTCCATCCATTCACCAGCTGATAGGCGTTAAGTTGTTTCAGCTTTTAGCTTTATGAATAACATTGCAATGAATATTTGAATACAAGGCTTTGTGTGAACTCTCTTTCTCATAGGGCTTAGCGTGTTCAGAAAAAGGATACCAGATCTTAATGGAAAGCACTGGAGCACCTGGGTGGCTCAGTCGGTTAAGTATCTGCCTTCAGCTTAGGTCATGATCCCAGGGTCCTGGAATTGCATCAGGTTCCCTGCTGGGTGGGGGTTCCTGCTTCTCCCTCCTCCTCTGCCCCACCCCCACTTGTGTGAGCTTGCGCCCACTCACTCTCTCAAATAAATAAGTAAAACGTGAAAGGAAAGAAAGGAAAGAAGGAAGAAAGGAAGAAAGAATGAAAGAATAGCACAGCACACCGTGCAAGAATCACAGTAGCTTTGTTCTGGTCTTTTCCTCCAGTCCTGAGATGATGATAATAATAACGAATTAGGATGCCCCTTTATTTGTCCGGCCTGCCTATATCCCTTTCTCAGAGAAGCTGCTCCCAGAGCCTCCACTGGAGCCAGTTATGCTCCCCCCAATCCCAGTCAGTGTTCACTGAACTGGAGTAGACACCTGGCTCAAGCTTGCCAAATGGGTTTTTCCCCCCCTGAGAACGTGGAGTTCAGAAATAGGGGCTTTTAGAAAGAGGGGCTTTGTTTAATTGACTGTGTGTGTTTGAATTAGAGGTAAAGTGGACGTGGCTGGGAAAGTCCGTTTCCTTTAGGTATTGAGAGAGCAGATATCTCCTGTGTGTGTGTATGTGTGTGGCAGCAGAGAAACAATGAGACGCAGACAAGAGCCTAGATGACCTGATAGGGGTATAAGCTACAGGTATACCTCCCCCTTCCAGTGTTCCAAAATGCCAAACAATCCTTTCTGATTTTTTGCCAGATGCCTAGGTAGTCCTCCAGTAAACTCTTCTTTGGTATAAACTAGGCTCAAAGGGCTTTTATTGCTGACAAACCTATCAACCAAATGATTCCTGATTGAGACAAATCGTAATGGTCATGAAGATTTCCTAAGTTCTAACTATGAACCAAATATTCCCCCAGTATTGCCCTTATTACTTTCTTAAATTTTTACCACCACAACAGCCCTGCAAAAGAAAGGATTTCCTTTTCCACAAGTGAGGAAGTTGAAATGCAAAGAAATTAAATCATTTGTACAAGGTCAAATGATTGGAGAGTAGCACACCTAGAGCCCAAATTCTTGCCTTCTTTTCTTCCAAGTCCTTGCTGCGGATAGAGCTCCCATGCTGGCCCCTTGGTGGTGAGATGGAGAAGGGGACTGACAGCTCCCTAGAGCTCTTCCAGTTTAGTGATTCCCCATTTACATTTTTTTTTTCTTTTAAAGATTTTATTTATTTGAGAGGAGAGAGAAAGAGTCTGGCGAAGGAGGGAGTCAGGGTGGCGGTGGGGGGAGGCAGACTCCCTGCTGAGCAGAAAGCCCTATGCTGGGATCTGGGATAGATCCCAGGACTCATAAGATCCTGACTTGAGCTGAAGGCAGATGCTTAACTAACTGAGCCACCCAGGCGCCCCATTTACGTTTCTGAGGGATTGAATGGAGTAAGGGGCCATAAGGAAGTTCCTGTCTGCGGGCTCTACTTTCTCTATGAATCTAGATTATTTGCTGCTGATGAGGGCAGCTACGGTATGGGAAATTTGAAGAAAGCCACTGCAAATGCTACAGCATGCTGATTTAGGAATGCACAGAAGTTAAAAGCGTGCGTGAGTTTATAAGGGCTGTATTTCACATGTGTAAAATTAAGAGAAGTATAAATATTCCCCAACTGCATACCTGCTTGTATGCTCTTTTGTTTATTTTACGGAGGGAACACACATGATTTTTAAAAGCTGAAACACTTTATTGCTGTTCCTTTTAATTCTTTTTTTTTTTTTTTTTAGGTTTTATTTATTTATTTGACAGAAAGAGAGAGAGGGAGCACAAGTAGGGGAAGCAACAGAGGGAGAGGGAGAAGCAGGCTTCCAGTCGAGCAGGGAGCCCAATGCGGGGCTCAATCCCAGGACCCCGGGATCATGACCCGAGCCAAAGGCAGACACTTAACCGACTGAGCCACCCAGGTGCCCTCAGTTACTTTTGATAAGGGAACGGGTGGGTAAGAACTTGGCAAAAAGCAAGAAACGAAGGAAGTGTCTTCAGCCATGGAAAAGGAGGGAGGGGGCGATGGGGAGAGAGGCAGGGGCCTCAGGAGCTGTGAGGGAGCATGCAGAAGTAAACCAGGGTTCTTCCCCTGGCCTGGTGCACTTCCGAAGCAGATGCGAGGGCACGTGTTTCAGTCTAGCTCTTTGAATACAAATACAGATTTTGCCACAAATTGCTGTGGCCTTTGACTCGTTGCTGGCCTCTTCTCAGCCATGGTCTCCTGAAAAGGAAGATCAGCTTCATGGGCTTGCTGTAAAAAGTAAATGGGTGAAAGCAAATAAAGCACTAGGCTTGCCTCCACGTGGTAGGTGCTCAGTGACCACTGCTTCCTACCGTTTGATTCATTCATTGGTTTTCCCTTGAGGATTTTCTCCACCTTTAGGGTTATTAGGATAATCAGAAAGGTTCGCAGCAGAGAATATTATGTCATGGCCTGTAGTGGAGATACCATTTTATCCTCACACTTAAAATTAGGTAAAAATAGGCCAGGGATTTCTTTGTAGTTATTAATTTAAATTTGTCAAAGCATCTTCTTACTTATAGGCACCAAAGGGTTTGGGTATATGGTTTATAAAGGCATTAGGCTCAAAGAATTTTAAATCTTTCTATGGCTCAGGGATGACAGGTGTGCCTAGATCATGAGGCTTAGTGAATGGTCCCTTCTGCAGACAATAGAGTTAGCGAGAGTAAGGACTAGTAATTCCATTTTATTTTACACTAAAGGTAATAAATACACATATATTTATATGACATGGATATATATATTATTTTAATGCATAGTGATTTGCAAAAAAAATTAGTTAATTGCTTTCTATATTTATAGTCTTGAATGTTCTGTGCAGGGAGACTGCATAACATCTGACTCCAAGAAAGCAGTCTTGTAAACTTGGACGTTGATGAAGACATTCTTATGGAACATAGTCAAACGTTCCATCGTTGGGCCCCGAAACGTTTTTATGCTAAAGACAAAGAGAACTGTCAGATCAGGCTTTTGACATTTGTCTCTTTCTTTTTGCACTAACAAAAGCAATTTAAAAACAGTTGAAGAGCCATGACTGGCTACTTTTGAGCACAGCCCTCTGGAAACACACACAGCAGGAATGAAAGCGTATGTAAATGCACAAAGCTGGTATCAGGGAAGCCCCCATAAACCTTAGGATTGGACATTACTCAGAACTTGAGGGCAGCCTCTGCAGCGCTCCAGGCTAATTAAACTTCATGATTGGTACGAATGCTGTATAATGATCGGCAGTAAGTGGAGACAGGGAGGATTCACATCCATCAGCTCAAAACGCACATTGGTTGCCAAACTTCACAGTAATCCCAACTTTCTGCTGTGACTGTGATCCACCAGGTGTCCCCAGGCCAACCGGGGAGGAGGAGGCTCAGCATGATTGTTTCCTCCAGGCACACAGTCTGGGGTCTTCTAATTGTTTCTTGCACTGTGTTGTTTCCAGATGATCAGTTCCCCATACATCTTCTCCCTTGCTAGAAAATACCATAGTCCATCATCTGCTTTTTAAAGTCAATTAACAGATTATCTGTAAAGATCTCCAGGCACCTGTGGAGATGATACTCATAAGTACTTGGAAGAGACTACAGTCTTTGAACATTTCAGTGATGGGGAGTCATTTTTATTTGGGAAACAGGACAGAAATAAACAGCATAGAGAGGCTGTATTTGCCTTTTGTAAAACGCCATCCAGATCATTTCATTGTGAGTAAGTGTACCTTGATGTTAGTTTAATAATCTGGGGCAGGGAAGGTTCTTTCTCTGCCAGACCCACCCAATTTCCTTCTCCTTTCTCATTTTGAGTTCTCATTGTTTCTAAGATACCTCCTGCCCCCATCATCTCCACACCCCATAGGACTTAGTGATTGCACAAGTGTCGGTTTGTATCACCGACTCGGTCCCACCGAACCTGCGACGTTGGCTTTTATTCGTCCTTTGCAGAGCCAAGTGTGCATCAGACAAACCCGACGAGATGCTCACACTCTGTGGCCTCAGTTTTCTCCTCTGTAAAACTGGGAGAATCGCTGTAAGGATTCACTGTGCTGCTGTGTGTAAAATGGCTGCACACGGTCCCTGCAGAGCCATAGATGCAGATAAAAATCCTTTCCCTCCCCCTGTCAACACACCACTATGCACATGAACAAGTGTATTATTTTCCCTTTGCATATCATAAGTTAGCCGGAGTTTCCTCCTTAACATGTGACTCTGAGACCATTACTTTGCCACCAGCAAGGCATGAGCGTTTTTTAGAGCTGGGTTGTGAATTCCTTGGGTCACTGGCAAACTTCCCAGGTACCAGCCAGCAGCAGACCTGTGCAGGCATTTCCTCAACTTGGAAACCCATATTGCTTTCAAGCAGTTGCCCGAGTATGGAAAACTTTATAGTTTTCTGCCTGTTCCTGAGGCTCCCATTGATGTTGCCCATTTTAATGGGAATGTAGGTAGAAGGGTGTGGCTGAGGCTGTCAAGCACCCTTAGGGAATTTCAAAGGGATCAGCTACAGCCAATGCTGGAGGTCTTCTCACTCCTTCACTAGGATGAGGAAACAGAGAATAGATGTGATTAGGACAGGTATTGGAGCCTCATAGATCTCAGTCCCCTTATCAGTTGCTCTAGGGAGAACAAAACCTTAAATAAAAGGATACACCCTTCCCTAAGGGAATTTGGAATATTTGCATTTCAAGGGGCAAAGCTTCAGGATCCCTGGCCTGGCCTTTGCACAGTACTTGTCCCTCAAAGATGTAGGTATTGCATATGAAAAAATAAAAACAAAACCAAAACCAGCAGAGTCTGTCTTAGAAAACACAGCTACAGCGCATTTGTATCTCCTATCTCCATTGTCAAGGAGCAAGAATTTCCTGTCCCTTTCAAGGTCTTTCTAGCCAGACTAAGAATCAAATTGACCTGAGACTAAGTAGACAAAAATCAAATTTAGTTTTGTACATACGGGGAATTCACACAGACGTGGAAATTCCAGTGACAACTAAGAGAAAAGGATAGGAATCTGGGACTTCAAATGTAAGGAATGTGAACGTTTGGTAAACAAATGTTTGCTGGCCCAGTGGGTAAAAGAGGACCTAGAGGACTTTGATCAAACAGGCTTTTCTGGGTCCCTCTGATGAAGTTCTAGAACCTAGGTGAGGTTCGGTGGGCTGAGGTCCGGGGCCAATGACCAAGAAAGAATTCTTGAGACATCGTGGTGCAAAATGGTGGTTTATTAAAGCACGGGGACAGGACTCCTGGGCAGAAAGAGCTGCTGCCCCGGGTTGTGAGGGATGGCAGGTTATGTACCCTGCGGTTGGGGGAAGGTGAGGGGAAGGGAGGTTTCAATGGAGTTTTCATATGCTAAAGAGGGCCTACAAGGTGCCGGGGGTATCCGGGAGGTCTTCCGCTTGATCAATGTTGTCTTTTGGCAAGCCATTAATATCAAGATAGTTGGGAGATTCCTGCTGGGATGTTATATTTCTGCTATCAAATAGGTTCAGAAGAGATTGAACTATATTTACATTTCCTTCTACCTCAGCCTCCTTCAGTTTCGCGTATGGAGGTGAGGGCGACCTTAGGGCTTGAGGAACTGAGTCATTTGCCTCTGGAAATTATCAATAGCACAAGGTAACTTCTTTCTTTGTAGATCTCTAGGACATTTGTAAACCAAGGGGAACTATTTGTTTCTCGCTTATGGCGGTCAGGGGTGCCTGAGGAATGCTACACATATTACCCAGGGGAGCAGATGGAGAGCGGGTGCAAGGTGCCAGCTTTTGCTTTGTCCTCAGCCAGCCTCTTGCTCCCTCATCACCTCCCTGCATGCCATACCTAGTTCATAGTATAATGTAGTTCTCCATGGTTCTAGCTCCCTTCTGGGGCCAATTCCTCTATCTGTGTTCTTTGCAGGCAGTTTTGGCGGAGATAAAGTGCTATCCCTTACTTTTCTGAGTTTCGATTGTTTTTTAACACAGAATAATCTTCATGCCAAAGCGGCGGCGCATCTTGGGACTGCCTCCCCTTTGTTCCTACAGAAGGTACAAATGTTCCATAGCAAAGGCAGGAGAAAAGCAGGTACAATTTCTCATCAGAGTATGGGCCCTGATTCCCTGTAACATGAAAAGGAATTACTCAGGATCGCAGCCTTATTCCCCAGCAGTACTCAAGAGCATTCACTCGTTGCTGGCAGTAGGGAAAAGTAAATTGGACATAAGAAGTATTATACAGCACGCTACAGTATAATTCAGCAGATGTCTGATTAACCAGACTCTAGATGCAAGCCTTTCAAATAATCAGATCTTCTTTTTCTTCATGCTCCTAAAAGAGAAACAGGCAAAGAGATCAGAAACATGCATGAAAGTAGGATTTAGCCCTAAGACAATTTCCAATTTTAGCCTAGGGTCAGCTTTAGTTTCCAACATTCTATATCCACAGACTTTGGTGATGAGAGTGAACACTGAGAATGATAACTTCTGTATCCTCCCAGAACCTGCTTTGTCATATGATAAGAGGATTTTAGTGTTGGATGGAGCCCTTGGAGGTCCGGAGGCCCAGGCTTCCAATTTGCCAGAGAATCCCTTTCCAGCGCCTCTGAAATGGGCATCTAGCTTCTGTGAGGTGTTCCTACAAGAGCAGGCAAGAAAACCAGGATATTTTAGAAGATACATATTGAAGATACATAGTTTACAAAAAGAGTTTGGGTGCAGTGCATTCTGATATATATATATATATATATATATATATTTTTTTTTTAAAGATTTTATTTATTTATTTGACAGAGCGAGATCACAAATAGAGAGGCAGGCAGAGAGAGAGAGAGAGAGAAGGAAGCAGGCTCCCGCTGAGCAAAGAGCCCGACGTGGGACTCGATCTCAGGACCCTGAGATCAGGGCCTGAGCCGAAGGCAGCGGCTTAACCCACTGAGCCACCCAGGCGCCCGATTCTGATATATTTTTCCTGAAAATAAAATGCTAACTCAGATGCAAATAAAGGAGTCTGTTTCCACAGATGGATAGAAAATAGTACAGCATGCACCCTAGAAAGTCTAAATTCAAATATTGTGTATATAAACGATTGTTTAGTTACCATTTGGATCCAGAGATGGTCTCTAACCCAATTTCATTGAAAAAGGAAGTCCAAAATAATGTAAGAAATAGTTTGCTCCTCCTCCTCCTCCTTCTTTTTTTATTTTGATTTAATTATTGAACTTTAAGCCATAACCCCACCCCTCATATTATCCTCTTTTTAGCATTAAATATTAACTACCACCAGGATATTTAGTTTCTTTAGGGACGTCTCTCAGTGCAGGTGCTGTGGATGAGATATGAATTCTAGCCATTCTTCCCTGCATGCTGAGGGTCACTTAGCTCCAAGTTGAAGTGCGTATGTCCCCACAAGTCCCTGTTCACAGTTGTGTAACTGGTGATCCTGTGGCATGCATTAAAACCACCCAAAGTGCTTGTTAAAACATGCTACTTCCCTGCCCATCTGTAGATTTGAGGCAAAGACCAATAATTTTCTTGGTTAACATGTCCCCAGCTGGTGCTGATATTGCTGATCCAGTAACAATACTTTGAGAACAACTAACCTCCCCTTCCCCTCCCCCCAAAAGTTGCCTATGTAATTCTACTCTGGGGGGCACCTATGTGGCTCAGTCAGTTAAGCATGGGACTCTTGATTTTTGCCTTGGATTATGATCTTAGGGTCATGGAATGGAGACCCCAGTCAGGCTCTGCACTGAGCATGTTGCCTTCTTAAGATTCTCTCTCTCCCTTTCCCTTTCCCCCATACCTCCTCTCTTTCTCTATTAAATAAATAAATAAATAAAAATACATAAATAAAAAATATATAAGTATATAGACAAATAAATATATACATGAACATATATACATATATATATGAAATAATTCTATTCTGGTTAAAGATGGTAGGGGTGAAGTAGGACAGTGCCATCCGTGTACCACACATGCTGCTGGATACGCCAAGCAGAGGCATGCTATGCACACAATTTAAGAAATACCGGAGATGGAATTCAGAGGTTCACATTTAATCTTCAGGTCTCTAGCCAATCATATTCATTAAGGCAATTTTTTTTTCTCTTAGAAGTCCATTTTTCCAGCCAGTCCTTCCTCCAGTCCTGCTATGATGAGGCGCCACTGTTTCCCGTTTTAGCTGCTTCTGCAGCTCTCTCAACCTGCAAAAGATGGGCAAAGATGATCATTGGGTTCTCAGCACTCACTCTTCAGCTTTAGGACAGCAATCATAAGCAGATCGGAAAAAGAAGGGGGAAATATGTGCACCAGGCGAAACACCTTGTATCCGACCGGCTCTATACTTAGTTAGGTTCCCATGGAAACAGGATAATAAGTTAGTGATTTGCTTTAACTTAATGTATTGAGAAAATGCCTTTCTTTCATTATTTGAATGTTTTACTTGCACTTTACCAAATTATGAGAAAGCAGTAAATGTTGACTTCTAAATAGTTTTAAGCTGGTTTACCACAAAAAACTCAGAAGAGAGCGTCTCATTTAAACATATAAATGAACTAGGATGGTTTTGTGATAAATTATAGGACCTGTAAGCATTTTCTTTTTGTTTCCATGAACTACTGATGTTAGCACTAAAAGAAACAAAATCTTTGGATAAAATCTGCTTTAGGAATTTTTGAAAGTCATGGATTGATTTGCATACAGATACTATCAGGGCATACAAAAAGACTTCCTCTTGTGATGTTGTATTCACAGCAAATTTGGTGAATAAAAATCAATACAATCAGTTCTCCATCAGCTTCTCAAAAGGTGGCTCTTCTCTGAACTAATTTAAGGCATTCTGTATCCTTGTCATTGATTTAATGAGATGTTTATTACATGGCATTCAATTCACTTTCGTTCCCATTGTGGATTTGGTACAAGTGATAACCAAGTTCTTAGGGTCTGGGGAGTATAACCTGTCTTTAAAGGGTCTCCTCATTCCATGGGTAAGTAAAAAGACTATCACTAAGGAATCAGCATCTGTTTTCACGTTATGATAATAAAGACTACAAGAAAGCCTTTTGAAACACTTAACTCAAATTTTTACTACTAATTTGCATTAAAATTTCTAAGGTCATTATGTGAACCCAAATACTGTCTTGAAATGAAAACACTTTAAGCAATTTTAACCTGCAAATTATTTGATCAGCTGCCTCAGGTACACGAAGTCTGACTGCAGGCATGAGGAACAGTTGACATTTGATAAGGAAAGCTTGGTACTGCCCAGCTTGGTGAGGTGAGTGCCAAGCTGCGAGGGGGAAGCTCTGGAAGGGTGAATGCTCAGAAGTGGGAAACCACAACAGGAACCTGCAGGACCTCCAAAGTTAGCTTCATCCACTGGGCAATGCTTCTGGGGGCAGTTGTCAACCTTTCATTTCTACACTCATTCCATTATAGATCTCTCTCTTTCGTGTGTGTGTATAATATATATGTAATATATATGTCTATATAATACATTACATGTATTAATATGTATATATAATACATTATACATTATATATTTTTTTTCAGGATTTTCAAACTTGTTTTTATAATTTCAAAAATTATCAGGCCCACTGTTGAGGCAGATAGAGACTCCCAGCTCCAGCCCCTTTCTGTCGCTGGCTCCCCTTTGCTCCGGCTAAGGCCAAGAAAAGACCAAATAGCCATGCCATTGGACTAAGATAAGATAACAAGTCATTGCTCCTGCTGAGACAGAAGAAAAAGACCAGCTGCCAGATCCTGTTTGAATAAGAAAAGAAAGAGAAACAGCCCCTGAGGTGATTTAGCACCCTCCTGAGATGCCTCCCCATACATTATACTTCCACAGGAAATGGCCACTTGGCCTTGGGGAACTGGAAAAGTGTCTTGGCCTTAGGAGATGGCGAAAACACCCTGCTACCATCCCCCATTGCCTGTAACCATAAAAACTCACTCCTAACCCCATAGGGTGCTCAGTCTTTGGGAACGATCCCACTGAGCCCTCTGGCGTTAATAAAACTGTGTTCTCCCATCTCTCCGTGTGCCATTTGGGTTTCCTTGGTCACCTCAGATTTTCCTCAACAGTGTGAGTCATTACATTTTCATATTAATTCTCTGAGGATCAATTGGTGGGCCACTTAGGACCTCTCCTCTCTCAGCTTATTTTCCTTCCTCTGCCTTAGACTAGTCAGGATGGTGAAGATGGAAATTCTGAGAGAATGACTATCCAGAAGTGGTTAATATTTTAGGTGAAATTTCTCTCTAGGGTGCTTGCTCATTTCCTGGCAACATGGTGTAGTAGAAAGCCTTCCTGCTCCAAGGGAACTCCTGGACCAGCAGCACTGAGATCACTTGGTGGAGTCTTAGAGATGCAGAATCTCAGGACGTTCTGGGACCCATTGAATCATATCTGCATTTTAATAAGATTTCTAAGTGATGCCTGTGCTCATTAAAGTTTAAAAATTATTGCTGAATTGCATGGGCATCAAAGCCTATTACCTAACTTCTTGTCTCAGCTCAGCCTCTATCCAGCAAGGTGGCCCTCTACCAGTCAGTTCAGTTTTTCAAACTGTGTTCCATGGAGCTCTCTCAGCTCAGCTGTGATTACTCAGAGGCCCATGGCGAGGTCAGGACTCCCACCTGAGGACTGAGCAACTCATGTTATTATTTTAATCCACTAGACTTTAACATGAGATGCCATTTGAACAAAAGGTTTGCCTATGAAGGAGAGTGGGGCCTCCTGTCCCTGAGGAGTTCTGAAGTCATTTGCAGACCTGAATTTTCTTGAGTTATAACAGCACTCATTGATATTGAATAATTTCTTTCATGCACACATGTCAAGTACTGAGACTGACGGTTCAGTTTGCCTCTAGGAGTTTCCATGAGTAGGAAAGAGAAATTCAGTTTGCCTGTCATTGCATTTCCCACTGTTTTTCTAATCTTAGCCATTATCACTGTCTGACTTTACCCCTTTTGACACTTCAGGAGAACTGTTAATGAGACCTCATAGTAGCTGTCTTTTATTTAATCATTTTTATCAGTATTGGTTATTTGGGCACACTCTGGCCCTTAGCCATCCTTGGCCTGCCCCAGTCACTTTGCCTGCATTGATCTCAAAAGGGTTCAGAGGTCTGAGACACTGTGATATCCTATGTCTGCCAAAGCAATTTCCAGTCCTGTACACCCTGGCGAGCTGAAGAGGATCAGACTCCCCAGTTCATTTTGACTTGGCACTTGGCACTTTCTGCAACTGAGTCGCTGGGTCAGAAGCAGAGTCATAGTGGCGGTCACGTTCCGTGATCAGATCTGTCTGTATTCTGCAGAGAAAGAAGGCACCTTAATAGCCCAGGTTCCTTCTTTTCTCAAAATAGCAGCGAATATACCAGATCCATAGTGTGGAGCCATCACCCACCTTTTAGATTTTCTATCTGATAGCTGTATCAGTCTATTACTTATTTATATGTTTATTGGCCTTACATGGCATATTTTATCCAAAGAACTCAGGCAATGGAAGGATTTTTTTTAGCAGTCTGTAAAATATATTCTTACCAATTCACCTATGGGATTACATGAAGTCATTTTATATTCCCTTTCATGTATTGTGGTGGGTCTATTATAAAAATACTCAAATCTTTAAATCTTCTCAAGAGTACATATATTCCCCTTTCAAAAGTTAACCATCAAGAAAAAAGAGAAATCTTCGGAAACAACTGACCAATGTTCTTTTCTTAGAAAAAATCAATCTCATCAGTAGCTCATAAAATTCAATTTCCCTGGTCAGGAACAAAGCAGATAATCATCGCTTAACAATATTTATGGGCAATAGAAATGCAGACTAAATAAAATTGGCCTCTGAAACTATCATCAAATTCTTTAAAACATTTTTGTTTATCTCCAGAGGATTTATGAAGTGCCGGTAAGTGTATTTTCTTGTTGTTTTCTCAGTTTCTATCTGGGCCAGCACACATCAAAGGCACTCCATAGATATTTAGTGGAAGAATAAGGGGCGAGTAAATGAACAAAGTAAAATACAGATGGCTGCTAATCTGCACGTAATGCATTGCTAGACACTGCTGCACAGCAGAGATCGCTCCGAGGCAAAACACTGACCGCAGGAATGCCGCTGCTTAGGTTTATAGAAATATTCGGAAATTGATAACAGATAAAGTAAGAAAGACCAAGAGTATATATATATCTTCATTACGTAATAAAAATGGATGCGACGGTAAAAGAGTGGCAAGATGAGGCATGGGCAGGAACAGAAAGTGAAGTTCTAGGAAGAGATGATTGCATAAATACAGTACTCCCTTCCCCTTAGCAAAGTATCTGCTAATAAGAAGAAAAAGGGAAGGATACTCTTTCTTCTTCACAGAAGCATGCTAATGCCAATCTATTCTTTACCCCACCATGAGAAGTAGTATTAGGAGTTTTCTGAAGTTGCTTATCAGAGTCCCTTGAATAGATGAAAACTAACTGCAAATCAGGAAAGAGGATGTGGTAAGGGACTTGATGATGACCCATGCAGAGTCAAAGGGCAGTGCTGAAACCTCAGGAAAGGCAGGCATCCTGACAGACGGTGGGGCTCACTTAGCCTGAAAGTGTTCTGATGCAGCACGCCCGGGTGGAAGCTTCTGGCTTCTCAGGAGCATGCTTTGTCCACACTGCTTCCCGTTCCTGGACACATCACTGGTTTGAACAGAACTTTCTGCAATCCAAGAAGCACACTGAGCAGGAAGAAACTAACAAAGATCTGTAGCTGGGAGGAATGCCGAAAACAAAAGGCAAATCTGATAATCTATCAGAAAAAGAACTGAAGTAGAAAAAGAACTTATTCTGTATACTTTAAGATAAAGTCAATGTAAGTTATGAGAAAAAAGATATCCTATAAAAGTTACACATCACATTGATAGGAAAAACTGGTAGATCTTAAGAAAAGATGGAATGGAAAGAATAAATCTATCAAAAAATGTGACCATGTTAAAAATATGGAGAATTGTAAGTGCTATCGTGAGTGCTGTGAAGTGTGTAAACCTGGCGATTCACAGACCTGTACCCCTGGGGATAAAAATACATTATATGTTTATTAAAAAAAAAAAAAATTTGGAAGGGGAGGCGAACCATAAGAGACTATGGACTCTGAAAAACAACCTGAGGGTTTTGAAGGGTCAGGGGTGGGAGTTTGGGGGAACAGGTGGTGGGTAATAGGGAGGGCACGTTTTGCATGGAGCACTGGGTGTTGTGCAAAAACAATGAATACTGTTACGCTGAAAAAATAAATAAAATGGAAAAAAAACAAAAAAAACAAACAAACAAACAAAAAAACCACAAATACAATGTAACGTTAACCAGAAAATAATATCCACAGGTCAGTATATAGAAAGTGAAGTGTAGCATGGCTAATGTTTTCATGGATGCTAACTGACTCTTTTTTAAGGGCTTATGTTTCTTGGTGTGCTTATTTGGGTTGTTTGAACTATTGTGAAAATAAAAATGGGTTTGCAGTAAAAAAAAAAAATATGGAGAATTAAATAAGACAGTGGTAAAAAAAGCATCCATGGCATGGAAGAAAACTTGATATAAATATAAATATAGAAATGGAAGTCAAAACCAATTAGAGATGAGTTGTGCCTGGGTGGCTCAGTTGGTTGAACAACCAACTCTTGAATTCTTTTTTTTTTTAATTTTATTTTTTTTAAGATTTTATTTATTTATTTGACAGAGATCACAAGTAGGCAGAGAGGCAGGCAGAGAGAGAGAGGGAGAGGTAGGCTCCCCACTGAGCAGAGAACCTGATGTGGGGCTTGAACCAGGATCCTGGGTCCATGACCTGAGCTGAAGGCAGAGGCTTTAACCCACTGAGCCACCCAGGTACCCCCAACTGTTGAATTCTGCTCTGGTCTTGATCTCACGGTATTGGGATGGAGCCCCACATTGTCAGGCTCCGCACTCAGCAGGGAGCCTGCTTGAGATTCTTTCTCTCCCTCTGCCCTCCCCCAGGTTGTGCTTTTCTCTCTTTCTGTCTTTCTCAAATAAATCTTAAAAAAAAAAAAACCTCAGAGATGAAAGTGATTGTACATAATTTTATAGATATGGAAGTGTCAGACAAAGATAAAAATTATAATGATATTCCTGAAAAGAGAGTAACATAAGGCAGAATAAAATTTTAATATTCAATAGAAGAACATTTCCTGAAATCAATTAATATCTTAATGTTAAGAAGAAAAGGCCTCTTGTGTTTCAGGAAAAGTTGATGTGAAGCACATCTTGATGAATACAAAGAAAATGCCCTTCGGTATCTAGGCAGAAAAAGCAAGTTGGGCTAAAATGGCAGAATTCAATACCAGAACACAGAGGAGAAATTACAGAGAGTAATGAAAGAAGTTATTATCCAAGGTCTTTATGCCCAGCGAAATTTTTAAATATAAAGGTTATAGACCAAATAAATAAAATAAAATAAAGGTTATAGGCCAGTGAGTACTTACAGATTATAACACCCAGAACTTTCCTTCAAAAAAACAATAATACTTGATGAAAGAACAAGCTCACTGCGTCAGTATTGAATCTCTATATGGTGACTAAAAATTTACATATGTATACATAAGGCTAAAAACATCGCTGGAAATTATGATTATAGGAACAGAAACAAATATTGTAAATATATTGCTACACTTGGCATTATAATTCAAATATTCAAATATTAAATTGGGAGAAGCAGTGATTTGGGAAGATACTCCAACAAGATGGTTCTCTATTGAGGAACTTGGCATAGCTCTTCAATATGGAAATACAATAAACATTCCTCAGTAAGGTAGGTGACTATACAGGCAGATATAAAATAGAAATGGAAGAAAGGAAGAACGATGAGGAATTATTATTATTATTTTTTTAAAGATTTTTATTTATTTGACAGACAGAGATCACAAGCAGGCAGAGCAGCAGGCAGAGAGAGAGGAGAAACCAGGCTCCCCACCGAGCAGAGAGCCTGATGCGGGGCTGAATCCCAGGACGCTGGGATCATGACCTGAGCCCAAAGCAGAGGCTTTAATCCACTGAGCCACCCAGGTGCCCCGAGGAATTATTTTTAAGGATTCAGAGTTTGGGGAGAATTGGATCCTCTAACTGGTATTTTGGAACAGTGTTGGATTTTTTAGAAGAAGAGCTTGAAACGGAATTCGGGCTGAATTACGGAGTGAGTGAAACATGAAGTTAAGCAAAGTTGTGGTCCCAGCTTGAGTCCGGCTTTAGCTGATCCTCCACAATGTTCCGGAGCCCAAGCTGCATCCCAGAGTTGGCCCCAGCTTGAGGCAAGGGCCTTGTCTTTTGTACCTCTTGTGTTGGGCATTTATTAACTGCATGGAAAGGAACAAAGAGGGGCCTAACTGTGGAGCTAGGTGGCTCTAGTTCCAGAGGGTAATTTTCTGGAAAAGAGGATGACTGTGGGCCACTGGCAGCCAGTACTCAAGCAGCTGGGGTTTGGGTACACCTGCTCGATAAAGGACTTGTGGGCAGGGTCTCTGGACAGCTCTGCTTCTGTTGGTTTTTCCTGTGCTGACCAGTCCCTTATCTTTTACTGTGGTTTCTGGATGCCAGCTTTCATGTAAAGGAGATGCATTTCACTACCAGAAGGAAAGTAAAGGGCCTCTGTGGAGAGAAGCAGGGTGGAAAAAAACAGAGTTTTTGGAAGAAAACATGCCAGTGAACTTTGTGGGAATTGTCCTAGCATCAGGTTCTCATCCATGTGGCCAGGTGTGATGTCACGACAGTCTCAGATGGTCAGCCTATGCAGCTATGAAGTAGTGCTGGATGTCTGCCCGAGACTCTGCCAAGCTCAAGCCACCTACCCCTCTTCCCACACACCCCACGACCCCTACTCTCTTGAGATGCTCCCTCCTCAATCACAGTCTGGACACACTTTAGCCCCCCAACACAGTAGATGAGAAACATGTACACTTCGTGGATGATGTTGAACTGAAAGACAACATTGTCTGGGATGAAGATGAGACTAGAAAGAACCAGTTTGAGATTACCCTTTATCTGAGACTTTCCAGTATCTCTGGAACAGGCTCCGATAAGGAACACTGTGAATCTGTAAGAGGACTAGAATGTGACATTTTGCAAATTTATTTTACAGTGGGACCCATTACTTCCTTACCTTACTATGAGATTAGCAGTCTACAAAAATATTCTCTAGCAAACGCTGGTGTTGTCAATGAGACCCAGTGGTTTTTCAAGAAATGTAGGTGATGGCATTTTTTTTTTTAAGATTTTATTTATTTATTTGACAGAGATCACAAGTAGAGAGGCAGGCAAAGAGAGAGGAGGAAGCAGGCTCCCCGCTGAGCAGAGAGCCCGATGCGGGACTCGATCCCAGGACCCCGAGATCATGACCCGAGCCGAAGGCAGTGGCTTAACCCACTGAGCCACCCAGGCGCCCGGTGATGGCATTTTTTGCTTTAGCAAGATAATTTTTAAAGAAATGTGGAGGACAGAGCAGAGAAAGAAGAAAATGTCAGGGAGGCCAGTTAGGGGCTAATTTGTCCTAGGTAAAATGTTAAAAGCCTGAACTAATCTTAATGATCATTATTGCAACCTCCCCACCAAGTGTGGGATAGCACATTCCTTACGGGAGAGCCACCGATGTTCTTTCTCCACAAATTGCTAATATAAACTGATGTATAAATCTGAACATTAGGGAGGTTTTCCTGCTATGCAGTCAAAATCTTTCTCTGAGAATTGTACCCATGGTGTTAGTTCTGCTTTTTGATGTTATGCAGAGCGGGTTTGTTTTTTTCTTCCTTTTCTTTTTTTTCCCTCCACCCAACAATCAGGTTTATATGCCAAGTGCTGTTTTAAAAGTGAGCACACAAAGGTCAGAAAGACATGGTTTCAGCTCTCAAGGAGCTTAAAGTCTAAGAAAAAAAAAAAGACATAAACAATCAGATTTTATTGTAATAAATGCCAGTAAAGAAAAACAGGAGGGAATTTAGAGGAAGAAGTGAATGGCTGCCCTGATGAGAACACCAGGATTCATGGTGGCTTTATGAAATAATCCTTCCTATGTTTGAGGGAGACAGTACGATCCATCCTGGTTTCCACTCCCCAGCTTATGCCCCCCAACCCGCCTGGCAATATACATTGGTTCTTCAACTTATTCTTGCAGTATATGATTTTTAAATTCCTTAAATCCCATTCCTTTGTTCTCTGGAGATTGTGTTGCTTTCCAACATTTTTTTTTCTTCAGATGTGGCCTTCTAGAATTGACCATTGCCTCCCTGGTGATTTGACAAGGGCCAAGCTTTGCTGGTATTGTTACTGGACCCCAAGGCCAGGTTCTTGAGTCCCATTGTCATAGAAATGAACACTGAGCTCGAGAGAAAGAAAGCAGGTACAGTTTATTATAGAAAGCTTATGTACGAGGAGCCATGAGAAAGAGAATGTGTTCCCCAAAGGGGAAGTGTGCAGAGCTTATAAAGGCACTTTTCCAAAGGATGAGGAGCTGGGAGTAAGGAAGCATCCTTCAGCTTCGTGGTCATTATATTGTGGTCATTACTTTATAGTGAACATAAGACAATCGCAGGATGCCTTCGTCCCTGGCTGACATTATTTCAGGGTTCCTGGAAAATAGAAATATTGTGCAAACAGGCTCTAAATTGTTGCTTCACATTTTGCCCAGACAACCATTACTCCCTGATGGCTGTTATCTCTCATTTGTTCTCTTTTCAGAAGGAGGTATTTGTCTCTTAAGTGTATGAAAAGTTTTAACCCTTGTCTCAGACCACTGGCTTTACAGAAGTTAAACCCCTATTGCTTATCTTATACCGACTCAGTAAATTAGCACTATCTCATCTTCCCCCTTTTGAATTGTTCCTTATATGTTTATCTCACTCTCTAGACCTTGAGAATCTCCATTCTGTCTTCTCCCACGCCTGTAGTAGGAAAAAAAAAAGAACCGTTAAATGCATATACACAGATAGTAGCACATTAATCCGAGCATGATCCACTTATATAAGTGTATTTTGGAAAATGAATAATGCTTAACACAAATAAGAATTCTTTAAGGGAAGGATTTCAGATTTCTTGGTAAAAAATACATAGTTGGTAAAGGGGCCTTTTTTATCATTAGTCACACTATACATTTGATTGCTGAATTCATGTGAGGACAACTCCTAATACAAATATTGAAAAAAAGCATATTTACTGTATATTACATGAAGAACATTGTGCTAAGTTATATGTATATTAAGATTACTCGATGCCCGCAATAACCCTATGAGATACATGCTGTTATTTCTATTTTCCAGATTAGGAAACTGAGGCATGGAGGTATTGAAGTTGTATAAGACAAGGTGAGAGACCTCGTTTCAGGGTCAAGAAGCTTGGGTTCCAGCTTTGATTTTATCACTTGCCATGTGATTTTTGAACCAGGCATGACATTACATTGAACATTCATCCCTCATCTGTAAAACGAAGGATGTTAACTAAGCTTCTTCACAGGTCTGTTCTAGCTGTATGATTTTCTGTTCATCTCCATGGAACTATCTATTTATTTAGCAAGTAGGCAAATCTGAGAAAAAGGCAAAACCATGAGTCTTTCCATGACTCTTTTCGTGTATATGTGTGTGCCTTTCCCATGAAGCATTGCTCTGCCTCTCCTTGCCAATATTCTCTTTGATTCCTAAACAGTAGCTGTTTTTTCCAAATGTCTCCCTCTATTTTTAAGCATGAATAAGGTGTTGAAACGCTTGAGAAATATGAACATTATACAAGGAAATCGATAAGGTTAGGAATCTTCACACATTTAACTTAATCATGTCTGACACTGAAAACAAAGTCATATTTTATTGCCTGAGAGGAATGCTCTTTGGAAAACTGTGATAATAATATGAGTGTGAACAATGCTTATTCATCATTTCTGGGGCAGTGGTTGGTATGCCAGCCAAGGGGACAGCTGACCTAATATGCCTTAAGTTGCATTCCTCAACATCCGTTATATTGTGTAAAATCACCAAAGCAGAGGTAGTTTATATTGGCCAGCCAGAAAATCTGGGCTCCTTGCTTGTCTCTTCTCTTTTTGTTGACCGTTGCGGGGAAAGGTTACACAATGGCAGCCAAGAGGGTAAATTCTTCTGGATACTTTTAAATGATCTTGTTTCCATTTCACAATCTCTGTTTGGATTCCAGAAGTTGGGGAAAAGATTAAAAAAAATCACAAACCATTAAGAATCTGCTACCATAAGCATAAATATAAGGCATAAGTATGTCAATTATCTAAGATCTGTCATGGAAAATGCCTGTGTGCTTTTATGTTTCAGAAATGGGGGTGTTATTTTTAGCTCTATCAATGCTGTTATCTTTCTGAAGGTAGCTGGAAATGGTTCACTTTTTTTTTTTTTTAAGATTTATTTATTTGACAGATAGAGGTTACAAGTAGGCAGAGAGGCAGGCAGAGAGAGAGAGAGGAGGAAGCAGGCTCCCAGCCAAGCAGAGAGCCCGATGCGGGGCTCGATCCCAGGACTCTGGGACCGTGACCCGAGCCGAAGGCAGAGGCCCCAACCCACTGAGCCACCCAGGCGCCCCAATGGTTCACTTTTTTAACACTCCTCCTCTGATGTCATATTTTTTGTCCACCTGAAAATGGTCTGGGAAATAGTCCACAATTTATACTTGCCTAACTCTAGAGAGAGTTTGAGACCCCTTTTCAAGGCTTCTTTGGGACTCTGTGATCACCTTCAAACAGAGCTCTTACCGTGTGGAATGAGATATGGGTATGAGATCAATCTTTAGACAAGAGTGTATTGATTGTCTACTTTATGATCAACTCTGTGTAAAGTTTGGGTCACTAAATACTGGAAGCATTTCTTTTCAACTAGGTAATTTTTCAATCATGTCCCTTTTCCCTCAATAATAATAAAAATAAATAAAAATTTGAAAAAAAAATTAAAAGCTGAGTTTCCTAAAGCCCAAAATTCTTGTGGTTCATAGCAAATGAATAACTGATCATGTTCCACGAATCTGCCTTTTATCAAAATCCTAATGCAAATGAAAATATTTCTCAATGTCCTGCATTGATATATTGGGAAGGGGAGACTGTCCCATGTAATTTTTTTCTTATCTTCTTAGTCATGGAAATTATGCATTAATTTATTCTCTTAATTATGAGCAAGAAGCGTATCAGGTTATATAGTGCTGACATCATGCCACACAAAGAAACAAGGACATTTGATTCTTGGGACAGGAGGAATTAGAAAGATAATAGCAGAAATTGTGGACATATACAGGGAGCTCTAGTCAGAGGACCAACAATCAAAGTAAAACAGTGAAGAGTGAAGGTCTAGAGATAGTGGAGTACTGCATGCATTGTGGGATCATATCAGGAATTTCTTTGACAGTGAGCCTGAGAAAGGAGGGACACATTCAGCATCACCCATCTCATCCTCCTCATCCTCATTCCAAGGCATGGGCAATGGAATGCTCACCTCCTATACAGGCCACAAGCACCACCACTACAGAGAAGTAGCTACAGAGGAGACACTGATGAAGGGATCATGAGTAAACTGTGATCTTATGGAAATAAAAGCCAGTGGATTCCAGAGGCAATGGGAGAGCATTTGTTTTTAATGCTCAGTAGTCAGTCAGTGCTTAAGACTTTGTCTATTCTCAGGCACAGAAAATTAGAATATCAGCATTCCATCACTTTGTAGGAGTGAGTATTACTGGTGTAGGGCCTAGCTACTCTTGGTCTGGTTCTAGGTCAAGATAGAGCAGCCTCATCCTAGCTAGAGGCTCTTGTCAAACTCAAGGATGAGAGTTAGGTTAGAGGATGCTTTAATAAATCCCTGTTCTCCGCCCCCCCCCCCCCCCCCCCCCAGAACCTTTGTAACTGATGCTCTGGATGTGTGGCATGATCAGCCATGGTTAAGGGCTGTACCTGTGGAACTCACTGTAGTTGGGTGATCCACATGGATTTGATATGAGTGAATAGTTACTCAAATCTATACATTATAGTCTCAAATACACTTAAAATTCAGTATGTTGAGAGTTGAACTCAACTCTTAACACCAATGTGCCCTCTGCTTATTTCTCTAGGATTTGTTATCTTTGTGAAAAGTATCAATATCTTTCTTATTGCACCATTATTGCACCAGACAGAATCTGAGAAGAAATCCTTTCCCTCCTCCTCCTTTATCCCAACAAGCAGTTCCTCATCAAAGACTATTGGCTTTGTCTCCTAAATATCTCTCTAAACTATTCATTTTTGTCTATCTTGAATATGGACTACTGTAGGAAACTTGCTAACCATTTGGGTTTCTTATTCTCTGTTTGGGCCCCTCTCCTTACATCCACTCTTGGCCCTTATCTGTCATGCCTTGATCATGACCCAGGCCCTCCAGGTACGTCTGGCTAGGGAGGCACTGGCAAGAGAGAGGTCTTAGGAAGAGGAAAGTTGGGGGTGCCTGGGTGGCTCAGTTGATTGAGCCTCTTGATTTTGGTTCAAGTCATGATCTTCATGTCCTGGCATCAAGCCCTGTGTCGGGCTCAGCACCCAGTGAGGAATCTGCTTGAGAGTTCTCTCTCCCTCTGCCCCTCTCCTTCCCACTCTCTCTCTCTGTCTCTCAAATACATGAATCTGAAAAAAAAAGGGAAGAGGAAAATCAAAATATTTATCTTCATCCCTGCCCTGTCTGCTGGCTCCACTTCTCTTGGTCTGACCCTCAACTTCTGCCTGCTGTGTCCTTTCAGGCTGAGGGATGCCAATGGCTGGCTATTCCTTTCTGTGTCTTGATTTTCCTCCCATCATTGTAAATGATTATTTTGCTACATTTTCTCCAGACAAACCTTGATGAGTAGGCCACCCTCTTCTCCTGGAATACTGAATGATCCACTATTTCTCTCACTTTGCCCACTTCAGACCTCCTCCACATCACAGGCAAGTGATACTTTTAAGAGCAGATTTGACTAAGTCACTTCCTTGATTAAAACTCTTCAAAGGATTATTTTTGCTCTTAAGATAGAGAAAAATAATGACTATGGCCCACAGCCTGTGTAATTTGGCCCCTGCCTGCCTTTCTGTTGTTACTTTCCCTCACTCCCTGGACTCCGCCATGTTGGTTTTATTTAGTTCCTTGAAATTTCCACTTGATCTGCTCTGAGCATTTTCCTGGATTCTCTCCTCTCTTCAGAACTTATTATTTTTTTTTTCTTTCCCACACCCCACCCCAGAACCTGCGCTTTTACATTAAATGTTTCCCTCTTGGGGGACATTGTTCACCCTTCGTTCCACTCTTGCCGCGGGAATTCGATTCTCCAGTTAAAATAGAATGTTTTCAGGACATAGGACTTTATGTTTGCTTCAGAGCACTTCATATGAAGTATAATTAGATAATAGTATAGTTATATAATATGTAAAACAATTGTATAATATTTGTGTAATTGTTGCATTGATATAAAATGAGTTCACGTGTGTGGCAGAGTGCTCCATGTGTTATTTCCTGCTGTTTATCTGTAGTACTTCACTCAGTTCATGACACATCATTACTGTCTGATAAATATTTGTCAGGTAAATATTTAAAAAGAAAGTATCAGGAGCTACAGTCTACTTGGATAACAAAAAAGGAAAGCAAAGAACATTTAAGTGAGACAACATTAACCCTGAAAGCCTTCTGTGATGATTATTTAAACACTCTGTTGTGAGTTAAGCTGAAAACTGACTGAAGGAGTTTGGGAATAAACATAACCCATTGACAGAGAAAAAGTGAATAGATTCAAAAACATGTAGCTGCTCTCAGGTCAATGGCAGGTCTTTAATTCCATTTTTCACTAGCGTCCACAATAAAACCTCAGAGCACAAGCCAATAACTCAACCACTCAAATCCCCTCCAGAGTTTCTTCCAAGCCACTCTGCTGACCTCAGATCATCACTTTTATGTGATGATCACAGCAGAAGCGTCTGCGGCAGTTCTCCCCCTTCTATAAGATCGTCAAAAAGAAATTAAGGGCATAATTACAGTATTAAGTCTTAAGTTTTTAGACCCAGCAAAACAAGAAAATATTCTTTTGGATCATCAGGGTTAGATATATAGTGAGGAAACTGCTGATGACCATTGAGAGCTACTGGAGAATCTACAGTATTCATTTTTACATCATGTAAATCTCTCTTCAGAATCACTTGTATCAATTGATAAAAAAGAGATGATTTAATTAATCAAAACCTCACTATAGGGATCCTCTCCATTCAATAATTCTGGGAAATGAGACAAAGCCCATGTGGGAAGCAAGATACTAGAAAAGACTGCTTTTGTGCCATGGACTGGAATGCCTTTTCCTCAAACATACATCCAGTCATCCAGTCATTGGTATTTATTGAGTTTCTACTATATTCTGAGTACTGTACTTGTCTTGGTGAGGAAAAGAAAAAGGTATGGATACACCATGATACTTGCATGGAGAAGACCACCATGCTCTACTTTCCTTCTAATTGGAATCCACTCACTTTTGGAAGCCTTCTCTAAAATGTTTCTGTCTGCAGGAATCTCTGTGATGATTTCTAATGGCTGCTTAAGCATACATAACCTCTTTCTCGATTATGGTGACCAGATAGGTATTTAATATCATATATAAAAGAGAAACAAATAGAGGTTCATGGAGGATCAACTGGATCAAAAAGCAAAGAGCTGTGAAAAGCATATGGCATTTATTTTTACTTCTGCAGCTGCTGATATATATATTATATTGAAGAGTGTATAAGACATATACATAGTTTATAGAAAAGCAATGACCTATCCATCCATTACCCAGCATAAGAATTAGAATAGAACCAGTGTTTTATACGTCTCCTGTGTGCCTCTCCTTGACTGCCTCTCCCTGTTTCACCCTCCTGACTTTTGGGTTAATTACTTCCTTGCTTTTATTTCTGATATTATCACCAGTCTATGTATCTGAAAATAATGTATAGATTAATTTTGAAACTTGGGCAGCTGTGTGAGGAAGGCACGATGTTAACACTATTACATGAAGGCTCCAAGAGAAGATGAATAGAGTGCAGTCTGAGTAATCGTGTAACTTCATCTTTATTGGATGTTCGTGAGTTTCCTTTGTAGGGCACAAGACAGGGTTAAGGTGCGGACCCTGCACTAGACTTCCTGTAGTAATGTGACCGAAAAGTGAGTGACTTTGTATATTCTGCTTTGGAACTCATTATACCCCACCTGCCGCTCTCAGCAGGGGGTCTAAGAGAAACACTTCTATGAAGCAAAATGAGTGTCTTAGTTGATTCAGGAAGAAGCAGGGCAGGGTAAAGAACAAGAAATTTATCAGCACATTGTCAAGACAAAGACCAGCTATGCATAAGGGTCAGGCTTACCTGTGTATTTTTGCTTTGGTAAAAGGTATGTAGGATTGCACTGGCATCTTACTAGTCACAACCGTAAGTATGTCTGTCTCTTTGAGGTGTACTGGTCCAAAGTCTACTGGGAGCCTTCTGAATCTGCTGCACAGCTGTCTTACTGAGACAACAGGTTTTGATTCCCTAAAACACCCCTCATTCTTTCTCCTGTGTTGGATGACTTATTTCCCATGTCTTCATCTTGTTTTGTTTTTTGTTTTTTTGTTTGTTTTAGTCTTCCTTTCTTTCTTTCTTTTTTTGGTTTGGGGGAGAACTTCTACTCCAGTAACTTCTTGAAAAAGGGTGAGAGGGAAGTATCCTTTTCAAGCTTGCATTTTTGAAAATATCTTTATATAACATCATATTAATTGATACTTTGTCTTGGTGTAGATTTCAGGTTAGATATAACTTTCAAAATGTTCAAGGCATTTTACTAAGACTGTTTGCTTCTAGTATTATTGAGAATCTTAAAGCCATCTCAGTACTGTGTTCTTTGTGTAAGTCTATTCTTTCCCTGCTCTTTTGCAGCTTATAGATGATTCTACTGCGCTGGGCACTCATTAGACCATTTATAGCTACAAATTCTTATCCATTTCCAGGAAATTTTCTTTAATTATTTTATTGATGATTTTCTCCCTCTGTTTTCTATCACTTCCCTTTTCAGAAGACCTATTATTTGGGTGCAGCCAACTAACTTTCTACTTCTCTATTTTCCATCTCTTATTTTCTCTCCTTTCTAGTATAGTCCCTTTTTTCATAACTCTTCTATTGAGAGTTCCATCTTATTTCCCTGTTTATGTGTTGCGTTTTCAAAAAATTATTTAATATTTTAATTTTTTGTATATTTCTGTTTGTTTCATGTCTGTATTATCTTATTTCTCTGATAATTGTTCCCTTTTTCTTTCTTTTTCTTCTTATTTTAGCATAATCTTTATTTCCTCCAAGTTGTTTTTATTCTGTCAACATGACAGAATATTTCTATATCTCTATATTTCATGTTCAAGTGTCTTCTCTAATTTAGAGGCTTTCCTTTAACTCTGATGTCTGGTCAACTTAATAGCATGTTCATGAGTAAGAATGGGATACTAAAAATGTTATATGAGCTTGCAGTTGCCTGTAGGTTATCAACTTTGAGCTCCTCTGTAGGAGAGCATTCAGTGTCTTTGGGACTTCCTTTTGCTCGTCACATTTCCCAGAAAATACACTCCCACTCTTGCTACTGTAGTACTAGAAGTCTACTAGAAGTACTAGAAGCTCTTGGGGAAAGAGCTGACTTGGGGTTTCATCAGTCAGCATTCTTGTGCATGACAATTGATTTCCTTTGTTTGGTATCCATTCTCTCAGTTGTACCTGGTATCCCCAAAGACACTCTTTCCCCCCTGCCCCTAGGAAATAAGCCTTAAGTATTTTATGGTATAGCAGAAATCTCCCAGTATCATGGGACTAGGGAGAATGGCAAGAAGTGATCTACCTGACTCTCAAATAGTTGCACCCAAACCTTCTTTCCTTTAACCTCTTCTTGCCCACCACCACCTCCCTTATAGTTTCAAAATTTCCTGGGACTAGTATTTTTTTTTTAAACTGCCTTGAGAATTCTGTGATATAACTTGTGCTGGTTCTAAGTTTTCCTCAATACTGACTTGGGGTTCGACTTTCTCAGTTCTACTAAGTTGATTCTTGCTCATCTGGTTTTCAGCCTCCAAATTTTGTTGCTTTTATCTCCTTTCCTGTTGCCCCCATTTATGTGGGCTTAAGACTTTACAAACAAAAATAACGTACCATATAATTTAGTAGTTTCGTGATGTAACAAAATTAATGCATGTGTTTAATTTGCTATGCTAACTCATGACTCAGTTGGCATAATTTTAATGTTAAGCTTTCACTCACTCAACAAATATTTCCTGTTCTCTATTAAGTAAAGGGTAACACTATCTTGCTTCCCTAAATTCTAGAGAATTACTTTCTATACTAGTAAGATGCCCTTTCCTTACTGAGAATAGTTGAGCTTTCTAGTACTAAAACTACTAGGTAAAAATAATAATTAGTTAATTGGGAAAAGCAGGTCAACTCTTTGTCTTAATTTCTTTCATAGTTCAGTGATTTCCCCCTCAGGTTAGCACCAGAATATGATACAGATTAAAATATTCTCTAAACTAATTAGTTCTGCTGCAGCCCTCCAATCAGAATACTGATTCTTCCTCCAACACTAACAGATTTGCTAAACCAGGGAGTTGTTCGAAATCACTCCCTGTGTCACCACTCCCACATTCAATCTTCACTGAGTTTGGATAATATTTAGCTCTTGAATACCCTCTGCACTTACTTTGTCAAATGACAACACTAGAACAGTTTTGTAGTGAGTTTGATGTCCTTTATTTAAGGGCAAACAATCCATGTGTTGGGGGAGTACGGTGCCTCATCAGGAGTGAAACACTGTTTCCTAGGGATATTGGGTAAGGGTGCATGTTTTAGAGCATTAGAGAAGACAATATGGAAACAGAGCATCGTTGGTTGGGAGGTCAGGGATCTCAGCATAAGGCTAGCAGATTCTATTATTTAGGGTAAGGTAAGCTAGCTAAAGCTGAGTTGGAAGATTATGACTGGTGTAGGTCAAGGTTCCTTGACAGTGAGGCATTTCTTGTAAGTGCAGGGTAACTGAGATTTAGATTTGTGGCAGGGCCAGGCCTCTGAGCCTGCTGCCATTTTGTGGATCCCCATGTACAAATTAGCTTTATCAGTTCCTTCTGCATTTTTCCTGTGCACATCCCTCAAATGCCTCCATTTACTTTCTGTCAGACTTAATTTTCTGAAATAAAAACATGACAATTTCACTTTCCTTTCTGATACTTCCAAATGAATCCTAACTGCTTTACTGAAGTCCAAACTCAGTGCATGGAGGGAGCTCAAGGATGCCCTCTTGAGCAAGTCTCTTGTCCTCCCTTTTCATTGTAGCCTTCCTGGCATGGGGCACTTCAGTAAGACGACAAAGATTCATGCATTTCCATGGCACACACCGAGCAACTTTGTGTTGTTATGTCTTTCTACATGCCTCTCCTCTGCTCAGAGCACACTATTTGCCCCTTCCCTTCTGGACACATCCTTCAAGAGCAAGTTGGGTGCGTCTGGGAATCCCTCACCAACCCTCCCAGAGCTGGGCTCCAACTTTTTTCTTCACCCATCCAGAGTATTCAGCCCCATTCTAGTATTGCAACCTAAGTTGACATGAGCTGCCTAAATTTCCATGCTGCGTTAGAGCTGCCCTATTTTTATATCCCACATGAACTGCATACTGTCTGACACACAGTAGAATGTTTTCTGCTATGATACTATTGAAATTGAGGGCTGCCAACAGATGAGGTTTTTTCCCCCTTAGGGGGATATTTTACCCACTTCTAAATTATTTAAGCCATTTTGATTTAAAATTCACTCACTGTGCTGGGATTAAAGGAACTTTGGTCTATGTCTAATTAACTTTTTTGGTACATAGTTTTGTCATTGTGATAGTTATTTCTTTTAGGTCTCTATAATTCAAATCTAAAATTTGTATTTTCCAGATAATCTCTTTGTCCTTTTCTGCTATCTGTTATCTGCTAGTTAAAGCTCATTCTCAGCAAGCTCTCACTAAGTCCGTCCATGATTTTAGCTAACAATTTCAAATATATTCCCTAAAGTAGTTGCATTACTAGATAGGACTCAGGACTCTGGATGCCTGAAAAGTCTCATAACCCCAAAGACTGAAACTTCCTAAGGAAGGGGGATTTTATAGTGTTTATTAGGATTTTTATTTTTAAAATCCTAATATTTATTTTATTTATTTATTTTATTATTTTATAATATTTATTTTATTAGGGGATTCTATAGTGTTTATTAGGTTATTGGACAAACCTATACCAGGTAACCTTCCCCTCTCACCACTTAATTGACCTTATAGCAATTAGGCCCTTAAAACCTATTAATATAGACCCTTGTCTCCAGCTCCTTTGGCTTTTTGTTATTTCAACCAGTGGCCCTGTGGATAAGATTTGGGTGAAAACAGTCAACTTAGACTCCCTTGAGATCTGTGGAATTGATATTTATATTAGTAAGTTTATTCAGAGAATGGCAAACATCAAACTGGTTACAGAGTAAAACAGGTAGGATCTCTCAGTAGGACAGGAATGCATGTGTGCTCAGAAAGATAGAAAAAAAAAAAAACAGTTGTTCTATCTGTGTAAGGAAAATCATCTCGGTGGAAATATGTTGTTTACATTTTTCATGTTGGCAAACTCCCTTCACAGCTACACCATGCATCAAACAGGGAAGGGAGAAGGGAAGCTCTTATTTAGCAATTTATTTATTTTTTGGTCCCTGATATGGGCAAGGAAGGTCCCTTGAGATGACTCATCTTGAGCAGAAAAGATCATAATAGCAATAATAACAACAATGCGTCAAAGATTCTCAAATACATCCGTGGTGGCAAAGTATGCTTTTCTAAAGACATTTACTTCTATTCCATCTCATTTGATCATTACGACAACCTCAGGAAGTACAAAAGGTGAGTATTAATATTACTGTTTTAGACATGATGATCCTGAGCCATGGAGGATATACAGTTATTTGTCCGGAATCACAGAGCTCCTTCTTAATGGAAACTTTGGAGCCAGACCCCAGGTTGTGGGAGAAAGGTTGTCACATAAATGGATTATATGTGCTGTGTGCACACAGAAATGCTGAGGACATGGAGGAAGCCCAACCTCCCTTTCCTTTAGAAGTCCAACTCAGTGACTCTGGAGATTTTCAGATTCATCTGGCATTTCTCAGAAGAAATTTCTTAGGAAGAGTTTCTTGACTGTCATGACCATCTTCGTCAGAAAAAAGTGGTGTATTCTTTTACCAGGTTAGCTGCTGGGCTTGTAAATTCTTAGAAATTAAGGATTTGTTTCATGGCCTTGGAGGAATTCTGAATCGTTCACTTTTTTCTCTATGCAAAGAAGAGCATTAAGAAGTGTTAGTGGCCTACCTCTTTGGGCCGTATGTCTGTTGACCTGGTATCCAAAGAATCCTGATGAAAGAAAAGGAAGGAAAACTGCTGTCCAGACTTCTAACTGTCATGGACTCACCTGCATTTGTTTTCCCATCAGTTTAGAGTCCTGAGTTATCTGAGTCATGGGGGTCTGGCACAAGCTCATTTAACAGAGAGGGAATTGAGATTCTGATCGCTGGTTACCTGGAGTCCAGAGGGCTAGTTGATCCCACAGGTGAGACTGAATCAAAAGAGTCAACGATAATAGTTTCTACCCACCATTTTCTTAGCCTCTGCTATGCCCGAAGAGTCAACGATAATAGTTTCTACCCATCATTTTCTTAGCCTCTGCTATGCCCTTGCTGCTGCGATATGTACTTATATATTTATTGTTTTTGTCTTTCATACTTATGAAACTGATGGCTACTATCCTCGTGTATCAGGGTAAGTTAGGCCAGCTTGATGTGTCAGAGTAATGCTACAATCTCAGGATAATTAACATAACACAGATTTATTTCTTGCTCATGCCTGAATCTAGTGTGGATTAGGGGGTAGCAGATAGATTTGGCAGGCGGTATCTTTTCTCACAGTCATTATAGAGCCAGACTGAGAGGACCTCCAACTTCTGGTAGACATTCAACATGGAGCACAGACCTCCGTATTTGCTAGGGCAAGAAGGGAGAACACACAGAAAACTCATACCCATCTCTATACTTGGACCCATAAGTGCTTCTTGTAAATTTTGTTCAAGGGTCCTTGGCCAGCTCGGTCATGCATACCAAAGGGCAAAAGTGCTGGGAAGTAACTATCTCCCTTGTCCTTCAGAAGAAAACAGATACAATCGAGCACAAGAGATGATTACTACCCTCATCTCCTCAGTCTCCATAGAGCAGTCAAAGTGGTACATTTGAAATAGAAATTTTACTATCTCACAACTCTGGTGGAAACTCTGTATTTCCTTCCCATCACCTTAAAATAAAACCCAACGTATTCTGTATGGCATGTAAATCCTTGGATAATCTGGCCCTTCCCATGCTCATGCCATTCTCCCCTTAACAGTCATTTCACTTTATCACATTTGCTTTCTTTCAGTTCTTGGATATCTCAAGGACTTTCTTTGCTCAGGGTCTTCCCAATGCTGTTTCCTCTCCTTGCTTTACCCTCTGCTTTCTCTCTGCTTGACTAATTCTTAGGCATCCTTCATGTTTCAGCTTCAGGGTCATCTTTGACCAACTGCAGTGTTCCATGTACATGTTCCATGTACATGGAGATCATGCCTCTTTTGCTCTCCCTTTTGTTCAGTGCATCCTACGGTGCCTGGCTCAAAGAAGAGAATAAATATTTGTGGAATGATTATACATAAGAATGTATGAATAGAATCGTCACATATAGAATACTATCCTTAGTCTTCAAAACTATAGTAATGTAGCCATAGCAGAAGAATCATTTAGAACAGTAACTTCGTATTTGAAGTCTTTAATAATGTCATTATGATAATGATGCCCATTTTCCAGTTAATAATTCCAAGTATTTAGAATTCACTACCAGTCTATTGTACACTGTCAGTGTATATTTTATTTTATTTTTTTAATATTAAAGTATGCAAGAGGGGTAGAAACCTAAGGTTTGAGTGACAGAGGGAATGTGGAACATATTTGTAGAGTAAGATACCACCAATTCAGCTTTTTTCATAGAACTGACAGAGTGACAATATTTTTCAAGTAAAAATTCAAATAGAGTCTGACAAAAGATTTTTGTGCCATTTACAAGTGTGGAGAACCATCTAATGAGAGTAGTTTTGACACCATTATATTGACATATCTGGGCCAATTTGATGATTTGGAAGGACAATGACATGGAATATATGTAATTAGAACTGTCATGGGAAATCTGAGACAGATGGTTTTCATCTAGTCAGAACTCAACAGAAGAAAGTCATTGGGAGTTTGGTGTGCCTATTTTTAAAAGGTTACTTTTTAAAAGTGGTATCAATTAAAAATATATACGTATGTATATCTATCTATCTATCATCTGTCTATCTATATATTTGATACCTGGAATGTTTTATGTAAAGTAGCAAATCCTTATTAAAAGCATTTTGGAGATTTCTTTAGTAGTAGTGGTCATGGTTTTAAAATTATTAAGAAAGTCATTTCATGGAAATAATTAAAGTAGAACTTCATATTGAGTTTCCTTAGCAATAGAGCATTCAGAAGGAGTCACACTAAATATTCCCCTGTCTCCTGCAGCCATCTCCTTAATGACATTTTTCAGCACATATTACACACTAAAATTGTTTATGATATTTTGTTATTGCTGACTTTGATTTAATTATATTGGGGCTTAAATGAAAAGGAGTTATAAATTGAGAAGCTTTACAAACACTTTGTTATATAACAGTTTTGTGGAAGGTCATCCAAACTTTTCCCTTATCTCTGAGTCTCCCCCTACCCACCACCCCACTTCAAAAGCCAGACATAGAATAGCATTGTCCAATCTCTTGTAAGTCCTCGCTGCAGAAACGATGATGGGCTGCTCTCAAAAATACCATCCTGGAACTTACAGATACCTTGCATCCTCTACATTTTGAGGGGTCAATACATTTTTTGAGAGTATAAAACACAAACACTTCTTGATGGAGTTCTTTGCCCACTTGGGAAATTGGTTCTGGTGGATGATGAGGCCGAGTCGTAGGTTTTCTCAGTCACATTATTATTATTATTATTATTATTATTATTATTATTATTATTATTGTACAGGAATCTAATTGGTGACCCCTCCTAAAACAGGTGACCTCTCCTAAAAAGTATTAGGCTAAAATTAGCCTGATACTCCCCGAATGTGCCCCAGTGGACTGGATTTGGGGGGTTGAATCTTGAGCATTGAGTATAGTGGTTTGTGTGAGGGTACAGGCAGGATGGTCAGCACTGGGAGGTTGCTTTCGTGGGCCTGACCTCTCCTTTCTGTGCCATCTGCCCCCCCCCCCGGAGTGGGGCTCCCTCCAACTGACAGGCACTCCACGTCCTCCTGCTTTCACACCCCTACCCCCTTTAAAACCTGCTTCTAGGAAAACACCTGGCAAACTCTTCTCAATATACAGATGAATCATCAGATTTTATATTCCAGCCTTCCTAAGGCATTTGAGAAAAGCAGAATGCTAAGCTTTAAAAATTCATCTTTGTCATTTATAATAAGAAATAAATGGAAACAATTTAACCACTGACATTTTGAGAATTAGTAAATTGTGGTGGCATGTGACAGTATGTTCCTTAGATGTTAAAATCACATGTACAAAGTATTTTGGTTTTTTTTTCCATATAAAACTATTAAAAATTTTAAACTTGTAGAATTTTAATGGCAAAACATACTTACGTCTTATGTTGAGCAAATGCAGCAGTCTGATGAAAAGCACAGTATGATGAAAAGTATTGAAAACATCACAGAAAAAGACTAAAAGTAAATAGTTGCCTTCGTGTCACAGGATCATGGTTACTAATTATTGAAAGTCCCTCTGTTATCTCTGCTGTAAGTGAAGGAAAATGTAAGTGTACAGAGAAGAAAGGGATGAATTGCCAATGGAAAATTTTTAGCAAGCAGTTGTGCTTGTGCGTGTGTCTACACCTTTCTGGATATCTTTATCAACTTCTGCCTACATCGCTTTTTGGTGGGAATAGTGTGCAAGTCTCCCAAGCCATGCTTGGGGAGAGCTTTCCTCCACAAGGATGCCTCTGGATGAGGCTCCTGGAGGTTTCCATCGGAATTTATGTAAGTCTTACCTAATACCTCCACACCTTAGGATTTCTGCTCCCCAGCATCCTCTCTACTGCTGAGATACGCAGTTTCTGGCCCTTTCCTCTCTCAGTATAGAGGAAGAAGCTTTGGCATCACACAACCTTCAGCTTGTGGTTGATTCCCAAGACTGCCAGCTGTATGACCCTGGGCTCTCTACCCTGGTCAGTAAACCATAGCTTCCTCATTGTAAAGTGTAATGAACGCTACTTTGTTCTAGTAGGATAAAAATGAGGAAAACCATGTTAAAAAACAAACCAAAAAAAACACCTTAGCGTAAGTTCCCAAAAAGGGATAGTTAACTTCTTTTCTCCTGACTCATTGTTGTGCCATGCTTTCAAGACTAAGCAGCCCGGTGTGCGGATTTTATCAAGAGTGGTGTCTACCTGTCATTTCTTAGAATGAGGTGGTTGCTTTTTGTTTGGTTTTTTTTTTTTTTTTTTTTTGAGTCTTTTTGGCTTTATTTCTTCTTCTCCAAACATGACTGAAACCTTGAATAAACAAAGTCCTGGCTTCATTCTATTAAGCCCTGGTTTTGCTCAAGAGAATAGTGGGGTTTTCTTTTCCAAGTTAATAGAATAAAATTTAAACTCTGTTTTCTCCACAAAGACTTGGTGAATTCTGCTAGAGGCTTTTTCCATTTCCTAATGAGACCTAAGGAGACCGTGGCATATTAATAACATTACTAAGTGTTAAAATTCACTTGTTACAAAAACAAAGGTTTCATTTTCTTACCGTTATCATTTTTCTTTTATGAAAATAATTCACTTAATTCACCTAACTTATCTTAAGAGGTGGTGCCATCTTGTTTTCAGTGCTCAGCCTGGTATAAATCTAAGCTCTTACCTAAATTGTCTTGCCGAGTTGCTAATTTCTGTTGTTCACAACACGCATATTGATAGCACCCACAATCTCTCTCAGCCCGGGAGCCATCGTTGACAGATACGCAGAAGACAGCTGCAGGTAAAAGGCAATCTACTCTCTCTCTTTCCAAGTAGATTTATTCCTTCATGGAAACCAGTTGAGGGTAAATATTTTTATCTTTGATATAATGCTTCACGCTGCCTCCTGGTGGTTGAACAGGATTAGATTTTTTTTTTTTTTTTTTCCTGTCCTTTGGAAATACTGCTCATGGCTCCTGTGGGCTGTGGGAGCAGGGAGTCGACGAAAAGATAAGGTCTCAAATCCCTTCGAACACTCCCCATACTTGCTCTGCTGCCAAGTCATTAAGCAAGGCAAACTCCTCTCCCATATGGGCTGTTAACTTTTATTTGTTCAGTGCTGCTCTTAAACATGGCTGGCTTGAACTCTAGTTTCTTCCTGGATTGAACAGAGAGTTCCCAGCATCTGCTTTGATTACAGCAAGGTGTGCTAGTTTGCTGGCCTGTCTCAGGGATATAGGTTGCTTCTTCTGGCCTCACTCATTCATGCATGAACTCATTTCTCTAATTCAGCAAATTTATTTTGACCACCTAGAATTCAACCATGCTAGGGGCAGGGGGTATATTACTGAATATAGCAGATAAAAAAATCAAACAAACAGAAAAACAGAACAAAACGTAAATCTTCATCTTTCTGGAAAGCTTGTTGTCTAGAAGGAAGATGGGTGGAGAGTTGGTATACTGTATAAATTTCTGTATATCGAATATATTAGAATGTGGCAAGTACTTTGAGAAAAAAATAGAATAGGGTAAGGAAGATGAGAAAATTCAAGTGGAGAGGTTTACAATTTTAAATAAATCAGCATGGTTTTTACTGAGAAGTGACATATGAGTCAAGAGTTGAAGGAGGTGAGAAAGAGAGCCAAAAATCCAATTGGGGAAAGAATGGTCCAGGCAATGTGGTAGGAAAAATCAAGATACACTTCTTAAAATGTTTTTTATATTCTTGCCCTCAAAGAGCCTATAATCTAGTATTGTAAACAGATCCAAAATAGGCAACTTCAATATACTGTGATTATTGATAAAACATAGAGCTAAGAATGCTATGTGATGCTAAGAATGGTACAGGGTCCGTATTAGGGTGCTTCCAGAATGCCACAGGAACATAAAAGAGATTTGGGGAGGGTAACAGTGCTAGTCATTTCTCTTTCAGCATTTGCTAAACGTGACTGGGTAGCACCTAGGCCAATAATTAGAGAAAAAGTAAGATTTGGAGGGTGGGGAAAATGGATCCCATTTTGTTTAGGATGGTCTGTATAAAACATCCCATTTTTATAGATTTTCTGTATTAAATAGCTTATTAAAGGACCTGAGAAGGTGTTAGTAAGGAAATTATTTTTAGTTTTGTGAAGTTCCAAAACATATCCATCAGTGGAATCCTGGGGAAAGGCTGCTGTAAATCAGTTCCTTGTACACAGTCAGATGAGACAGTGCTAGTCTGGATGTCGAGAGTATTCTGTGGCTGAGATAAGTCAACCCAAAGTCAGACATCCTCTCTTGGGTCCCCATTTTCTTCATCCATAAAATGAGAAATGTGTTCTACATGGCCTTTAAAGGCCCTGATAGCTCTGATCTGATTGAATCCATTGAAATTTTTTCTTGAGGCTATGTGGCAGGGCCCAACATAAACTGATGTATCCCATGGCCTTTATTCTGTAAGAATGTGTTTGTTGAGTAGTTATTCTGTGCTCTGTGCAGTTCTAGATTTTGGCACTGTAGTAATGAAAGGGATAGAGAACGCCCCTCTGGGAGTGTGCGGTCTATTAGAGGAGACAGATAACGTGAAGCATGCCCAAGGTAATTTCAGGGAATAATAGGTACTCTGAAGAAACAATAACAAACCACATGGTAAGGGAAGGGAGAGAGAGTAACTGAACATGAAGAGAAGAGCCGTGGTAGATTGGATAGTTAGGGGAAGTAACTGACAAGGCTTAACATTTGAGCTGAGACTTAAACTGTTAAGAAGGTGACAGTCATGCAGTAATCTGGGGGCCATGTTCCAGGCAAGAAGTTGATAGAATTAAAATTCCCGATGCAAAAAGAGTGCAATGAGTTTCAGGTTCAGAAAGAAAACGCAGCTGGAAGTCTGAGAAGAAAGAGAAGGGTGTGCCAGGGGCCTGTTTCCTATAGTAGTTCAGGCTTTGTGGGCCATACTGTCTTTATGATAACTACCCCATCACAGTATCCAAAGCAGAAACAGAACTTAGCATTGGGTGTGGTTGCATTCTGATAAAATGTTATTCACAGAAACGCCCAGGTCATAGGTAGGGGACCAGATCACATAGAGCCCTGTTGGTCGTTGGAAGGGACATCTGTTTCATTCTTAGTGCTGTGAGATTTTTGGGGTGTCCTGGCAGCATAGTGACGTGACCAATTTATACTGTAAAGGGCAGCACTAACGGTGTTTGGAGAATGGATTTTAGGGACAAGAGTGCAAGTAGGGATAAAAGGTCAAGTGATGGTTACAAAGGCACAGTGAATAGGATCCCTGCCCTCAGCAGCTCCCTATTTACATGGGAAGATGTGGCAGAATGAGAACCATTTCAGCCTATTCAAGGCTCTGAGAAGTCCTGCTGAAAAAATAAATTCTTTCAGCTTTGTTTATCACAGTGCTGGTGCATATTGTCAGTCTCCAAGGAGGGGCCATAGTTGTGTGTATGTGTGTGTGTGTGTCTAATTTGTCAATTGACAGAATGTTCTTTCATGTGTGCCGAGTAGCTGCTGGGGTTAGTTTTTTTTTTTTTTAATATTTTATTTATTTGACAGAGAGAAATCACAACTAGACAGAGAGGCAGGCAGGCAGAGAGGAGGTAGCTGGCTCCCTGTTGAGCAGAGAGCCCGATGTGGGGCTCAATTCCAGGACCCTGGGATGATGACCTGAGCCGAAGACAGAGGCTTTAACCCACTGAGCCACCCAGGTGTCCCAGGGGGGTTAGTTTTTATTACAGCATATAATGGGGAATTTTACATAGAGTGAAAACTGGGTATAAAAAATAAAATGTGGAGAATATTTGAATACCAGACCCAGTTTAACATTGTGACAGTATAACTTTGTTCTCTCTACTTAATCTATGTTTTATTCCCTCTTCATCCTGCTAGGAGTCCATAGTGACACTTAGTCATTTGTTAATTAATTCATTCATTCTTTTGTTCACTCATTCATTATAAGCTATTATGCATGGTCCTGGCCAGGTCACTGGTCACACAGGGGAAAAAAATATGACATACAGTCTTTCTTCTCCAGGAGCTTCTTGTCACAAAGAACTGCCTTAGAAATCCATCCATAGGGCGCCTGGGTGGCTCAATGGTTTAAGCTGCTGCCTTCGGCTCAGGTCATGATCTCGGGGTCCTGGGATCGAGTCCTGCATCGGGCTTTCTGCTCGGCAGAGAGCCTGCTTCCCTCTCTCTCTGCCTGCCTCTCTGCCTACTTGTGATCTCTCTCTGTCAAATAAATAAATAAATAAATAAATAAATAAATAAATAAGATCTCAAAAAAAAAAAAAAAAAAGAAATCCATCCATAAATGGTTTCAAGGATTCTTGCAGAGGCGAGGCTGCCTAAATCTTTGTTGATTGATGGAACAGACTCTAATGCTTAAGTAAAAGTTTGGGCCTGCATTGTCCAGTACGATAGCCACCAGCCAAATGTGGCATTAAGCCCTTGCAATGTGGATAGTGCAGACTGAGATGTGCTGTAAATATAAAATATACACTGGATTTTAAAGACTATAAAAAAATAATGGAGCCTACTAACAATTTAACAACTTTTATTACATGATAAAGTAATTGTATTTTGGATATATATAAGTGAAATGAAATATATTATTAAAATTGATCTCAACCCTGGGGCGCGTCGGTGGCTCAGTCTGCTAAGCCTCTGACTTTGGCTTGGGTCATGATCTCGAGGTCCTGGGATGGAGCCCCTTGTCAGGCTCCCTGCTCTGGGGGGAGTCTGCATCTCCCTCTCGCTCCGCTGCTCCCCCTGCATGTTCTTGCTCTCTCTCTCTATTAAATAAAGAATTTCTTAAAAAAATGAATCTCAACCCTTTAACTTTTAAAGTGTGGCTGCTAGAAAATTTAAAATGACACACATGGCCCACATTATGTTTCTGTCAGACACAGCTGGCCCAGATTGACCAAGCTGGATATCTGGTCTCACCGCTCCTTGCTTCTTAGAATGCCAGTAGGAACCAGTCCTAAGTAGAATGCCAGCGTGGAAGCAGAGTAGGAAACCTTCAGCCTCAGGCCGGTGGACAATTCAGTCACAGCAGGCATTCACCTCCTGAGAAGCCCTGGTCGAGATTCCCTACCTCACTCAGGGAGATGATAGAGGAGGGAAAACCTCCATTATTGAGATCAACAACAAATGTCTCACAAATGCCTTACATTATTTTTAATAACCTGTTGAGTACTTCTCATGCAGAGGATTTGGATAATGTGTGTGTGTGTGTGTGTGTGTGTGTGTGTGTGTGTGGACTTTCTGCGTAATCTTGCAGCAAGTGTATCAATTTATGTGACTCTTCATCTTGAGAAAAATAGTTCAAGTTTTACCTATTGCATAAAGTCCATTCTCTCTTCTTCAGTCCCTCATAGCGTTCATTTATCATTTAACACATATTAAGCCCAGCTGCTATAAACAACTCTTTATAGCCCAGCTGCTATGAACAACTTCTGCGAAACAGTTCTGATCTCACCTGCAAGAAAACTCAGTCCCGTCTTGGTTTTCTTTGTAGCTCAGCTATGAAGCAGATCCTTCCTATGCAAGACTCTCAATGAGCATCTTGTTTCTCTTGCTTCCACTTCATGACCTGGGACACCTGTGCCTTGTATTATGTATGAAAAATTCACAGATGAATTCCACGTGGAAGCGTGTTCTGGCTGGCGGACTCCTATTGGCGGTCTTTGTTTCTTTCTTCCACAGCAGTTGAAGACTTGTTTCCCCTGCCTCCACCCACACTAAATAGCACCGTGGTTCCATTCTTGAGAGTCAGAATTCAGTGCTACTCAGGCAGCCGAAGCCCTCTCAGTCTCCCTGCAGGATGCTCCAAGTACGGAAATGTTTTTCCAGCCGGATGATGTTGAATTTCCCCAGGACGGAGACTTCTGCCTCCAGCAAGAGTGGTCAAGTGTGCTGTTCAGCTTTCAACGGTTGGTGACGTCCCTCTCTCCTAAGGCAGAGCGTTCTAATTAGTCATTTGCCACCTCTGCGAGGTGTGTACCCTTAATGGAGGCTCAGCGTGTATCCACCGCCAAGATCAGAAGTAGAAAAGTCAGAGAAATGTTGTCTGGCTTAACCCTGTTTTCTTAATTAGAAAGGAAAGCAAAACACCCCGCTTTCTTGGCTAACAAAATGGAGAATGTAGTTGGGTTATAGGATTGGGAAATTGAAGATGTGATTTGTCTTTCGAGGCAAGTTCTTTCCCTCATCCTCAGACTTCTCACTAGGTGTGAGAGGCTCCTGTTCACTGGCTCTGGAAGGCTAAGGGATCTCATGGCAAAAGCACAGCTTTGAGAGTCAGACATGCCCCTAGTCCTGGCACCATCACACTATCTGAATGTATGGCCAGCCTTTGGGGATATAGGAGATAGAGGCACAGGGCCCCAGAAGAAGGTGTCCTGTTCTTTTTTTAAAATTAATTAATTAATTAATTAGACAGACAGAGATCACAAGTAGGCAGAGAGGCAGGCAGAGAGAGAGAGAGAGAGAGGAGGAAGTAGGCTCCCTGCTGAGCAGAGAGTCCGATGCGGGGCTTGATCCCAGGACCCTGGGATCATGACTTGAGCCAAAGACAGAGGCTTTAACCCACTGAGCCACCCAGGTGCCCTTGTTCTTGGGTTTTAATGCCTGGTGGCTACCATCCGGAAATTCTTAATATTTTTATCTTTGAATTTGTGTTTAGTCAGTGAAGTTTACTTGATCCCCGGAACATGCCTCTGCTCATTGGCCTTCTCCCCTCCCACCATGTCTCACCTCCCCAGGGAACCACTTTGTTGCCTCCTCACTCCTGGCCAGTGATAGCTGCTGTCCGCTCTGCTCCAGGGGCTTGGAGGCAGGTTGGGGCAGCGGGGGTACTGTGTTGAAAAAACTTGTCTGACATGCAAACTTATGGGTTGGATGCCAGGTTCCACGAGAGTCTGTATTTGCTCCCAAAGAGTACAACATTAAATACCCAATAGAATAAATACCATGATGAGTCAAGAGAGAGACCACAGAAGAAAAGAAAGAGCTTTTTATTGTGCTTTTTGAATAAGAGACCTACATTTTCATTTTACACTGGGCCCTGCAGATTTTGTAGCTGGCTTGGGCTGTGTGATTGTGGGGAAGTCCCTTAGCCATCTGGGCTTCTGTGTCTCAGGTGGATTTGGGGTATAATCAGAAAAGCACTAGGATGTGTGTGTTTATGGGGGTATATATTTGTTTAAATGAACTTATGCGTATAAACATATGCAGGTATACATATATGAGTCATATCTACATGTATAATAAAGATAAGAACCTTTAGAGATTATCCGACTTCTTTCCACCGTACTGGTATACCTTTACCAGCAGAGCAAGGTGTGGCCATCAGAACCCCAGGTTTTCTGAAGCTGTCACCATAGAAGAGAGTAGAAATGGGCCACTCAGCAAGAGATGTCACCTCTTTCAAGGAACACAGTCATTATCATGCATTGATCCAGCGGGACAAGAGAGCTGGTGACCACATTTGCTGACCTCTCTCTTCTCCTGTTCTCTCTCCTGCTGCTGTCTTCCTCCAGCAGAAATGGACCAGAAGCCACCCTGCAGGGATCACCATTGATACGGTCCACAGCGATCAGCCTCCTAGGGCCAGAGCAGGGTGGCAAGGTAGGCCAACAGGAGGCAGAGGGAGAATGGCCAGCTTGAGTTCAAATGGGTTCTTTGAAGATTGCATGAGATACAATTTGTAAAATACTTAATGACTCTAAACTACTATTGAACAGAAGCAGATATTTACTATTAGTTTTCCTATTACTTATCTCTTTGGAGAATCTGGAACAAAAGTTGAATTTAGGTAGCAGGATTAGTAGAGTGAGGAAAGTCATGCTGCTTCTTGAGTCTGCTCAGACTCAAGTCTGCTACCATCCTGCTCAGAAGTGGTGATGCTATTTTAAACCACAAAACAAATTTTGGTGATGTAACCTCAAAATCAGTCATACAGAGCTGGAGTGCATGGGACCATTTGGGTTCTAATCCTGCTCCAGACAGATTTCTGTAGAATAATTGAACAAGTCACTTACTTCTAACTCTCCCCTTGCTCATCTCTGAAATCAGCTGACTAATAACACACTAATTGTGGGGCTCAGGGAGATAGCAAGAAACTTCTTTTAAAACAAGCTCCTCTCCCTGGAACAGGCCTGGAGATCTAGGTTGATGAGTCTCTGAAGCAGAGACTTGTTTTTAATTATCTTCTACTTCACTTCTGAGCCTGTTTTTCAAGTGACGTTGAAAACTCATAGAATTGGTGGCTGTAGGGTCTTTTCATTCTGGAACCCGTGTGGAGAAGTGACCCGCAACAGGTATAATGAATCGACATCCTGTCTCTCCATTCCCAAATGTTCTATGGTACCAATGGCTTGTAATGTGGGAAGGAAAAGTTGAACTCATTTTTTTTTTTGGTGGCATGAATTTGAAAGCTTACTTTAAGAAAGAGGAGTTGCAATGAAAAACATCTTGTTTAGTTTTTTTTTTAAAATTAAATTAAATTTTTTCTTCAGTGTTCCAAAATTCATAGTTTAGGTTTTTAAAATACTCTGATGTAGCTTTAAAAGGGGGAACTGGGGAATACCTATTAGTCAAACGCACATAAAAAGTATAGAAATATAAATCAAAGCAAGTACCTTATGTGATTTTCTTACTGACTAAATTAATTTTGTGTTAGGTGCACATGATGAAGGAGAAGGGTTAGAAACACTTTGGGTTTTCAATTTGGATCACTGTTTTTGGCCTCCAGAGAACTTTTACTTCATGGTGTATACATTCATAAAAAGCCTGGGTCGATAGGGCAGAAGAAGCAGATCACTCTTGGTGGTCCAGATCCACTGACTGACTTCTTCGTCAGTGACATTGGCTGGGAGGGATCCAAGGGTGGGATGACACTCCACTTGGAGAGCCATTTGACGTGCTTAAGACCTGTGTCTGCGTATTTCACATGTTAGTCTGAGAGGAGGCTGCCACCTTAAAGCCTCAGTTTTAAGCCGACCATTAAAAACTGTGTGTGTGTAAACAGGAAGAGAGACGGCAAGGGTGGCTACCATGGTGCTTGTCAGAAACAGCTGGACTCATTCCTGTACGGGATACGCAAGGGCTCTTGGAGCTAGAAGGGCCAGTTGGAGATTATATCCCTGCAAAGCTCTCATTTTACACAGAAAGCAATAGCCCAGTGTGGTAGGTATTCTTAGGTGGCGTGCCAGGGATCCATCCAAGTTCTTTAGCATGATACAAAAAGACCTATGTGACCAGACTTGTTTTTAAGACACGGGTCAGACCACATTACATATTTGCCAGCTGTCGATGTAAGTTTCCTATAAATATTAGCACATTTAATTATCCTCACAACTCTATGAGACATATGTAAGTATTGTTCCTATTTTACAGATGAGAAAACTGAAGCACAAAGAGGTTAATGACTTTTCTCATAGCTAGCAAGACTTAAACTAGACATTTGCTTTCAGAGTCCATACCCATGACCCCTGGGACCTGCTGCCGGACACGTCCCTGGATTAGTCACAGGGCCTTCCCACCTCTGGGATCATACACAGGCGAGTCCTTCATCGTGAAGTGGTCCTTGCTCCTGCTTTTGCCTGGATATCTTTACTTATTATTTTATCATTATTACGACCTTATATTATTTTTAATAGACTTATTTTTTTTTAATTTTTTACTTTTATTTATTTATTTGACAGAGAGAAAGAAGGAGAAAGCACAAGTAAGTAGAGCTACAGGCAGAGGGAGAGGGAGAGGGAGAAACAGGCTCCCCACTGAGCAGGGAGCCTGATGTGAGGTTCGATTCCAGCACCCTGGGATCATGACCTGAGCCAAGGCAGATGCTTAACCAACTGAGCCACCCAGGCACCCATTATAGACTTTTTTTTTTAGAGTAGTTTTAGATCAAGAGCAAAATGGAGTAGAATACTGAGATTTCTGCTTGTCCCCCAACCCCCTTCACAGAGCCTCATCCATTATCAATATCACCTACCAAAGTGGTACATTTTTTATAACTGATGAACCTGTGTTGACACATCATTACCATCCGAAGTCCAGAGTTTACATTAGGGTTCACTCTCGGTGTTGTATGTTCTATTGGTTTGGACAAATACATTGTGGCTTGTCTCCACCACAGTATACAGAGTAGTTTCACTGTCCTAATTGTCCTCTGTGCTCTCCCTGTTTATTCCTTCCTCCCCACTAACCTGTGGAAACACTGATTTTTTTATGGTCTCCAATTTTTCCTTTTCTGGAACGTAGTGCAGTTGGAATCATGCGGATGTAGTCATTTGAGATTGGCTTCTTTCTCCTGATAACATACATGTAAGTTTTCTCTACATATTTTCATGGCTTGATAACTCATTTCTGTTTAGTGCTGAATAATATTTTATTCAGTTTATTTATCCATTCACTTTCCGAAGGGCATCTCCGTTGCTTCCAGGTTTTGCCAATTTCAAATAAAGGTGCTGGATACATCTCCATGTAGGTATTTGTGTGCCCTTTTGTGAGTGGACACCCAGGGGCATGATTGCTAGATCACATGATAAGAGTATGTTGAGTTTTGGAAGAAACTGCCGTGCTGTCTTCCAAAGTGGCAGTACCATTTTGCATTCATACCGGCAATGTATGAGAGTTCCTATTTCTCAACATCCCAGCCAACATTTGGTGGTGTCAGTGTTCTGGATTTTGTCCATTCTAATAAGTGCAGTGGTGTATTATTATTGGTTTAATTTGTATTTCTCTGATGAATCATGATATGGGGCATCTTTTTATATGCTTCTCTGCTCTATGTATATCTTCTTTGGTGAGGTGTCTGTTAAGGTCTTTGGCGCATTTTCTGTTCAGTTTATTATGAAGCGTTAAGAATTTTTTGTACGTTTTGGGTAAAAATCCCTTACCAGATGTGTCTTTTCAAGTACTGTCTCCCAGTCTGTGGCTTGGCTTCTGTTTAACTTTCAAGGCTTACTTCAAGTACTGCACAGGATCTTCCATAAACCAAAACTTTGTCTGAATTGGTTGCCATGACACATTATATCAGATTGAAATCCCCAATAAGTTTGTTTGTGTTCCCCAGTCAGGCCATGTACTCCTTGAAGCCAGAGAAAATATTTACCTTTGTGTCAGTTGCATCTGACCCGTGTAGATACTTGAAATGAAAGATGGTATGGATGGTCTTTCACGTCTGGCTCTGTCTCTTGGTTAGTAGAGAAATTATTTTATCTCTGAGTTTCTCTTTATAATAGAGATAAACAGGGTCCTTTCTTTAATACAACTATTGTGTATCAAATTAAATGATGATTATAAATGTGCAACCCCCGAATGTGTGTATTAGATGCAACTCTGTTAAGTCAGGCTGGTGTCATTGTAATGCCCACCCACCCACCCTGCCACCTCTGACTTTTCTAGCTTCATTTACCACTGGGACTCTTGTTCTCCACCAGAGATCTTCCCCTTTCATCACAGTTGTTTCAAAATCCACCTGTTCCAAGAAGCTGTCTTCACCTAAGTAGCTTGCTTTTGTCTCTCTTTATCTATGGGCGAAAACACACCCTCTGGTCACCATCTCTGGCACAGTCCCAACACTCCCCCTCAACCCCTAACTTTAAAAAATTGGCTGGATTTTTTTTCTCTCTCTCTCTTATGTCCTCACTGAGACTATACATCCTCGAGTGGTCAAGACTGATTTCTGGTCCGTTACTATATTCACAACTCCAGCAGAATGCCCCGTCTTCACCAGAGTAAATACTTCCAGAGCTCAAGTTAATTGGAATGAGTTCCTTTCCCAGGTGCTTTGCTGCCTCCTAGCGTTGTGGCCGGGCTGCGGGTTAAGCGCTTTCCTCTGAGCTCTAGCTCATTCTGCACCTTCTGGGTGGGTGATCTCCGTCGCAGACAGCAGACTGACCCTGAACTGATGCTGGGCACGGCTTCCTTCAGACTGCTGCTCTGCTGCCAGGGAGGGCGCTGTCATCTGCATCCGAGAATGGGTCCCTTCTGGCTGGCCCTTTTGCTTTTCCCTGTGCTATTTGTGGGACTTCTATGGGGTTTTCAGGGATGCCCTTTCCTCCCTCAAATGCCTCCCTTCTCCCCTTTCAGCCAGTCCCGGACCCAATAGTCCTTTGGAGGCTTTTATTTATTCTTTGATCTTAAGACTCCAGGGAAGCATGTGTTAATGTTCAGAGACTGTTAAGAAGAATTTTGCTTTGCCTCTTCCCATTATCCAGATTGTAAATACATTTCTGATCCTCCAAGAGAGATTTGAAAGGCACCTGCTCTGTGAGAAGGCAAGATGGGGGTCACTTTGTTGGGAAATAAAGCACAAGAAAGGGGAACCCGTGTAGATGATAGATTTGCCAGGCATCGTTTTTGGCTAAGTGTCCACAGAGATAACACAGTGGAAAGAACACAGGTTTCGGAGCGAACAGTGGATTCAGATCGCAGCTTCTTTAATCTTCAGCTCTGTGCATGTGTAAATGTCCCAGAACCTCAGTTTTGTTGCCAGTATGGGGAGGAGGCAGCAATGCATAGCCCTGAGGGGGTTATGAAAATGGAATGAGAGAATTTATGCAGAAGTAAATGGTAATGCATCAAGGCATTCTTGTTCCTTACATGCAAAGAGTGTTGCTTTTGTGGGAGTAGAGTGCATGGATTCCCATGGCAGAGTTAGTTCCTGCATTCCTCACCTTCCTTGTCTGAGTCTCTCCAAAGAGCACAGTTCCTGGCACTTATGTGTGTAACAATCTTTATTGAATGAATAAAATGCCTACAGTGAAAGATGCTGACATTTTTTTGGTGTGTGTTTTCACTGTACATTCTCCTAATTCTCAGAGTTTATCTCTAATATTTTAGAATTGGTGACTATTCGCCCCCTCCATTTGCACCCTAATTAAATAAACTTTTCCCTGTGTGTCACCTTTCCTTTGATTTTCCCATTCAAAGCATGATCCAGCCATCATCTCCTCCTGCTGCTAAGACCTTTCAGCAGCTCTCAGTCAAAGCTCCCAGATGCAGCTTTCATTGCGTGTGATGTTCTTTAATTTCACGTGTCTTATCTATAATCACATCAAGTCACTTATTTGTTAATAGGCTGTTTGGTGGCTTCACAGTTGGAATTACTGTACCTCACATTGCATTTCCACAAGGGCAGCCTTTATTCCGGTCTGCCTGAGCATCATTTGTCTTTTCCTCTTGCCAGGCTGAGCCCACTGTACCTCCCAAATCAGCTGTTCACTTCCCCCCCTGTGGTTGTCACTGATAATTTCCAGGTTAAATCTTATAAGTGAAAATTGGATCCACAGCTGGAGTTGAAACATAGCTCCTTAGAGTTATTACTACAGTCTGTTCCTGGGTAGGTGGAAAAGTTGAAGATGATAGATTTCCAGTGCCTAGGAATTATAATGCCTTCCACCGGATGGTAACCAGGGTGGGGATTGCTTCCCCCTGGGGAGAGCAATATTTGTACCTTTTCATTCTGGGTCTGTATCAGGGGGATTTAAGAGAGGTGAGTGATTTTCAGTAGTTTTCTGTCATTTTATGAGAGATGAGTTAGATAAAGTGATAATGTGGGCTGGACAGCAAATGAGTTATAAATGATTGACCAGCCATCTAGGCTGCCTGCTATCTCAGATAGAGAGAATCTTTTTTTCCAGAGCAGAGACATGCGGTTTCTTAGATTTAATCAGTAAAAGTAAGAGGGGATCAAAGAATAGTTTGTTCATGCAAACAGTATTTGTTTGAGGATTCCATGCTACCAAAGGCAAATCCATATCTTTGAATTATTGACTATTAATTAATTCAACAAATATTTATTAAGTACCTATCACTATTGTAGGATTGGGATTAAGAGATCTATAGAATACCTAATAGCCTATCATCATGGAGCTGGCCTTCTAATAAACAAGGCCAATAATAACAAGAAAACAGATAAATTAGATGATTTCCGATGTACTAGGAAGAACATAAAGCAGGGAGATATAATACCATCTTGGACTGGATGGCCAAGAAGAAGTTCTTATAGGAGGGCTGATGTTTGTGAATCCGCAAGTGGTGAGGTAATTTGATAGCTACTAATTTGATAGCTACTAAATTGGGACCAGGTGTGTTTCTTTTATCCCTATCCCATGCTTTTCTCTCTGACCTTTTTCAATTCCCAATAACCACCCAGAGATCAGGAACCCCAAAAGACTTTTCCTTAAAATTTCCGCAACATCCACTGAACCCCTAATAGAAGGTACCAGAACTTGCCCTATATGTAGAAGGTAGTAAGAATTGAACTCTGAGCTGCAAGGGAAACTGGGTTCTGCTCTGAACTATGACCAGGATTGAATCATCCTGGACACATTTGTCCCCTTTCTGGTCTTTAGTTCCTCATTCATAGAGTCAGTTGGGTGAGATGCTCTACGTAAGCTTCATAGGGAGGAGACAAATACAATCTTAAGCAAATAGTCTATGTGAGAAGAAAAAGGGAGAAGTTGGCATGAGGGATCAGAATGAGGCTGTCAGTGTTGCACCAGTCCTTTCAGCTTCTTCACAGTGGACCTGACCTGGTGGGTCCAGAGAGGGATCACCTCCTATACGATGCAGCAGACTACTGTCAAATAAGTAGTATGATGGCATAGCTTCAAATTACCTCCCTTCTTGTCCACCTCATGGCTTTAACAACTTCTCCCCACAACATGCACACCCTACGGTTAACTTGACTCTTCAAAGGTTTTGTTTTTTGGTTTTTGGCTTTTTTTTTTTTTTTTGACTCTTCAAAGGTTTTAAATCTACCTTATGGTTTGGACATCCTATGCCCTCTTGGATACTGGAGCATTCACATAAGTTTGCTTTTTCTGATTTATCTCTTTTCTGTCACTCTCAGGTGAAAGCAGTACAGATAGGAAAAAGGATTCAGAGAGGTGATATTAATAAAGAAAGGAGATGAGGTACAAGGAGCACAAATGGTGTCCGTGGACCGCTGCCCCTAGCCAGAAAGTTAATAAATATGATGGACCTGGCTATCATGGCTGAGAAAATGGAGGGAAAAGTACCAAGACAAATTAAGTCATTGTCAGTATTTCCTGGGATTTGTCCTCATATAGAACAGAGACTCTCAGATAATTTTTGACCTCATCTGGAGCATAGTATATAGTGTATAAACTATCGTGAATACACTTAGAGTATAGTAGCAGTGTGTTTCTATGTGCAGAGGACTCTAGCCTTGGACTGTCCATAGTGGTTCTTATTGGACATGTCAGCTTCCCTTGTTTGTGTCAGAAATCCAGATTGGTCAGTCCGAAAGTATTACATACCACGTACTATTCTCAGGAGTGAACAAGACCAGCAAAAATCCCTGCCTTCAAGGGGCTTAAATGTGGTGGGAGAGACAGGAAACAGGCAAATAGGTAAAAGCAAATAAATAGATGATCTCAGATATATTGATGAGTACCCTGAAGGATATAAAATAGATAATGTACATCTGTGTTGCTTTTGATCTCTGAGGGGTAGATTATTTGAGTTCATTCATTTAACACAGATTATTAAATACTTCTTATGCTCCAGGCCCTTATCTAGGATGAAGGGATTTATCACTGAATAAATTAAGCCACCTCATACTCAGAGAGCCTTCTTCTAGCAAGAAGAGACAACGTTAAAGTCAAAATATAATTACTATACAATAGGAATATAAATATTAAATAATTTATAGAATTGATATATAAGTACATTGTAATTATTCTTATTGTTTTGTTATACAGTAAGCATTGTGAATAAGTGTGGTTGTAACATGAAAGTTAAGAGAGCAGAGTCACTGAGGTTTTGAGAGCAGAGGACCCCAAGGAGAAGGGTTGGAACCATGAAGCTCTGAGATGGGATGGCATCCTCAAGACACGGGAGATGCCTTGTGTGACTGGATCACAGGGAAGCATGGATGGAATATGAGGTTTTTGGATAGAAAGTATGTCAATTCCGGGGAAAAGATGGAAAAGTTTGAAGGCAGGGGAGGACAGTGGTGAGATCCGACTCAGGGTTTAGAAAATTCTCTTTGGCAGCTATTGGAGCATCTACCTGGGGCAAGAAGGGGTCAGGAAGGTTGCTTAAGAGGCTGCTGCAGAGGTCTAGGGGAGAGGTGGTGGCTTGGATTAGGGCTTGGTGGAGAAATGGTGAGAAATATACATAATGCAGAGTTATGTGTCTGTGTTTACTGTGTCTGTGGTGGATGTGTATTGTATACATATAATGTAGACGTGGTAGTGTCATAGGTTGGGAAGGGAAGAAATACATTAAAGTTGTTTCCTGAGTTTGGCCAAAAGAGTTGGGTGGGTGTTGATGCCATTTACCAAGAGGGAGAACTTGTGGGTGGTGAGGAGCAAAGTTGGGACAGATTAATAGTTCAGTATATCAGCCTTTTCAAGTTTGACTTTTACAATGTACAGGTCGGGGTGTGAGGGACATGGACAGAAGACTAGACTTTTGAGGAGAGGGGCTGGCGTCTGGGAAGCATCAGTGTTAAGATGGTACTTCCCAGGGCAAGGATGAACCAGTTAAAGGAAGTGTATAAATAGGGAAAAGAAGGTATTTGAGGATCGAACTCTGAGACATTTTAGGATTTGGAGGTTGAAACTGAGTGAGTATCATATAGGAACATTCTAGATCCATGTTAAGTGATGCTGAGAAGTTAAGTAAGAGGACAGAGAAGTAAAGCATTTTTCTTGAGCAGAGTTATGGTTATTGGTGACTTTAAAGAGTCGTGAGGGGGACAAAAACCAACTGGAGTGAGTTGAGGAGGAAAAATGGAAATAAGAGGGTGTCAACAGATGGTATATAAAAGGTTTTTTTTTTTCACTTTTTTAAAAATAATTTTGCTGAGAAGTAGAGAGAAGAGCTATTTATTGGATCTCTACCCAAGGTCTAGAATTAAAATAGACTCTGAGGGATATGTAATGGTGATATAAGGGGGGCGCTGAATTCTGAGGCCTTTTCTTCTCTCACTGGAACTGGTCCCTACATTAGTCTGCAACACAATTTCTATAGCAAGAAGAAGAGTGGAAAAGTTCCTTCAGAATGCTGATGGGCTCAGTTTTCCTGGCTTGTCTTCTACTGAGAGCTAGTAAGCAAGATGTTTGCTTCCGAAGTGAAAGCTCATTTTCTTGACAGATGCTTCTCCACAGCCTTATAAAATAGAAGGTGGGCAGGAACATATTAATAACAAAGCATTTAATAAAGTGTCTTAATTGTGACTTGGGACACAGAAGAGGCAAATTGAAAGTAGGAGTAGATATTAATTTAACACAGACATCTCTCCATAAAAGTGACTCCAAGAGTCTGTAGATCCTACGTCTGCCCATCAGATTCTCATCCCTTCTCCTATTTAACAGTCAACGTGGAGGAACTAGCTTGTATATTCAGCTATTACAATGGGTGTGTGCTTCATACCCCTTTGCCTGGGAGGGAGTAAGGGATAGAAACCTAGTGGTCAGCCTTCTGTGAGTAGAAATGCATTAACTTTTATGTATTAAATGTATTAAAGAAAACATATTATCAAGCAAGGATATACCAAGTGGAATGAGGGGGAGGAGGGTATAGAGGGTCAGTCCTAGATTGTCTGAAAAATTGAAAGGAAAAATGCAGATAATTGCCAAGTATTGATCAGTTTGGGGCTCCTTCAGACCACAATTGTGAACTGGAGCTTTATCCCCAAGCTGAATCTTCTCATGGAGCTCTTCACATGGGGATGCACTTTTGATCTAGACTACGGTCTTAAATTCTGTTTCCAAATGTCCATTCTTCTCCCTTTGCCTATCCCTCAGCACCTGATCTAATTACAGGTGGGGAACCTCTTTCTTGGCCATCTTTTCCATCCTCCAGTTGGTGAATTAAAAAAATCTTGAGCATGGCTGGTCACAAAAGATTTGGGAACCACTTGCTATTCAGGAGTAGCTCAGAGAATAGTAAACTTCTCCATGCAGTATTTGTTGACCTCCCAAACCGATAGCCGATGCAAAGGCAGAATGAGGTAAAGCACCCTCAGCCACCTTGTGACTGGCTGGTAGGCCTTTGGAAGTCTTCTGCGCAGTAGATCACTTTAGGCCAACCAAAAAAAAAAAACTTAAAAAAAATTTACAACTATCTCCTGCCCCAATTTTGTACCAGATAAGTGTACCCTCTTTCTGGCCTCAGATGCACGAAACTTTTATCTGGCCTCAGGGCCTTTGCGCTTTTGTTCCCTCTACTCAAATGCTTTTCCCCAAGACCTATGCATAGTTAGTTTTTTCTCATCTACTGGCATCAATTTAAATGTCTCTGCCCAAAGAGATGGTCTCTAGAGGACAATCAGTTTAAAGCAATCCCACCCATGTCCCTTTGATTTCCTTTATAACCTCTATTTCAACATTTTTACTTCCTTGTTCATTTCTCTATCTCCCCCATCAGAACAGAAGCTCTTTCAGAGCTGGAATTTTCATCCTTCCTGCTGTATGCTCAGTGCCCGGCATAATGCTGGACACATGGTTGGTGGTAAGTGAATATATGTCAAATAAAATGGCAAATGTGAGCTCTGTGGAGAATATTACATGTTCCAAGATATACTTCAGAGATTTTCACTGACTTCTCCCATGCCATAAGCATCATGGGGGTAGGGACCACATGCTCTTCACATCACAGATGATAAATATTTGTGAAATCAGTGAATGATTCAAAATTACTTTGTGTCTAGTAATTCAGTATAGTCAGAAACATGTCTTGTGTCCAGAACATCAACCTATTCCGATGGGCACAGCTGAGTGTGGGAAGCAGAATAATGTCCCTTCCCCCAAAGATGTCCAGGCCCGCATCCCTGGAACCTGTGTAAGTTACTTACATGGCAAAAGGGACTTTGCAGATGTGATTAAGGTAAGGACCTCAACCATGGGAAGATTATCCTAGGTTTCACTTCTGGGGAATATATAATCACAAAGGGAATTAGGGAAGCAGGAAGGTCAGAGAAATAGAAGGAGGTGTGATAACAGAAGCAGAGGCCAGAGTGATGCAGGGGGGCTACAATCTGAGCCTCTGGAAACTGGAAAAGACAAGGAAACGAATGCTCCCTTAGACCTGTACCCCTGAAACAAATAATACATTATATGTTAATTAATTGAATTTAAATTAAAAAATCAAATTGAGACTAAAAAAAATTCTTGTAAATTATTTTTTTTTTAAAAAAAAAGCTTCCACAAGGAATAGAATTTACCAACACTTTGATGTTAGCTCTTTGAAATCCACTTTGGACTTCTAAACTCCAGAACTATGAGATAATAAAGTTGTGTTATTTTGAGTCACTAAGTGTGTGGTAATTTGTCAGAGCAGCAACAGGAAACAGATATACTTAACTCCTTACCTCAAACCCACGCTAGCTCTTTTCATCCTCTGTTCCCTATCAGGGAGATTCCCCAGTTGATACTGATGGCATGTCAAGGTAGGAGTTCTGGATTGTGGGATTATTTTACCAATCTCCGTGAATTGTGAGGAAGTAGATCAGAGGTTTGTGGAAGACCATCAGTGACTGAAGTTCGTAATGAGAGGGGATAGGGCTTAAGCAGTGACGGGATGTTATTCCTCTTCCAATTTGTTGAGGAACAAACTCCTATTCCTGGAAACTGACAGACACTGTCATGGATTATAAAAAGAAAGAAAAAGGTAAAAGGGAGGGAGAAAGGGAAGTAGGGAGGGAAGGAGAGAGGGAGACATGAAGGAAAGAAAGAAGAAGAAAATTGTGACAATACTATGTCTTTTTCTGATACATACTCTTCCTTGGCCTCGTCAAACCTGGACTTAACTCATGTGCCACTTGTAAATGCTGTAGAATGATTTCTTTAATTTATTTTTTAATGCAAACCTTATTCAATTCTGACATCAGAATGATGGGTTTTCTTTTGAGGATAAACTTTTGTCCCAGTGATTTAGAATACTGTGCAATTGACCTTAGAAATCATCTAATCAGGGTTGTGATTGACATTATGAAAAAGTTATTGCTGGTGAAGACAGAATGTATTGTGGAAGTTGGAAGGAAGAGGAGGACAGTGAAACAGGAGAATGAATTCAAGATTTTGCATATGTAATTAGAGGATACAGTAGTATTAACAGAAAAACCACAAACCTTGGAGTCAGAGGAATCATCTAGAACACGCATAAATGAGTTATGGCCCTCCAGCCATCAAAAAAGCTTTATGAAAACACAGCCTATGTATTCATTTCCATGTTGCCTGTGACTGTTTTTCTGCTCCAGTTGCACGGTTGGATAGCTGTGACTGACTGTGTGGCCAGCAATGCCTGAAATGTTTACTTTCTGCCCCTTTGCAGAAATTTGTGCTAACATGTTACCTAGAAGAATGTAATGCACGTTTGTCAGTGTGACAAAGTGTAAGATATGAGAACCCATCATAACTGTACCACTTACTAAGTTTGGGCGCATGGGTTGGTCTGTCAATCCCTCTGAGCTTTAGTTCCTCATCAATAAAATAAGATTAATAATTCCATCAAAATGTAAGTTCCAGGAGGGCAAGCATTTCATATTTTTACTCTTGTACTCTGGTATGTAACACCTTGCTGGTACTTGTAGGCATCAGTAGATTCTTCTCAAAGAAATTGTGATCTTACAGGACTGTCGTGAAGAATATAAATGATATGTGTAAATAATTTACCATAATTTCTGGTATATAGTGAACTGAAAAGAACTGGAACTAAATATTTAGATATACATGTTGAGAATATTCAGGTAGCAACATACAGTAGCTATTGAATGTATGGGAACTCAGGAAAAAAAGTTTGGGTCTGAAAATATAGACATGGATGTAATCTCAGAGGCAACTGACAAAATCACAAGAGGAGATGGGTTCTGGAGTCCAGGTGAACCCTGAAGCAGGGTTTGGGTAGAGTGCAAGCTATCTAAGGTTCCCATCATACCACATGCCTAGGTTCCTTAGGAGGACCTAGGGTATCAGGCTAACAGAATTCAAAGATTTTGAGGGGAGAAGCTATAGATTTAAGCTACTGTTAGGTTGGAAGCCTTCACTGGTAGACAGAGCATAGGTCCTCCTGGGTGGCTCAGTCAGTTAAGTGTCTGTCTTCGGCTCAGGTCATGATCCCAGAGTCCTGGGGTCGAGCTCCACATCAGGCTCCCTGCTAGGCGGAGAGCCTGCTTCTCCCTCTACCGCTCCCCTTGCTTGTGCTTTCTCGCTCTCTCTCTCTCTCTCAAATAAATAAATAAAATCTTAAAAAAAAAAAAGGCGAGACAGACCCACCGTTTATCTTCATAGGCTTAATACTGGCCCAGGATGAGAGAGAGTAGGGCCCAGTGATGGGGCGGGGTGAGGCTCTCTACAATGATGTTCCTGTGATCTCTCACCTGTCCTGTTTCTCTCCACCACCTCTTGCAAGCAAGCCTCAATCCTCAGATAGCCAAGCATTACGGGGTATGTAATATTTTACTAGGTTACTGATATAAGGTAATTAAGGGCTACACAGATCTTCCCATACTTCTAAAAGAAAAAGTATAGCTGATCACATGCTAATGCCAGTCCTCTATGGGGCCCCAAATAAATGGGTTTAGTGTTGAAAGGTGTTCATTTGATTAATCAGTCTTAACTACTTATCCTCACTGACTCTTTGGGGTGACTCAGGTCATGCTATCATTCACAAGCACCCCAACCCTCGTCTCCTGAGCAACATCTCTGGTCTCACAGCTCCCCAGCAGGGAATCCTAAGGAAGCCCTGGGCAGATCTGCAGCACCTCCTTTCTCCTGTCTTGAAGTTCCCACCAACCTAGACAAGCTCTGTCTGCTCTTCTGGGTCTCATGTGTTTCCTTACCAGCCACATGGGATCTGCCTCCCTACTGCCTCCTAAGCCCCTACCACCAACCACATTCCTGGCGTCTCGAATCAGATTCCAGATTCAGGTGTCTGCAGAAAATCTTAGCTCTCTTGCTGTCTGTAAGACCCTGGAACAAGGAGGAGGAGTACTTTCGCTTGTTTGTTTGCTTGCTTGCTTGCTTTAAGGAGAGAAAGGGTAGATGTCTTTCTCCGAGGTAAAACACAGGTGTGCACGCACGCGCATGTGCGCGTACACACACACACACACACACACACACCCTTTTTGCTGTAGATATGTCGTTCTTTTAGCACCCATTTCTCACTTTGAGACTACTCCTCCTCACTTCCAATTAGAGAAAAGGAGCTTTCCAGTTTGCTTTTAGAGAAGAAATAAATATTCTCCTTTAGCATCTATTCATCACTTGTGAGACAGGTTTTTTTTTCCTAATTAGAAGGAAGGAACTTCTAAGTCTATTTTAGAGGAGAAATAAATATTCTCCTTCCCAAAATGCATTTTCAGCCAAAATATGCAAGCTGGGGGAAAAGTTAGAAATTTTACTAAGTTTATCTTTATCAACTACCTTAGCTGCACCTGTTATAAATGGCCTCTGACATAAACCATTCTAGAAATTTTTGAGACTGCATTGAATCAACACTTTTTGACTACAGACTTAAAGCTATTTCATCACATGTGTATTACAGAGAGCTAGAAGAAGTTTAACTAAGAGCACAAAACTGTTTAACCTAGCGAGTAAATAATTTCAACTAGCAGAAGATAGAGCATTAGACTGGAGAAAAGAAACATACTCCACTCCTTGGGCTCTACATCATAGCACGATGAGAGTCAGCACTGGCTTGGCTTGGAAATTTAGTCATTAATGGACTTGACTAACCTTACAGGCACATGGTTAAGAGTGAGTTAGCTGGAAATCAGAGGACCATCTGTTTGAGATTCAGAGAAAACAAAAAATCTCACCTTCCACTTTAACTTGCCTTTTCTGTTTTGAAAGAAGCAGCCTCTAAATGTGTGTACTTTCACCGAGAACATTTACTGTTACTTGAATGTGTCCCTTCAATTCCAATCCATTCTGAAAGCGTCTTCCCTTCACTGGTCTGCTTTGTACATATTTATACCCAGTCTTCTCAAGCCCATCGGACTCCATCCCATGTGTGTTTCAATTATTTAATATCGGGATAGCATCTCCTGGGCAGCTAATTAAGTCTCAATAGATATACATTATTGAATCATATTGTTATTTATTCACCTAATAAATCAAGCCTTTTGGGGAGAGTAGATGCAATTCAAGAACTAGAAATGAGGAATAATGATGGCATAGATCATTTCTGAATCACTCTGGCCCATTTTACAGCCTGCAAAATACACGGAATTCCATAAAAGTGACAAACGACACAATATTGTAATAAATGGCTGTAGCTTGTGCATTGTGTTTCAGGGCTTCGGTTCATACTGAAGCTCTCTGTCAAAAGGGAGGGTGATGAATTAAGTATTGAAATCATACTCTGTAAAAAGGAATCCTATGTTTCCCATTTATCTTGATTTATTATGTGGCATCCTGTGCTTGAGTATATGTAACCTTTCCAAACTGAGTTGATTTAAGGAAAAAATTGTTACAAAGGAAAATTTGGTATGTTTGGAATTCTTTCTTTATTTCCCTGCTATATTTTTATAAGACTTGTAAATACTCCATGGACACTTAATCATACTAAAATTTTTTGAGTTGAATTCCTGGAAACATGCAATAACATTTACAGGGCTCATGAAAAATGAAAGTGCTGGGTCACAGTTAATATTACTGTTTCTCATTCAAATTCAGGTGTTTGCATATTAAAAATATAGAAACTTTTCAATTAAGTATTAAATATAAATTAAAAGAGCCACTCTGCTCTGAAGGGTGAATTTAGATTTCCAAAATTATGGATTGAAGAATGAATATGCTTTGAATTTATCCAAATTTCTGGAAGTTGAAGTGAAGGATCTACCACTGTCTTTATTATTGTAAAATCATAACTAGAGGAATAAACACAGACCAACAATATTATATTGATCCCTGCTATTTCTCCCCCCCCCCCTTAGCAGTAGGGCAACAAAATGATTAAGAAGAGGAGCAGCCCCAACTTTTACTTCATTGCTTCCTGAGGAGATTATTTGATTTTTTTCCCCTAGTCATAGAGCACTGACTTTATTTATTTATTTGTGTTTTCTTAAGTTTGCTTTGTGGCACCCTTCAGAAGACCGGGACCTATACAAGCTAGTCCGAACTTTAGTGTGAAAGTTGGTGGGGAGCAAAGTGAAGTAATTAAATGTATCCACTTTTCCTAGCGCCTGTCTGACATCACACCTTCTGCCTGCCCTCTGCTTATAAGCCTTTTCTTTGCTTTTACTTATTTATTTGACAGAGAGAGAGAGATCACAAGTAGGCAGAGAGGCAGGCAGAGAGAGAGAGGAAGGGAAGCAGGCTCCCCACCAAGCAGAGAGTCTGATGCGGGGCTCGATCCTAGGACCCTGAGATCATGACGTGAGCTGGAGGTAGAGACTTTAACCCACTGAGCCACCCAGATGCCCCTCTTTGCTATATTCTTGGAGCCTTACTCAGTTCGCTGACTGGTGGGACAGAGCTCTCAGCGGAATCTGCAGTGGATGGAGGGACAACTGGGTTCGGAATACAGAGACCTGAGGTGTGCTGCTTTCTCCTGCAGCCTCAGGCAATTCACTTTGTGCTGCTGTTTTTCCAGATGTGCAAATGGACCCAGTGCTTCTTCCTGCGAGGATTAAGTGGGGTACTATCTATAAAGTTTACCACACAGCTTTGAGGCGATAGTCTACTGTGAAGTGTTATTTTTTTAACACTCTTTCCCTCTTAACCTCCCAGCTAAAAGTGTAGATTAGACACTGTACTTTGGGCCCCTTGTCTAGACTATATAGATCCCATAATATACCATATTTTATTTTATTTTATTTTTTTTTTAAATATTTTTTATTTATTTGACAGAGAGAAATCACAACTAGGCAGAGAGGCAGGCAGAGAGAGAGGAGGAAGCAGTCTCCCTGCAGAGCAGAGAGCCTGATGTGGGGCTCGATCCCAGGACTCTGGGATCATGACCTGAGCTGAAGGCAGAGGCTTTAACCCACTGAGCCACCCAGGCGCCCCAATATACCATATTTTAAAAATTCTCACAACAGTGGCTCAGTGGGTTAAAGCCTGTGCCTTCGACTCAGGTCATGATCTCAGGGTCCTGGGATCGAGCCCCGCATCGGGTTCTCTGCTCAGCAGGGAGCCTGCTTCCTCCTCTCTCTCTGCCTGCCTCTCTGCCTACTTGTGATCTCTGTCTGTCAAATAAATAAATAAAATCTTAAAAATTCTCACAACAGCAGGAAGGCATATATATTCTCTTTTATTTATTTTTATTTGTATTCTCTTTATATTTATTATTTATATATTATATATAATATTTATTATATATTCTCTTTATATTTATTAATATATATAATGTATATTATTTATATTCTCTTTATTTAACTGATGATCAAAGTGACCCCCAGACAAGTTAAGGGGTCTGCAGGTCATGGAGAGAGTAGCAGTGTGGGACTCAAGCCCAGGGCCGTCTGAGTGTAAAACGCCTATTCTTCCCACTTACACTATATTGATCCTCACTAATGATTATTACTTATTTAGAAACCGTACCTTACACAACATAAAGTACTTAGCATAGTGCATGCCCTCATACCAGTTTTAAATGAATGAATCAATAATCGAGGACACAGATTTTGCTCTCAACATTCTGTGTTCTCCCTTGACACCAACACAGTGCCTTATACACAGTAGGCAGGAGGGAGGCAGAAAGGAAAAGCAGGGGAGAGATGAAATAGATGAAGGAAGCACGGTGATGGTGGAAAAATGAGAAAAAACAAAGAAGGGGAGGGAGAGAGAATTTCCCAGGAAATTCCCATTCCCTCCTTGAAAAACTTATACAAACATTTTACTGCTTTCAGGCTTTAGTGAATTGCTTTTGTTGTACTTAAGCTCAATGAAGAAGAGAGATAGAAGATTTTCACTTACAAGATAATCTTTCTCTCCTCTCACCCTTTAATAATTTCATTCAGTTTCAATCACTTAGAGTGGTGTGGACCATAGATGCTCTTATTGCCTTCAAGGAACATTGCATGGGTCTGAACGGTGTCGTACGAGTGATATACCAAGTGCATCTCAAGTGTAAATCTCCTCTGAGCTCCATAGGGCCTCATCTTGGAGTTGATAGCGGGAATGCGTGTAAGCTTTGGTGCAAGGGCTCATTTGTTTTGGTGCTCCTGGCTGGATTCGTGTTCCGCCAAGACGGGGGCCACTGTAGCGCCATCCTAACCATAGTTGACTGAGGAATAATGTTAGGTCTCGTGTATTCCTTTGTGTTGCAGCCACTGGTCTTCTCCTGTCGTCCTCAAAATGCCTAGTATAGTATGAGGCATGGAACATGTCCTCAGTAAATACTTATTGGATTGGATTGAATTGAATAAGTGGGGAGCAGTAGAGTCATAACTCTGTGTTACCACAGTGCCTGCCTGATCTAGTCTCTTGTTTTGTCCCCAGTACTTAGTCTTTTTATTCAGTCATGCAGACAAGCCACCCTCTCTGCATGGGGCTTCTTGAAATGGATTTTAGTTAAGTTTAGCACCAGTAACCATTAGGAAACCCACAATGTAGAGGTGCCTGGGTGGCTCAGTGAGTTAAGCCTTTGCCTTCGGCTCAGGTCATGATCACAGGGTCCTGGGATTGAGCCCCACATTGGGCTCTTTGCTCAGTGGGGAGCCTGCTTCCTCCTCTCTCTCTGCCTGCCTCTCTGCTTACTTTTGATCTCTCTCTCTCTGTCAAATAAATAAATAAAATCTTTAGAAAAAAATAAAAAGGAAACCAATAATGTAAACACATGTCTCCTCTGTACTTAGATTCTTTAGTGAGATCCCCCGTAGTTCTCTGAGAGGAGTGAAAGCAGCCATGAAAATCAGGGGGAGGAAAATGGAACTGCCCATACCTACTCTGGGTACGGGGCTTGGCATGATGAAATGTGATGTGTAAAATGTCCGACCCAGGCATCAGGAAGCCTGCATTCTAATCTCAGACCTGCCACCTATAAGCCTTGTGACTTCTTGGTATGTACTCTCATTTCCTCGTGCCATAGGATTCCTTATATTTAAAGTGGGTCAGCACTGTGCTGTGTACACATGGCTCACTCAACTTTCAGAGTGGTTACAATCATTTACTCATTGAACAAATATTTTTGAAGTGTTTTCTGTATACCAGGTACTTTTCCAGTTGCTAGGGATACAACGAAGGACGAAATGAACAAAAATAAAATATATTAGCCTTCACGGTAACAAAGGTAGACAACGTGTAAGAATAATGAATTTGTCATTTTTATAGTAATGAAAGCTAAGAAGAAAGATAAAACAGGGATAAATACAAAGAAAGAAAACAGTACAGGTTTTGTTACAGTTCTCAGGAGTGGGGATTTTTCCTCCCTCCCTTTCTTCCTTCTTTTTTCTCCCTCCCTCCTTCCTTCCCTTCTTTTCTTTTTTCCTTCCTCCTTTCTAGTCTCCTTTCTTTCCTTCCTTCCTTCCCTCCCTCCTTTCCCTCTTTCCTTCCCTGTTTTAGATAGCATGACAGGGAGATGATTCACTGAGAAGGTGATGTGGACAGAAAGTCCTGAGGGTGGTGATGGGGCAAGACATCTTAGTACTTGGAGGAAGAGTATTTTAGCCAGAGGGACAAGCAAGTGCAATGGGGCTGAGGCAGAATGAATGTGACAGGGTCTTTTATACTATGCAATGAAAGGTGAAAGTTATTTGGCATTATTACAGTAAATGGAAAAATCTTACTTTTAAAATGTTTTCCTATAGAAATAATTTTTGATGGACAGAATAGTTGCAAAGAGTGTACAAGGAGTTTCCATTTAGTGTTAACTCGCATTACCGTGGTGCATTTGTCCAAACTAAGAAAGTAACTTTATTCTTATTCTACCAGTTTTTCTATTAACATCCTTTTTCTGTTCCAGGATCTAATCCAGAATATGACATTACATTTAGGAGAGACAACATTTTACATGTAGGTATTGAACAAATGGCATTTTATGCCCTTGAACCATATGGCATTTGAAAGACGGCTGGCAAACACTAGTCAGGCCATTGAGTCTTCCTTAAGTGGGGTCAGACATGGTAGAAAGAACACTGGGCCGGTGGTCTGGAGACCTGGGTTCTTGTTTAACCTCTGCCACAACTGTGTCACCTTGGACAACTTTCTCTCTGGATTGAGACAGGCAACTCCTGCATGAAATATAGAAATTTAGGACTGATTTCTAAGACCACTCCAAGCTCTTAAATTCTGCTCTGGCATTATCATGGCACCGGTGTCTTCACATACAGAAACATAACAATCTTGGAACTGATTTCCCTAGTGCCAAGCAGGGATTTGTTGCAAAATCACATTGGGTTGAAAGAACTTTATATCTGCCTCTTCTCACACAACTCCCTCCCATCCTCCATCCACGCCCTCTCCCATCCCCCACACTTGTTCCACTCAGTAGGCGCTGAGGGCTAAGACCATCAATAAAAAAGGGACTCTTCTCAATGTTTTACTTGCCTTTCTCATAACACTCTTGTGAAGTACTATTTCCACGCCCTCCTTGGTTTGCCCATTAAGGTAGACAGAGTAAGGGCTCCCTAAAGGTGTTCTTGCTCTAATCCTCAGAGCCCGGGAATAACTCCTCTTTCATGGCCGAAGGGACTTTGCAGATGTGATAATGGTAAGGATCAGGAGATGGGGAGATCACCCTGCATCATCCAGGTGGACCTAATATAATCATAAAGGTCCTTGTAAAGGAGAGATTAGAAGTCAGAAGGGAGAGAAGAAGCTGTGCTGCTTGCTTGGAGAGGCAAGAAGAGGCCACCAACCCAGGAATGTAGGAGGCCCCAGGGACCTAGAAAAATGTAAGGAAACATACTTTTTACTGGAGCCTCCAGAAGGAATGCAGCCTCCAGACTGTAAAATTATAAATTTGTGGGTTTTTAAAAGCACTAAGTTTGTATTAATTTATTACATCAGCAGTAGGAAACTAATACACCCATGGAGGTTAAAATAATGTGTGCAAGATTGGGTAGCTGGCAGGTGTTGCAATCTAAATTCGAACCCAGGCAGTTTATATTCAGAACCTGAATGGATAGTTCCCAGGCTACGCTGCTTCAATGAAGCAATAAAGGGCCTTCCCCACAGGCTTTCCATGGAGCTTGAGGAACTGCACAGAGAATAACACAATGTTCAGTACAAACAAGTGGTATCCAGTGTTAGTGTTACTGCGAACCCAACCGTTTGCAGTACTGTTAGCTCCCTGCTCCTCCGTCCTGCACACTTCCCAACCAGTCCAGAACCTCCTTAAGCCTGAGTCCCACACTTCCGTGCTCAGTTCTGATCAGTCTGAGTCCTAAACCGGGGCAATAAGAATGACAGTGACAATAATAACCTCAATGCAATTGTATAGCAACAGAACTTTTGTGTTTTTAATGTAAGGATATAATTTATGTGTTTTTACAATATAAGGATAAGAGAAGTAGAAGGTAGTGTTATGTTTCTTAAAACTCCATGCAAGAAAGCACAGCTAAGTTTTTTTTTGTTGTTGTTGGTGGTGTTTTTTTGTTTTGTTTTGTTTTGTTTATTTGTTTATTTTCAGCGTAACAGTGTTCATTGTTTTTGCACCACACCCAGTGCTCCATGCAGTACTGCCCTCCCTATTACCCACCACCTGGTTCCTCAACCTCCCACTCCCCGCCCCTTCAAAACCCTCTGGTTGTTTTTCAGAGTCCATAGTCTCTCACGGTTCATCTCCCCTTCCAATTTCCCTCAACTCCCTCTCCTCTCCATCTCCCCATGTCCTCCGTGTTCTTTGTTATGCTCCACAAATAAGTGAGACCATATGATACCTGACTCTCTCTGTTTTTTTTGTTTTTAACGTGGCATTCAGCTGCGCTCTGTCATATGTGTTAGTAGTCTGGGGTAGGAAAAGTACCCCTAAGAAGGAAAGGACATGTGGTGTGTGGTCATAGAGTAACTGAGGCACAGAAGCCTGGTTTAGACGTGCTTTTACCATTGACTGAGTCTTTCAGAGTTACAGAAGATGAAAGCGTAGATTGTGATTGCTAATTCATCTTCTTCTCCCCTTGTTATTGGTATGAGGACGAGGTACAAGACAAATCCTGTGAGCATGGGGAAAGGCACCCATTTTTCTGTTTGCTCTACATTTGGGCTTAAATTGCTGCAAAGTCATTCCCTGGGGGAATTCTGGAGTAACTGTAGGTTACAGATAAATACTCCCCACTTTGCTTTCCACAACCTCAGCATTTTTAGCCCCATAAGAGATGCTCTGAACAAGCAAATGTGCTTTTAAGTTAGCTCTAAAATATGTCCCTATATGTGGGAACTATTTTTAAGACAACAGCGAGGACCTGACAGACTGATATTTGCTGAAATGCAAATTGCCTCACATCTCTTTTGACCTTGCCCCACTATGAGGCCCTATCAAGTTATCATTGTCCCCTGGGAAAACATATTTTGCATTCTGCTGTGCATTAGTGGTCCCCTGAAAGATACTGGCCACTTTTAAGCTATGTAATGGGGAAGACAAAGTGGGTGGCAGAAAAAAGAGATGGGGAAAGGAAAGGACCCCACAAATGAAAAGTAAACAAAAAAATGTAAAATGAAGCAAAAATGAAAGAGCAAAATGATAAAATAGAGTCATAAATAACACATACTATATGCACTCATATCCATCAATTAATCAATCATCTGTCATCTAGCAATGATGTATCTGTCAACAATCTATCATATACTAGCTGATTATGTATCTATGCATCCGTCATGTAGGAGGCTGGAGGAAGAATGGTTTATTTGAACTGAAGCAAATCAAAATAGGAAAAATAATCTTCATATTTCTTTTGTCAAATCGGGTGAATGTGCCAAGAAAGTGCAATTGGGTGTGGGATGTTTGTCTCCTTCTCTTCTTTACTCTAAGCCATCCCTCTCCCCTACCCTTTCTGTCCTCATCCAAGCCACGTGCTCGCTTGAAAACAGGATTATGAAAACTATTAAAATACTTGTGAGAAACTAGTTTTGTCACCAGAAGTTTCCAGGTGCAATCAAACCCTTTTCTTATCATAAACTGAAAAGCAAACTGTGGAATGAAGCCAGGAAACATGGAGTATTATAGCTTACTTAGAGTAACTGCAGATACTTTCTGTATCTCCAATGTCAGTACAATGGGAGACCCTTAAGTCCTACCAACATACTTCGAGGTGTTCAACCATCCAACTCGATGTTCAGATATATTTCAAAAGAATCCAACACAAAACATTTTAGTGAGTGACTTTGACAAAAGGGCCACAGGAAGGAGAATGATAAGGAAAGTTGAAACCATGCTATGAAGAATAGATGAAAGAATTAGAGATATTTAGATTAGAATAGGAAATACTCCTAGGGGCTGGGATCTATGAAATATATGCAGGGCTTTCATGGGCAGGAAAAACTGAATTTGTTCCATCCTGTTGTAGACTGGTAGTTCGGATACTTTTCATCAGGACTCATCTTAGTGGACAGTCCTTACACCCATGTAAAGGAGACTCCTAGCTGGACACTGCTTAGATAAGAAAGCTTTTGGGTAATGTGTAATCTCAGCCTTTTGTGTCATCCTACCCATTTCTCTCCCAATGGTATGCCATGTCATAGAGTTGGAGCACATGGGAAGGACAGTTGGAGGGAATCAGAGGGTAGTAGGTTACATCTCTACGGAAGAATGAACTTTCTAGTGATGAAATTTAATTGCTGATAATGAATTTAATTGCTTTGATAGGCACTGAGCTCTCTGTCACTCATAGCCCAAGGAGAAGTTTGATGACTTTCTGGTGGGAATGAGGCTATAATTTCCAAGTTTCCGATTTTATAATTCCAATTTTATAATTCTTGACAGAAGATATCAAATATGGCTTTAAAAAACCTTCGGATGAATAAGTGTTCAAGAAAAATAATGGATTGGGTGATTACTATGTGCAGTGTATTGTCATCTGAAAGGAAAGAGAAGCTCCATTTCAGGCCGAATATAGATTAAAGTGGGCACAAGAGCTATGCTGGACATGTGGCTCAAGAAATCAATGGAATATCAGGTACGCTCACACAGTCCTGAGAATGGAGAACAAGGATAGCATAATTTTTTATTTAAAAAAATTACAGATAAATTTTGTAGTAAAAAAAAGTGTGCATTTTTCCCACAAGGAAATTAGTTCTATTTATTTATTTATTTATTTGTTTATTTACAGCATAACAGTGTTCATTGTTTTTGCACCACACCCAGTGCTCCATGCAGTACGTGCCCTCCCTATTACCCACCACCTGGTTCCTCAACCTCTCACCCCCCTGCCCCTTCAAAACCCTCTGGTTGTTTTTCAGAGTCCATAGTCTCTCATGGTTCATCTCTCCTTCCAGTTTCCCTCAACTCCCTCTCCTCTCCATCTCCCCATGTCCTCCATGTTATTTGTTATGCTCCACAAATAAGTGAGACCATATGATACTTGACTCTCTCTGCTTGACTTATTTCGCTCAGCATAATCTCTTCCAGTCCCGTCCATGTTGCTACAAAAGTTGGGTATTCATCCTTTCTGATGGAGGCATAATACTCCATTGTGTATATGGACCACATCTTCCTTATCCATTCATCCGCTGAAGGGCATCTTGGTTCTTTCCACAGTTTGGCGACTGTAGCCATTGCTGCAATAAACATTGGGGTACAGATGACCCTTCTTTTCACTACATCTGTATCTTTGGGGTAAATACCCAGCAGTGCAATTGCAGGGTCATAGGGAAGCTCTATTCTTAATTTCTTCAGGAATCTCCACACTGTTCTCCAAAGTGGCTGCACTAACTTGCATTCCCACCAACAGTGGAAGAGGGTTCCCCTTTCTCCACATCCTCTCCAACACACGTTGTTTCCTGTCTTGCTAATTTTGGCCATTCTAACTGGTGTCAGGTGGTATCTCAATGTGGTTTTAATTTGAATCTCCCTGATGGCTAGTGATGATGAACATTTTTTCATGTGTCTGATAGCCATTTGTATGTCTTCACTGGAGAAGTGTCTGTTCATATCTTCTGCCCATTTTTTGATATGATTATCTGTTTTGTGTGTGTTGAGTTTGAGAAGTTCTTTATAGATCCTGGATATCAACCTTTTATCTGTACTGTCATTTGCAAATATCTTCTCCCGCAGAGATCAATGAGGTAGAAACGAGAGATACAGTAGAACGTATCAATGAAACTAGAAGCTGGTTTTTTGAAAGAATCAATAAGATCGATAAACCATTGGCCACACTAATCCAAAAGAAAAGAGAGAAAGCCCAAATTAATAAAATTATGAATGAAAAGGGAGAGATCACAACTAACACCAAGGAAATAGAAACAATTATCAGAAATTATTACCAACAGTTATATGCCAATAAGCTAAGGAACCTAGATGAAATGGATGCGTTCCTGGAAAACTACAAACTCCCAAAATTGAACCAGGAAGAAACTGACAACCTGAATAGACCGATATCTAGTAACGAGATTGAAGCAGTGATCAAAAACCTCCCAAAAAACAAGAGCCCAGGACCTGACGGATTCCCTGGGGAATTCTACCAAACTTTCAAAGAAGAAATAACCCCGATTCTCCTGAAGCTATTCCAAAAAATTGAAGCAGGAAGAAAACTTCCAGACTCTTTTTATGAAGCCAGCATTACCCTGATCCCCAAACCAGGCAAAGACCCTACCAAAAAGGAGAATTTCAGACCAATATCACTGATGAATATGGATGCAAAGATTCTCAACAAGATCCTAGCAAACAGGATCCAGCAGCACATTAAAAAGATTATCCACCATGACAAGGTGGGATTCATCCCTGGGTTATGAGGATGGTTCAACATTCGCAAATCAATCAATGTGATAGAACAAATCAATAAGAGAAGAAAGAAGAACCACATGGTCCTCTCAATTGATGCAGAAAAAGCATTTGACAAAATCCATCATCCGTTCCTGATGAAAACTCTTCAAAGTATAGGAATGGAGGGAACATTCCTGAACTTCATAAAATCTATCTATGAAAGACCCACAGCAAATATCATCCTCAATGGGAAAAAGCTTGCAGCCTTCCCGTTGAGATCAGGAACACGACAAGGATGCCCACTCTCACCACTCTTGTTCAACATCGTATTAGAAGTTCTAGCAACGGCAATCAGACAACAAAGAGAAATAAAAGGTATCCAAATTGGCAAGGAAGAAGTCAAACTCTCTCTCTTCGCAGATGACATGATTCTTTATATGGAAAACCCCAAAGACTCCACCCCCAAACTACTAGAACTCATACAGCAATTCAGTAACGTGGCAGGATACAAAGTCAATGTACAGAAATCAGTGGCTTTCTTATACACTAACAATGAAAATACAGAAAGGGAAATTAGAGAATCGATTCCATTTACTATAGCACCAAGAACCATAAGATATCTGGGAATAAACCTAACCAAAGAGGTAAAGGACCTGTACTCGAGGAACTACAGAACAGTCATGAAAGAAATTGAAGAAGACACAAAAAGATGGAAGACTGTTCCATGCTCTTGGATTGGAAGAATAAACATTGTTAAAATGTCTATACTGCCTAGAGAAATCTATACTTTTAATGCCATTCCGATAAAAATTCCACCAGTATTTTTCAAAGAGCTGGAGCAAATAATCCTAAAATTAGTTCTATTTAAATGCAGGTAGTGTACCAAGCACTTTAGGCACACAGCAGATTTTTTAAATTCTTATAACTACCCTGTGACGTGGGTTACTCATTAAAGAAGTGACAAAGCCAGGATTGGTAGGATGCTAGAGGAGGTTGTGTGTGTGTGTGTGTGTGTGTGTGTTTGTGTTGCCAATTCCCTACTGTGCCCCTACCTCTCTTTACACTTGTATTGATCACAGCATGTGGCACATTGTACGATTGTCACCACTTTCTTGACTCCGCTACTCCTTACTCTCACTGGTAGCAGCATACAGTTAGTGTTGCATAAATGTTTGTGAATAATTGTGTGCAAGGGAAAAGGGGCAGACCCAGAAGAACTAACTTGAGAAGGCAGAAGTGAAAAGGAGATCAGAAAAATGATTTTAGTGCCAATAACATTTATATCATCAAATGGTATAAAGATTGCTCTTTGGCCCACTGTGTGATCTAATAGATTGATTCACCACTAGCCACATGTGCCTAGTTAAATATAAATTAATTCTACTGAGATAAAATTGAAAATTTTATTTCCTTAGTCATTCTACACACAAGTGGCTTAGTTGGCTATGCTATTGGATAGTGTAGATCTAGAATATTTCTGTCACTGAAGAGAGCTCTGTAAAGATACACTGAAAGAGAACCAAAAAGCAATATTTCAGAAGAAATAAGAAGAAATTTTAAAAGACAAAAGTTCAAATTTTGTATGGATTAAAATATGGCAGGAAAAAAAGAGCAGGGATGAGGAAGAAGTACAATGGGAAGAGAGTCTTTGAAGAGGTACGATAAAATAAAGCAAAGCAAAAATACTTCAAAAGAAACATTAATATGAGGTGCCCCAAGCCTAGCGAGGCTTCCCTCACTACCCAGAAGTAGAGTGTTCCCACAGAATCTTTCCTAGACGTGATGGCATATAGTGAAGGAGCAATTACCATATCATAAAGCAAAAATCTTCTTCAGATTTCTTTGAGTTAGTGAAATCGGGTACTAATGTAAGTCTTTCATAAAAGGGAAATGGCAAAAGTTAATTTCTGGGTGGCGGGGGAAACCTGCAGTTCCTTAAATAATAGGGACCCTAGCATCCATCTGTCTTCCCCTCTTCCTTGGTTCGGGTCCACTTTCAATCCCACAGTCCTCTAGAATAATTACTTTCTTTCTGCCACCTCAGATCCTGAGTCCTCTTTTATGTTATCATACTTCTCAGCAACGATGCCAGCCTGCAACATCCCAGCCTTTTCCTCCTCATGCCTACACTTGCGCAGCCAAATGTGGCTGGAGAAAAGCCCATTATCATGCTGACTGGTTGCACATTAAAGTCCTGACGACTGAACTGATGTCTTTACCTTATGCCCACAGCACTAACATACAAGCACAGGGCATTTCTGTTGTCCATGCTCTCTCCCTCTTTGGGGTAATTCCTGCACCTGTGTCCATATGCTGTCCTCTCCCTTCTATTACTGTGGGTAAATTGTTCTCTGAGGCCAACCCCCTAACCAAGCACTGCCCCTCCTGACTTTTGTTCCTCAGCTACTCCAGAAATTGTCCCATTTCTCTCCTGTACCACCAGTTTATTTCTATTGATTATTACAAACATTCTGCAATTTCTTCCATCTTAAAAAAATTCTGTCTTCATCCTTTATCAGTTTTCCTTTTTAGAAAATCTGCTTGGAAAAATTGCTTATCTTTTCTGTCTCCACTTTCCTCATTCTCTCATGATACCAAGTTAATCCAGTTTTCTTTTATCCTCCTCCCCCCTCATGTGTCTCGTCAAGGAGCCAGTAACCACTATAATTAAATTTAATGACAATTCTTAACCCTCAGCTTATTTGATCAGGCAGCAACATTGGGTTCAGTGGATCAATTCTGTGAAACATCATTTTTTTTTTCCCATTTTACTTCCAGGACACCCAACTCTCCTGGTCTTTTATTTCATTGGTTATTACGTTTCAGTCTCTTCTCTCAGTCCTCATTCTCATGGCTTCCATTGCCTGCCTCTATCCTGTATCTCTCCCCAGCCCTCCAGACTCACATATCCTGCTGCCGCCTCTCCTTTCCACTCAGGCATCTAACAGCCATGCACATCCAAATGTCCTCTTGAAGCATCTTCACTCCTTCAGTTTATGGTGACTCCTCCAAAAGCCGGAGTCCGCTTCATCTCTTATCTGTCTCTCACATCCGACAGACACCCATCTGCAGATCCTATTGGCTCTATCCTCAAAATGTTCCTGTAGTCTGAACCCTTTTCACCACTTCCACCCTGCCTGCTCAGGTTTCAGCCGGCATTCTGTCTCATACACATTATTACAGACTCTTCCTGACAGTTCTCCTTGCTTCCGTGCTCTGTCTTTATGACTGTTCACCCGGCAGCCGTAACAATACTGTTAAAACAAGGTCAGATCATGGCTGGTGAAATTTCTCTGTTCATTAAGCTCTAAGGGCTCTCCTCTCACTCAGTGAAAACCAAAATCCTTACAGTGGCCTGCAAGACCTTACAAAACCCTCCCCCTCCCCCTCAATTCCAACACCTTTGTTATCTTATTATTCTCATCTTGTACTTCCTTCCCTTGTAGTTAGTCCAGTGTAGAGAAACTGACACCCTTGTTGTCCCTTGAACTTACCAGGCTTGCTGCTCTCAACTCAGGGCACTTGTCTTTTTTTTTTTTTTTTCCCCTGCCTGGAACATTCTTCACCTACATATTCACATACCTCATACACTTCAGATATTTATTAAAATGTTCCTTAGTATAGGATTCTGAGAGAAAAGAGACCAAATGCAATTTTTTTTCCCAAGGGACTCTGGTGAGTACAATAGGGATATATATATAGCTGTCAAAGAACTGAATTTATAGAAGAAAATCACTCAAAGACATGGTTTCCATTTAAAACTCATCATGGAGATTTTGAAAAATAGATTTTGAAAAATAGATGATCTTAGTTGAATGATGAGTTGTGACAAATCTTAAATCATTGCATTATATTATGGCATATATATCAAATGTATACAATGTAATACTATATAATATTATATACCATATTATACCATATAAATGTAGATTTTGAAAAATAGATATCTTAGTTGGATGATGAATTTGAATTGTAATAAAAATTAGGAATTTCTTCATATAAATAGGCTAACAGTCTGGAACAAATGCAACAAAACATGATGTAGGCCAGTAGACTTCGGGTAATTTTTTCTCTAGAAAAGAAAATAGGTTGTGAAATAGAAGACAAAATATCTATCGTTCTGTAATAATAACCAAAATCAATTCCTTGAAATCTCAGAGAGATTGTAGTGACAGGAAGAGGATAAATAAATTCCTCTTGGAACATGAAATGCTTAGAAATATAGGGAAACTGATCAGGCATCTCTACCCTATTCAGTCCATCCAGTGCTATGACATTAGCTTTTGGGGAAAAAGGAAAACCATAGCAAGTGATATAAATGTCTCTTGCTTCTTTTTAATGAGAAGAAAAAAGAAAATGAACACATGTTGAAAGGTTACAATGTGCCAGGCATTATGGCAAGATTTTAAAATGTGATAGTGGTCCAGTCACTTGGGTGGCTCAGTCAATTAAGCCTCTGCCTTTGGCTCAAGTCATGATCCCAAGGTCCTGGGTTTGAGCCACATGTGGTTTCTCTGCTCAGAGGGGGAGCCTGCTTCTCCCCTCTGTACCTCCCTCATCCCAGCTTATACATAGTCTCTCTCTCTCTTAGAAGTAAGCAATAGTCCTCAGAATGGTCCATGTGGTGGATGATGTTTTCTCCTCTTACAGATGAAGAAACTGAAGTTTTGGGGGTCCAGGTGAGATTATCATCATGCACTGTCCATTACAGAGCCTGTGCTCCTTCTCTTCCACCATCTTGAAGAATTTAAAGATAAGCTGAAAACATAGAAGTGGAAAGCATAATATTCAAGGAACAAATAAATGCATTTGTATGTTAGGAACTACAAAGATACGTTAAAAAATAAATAAATAAAGGAAAGATTAGGCTAATCTAAATAAAGTCATGACCTACATGCATGCCAGAGTGTAGAAGAAATAAAGAGAATGGTCCAAATTCATTCTTCCGTATGTGGCTGTCTAGTTATCATATGATTTCAATCATATGTGGAACATAAGGAATAGCATGGAGGACCACAGAGGAAGGGAAGGAAAACTGAATGGGAAGAAATCAGAGAGGCAGACAAACCATGAGAGACTCTGGGAACCAAACTGAGGGTTACAGAAAGGAAGGGAGGGTGGGGGAATGGTGTAACTGGGTGATGGGTATTAAGGAGGGTACGTGTGGCGATGAGCACTGGGTGTTATATGCAACTAATAAATCATTGAACACTACATCAAAAACTAATGATGTACTATATGCTGGCTAATTGACCATCATCATCACCAAGAAATAAAGAGAGGCGCTAATAGGATTACTTGATGAAGAGGGGATTTGGAAAGATGATCCTGAAAGAACAACTGTGACTAATGGAGAAGTTCTTCATAGGTTAGTTTAGGGAACAAGAAAGTGCAGGGAGAAGAGCAAGAACATGGTCAAAAGCTAGCAGAGAAACAAAAAAATAATCCACAAGCAGGCTTCTCAGATCAGGAAAATAAGATTATGCATGGCCTCTTGGAAACGGAAGCTGTTCTTGGGCCTGCCAACCTAGTTTTTGAGTGCTAAGGGAGTTTTGAGGGCTGCTAGGAAAACGGTCTTTATCATCTTGGACCACCACCTGGGGGAAAAGCAGACTCCCAGATGGAAGGAATGCAACGAATAATTCTTGACTGACTGATGGTGTCATAAGTGGTGAGACAGAGGATAAGGAATAACTGATACTAACTACAGAGTTGCAGGATTTGTTTCAGGAGCCTGCTGTGAAGCTAACGTTCCTCAAAGTCGCTGGAAGGAGATGACCCTTTGCTAGAGAAATCTCTTTTCCAAGCGGTGGAGGCATCAAAGAATGATTATTTCATTTGTTTATGTAGCACCGAGAAGAAAAGCATGACAAGTGCCTAGAGGTGGTGGAGAAGAAACTGATGAAAGGGTGAGGCAGTTTACTCCCAGTGGGCCCAGATGCCAAGCTTAACGCACTGATGAGGAAGGGATGTGAGTCCCGGGGCCGTTTTAGGCCAAGGACAGTAGTGTCTGTAGGAAACATCAGACAGAAGAGAACTATCCGTATATATGTGTACTTGACCCCACGGGGTTACGGACATTGATCCACATACAGCTTTGACTCCCCCCAAATTTAACTACAATAGCCTTACTATTGATCAGAAGTGAATGAACACATATTTTGTTTGTTGTATATATCGTATACTGTATTCTTACAATAAAGCAAGCTAAAGAAAATGTTAGTGAGGATATAATAAAGGAAGAGAAAATGCAGTTATAGTACTATGATGCCTTTTTTTTTTAAGATTTTATTTATTTGAGAGAGGATAAGAGTAAGCACATGCAGGGGAAGGAGCTAAGGGGAAAGAGAGGGAGGGGGAAAGGTTCGCAAGCAGATTCCATGCTGAGCACGGAGCCCGACCTCATAATCCTGAGCTCATGACCCGAGCCAAACCCAAGAGTGGGATGCTTGACTGACTGAGCCACCCAGGTGGCCCTGTGCATATTTATTTAAACAACAACAAAAAAACCCTTGTATAGGTGGACCCATGCAGTTCAAACTCATGTTGTTCTAAGGTCAGGGGTGTGTGTGTGTGTGTGTGTGTGTAAATTGAAGAGAGGGGTTAATACTTGTTAATCCCCTACAGTATGCTATTTCCTTCACTTGTATTATTTTATTTGTTCTTCATTGTGAATCTGTGAATATTATACCCCTGAGACTGATGGAGTATTCATGTTTTGCTCAAAGTTACAGTGCTCGTACACTCATAAAACCTGAACATCTGAATCCAAGCCCGGCCAGCTGACTGATTTACTGTCCCTACTCCTTCCACTGGGCCAGACTGCCTTCAGATGACAGGCTGAAAGAAGAAGGCGGGAAGAAGGGCAAGAAAAGTTGAAGAATGTCAGAGATGAATAATAGCACAGTAACAGATAAGCTGGTGGTTGTGATATTAAAAGCATCAGTAAAATTTTTTGGCATATAGACTAACAGGGTTAAAGTAGAAATTTCTACTGGTTACAGCCAGTGTGGTGTTTTTAGAGGGAGAGCTGCCAGTGCTAGGATGGATGTGGTAGCCAGATACCAAAGTCCTATCAGTAAAGAAATGGCATGTTCCATGGGTTTAAATGGAAAGTTTTAATGAATGGACTGCTACTCTGGTGCAGAAAGAGTTAAAGGCTAATGAAACTTCCAGGGGTGAGCAAGAGGGCAAGTCTCCCAATTTTTGAAGGAATGGAGGTATTAGAAAAACAATATTTCATTTGTTTATGTCACTACCCCTGGTCCTGAAAAAGGGAGGGGAAGGAATGGTATTACTGGAATTTGTCATCTCTGGAATTGGGTAAGAGCTATTGCTTTAAGACAGGTGTTTCTGGAAAGAAGCTATAGTATTAGAAGAACACAAATACCGCTAAAAACATAACTAGGCACCGAGGGACCTAGAGACAGAGAGGATCAATACTCCTGCCTCTCTTTGCTTCAACCCTATGATCTGCCATCAGGACAAGATGGCTTGTATAAACAGTCCATAGAGATGCCCCTTTTGGGGCATAGAACAAGGTAGAAAGAGTGGAAAAGAAGAAAAGCCTACAAAGGGGCTTTAGTATCATGCACGAGCTAACGAGCACACCTACTGTCCCGGAACTGTCCCGGAGCCACCCCAAATAAAACAACACTAAATAAAAACAAAGCACCTGCTCTGCAAATGTGGACTCAAGACATGGCCTTTGGCAATGTCTTTCCGACAAAATTACTATCTCTAAGCCATCCTACATAGAAATTCTTCAGCCACCAATGGGTAGGGGAAAATGCTTTTCCCAGAGAGAGGTGAGAAGAGAAAACAGCACAAGTAATTGTCTGACTTAAGTAAGAGAGAGTCAGGATGGCAAAGCTAATGGGGATGCTATGGTTAAGGGAGCATAGAAATTAAGAGGAAGAACAGGTCAGTTAATGTTACAGGAAAAAGTTTTAATGGCACATTATTAAGACAGAAGTGAAGGAACAAATCATGATCCCCCAAATCATGATCTGGGGATAAAGTCTCTGGGGCTGCAGAAAGGTGATGTTCATATTCTTTCTCCCTGGCCTCTACAGCAGCATTCGACACTGAGTTAGATCAAAGGTCTGGAAAAAGTGAGCAGCATTAACTCATTTATACTTCATAATAGCCTACTGGAAGAAGTTTCATTATCCCCACTTTATAAAATGGCAGAGTTAAATCATTGCCCAAGAACACGTACGTATTAATAGGTAAAGCTAGAGACCAACCTTCCACAATCAAGTCCCTTGAGTAATCGATCTATCTACAGAGAATATCAGAAGACGTCTCTGTCCAGTATAGGGACTGAAGCCATGCTGGGTCAATATCCCACGCCTGAGGGACCAGTTGGGCACATCAGTTTTCAACAAGTTACTATAAACAGAGCGTCCATCCAATGGCTACCGGATGATGCAGGGTTCTCTTTTGGCATACTTTCCTAAAAATCCATGACAATACACTCTCGGACATGTCTCCATTCCTACAGTAACAGGCATGATTGCAACTGTATTAGTTTGCTGGGGCTTCCTGAACAAAGAACCCCAAACAGGTGGCTTCTGCAACAGAAATGTGTTGCCTTGCAGTTCTGGAGGCTTGAGGTATCAGATTGAGGTGTTGGCTGTGTTGGTTCTTTTTGAGGTAGGGGTAATCTGTTCCATGCTTTTCCCTAGCTTCTCATGGTTTGTTGACAGTCTTTGTTGTTTCTTAACTCGAGAAAATATTGACCTGATCTCTCTCTGCCTTTCTCTTCACGTGTCATTCCCCCTGTGTGCCCATCTCTGTGTTCACATTTCTACTTTTTAGGAGGACACAGGTCATATGGGATTCGAGTCCACCTTAATGACCTCCTTTCACCTACTTACATTAGCAATGATCCTAATTGCAAATAGGGTAACATTCTGAAGTGCTGGGGTTTAGGATTTCAACATATGAATTGAGGGGGCTATCGGGCAACCCATAAAGGCAACTTATAGATGTGTCAGCAAGGTTTTTGTTTGTTTGTTTTTAGATTTTTGAAAAAAATTTGACAGAGAGATCATAAGTAGGCAGAGAAGCAGACAGAGAGGGAGCAGGTCTCCCCGCTGAGCAGAGAGCCTGATGCGGAGCTCGATCCCATGACCCTGAGATCATGACCCGAGCCGAAGGCAGAGGCTTAACCCTGGGTGAGCCACCCAGCCGTCCCATGTCAGCAAGTTTTGAGAATTTGTAATGCTTCATAATGTGGAAGATCTAAAAGAGAAAATGCAGATGAAAAGAAAACAGTGGGCATTTAGAATATTACTCATAAGAACTGTGAGAGCTGATACTTGTACAAATGGAGTTGGCTTTGGTGCTGAAAAATCAATTATATGAAAATGTGTAATGTGCAGATACATTTTATAATAACCTCTGTGAATGAAATGAGATACCATATGTGATGGCACTTTGCAAGCTGTGTGCTCTTCAAATTAAAGCATTAATTTTATTGCCATTACTATGTTTTTATTTATATAGGTAGCTTACACTGTTACGCTGAACACTTCTCACTTATATGGTCCATTTCTTTTTACTTCAGTTACATCCTTGATTAGTAGCATATATGTCTCTTTCCTCCTAGGAAACTGAGCCCCTTTGTATTTTTCCCTTCTTTATTCTAAAACGTCTTTCCCTATTCTCATTTAAAGGCAGAAAAAAGTTTTGGCACTGGGTTGTTCAAATGGCCAACTCTAACTAAACACCAATAAGCTCATCAACATAAGGAAGTTAAATTGTCAGCACAATCAACACACTGACTGCAAACTAGTTCACATACTGACCCGTTAAAAACTGAGAAAAATGAGGCACCTGGGTGGCTCAGTCCTTAAGCGTCTGGCTTCGGCTCAGGTCATGATCCTAGGGCTTCGGGCTTCCTGCTCAGCAGGGAGCCTGCTTCTCCTTCTCCTATTTCCCTTGCTTGTGTTCCCTCCTTTGCTATCTCTCTCTCTGTCAAATAAATAAATAAATCTTGAAAAAAATTTGAGAAAACTGTCTTGGGTGCTTTGGTCACATTTAGCTAATGCCTGCAATGACTTCTGGTTCGCTCTTTGTCTACTATCATGAATTTTCCTTTTCAGTCATAACCTGCTCCCAGACTGATATGTATCTAATACCCTTCTATTTAATTAATGTCTCTGTATAAAATTAAAGAAAGAGAGAGAAAATGTATTATTGGGTGTCTGCATGTAACTTGGAACTCAAATATGAAAACTATTCCTTTGATTTATGTAAAATGAAAATTGTAGCTAATACAGGCCTTATCACTTGAACTTTTCTTGGCTGTTGCCTTCCCCTCTAAGTTACTCTCGAATCTGGCCACTCTGCCCTGAGACTCTGGTAATTTACAGTGTAGTTCATTCATGCAGGGTATATCAAGTGTCCGTCACATATCGTGTGTTGTGCTAGGAGCTATAGCAAAGATGAGGCTACTTGCTAAGTTTAGGATTTAGTGGATTTAATGTTACTGTTTTGATTAATGACCAAGCACGCAGGTTGCTGATAGGCAGTCCTCTGAGGTTTCAAGAAGGAGCCGACGTGACCTTTGCACCCTTGGGCTGAGGCGGGAGCCCCTCTCTCCTGAGGGAGCAGAATTGACTGCTCAGCACCCACAGCTCAGTGGCTTGTTCTTTGCTTTGCCACAGTCTTGACTCTCATTAATTTTTAATTTCCTGAATTTTATAAGGGGAAGTAATGTACTATAATGACAATCACTGCAAGTCTTAAAGTGCGTCTCTCCAAAAATGCCACATCTCGTTTCCCCACGTAAAATATAATCTAGATTAGGGGTTTAGAAATACGAGTCTCGACATTCTCAGCCCCTGAGAGAGCCCTCCGCACCCTTGCTCTGCTTTCTGAACTTTCTACAGAATCTATAGTATAATCTCACCAACCAAACATCAAATTATTTCTCATGCAGCTGTGTAAGAGCTGGCATACGTGGAAAGGGACTTAACAAAAATAGGAATAAAACCTGGCTGCTATCTTTAAGGAGTTTATAATCTAGTTGGGGAAATGAGACAGGTTTCTTTTCTTGGCACCAACACAAGTCAAGAAAGCGGAGGATGATAAGTAACAAATGAATAGCTCTCCCTGTGCCTGATTCATTACCAGGAGTCTTCAGAGCCAGGCTACATCGGGCCACAAAAATACCTTTTTTCCTAGAGCCATAGAATGAGGGGTCTTTAAGTAGGCCACCTGACAGAGTGGACTTATCAGTCTAGAAGCAGGGGTGACAAGGACACAGGAAGCAGCCTTTTTGCAATTGGAATGTGAATTTGTTTTCCAAAAGGCTTTCATTAACAAAATTATGTGCAGTGAAAGGGCAATGATGGAAAGCACCTACTTCCTTCCCTTGTGGGTTAGATAACATTTATGAGCTTTGAATTTCTAGGGAACTTGAAGATGCTCAAACCGGGCAAAGATGGAGATTAAAATCACCTTTGATGATGACGGAAAGTAGTGTTACCATTGAGGCCTCGGTCCTCTTGCTGGCCAACGCAAATGTATTTTCTCCATTTAAAAGGATTTCCTTCTGGCTCCCACCTTCCCCCGGCACTTGGTCGTGATGGGGTTCAGTTTGACTGATTAATTTTAGTTCTTCTGCTTCACACGAGGTAGACAGTGATGAATTGATATATTAAAGATGTGATTAATGGTTACTTTCTATTCAGTGTAATTATCAGGTGATGGTTTCAATGAAAAATGCTAGAAAATGAAACTTTTCACTCCAGATAACTATCCACCCTGTCTGGAAAGAAAAATGGGTCTCTATTTTCAACATATTACCATAGAGCAAGGCCATGAGAGAGAGAGAGAGAGCGCACGCACTGGTTTTGTGAGTTTTGTAGAATAAGATAGATTTAGAAGAGTGGCTGTCTCCAGAGAAATTCTTGGAGAGGGAATCTCTGGCTAACAGCACTTTCTTTTACCTTAATCCTAGCTTATTTTACCAGCCCTTACCTAGACTTCACAGTCATTTCTGGCACATAATCCACTTTGCAGATTGTATTAGGTTAATATCCCTAAAGTACTGTATTAATCATATCACATCTTTTTCCAGAAACTTCTAACAAGTTTGCATTAATATAGTAGGAATAATGAAAATTGTCAGCATGACACTTAAGACCCTGTGATAAAGGACAAACCCTCTGTTGATGTTTCAGTTCCAGTCCTTTGATCTCTCAAGACATATCACCTCATAGTCATCTCAGCTAGCCCTGTTCCTACTGAACTCAGCTTGACCTAGAGCTTTTTTCCTCCTGTTTCTAACTGTGAGGAAAAATTGTGGACACCTTTAAAATGAACCAAAAGATTATTACTGTACTGTACTGTACCTCAGTACAGAAATTGTTATATTGTGTAGAACACACCCTCTGAATTATCTGTTCCTGTGTGGTTTGTGCATGTCTTTGTTTTGGAGATATTATACAGCTTTATAGAGTGAGATGTTAACTGCTAGGAATAGATAGTGATATAAATTATTCATTTTTTTAAACTTTATTTTATTTTTTCAGTGTTCCAAGATTCATTGCTTATGTATCACACAATAGGTGCCCTCCTTTATACCCACCACCAGGCTCACCCAACCCCCACCTCCTCCCCTCCAAAACCCTCAGTTTGTTTCTCAGAGTCCACAGTCTCTCATGGTTTGTCTCCCCCTCTGATTTCCCCAAACTCACTTCTCCTCTCCATCTCCCAATATCCTCCGTGTTATTCCTTATGCTCCACAAGTAAGTGAAACTGTGTGATAATTGACTCTCTCTGCTTGACTTATTTCACTCAGAATAATCTCCTCCAGTCCTGTACATGTTGATACAAAAGTTGGGTATTCATCCTTTCTGATGGCTGAGTAATATTCCATTGTGTATATGAACCATATCTTCTTTATCCATTCGTCTGTTGAAGGGCATCTTGACTCCACAGTTTGGCGACTGTGGCCATTGCTGCTATGAGCATTGGGGTACAGATGGCCCTTCTTTTCACTATGTCTGTATCTTTGGAGTAAATACCCAGTAGTGCAAATGCAGAGTTGTAAGGAAGCTCTATTTTTAATTTCTTAAGAATCTCCACACTGTTTTCCAAAGTGGCTTCACCAACTTGCATTCCCACCAACAGTGTAAGAGGGTTCCCCTTTCTCCACATCCTCTCCAACATATGTTGTTTACTGTCTTGCTAATTTTGGCCATTCTAACTGGTGTCAGGTGGTATCTCAATGTGGTTTTGATTTGAATCTCCCTGATGGCTAATGATAATGGACGTTTTTTCATGTGTCTGTTAGCCATTTGTATGTCTTCTTTGGAGAAGTGTCTGTTCATGTCTTCTGCCCATTTTGTAATCATGTGTTTTTTGAGTGTTGAGTTGGAGGAGTTCTTTACAGATCTTGGATATCAGCCCTTTGTCTGTAGTGTCATTTGTGAATATCTTCTCTGATTCCGTGGGTTGCCTCTTTGTTTTGTTGACTGTTTTCTTTGCTGTGCAGAAGCTTATACATGCAGATAAATTCTGTCTACTGGAAGTTCAACTGCCTTTCTTCCCACACTGTGAAAGAAACTGGTTTTGCTTCTATCAAACAAATTCATTTCAGCATTTCTGATGACCTTGTATGTTTGGTCTGCAGATTCTCCTCTGCAGTTGTTATAGCATTTGTTTTCAGTTTCCTTACCATGTAATGAGTTAAACATTTTTTTTTTTTTGCCATATGTTTGTTTTATATCTGTATCAGTCATGATTTACCTTTTTTGAAAATTATACTTCAATGTCATCTGCCCAATTTTAAAAATAGACTTCATATTTTTTTTTTGAGCAATTTCAGATTCACAGTAAAATTGAAAACGAATTGCAGAAGATTCCTATATCTCACCTACCCCTGCATAAGCACCTCCTCCCCCACTACAACATCCAGCACTGGACTGGTACATCTATTATAATTACTGAACTTACATTGGCACATCAGAATCGCCCGAAATCTGTAATTTACATTAAGGTCCAGTCTTAGGATCTTAGAATCCATGGGTTTTGACAAATGTATAATGATCTATATATACACCATTAGTTATCAGGTCATGTTTTGTGTCTATGTGTGTTTTTTTTTTACCAAAATTGTAAAAATTGAAATAAAAAACAATAGTTACATTGCCCTAAAAGTCCTCTATGCTCTATCTATTCATCCCTCCCTTTTCCCAACCCCTGTCAATCACTTATCTTTTTACTCTCTTCATAGTTTTACCTTTTCCAGAATGCACATAATTAGAGCCATACAGTATATAGTGTTTTAAGGCTGGCCTCTTTTACTGAGCAATGGGTATTGAAGATTTCTCCATGTTTTCCATGGCTTGGTAATGCCTTTCTTTTTAGAATAATATTCTGTTGGCTGGATGTACTGCAATTTATTTACTTATTCACCTAGTGAAGGACATCTTGACTGCTTCCAAGTTTTGGCAATCATGAATGAAGTTGGTCTAAACACCTGAATGCAGGTTTTTTGTGAGCATGTTTACTACATATTTGGTAAATACAAAAGAGTATAATTGCAGGTCCATATGGTAAGAGTATGCATAGTTTTGTAAGAAACTGTCAAACTGTCTTCTGGAGCGGCTCTACCATTTTGCAGCCCCACCCACAGTAAGTGGGAGAGTTCATACTGCTCTTCATCCTTTCATAGCATTCCAAAAACTTCCAGAAGTTACTGGTATTGTCGGTATTTGAAATTTTGGACATTCTAGTAGGTAAGCAGTGGTGTCTTGTTTTAATTTTCAATTCCCTGATGACATATGATACAGAATATTTTTTTCATACGTTTATTTGCTACCTTATATCTTCTTTGATGAGGTATTCATTTAGATCTTTTGCCCATTTTTTAATTGGGTTGCTCATTTTCATACTTCTGAGTTTCAATATCTATCCAATTGTTAATGTTTAAATCAGTATTTTCTATGTTAGTTGTATATTAGAATTATCTATGGAACTTTCAAAAAGTAAAGGTCTGGCTTACCTACTTTTTCTTCCAGATCCATGAGTCTCAAATTTTGTAAACAACAGAATCACTGAAGAGTTTGTTATAATCCAGATTTCTGGGTCCCACCCCCAGAATTTTTTATTTCTTATTTTGGGTTAGAGCCTAAGAATCTGCATTTCTAACAAGTTCCCATGATGGCACTATATTTTGGGAACCAGTACTCTAACCAGTAAATCAGTTTCTCTGAAGGTGCTTGCCAAGTATGGGTATTTTTGAAACTCTTTGTAGGTCTGTGAAGAAGACAGTGTTGAGATCAACTAGAAGACTGACCTCATAGTGTCTTCCCTGTTTAGTACAGGTTAAGTAAATTTTTTGAACTTCTTCTTTTTTTAGATCACCCTATTTTATTTATTTTATTTTATTTTATTAAGATTTTATTTATTTATTTGACAGAGATCACAAGCAGGCAGAGAGGCAGGCAGAGAGAGAGAGTAGGAAGCAGGCTCCCCGCTTGAGCAGAGAGCCCGACGTGGGGCTAGATCCCAGGACCCTGGGATCATGACCTGAGCCAAGGGCAGAGGCTTTAACCTACTGAGCCACCCAGGCGCCTAGATCACCCTATTTTAATATCTAATTTTATGTCTTACATTTTGTTTACAATTACTTATTTAAGTACATATGATTGTAGTCATTATTTGAAATTGTCTTTTCTAGGTTATTTTTTAAGTGATTGTTTATTTGCTTCCATATTCCAGCTTTATATACAAATACATATATATATATATATACACATATATATACATATATATATATATATCTTGAAGTATCGCTTATATATGATGTCATATTAATTTGGTATAACATAGTGATTTGGCAATTCTGTACATTACCCTATGCTCACCGTAGTAAGTGTAGAAGTGTAGCTACCATCTGTTACCACAACATGATTACAATATTATTAGCTATATTCCCTATGCTAGAGTTTTCATTCCTGTGACTTATTTATTTATAACTAGAAGTTTGTACCTCTTAATCCCCTTAACCTATTTCACCCATTTCTTTCCCATCTCACTTCTGGCAACCACTAGTTCTCTATGTTTATGATTCTATTTCTGTTTCTATTTTTTTGTGTGTGCTTTTTGTTTTGTTTTGTTTTGTCTTTAGATTCCACATACAGGTGAAATAATATGGTAGTCTTTCTGTGTCTGACTTTCACTTAGCATAATACCCTCTAGGTATATCCATTATCCATGTTGTTAACAATGGCACGATCTCATTCTTTTTTGGTGAGTAGTAGTCCACTGTGTATCTATACCGCATCTTCTTTACCCATTCACCCGTCACTGGCCACTTAGTTAATAGACCACTATCAGATGGGCCCTGGTGCCTAGGGATACACCCTCCTGATCTTTAGAATTATTCTTCTAAAGGCTTAACAATGTACGTAAAACTGAACAAATTCTTACTCGATTTGTCTATTATCTTTGTAAACATTTGGATACAGCCAATGAAATTAAGCAAAGGATTGTAGATTTACCCACAGTGTTATAGTCTATTAAGGCCACACTAGAATGTATATACTAAGATTTTAAAATGAATATAGGTCTGCCTAACATAAAATGTAGATGAGTCTGCCTCTTTCTTTTATTTATTTATTTATTTATTTTTTTTCAGCTTAACAGTATTCATTGTTTTTGCACAACACCCAGTGCTCCATGCAATACGTGCCCTCCCTATTACCCACCACCTGTTCCCCCAGCCTCCCACCCGAGTCTGCCTCTTTCTTAAATTTAGTTCCATAGCTTCTTGCAGAGAGAGCTTAGGATATTTAAATGAACTTTTGACTCCTTAAACTGGGCTTCTCTGAGGTAGCAGTTGACAATATTTAAGGTGGCTTTATTACACCCTAACTCTGAGTCCTTTCACTAAAGGAAGGAATTACCTGCTATTTTAAATAAATCCAAAACAACAGATCTGCAAAGCTGAATAAAGTCTATTTTCTCTTGTATAAGATAACATATTTCAAAAGATGATGGGATATGGAGTAACCTCTAGATAGCATTTTGTTCTCTTCTCATTGATGTTCAACTGTTGTGAATCACTGTTTAATATAATTCTCATTTTCCTTCTAGGCTTTTCTTTTATCTCACTATAAAATTTTTTGAAAGCAACTATTCTGGAGTGCGCAGATATATAAAAGTCCTGGTGTGTTAAGACTTTAGATATTTGTCTGGTGAGGAAAGAGTAAGAGAAAAGAACAAACAGAAAGAAGAGGATCATAAAAGATTCAAATTTATTTTGCAAACATCAGCTTGCCACACTGGCACCCCAGTTGGCATAGTGAGTGTGCATTTGCCTCTTTTTCAGGTTGCTTTGATTTTGCTCTGAGGCAAAGGCTGAAAAAGAAACATATATGTGTATGAGCATGTATGTATTTTTTTTTCCTTTTCTAGTTACCAAGAAGAATTCACAGGTAATAGTATACCTGTTAAAACCAAACTTAAATACAGGAGTTATTGAGTGATGAACAACTTCTTTGCCTAGAATTGACAATCTCAGGTCATGTGATACGTACCTTTTTTTTTTTTTTTAATTGAAAGATCATTTAACAAAAGGTAGCCAGCGACTTGGGTACAGAGACTACTTTAGAACTCATTGTAACCTGACAAATGGTGGTCTTAGACTTTATCCCTAGGCATGAAGAAAAGTTCATTTTTGTGGGGGAGAGATGGAAACCCAGCAGGAATGCTCAAAGAGAACCCTAGCTAGAACCCTAACCTCAGCATGAAGAATTGAAGGTTTATAGGAGAGAGAAGTTTCTGAATCCCCAGAGGATCCAGTTTCAGCATTTGAAATGTGGAGAAAACTTTCCAGATTAGAGTGTGAACTAAGACAACTGGTATTAATTTTCTCTTGCTGTATAACAAGTTGCCATACATCTTGCAGCTTAAAATAATGCACATTTATGAATTCACCGTCTGGCACTGCATAGGTGAATTTTCTGCTCAGGGTATCATGAAGCTGAAAGCAGGATGTGGGCTTCTTTGGAGGCTCTGGGGAAGAAGCAACTCCTGGGCCCAGTCAAAATGTTCACAGAATGATGTTCCTTCTGGTTATGGGATAGATTTATCCAGTTCCTTGATGCTGTTCTCAGCTTCTGGGGACTGCCTGTTCTCTATGGCATATGTCTCCCCCAACCTTCATCTCCCTCTTATTGAATTGTTCATTCTTCTCACTTCTTTGACTTCCTTGTCCCTGACCACTAGACTCAGACTTCCAGGGCTCAAGTGATTAACCCAGCTCTACACAGATAATCTCTTAATCTTTAAGTCAACTATTTGGGGCTTTAATTATGTCTGTAACATCCCTTCAAAGCAATGCCTAGATTAGTGCTAATTGAATAACAGGGATTAGGCATGTATACATCAGGGTGAGGAATTTGGGGGACCATTTAGAATTCTGCCTACCTCTGAGTAACAAATTCAAATTCAAGCGGTCTGTGAAGGGGCACCTGGGTGGCTCAGAGGGTTAAAGCCTCTGCCTTCGGCTCAGGTCATGATCCCAGGGTCCTGGAATCGAGCCCCACATCAGGCTCTCTGCTCAGCGGGGAGCCTGCTTCCCTTCCTCTCTCACTGTCTGCCTCTCCGCCTACTTGTGATCTCTGTCTGTCAGATGAATACATAAAATCTTAAAACAAACAAACAAAAAAAAACCCAACAAGTGGTCTGTGAAGCTGACAGATCATCCAGATAAAGAAGCATCACTGCAGAGTAGACATTTATGGCCAGATTAAAAATCAGAGCATTTCAACAGTCACAAGTATACCACTAAGCAATAGAAAGTGCCATCAGAATTGGGTTTATTCTCAGCTTTGTGTTCCCATAAGGTCTGATCTCCTTGGCACAGAGTATGCCTTCACATTTGTTGCAATTAAAATTCAGCAGGGCCTCAATAGGTGATATGATAGTGGGCTTCCTGTCAAAAAGATACATAGAAATTTGAAAGTGTCATAACTATTTGCATTGCAAATACATGCAGGAAGTCACAACATTTATTATTATTTTTTAAAGATGTGTTTATCTTGAGAGAGAGAGAGTTGGGAGGTGGGACATAAGGAGAGAAGAGAATCTCAAGCAGACTCCCACTGAACCCAGAGCCCAACATGGGGCTCCATCTCACAACACTGAAATCATGACCTGAACCGAAATCAAGAATCAGAAGCTCAGCCGACTGAGCCACCCAGGTGCCTGAGGAAGTTCCAGAATTTAAACACTGTTTTAGTAACTTGTTATAAGATCTTACCCCATATTTGGGGTAATATTGTAATATTGACTGTTTACTCCTAATATTTGCTGTATGGCATATGGGGACAACTTAGTATGATTAAGGACATAGTGGAATTAAAAATCCCCACTTTCTATCGATACCATGTGATTCGGGCAAATTAATCCTAAAATTTAGTTTTCTTTTCTGTAAATTGGATAACAGAGTAGTACCAACCATGTAAAGTAGCTATGAATAGTAAATCACTTGCAATATGTAAAGGGCTTAGAACAGACTTCAGTTAAGTGTTTAATGAATGTTTTCTATGTTGAGTATAATTTATCTGATTACTAGGCCGTATAGATGCTTGGTCATTTTTGAACTACATTCCATCCCTGGCAATAGGATTGGAGTTGATTCATTCATTTACTGTCCGTTTGTTCATTTAACATTCAACCCATATTTATCAAGTCGCAAACTAAGCAATGGAGATATCAATTTATGTAAGAAATAACTACCTAGTCCTTGAGGCATTTACAGCCTAGAGATTCTAAGAGGAATCATTTGTGTTCTCACCTGACTATTCTCACTCAGTTTTAGAGAAAAACTTAGAATATAATACAGTTTTAAAAATACAGCAATAAAGCAATTTTCTCCTTTCTCCAAAGCACTATAAGCTCTTGGAGTTTAGGGACATTATATTACACATTTTTTATTTCACCAGAATTTGGAATGGTGGGAAGCACATACTTGGTGAATCAATTTAAGCTAAAAATACTAGAAACAGGTATTGTGCTTAGGAAAATAAGCAACGGTATATGCCAGTACCAGTGTCTAATGATGAAATATCATCTTAAATAAGAAACATATTGATTTGTTATGTCAAGATTATGGGCCTAAAACACAAGTCAGAATGAAGCCACATCGACTGCAATCTATGCTTTTATGCAATGCCTCTAAACAAGGTCCCAGTGGTTTCAGAAGCTTTGCTGTTGTAGCACAAAATAGTACACCACTGACTTTCCCCCCATTTCTTCTAAAATAAAGAAGATCTACTTTGGTCTCATTGATAGGACAGACAAAGAACACTTCATTTGGTGAGTCAGCAAATAAAACTCATTTTGAAGAGAAGGTTGAGACTCTATCCTAAAAAATAATTGGACAGGATGGCAGGTATTTATAACCAGAGACGTTGCAGCATCAACGTTTTTGGGAAAGTGTAACTTACCTATGTGATTAGCAGAAGAGAAGTGGGGAAATATAATACAGTGGTTAAGTGTGGGACAGTCATACAATGTCCTTTTAGGCAGCTTGTGCAAATGTTTATGAAGAATTTTATTGGTGTGGTGAAGGACAGCATAATGTCAAATGAAAATGACAGCAGGGTACAAAATAGATGGAATGTTTTCAATTATCATAATCCTATTTTAAAACTTTTTTCTAAGTAAAGTTACGTTTTTCCAATCAGATGTTACTTCAAACAACTGGCGCCATGGTTGGTCCCGTTGAGATGGAATTTGAAGGAGGTAGGCAGGCTCCCATAAACATCTGGCTAAAAGCGGAAACTGGACGGTTAGGATTTTTGTTGTGTATTGTTGGTTGGTACTCAGATCCAGCTCTGTCTCTTCCCATTGTGTTTTTCTATTGTGTAGATATGGGGAAGCTAAAACTCAGATTCATTCTCCCTTGAAGCTATGACTCTGGATGTGAATTCAATCCTGACAGATATACATCTGTGCTATTTGGAAGTAAGAGAGAGGTCATTTCCCTGCTTCCTGTGACTGTTTACAGAAACTGGAGATGTAAAATTTTATAGTAGTACCTTACTAGCGAGCATTCTGTAAATCTTGTGGGTTTGAGGGCAGTGGCATTTTCTTGATCCAGGTACCCATATAAGTCTAAATCCAGGTGGTGGCTTGTAGCAGAGGAAACATTCCAAGTAGGTCACTTCTGTGAAGTTCTGCATCATTATTACTAAAGGCCAACCTATGGAATGATCCCTCTGTGCCCCAGTGATCTCTAAGTACCTGATGCTCTTTATTAACTTCCTTTCTGCTAAAAATACCAGGAGTGGTTTCTGTTTTCTGTCATAAGCCAAATGAGGCACAATGCTAATTTTATACTTAAAGAAACTTTTATAATTTTAGGTAACACCATTGCTATTTAAGTAACACCATGATATTTTGCTTTGAATATGTTTTCAGCTCTTTTCCCATGAGAAGGTACTAATATTAAATATACATATATACACACACATATATATACACAATACGTGTGTGTGTGTGTGTGTGTGTGTGTGTGTGTGTATAAATCCATGGGTATGGGGGAATGGGTGGAGAACATGCTTGAAGATTATATAACTATCTACTACAGACTCTAAAAATAATTTCAGTCTGTCAAACTATTTTAAATAGTTGTCTTCTGGTGGCACGATTTGCAAACATAAATTTAATAGAGGAGTTGTAGGGATGCCTTCTGGAATGTTGATGCTTTAGCCAGATACTCTTTCTCTTTCCCTATTCCTGTCTAATTAGACAGGATAATTAGTTTCCGACTCCCTAAACACCTTAGCCCAGGTGAGAACCATGCCAATATCTCTGAGGTTGGAAAGACTCTGCAAATCTAAATAGTTGGGAATGCAACTTTTCTTTTAACTCAGTAAGCATATATTAAGTACCACCTGAGTATCAAATAACTACTGAAAACCTGGTGATGATTCAGATATGATACTAACTCTTAAAAGGGCAGAAAACAAACAAAATATTCTACTCTCTTGGCAGAGGTAGGTACCTGAGGTGACCTCTAACAGTGAATGTTCAAGAAACAGCTTTCTGGGGCGAAATATGAATGCATATATGCACATCGCCTTCTTATAAATGTTACTGATAGCAAGGAAGTGTTGCACACAATTTAAATCCTTTATTGTGAATTTTATGTAGCTCATTCCTCTTCAAAGAATGCCCATCGTGGTTTTTGGCTGAACTCTTATATCTCTGGCCAACTAATGGTTGGGACTGACAAACAAGAATAGGTCCAACTTGAAGAGCAACTGATGTTTGTTTATGTTAACAGGTAAGATGGAGAAGTGACAAAGATGTATGTCAGACCCTTCCTTATTCATCATGACGGAACATCTTTGTTCAACTGGATAACAATCTTCAAATCTTTTAAATCTCTAAATTTTTTGTCAAATTTTTTGTATCCTTCATTATGCAACATCTAGAAACCACACATTTTAAGTTTAATCTGTATTACTAACATTTTCTCAACCATTTTCTTAAGTCTAGATGATCAATGTGACATCAAGAAAGCCATGATTTGCAGTGTTTGTTGGTTTCCAATGTATACATGTTTCTGTCATGGTTGATTTTTCAAGATACAAATGGGATGTTAATGAACCTGGAGATGGGAAGAGATTCACAGTAGTATCTCACTTGCAGTATTTTGACCTTATATATGAAATATAAATACAAAGATATATATAATAGAAAAATGTAGTAAGAAATGGTGAGCATTGAACATTTATTAATTTCCTTAATATAATTTATTTAAAAGTAATTTTATTGAAGTTACATTTTAATTAATTACATTTAACAACTGCTCTCAAAATTCCTTAAAATTTAAGTATCAACCGTTGTGAGCCTGTATGGGCCAGCTCTAGCCCACCACTGTGCATGTGACAGCTGCTAATGGTAGAGTGAACCATAAAGAAAAAACTTATTTCTAGTGGGGTCTTCGGTAAATAAAAAAGTCCTGAAGGATGAATGAATGTCAGTCAGGCAACGTGGGAGTGTGCAGGAAGGAGTGTCCTACGTAGAAGCGCAGAATGTCAGCGGCAGAAGGCATACATCAGGACCTGCCTTAGCCTCTTACGATTAGTATGGGGAGAGGTCTACAGAAGCCAGGTTGGGAAGGACCTTTTAGATCAAACTGAGCAGTCCAAATTTCCTTCGGTCATGACTGAAGCCTTTAAGAAGCTTTACAAACAAGATGATGTTTCAGATTTGTATTTTGGAGCAGCTGTCCCAGTGAAAGTGTGGAAGTTGAAAAAGAGACAGAGTCATCAAGCTGGAAGGCCATGCTGGTCCCATCACAGCTGTACCCTCAGTGCTGATACTGATGCTTGTACTTGTCTTTGGTCAGCAGCCCCGCCATTTTTATTTTTATTATTATTATTATTATTATTATTATTATTATTATTATTATTTTAAGTGTCTGATGCAAATTTGATTCTCTCCTCAGCAAATCCCAGATTCAATCCCAAGCAGTTAAGGAACTTTTACACCCACCTGTCCATACTAAGTCTCAAAATGTTCCCGGCCTCCTCCTAATCTGTGTTAATGTTATGGAGTAATGACCAAAGAGAGATTGTTCACTGAAAGTTCACTCTACCTCCAAATTAAGAGGAGAATTCAAATCAGGCAATATTTGTTTGTATCATTAGGGAAAGTAATACTAAAGCCTTTAAACATATTTGCCTTAGTGATGATAGTAATACAGGCAGACAGTATTAAGAAACTGACTCAGAAATTTTAGTTTATTTTAATTATTTGAGATGTATGTAACTCAAACATATACTAATCTTTTGTAATTGGATGGATTTTCTTTTCAAAAAATGCCAGCTGCTGGATTTTTAAAATTTATTTATTTGTTTTTAGGAAGTTGAAATTAGAAATAAAAGACTTGTGGCTTCTTGTGACAGAAAGAAGAAATGTAAGCAATCCTGCCTCTGGGGCACTTTCCAGATTATGACTTAAGGCTGCTGAGTCCTTGGGGCACCTTGATGGCTCAGTGGGTTAAAGCCTCTGCCTTCGGCTCAAATTATGATCCCAGGGTCCTGGGATCGAGTCCTGCATCGAGGTCTCTGCTCAGCGGGGAGCCTGCTTCTTCTCTCTCTCTGCCTGCATCTCTGCCTACTTGTGATCTTTGTCTATCAAATAAATAAATAAAACCTTAAAAAAAAGAGAACTCTGCTCGGTCTTTGACTGTGTTCTAGACATCTGTCCCTTCTTATTTGCTTCTTGTTTTCCCTTCAGTTTATAAAGGAAAATGTGACATTGCCATGTGGGGAAACTGCTTGGACTCCTGAATTTATTTAAGGGAGACCAGCATTTCTAGACAGTTTTGGTGCCTAGGTAATGAAACAAAAACAAGAAAATAAAGATTGAGCTTTTTGTTTGAAAATGACTGAATCTAGTTTTCAGTCTTAAAGCTCTGCTTCCCAGTAGCAGGATCTCTATAGATGGAACAGTAGAGCTACAAAATTTGTCCACTTGGGCTTGAAAGTCAAAGGGCAAGAGCCTTGACCAGTTTCATGGGTTTTACTGACTTAGCTGAGTTGCTTTTCACATAAGACAACATGTGGGGCTATAATGTGTGACAGACACGTAATGACTCACAAGCCATAGCAGCTTGAGTTACCTGCACTAAGGAGTGTCTGAGGCTGCTTTCCTTGGAGCATCCATCCCTTGGGGTCAGAGGAAATTGTTTTAGCCCTTCTTGCCCCAATCTTTCACTGGATTTCAGTGCACATCATACCCATTGCCTTTTGTTGTAGCCTAGGAAAAAAAGGGATCTAGTTTTCCAGCTCCAGGGAAGCTGGAGGAAGGGGCCAATTGGAGAAGCAATTGGATACATTTTGTCTCCTCTCCCAGCTGCCTCCCTCCCTGACTTTGTTGCATGCCTACTTGTAACAGAGAGTTCCACTGGGGTACCATAGCCTTTGCCTCACCAGGCTGTCAAGGTCTTCTTTTAACCTCAGTGGTGAATAAGCAGGAAGTGGGTGTGTCTTGAGTGTATCAGGAGGAATTGGAGCTACCCAAAGGGTCATCTCAACACAGACACCTGGAAAGGGATTGGAGGCAGGGCTTGTAGATCTACTGCAGAAGGATTAAAGGACCACATAGTTTTTCACTGAAAGGCTTTGAAGGACACAGAGTAGTAGACTAATCTTTTCATCCTTCAGCCAGATATCGAAAATGCCTTTATAGCTATCTCCCGTTTTCCCAATGATCTGCTGTCATCACTTGGACCCTCTCTGTCTCTTTGGGTTGTATTCAGTCTCTCTTTGCTTTAGTCTTTTGGCTCTATGGTACTTGATCGCTTTTTCATTTTCTCTCCACCAGTATCTTTTGTCAGTCTCTCTTTCCCCTACTCCCCACCTGATTCTCCTGCTTGCCATATCTTTCTAGATCATTCCCTCTTTGTATCTTCTCCATGCTTTTTTATGCAAAGCTGGCCTCTTTGGGCTTTAATAATTAAGATATCTGGTTAGGGAGGAAAAGAATAATTACAAACATTACTCTTTTTTTTTTTTTTTTTGGTTACAGTTCAAATTTCATTTCTCAGTCTACCTAAAGTCAAACTTCCAGCTGAATTCCCCACTCCTACTTTTTTGATGATTGACTAAGCAACTGATAATATATGTATAGGCCAGATATTGAGGAAGAAAAAGAGCCTATTTGAAATGTCAAAAAAATTTTAAAAAGTGTTCATAAAAGTTTTCCTATGGAACGTAAACCCATCCCCACCCTTACTCCATTTGGGGGCTGGAAATTTATTTCTAGTCGTCAGAAAACTGACCAAAGATCCATTGTAGATTATACTTTGTATTTTTGTTTTTTGTTTTTGTTTTTTTTTAAGATTTTTTATTTATTTATTTGACACAGAGAGAGAGATCACAAGTAGGCAGAGAGAGAGGGGGAAGCAGGCTCCCTGCTAAGTAGAGAGCCCGATGAGGGGCTCAATCCCAGGACCCATGACCTAAGCCGAAGGCAGAGGCTTAATCACTGAGCCACCCAGGTGCCCCTGTTGATTGTACTTTGTGAGGACAGAGGTCTCTGGACTTATTCAGAATGGCCCAGAAAATGTAGAAAAGAAAGACTTGCGGAGTCTATGACAAGACCACTGAAATAATTGATACCTCAAGAAAATATTTTTACCTAACTATATTCTGTTCTGATTAATCTTTGTTCTATTAATGACAGAGAGTTTTTATTTTTAGTAATATTTTTGTCATCACAAAAGGTGAAAAGCCGGCCCATGTCGTCTGAGGTAGACAATGGGGGAGGAGTAAGCTATCTATTTAGTGACCTTTCAGTAGTGGCAGATGAGGCAGTTTCTAGATGCTGGGGCATGCATCCCAAATGAGTCTCCGGGAAAGTACTTCTATGTAGAGCAGAGACCGTAGCCTCAATGAATAGCTTTTCCATGACCCAAGACGTGTCAAGTATGCTACCACAGACACCTAGAGAGATGGAAGACCTGCATGTCCCCCCAAATGATTCTGGATCATTATCTTACTTTCAACCAGATTTTGATAAGAGGAGATTTAATCAGTGATTCTTGGGCCCCGAACATTTGCCAAGGGTTGCTATTAGTAGGAAATCAATTTTGAAATGTCATTTGAGGATGCAGTTCCTTGGTATACACAAAGCCAAGAAGCATTGCACTACCAGCCCTTCCGAAAAAGCTCCTGAGTCACCCAATTTCACCTGAACTTGGGGGGCATATATCCAAAAATCACTTGTGAATCAAAGCCAACTGAAAATATGCAGCCTTTTTTTTAGCTACTGCTTTCTCACTGAGCTATTTCTTGAAAACTGTGGAGAAATTTGTACTTTTTATTGGGCCTGTTTATATGAAGTATGTATATTTTTGTATCTATTTCATATTTATCCTCTATCTTACAAGCTGCTCCATAGTTAGACCCTTCATCTTTGTGTACACTCATGGTGACATTATGGCAGTTTTCACTTTTCAGTCATTTAAGGGAAATGAAAATTTCCAGGGTCATTGAAAGGAGAAAAATTAGGTATACTTTAGTCAGTATTTGTAGAGCCTTGGATGGCAGCTAACTTTACTATACAACCACAAGTAAATATAAATGTTAAAACATAAGTGTTTTACAGAGTGAGAGTTCAGTGATAAGAAAAACACACAGATTTCTTCACCCATGGGTGGATCATGGGGCCTTTTAGCATTTTCTTTGTATTTTTGTGTTAATTTTATAGCAATAAAATAACAAGAGATGTGACTTTCTGAGTGTTCACTCCAATGCAGGAACTCTGCTATATGTTTTATGCACATTATTTCATTTCTTTACAATTATTCTACGAAGAATGATTATCTTCATTTACCTTTTTTTTTTTCTTTCAACTAAAAAATATATAGGGATATTTTGGGGATGTTAAGTGACTTTCTAAAGTCAGGAAATCCGGAAGTCTTATGACAAACTATCAATTTGGGCCTCTTAACCATTTTTCTCTGCTCTTGTCACCCCGCCTTTTCTTAAATCTGCTGATTGTGTTATTTCAGTGACGTGAACATTTGCTGCATGTAGCCATAGTTCTAGTCACTGGAGTTACAGGATGAATGTAACACGAATGAGTCTACATTTGGGGTTACTTAAGACCTTAAGTAAACGGAGCTCATATTCTAGGAGCCAACAAATGAATGTAATACCAAGTAGTACAGGTAATAACACAAGTGACTGCTAGTTAACTAGAGGAGGCTCAGATCAGGGAAAGATGAACTACATTATGGTGTCCCAGAACGTTCAATAGGTTGGCCTGGCAGAAAAGAGTAAGGTCAGTGGCATTCTGGAAAGTTGCATCATGGTGAAAGAGCATAGAGCAAAAGCCAAGAATAATGCTGTTTGATGATATTGACTGTGTAGGTGGGAATGAGGCTAGAAGGTGATTGGGTCACAAAAAAGAAAGAAGGTCATAATTCACTCTCACAAGTTTGTATTTGTTCCTATAGGTCATAAAGACCCCAAGAGGAATTTTAAGCAGGGAAATTATTAGAACAAGACATACTTACAGTAATTATAGGGCAGCTACATTTTTTCCCCCCAAGAAAATAATTCAGTAGTTTTTGTTTTGTTTTCCTGGTGAGAGCATTACCCAGTAGAGTTTTCTTTTATCTCAGTTGACGACTTGTCAGATGTTAGGAATGAAAAGTTCTGGCTGGATTAATAATTATGGCGAAGATCTTCTGCCTATCAAATAATAAAAATTTGTTCAACATTCTAATTACATAAATGATAGAAATTTGCTCCCCTCTTCCAAGAATACCACTTCCTTTGAGACCATCTTGACTGAAGTCTCCATCCTCCTGCACTACAGTATTTTCTTTTTCTAAATCTTTTTTTTTTTTAAAGATTTTATCTATTCATTTGACAGACAGAGATCACAAGTAGGCAGAGAGGCAGGCAGAGAGAGAGGAGGAAGCAGGCTCCCTGCAGAGCAGAGAGCCCGATGCGGGGCTTGATCCCCGGACTCTGGGATCATGACCTGAGCCGAAGGCAGAGGCTTTAACCCACTGAGCCACTGAGGTGCCCCTACAGTATTTTCAAGCCAGTGGAAAAGATTGGTATTTTCCAGGAAACGATATATTTTATTTTCTCTTGAAGTTCATGGCCCTCAGGTTAATCCACTTTTCTCTCCAGTGTCTCTGTCACCTGTCTATTTCTCAGTTACTACCCTACAGTTACAGAAGACTTTGGAAGTTGGTCCATTACCCTCCTTTTCACCTGAGTGCCCCCCATGATTTTCAGCCACTTCAATCTCTTTGTGGTCAACCCATATGATACAATATTGTGAGAGTTTGTAGAATAAAAAGTATACTTCTGACTTTGGAAATAAGGGAGAAGTTTCAGTAAAGATATGTCATGTTGGGACGCCTGGGTGGCTCAGTTGGTTAAGCGGCTGCCTTCGGCTCAGGTCATGATCCCAGCATCTTGGGATCGATTCCCACATCAGGCTCCTTGCTTGGCGGAGAGCCTGCTTCTCTGTCTGCCTCTGCCTACCACTCTGTCTGCCTGTGCTCGCGCTCTCTCTCTAACAAATAAATAAATAAATAAAATCTTTTAAAAAAAAGATATGTCATGTCACTCTGCTCTTCCATTTGTAAGTGAAAGTCTAATGCTCAAACACTGGGGTCTGTGAAGATTTTCTGGGTGGAAGAAACAGCATAAGAAGTAACACAAGGTGAAATGAATGACGGAGACCCACAGAACCCTGTGTGACAGGATCATAAATGATGTAATAAGGGTAGTGTTACTGGACTAAGAAAGTTAATATGTTTCTACATTGTGGAAGATCTGGTTTTTTTTGTTTGTTTTGTTTTTTTTTTTTTAAGATTTTTATTTATTTATTTGACAGACAGAGATCACAGGTAGGCAGAGAAGCAGGCAGACAGAGAGGAGGAAGTAGGTTCCCTGCGGAGCAGAGAGCCCGATGCGGGGCTCGATCCCAGGATCCTGAGATCATGACCTGAGCCGAAGGCAGAGGCTTAACCCACTGAGCCACCCAGGTACCCCAAGATCTTGTTTTAATATCAGGAAAAGAAGTCTGAATTTCATTGGGATGGCAGTGGGGGGAGGTGAAGATGTTTGAGAAGTAAAAAAAGATGAAACTACACTTTAAGAATGGAGACAGAGAGAAGAGAGATTGATACATACCCAAGTCATGTAGAAGCTTCCTTGTGCTTTTATTTTATTTTATTTTTAAGACTTTACTTATTGGGCGCTTGGGTGGCTCAGTGGGTTAAAGCCTCTGCCTTCTGCTCAGGTCATGATCCCAGGGTCCTGGAATTGAGCCCCGCATTGGGCTCTCTGCTCAGCAGGGAGCCTGCTTCCCTTCCTCTCTCTCTGACTGCCTCTCTGCCTACTTGTGATCTCTGTCAAATAAATAATAAAATCCTTAAAGATTTTATTTATTTATTTGACAGAGAGAGACAGCGAGAGAGGCAGTACAAGCAGGGGGAGTGGAAAGGGAAGAAGCAGGCTTCCTGCCACCAAGCAGGGAGCCCGATGCAGGGCTTGATCCCAGGACTCTGGGATCAAGACCTGAGCCAAAGGCAGACGCTTTACCCACTGAGCCACCCAGGGCACTCCCATTCTTTTCCCCACCCTAGAAGTTTATAGTTTAGTTTTTGTGTTTAGGTCTGTAATTCATTATAGATTTAATTATTGTGTGTAGTTACAGTTGAGTGTAGAAGTTCATTTTTTTTCCTATATCGATATAATGTGCTTCAGTGCAGTATTTGGAAAAACTATTCTTTCTCTATTGAATTGTTTTAAGAATTCTCTGTCTCTCTCTTTCTCTTAAGGAATTCGAATATGGTGCATCTAGGTATGGTTTTCTTTATCCTGCTAGGGTTTTATTGAGCTTCCTTTAATGAATGATGTTTTAAGAAAAATTTGGAAAAATCTTAAGCCACTATTTCCTCAAACACTTCTTTCTCTTCCAGTCTTTTTTTCTGTCTTCTGAGAGACTACACATTTGTTAGACTCTGCAGTGTTGTCCCACAGGTCACTTAGGTTCTATACATTTAAAAATTTTTTCCGTCTTTGTATCAATTTATAATTTTTAGTTCTCTTTCTTAAAGTTTACATATAGTTTCTTCTCTAGTATCTAGTCATGTTAAGCCAATAAGATATTTTTATATCTCAGATATTGTATTTTTGTTTCTAGAATTTCCATCAGATTCATTTATATAGATTCCATGAATTTTCTGAGAACTCCTACCTGCTCATTTATTATATGTACCTTTTGCAAAATTCTTGAATATATTCATAATAGCTATTTTAAAGCCCTACTAATTCTAATCTGTGTGACTTCTTTGGACCTATTTCTATTGGGTAATTTTTCTCTTGGTTATGGAAGAAACTAAAGGATTTCATTGCCATGGGAATTATGACATAAATATTGTCTTAATTTGACTTGATGTAATCCTAAGTAAATTTGATATGTGTCAGAATTATTCATTTTTTTTCCAATTCAGTGTTTACTATAACAGTGATAGTATTTATAGCCTATATTAGTGTAGAATAGAAATCTCAGCTATTATTCAGGGAAATGGAAAAATATGATTACACATGATAATAAAAAGCAAGTATTTGGATTTGAACTCTGTTTTATTAAACTGACAGTGCTAAAATTAGAAGAGTAGTATGACATTGGATAAATGCTACTTTGACAGAATTTGTTGAATTTATATGTTTAGAAGTAGAATAATGGAGGGGCACCTGGGTGGTTCAGTCAGTTAAACATCCAACTCTTGATTTCCACACTGGTCATGATCCACACTGGATCTCAGGTCATGATCTCATGATCTCAGTTAAGATCAAGCCTTGTATCCTGCTCTATGCCAGGCATGGAGCCTGCTTAAGATTTTCTTTCTCTCCCTCTACCCCTCCCCACCCTACTCATACACTCTCATGTTCACTACATAAATAAATAAATGTTAAAAAATAAGGATTAAAAGTTTTTTAAAGATCCTGGTTCCGTCACCCTCCCGCCCCCCACACTCAGGACAAGAATGCCCTGCCCGGAACAACCTAGCAGTGCCTAGATGGCTTTGGTCATGGTCCATCGGTCACCTACCCCCAGCACCACCTCCAGCCCTGGCGCCTCATCTAGGGGAGGAGTCAAGGTGGAGGAGAAGTAGCAGGGAGAGACAACATCAGGTAGCAGGAGATCAGCCAGATAGCTTACCAAACCACTGCAAACACCTACAAATCCAATGGGAGATCAAAGAGAAGAAGAACAGCAACTCTAGAAACAGAAAATCAACCACTTTCTGAAAGGTAGGACTGGCGGAGAAGTGAATCCAAAACAACGGGAAGATAGACCGCAGGGGGAGGGGCCGGCTCCTGGCAAGCGGCGGAGCAATGGAACACAAAAATCAGGACTTTTAAAAGTCTGCTCCACTGAGGGACATCACTCCAGAGGCTAAACCGGGGTGAAGCCCATGCGGGGTCAGCGTGGCCCCAGTCCCGCAGAGTCACAGAAGGGTCGGGAGTGTCTTAGTGTCACAGAGCTCGCAGGTATTAGAGAGGGGAAGCCGGCTACAGAGACAGAGCCAAGGAGTGAGCTCTCAGCTTGGGGTTACCTTGAACCAATAGCAGGCTGGGTGAGCTTGGAGCACGACCAGAGGCCAGGGAGACAGGAGTGATTGAACGCTTTTCTCTGAGGACGCACTGAGGAGTGGGGCCCCGAACTCTCCGCTCCTCCAGGCCGGAGACTGGGAGGCCGCCATTTTCATTCCCGTCCTCCGGAACTCCATGGAAAGTGTTCAGGGAACAAAAGATCCTGAAAGTGAACCTGAGCGGATTACTTAACCCAGCCCCTGATAAGGGCGGTATAATTCCTCTTCAGGCAAAGACGCTTGAGAATCACTACAACAGGCCCCTCCCCCAGAAGATCAACAAGAAATCCAGCAAAGACCAAGTTCACTTACTAAGGAGAGCAGCGGAATTCCAGCGGAGGAGAAAACAAAGCACGGAATTCATGGCTTTCTCCCCATGATTCTTTAGTCGTGCAGTTAATTTAATTTTTTTGAATTAAAATTTTTTTTCTTCTGCTAATTTTTTTAACTTTTACCCTTTTCTAACATTTTTAAACTAGTTTATCTTAATACCGTTCATTAAAAATAATCTTTTTTGAATCTTATTATATCATATTTTATCCTTCATTGTATTTAACTTTATATTTTGTATATATATAGGGTTTTTTCTTCTAAAAAATTTGGGGTACAACTTCTAATAGATCAAAATATACCAAAAATCCAGCTCCAGGCTTGTTCTAGTCTCCAGCCTGAGCAAATTCTCTCCACTTTCTTTTTCTTTATTCTCCCAACCAACTTACTTTATCAACTCCTTTTTTAGAAATTAAAAAAAATTAGAAATTAAAAAATATTTCATCTTTATAGGTATATTCCATCCCTTCATTGTGTTTACCCTTATATATGTTTTTCATTCTTTAAAATTTTGGGAGGTAGTTTCTTCTAAGAGACCAAAATACTTCCAAAATTAAGTGGGTGACCCTGTTCTAGTCACCAGCCTAATATATATATATATATATATATATATATATATATATATATATAATCTGTTCTTTATATTTTTTTATTTGTTTTCTTTTTTTAATTTTTTTTTCTGAACTTCTTTTTATCCCCCTTCTCCCCACCCCCCCCACGATTTGGGGTATTTGGTTAAAGGACATTTTCCTGGGGTCCTTGCCACCCTTTTAGTATTTTATTTGCTCCTTCATATACTCTTATCTGGACAAAATGACAAGGCGGGAAAAACTCACCACAGAAAAAAGAACAAGAGGCAGTACTGAAGGCTAGGGACCTAATCAATACAGACATTGGTAATATGTCAGATGTAGAGTTCAGAATGATGGTTCTCAAGGTTCTAGCCAGGCTCCAAAAAGGCATGGAAGATATTAGAGAAGCCCTCTCTGGAGATATAAAAGCCCTTTTGGAGAAATAAAAGAATTAAAATCTAACCAAGTTGAAATCAAAAAAGCTCTTAATGAGGTGCAATAAAAAATGGAGGCTCTTAAAAAAATGGAGGCTCTTACTGCTAGGATAAATGAGGCAGAAGAAAGAATTAGTGATATAGAACACCAAATGACAGAGAATAAAGAAGCTGAGCAAAAGAGGGACAAACAGCTACTGGACCATGAGGGGAGAATTCGAGAGATAAGTGACACCATAAGATGAAACAACATTAGAATAATTGGGATTCCAGAAGAAGAAGAAAGGGAGAGGGGAGCAGACGGTATATTGAAGAGAATTATTGGAGAGAATTTCCCTAATATGGCAAAGGGAACAAGCATCAAAATCCAGGAGGTGCAGAGAACCCCCCTCAAAATCAACAAGAATAGGTCCACATCCTGTCACCTAATAGTAAAATTTACAAGTCTTAGCAGTAAAGAGAAAATCCTGAAAGCAGCCCGGGAAAAGAAGTCTGTAACATACAATGGTAAAAATATTATATTGGCAGCAGACTTATCTACAGAGACCTGGCAGGGCAGAAAGAACTGGCATGATATATTCAGAGCACTAAATGAGAAAAACATGCAGCCAAGAATACTCTATCCAGCTAGGCTATCATTGAAAATAGAAGGAGAGATAAAAAGCTTCCAGGATAAACAAAAACTGAAATAATTTGCAAACACCAAACTAGCTCTATAGGAAATATTGAAAGGGGTCCTCTAAGCAAAGAGAGAGCCTAAAAGTAGTAGATCAGAAAGGTACAGAGACAATATACAGTAAGAGTCACCTTACAGGCAATATAATGGCACTAAATTCATATCTCTCAATAGTTACCCTGAATGTTAATGGGCTAAATGCCCCAATCAAAAGACACGGTATCAGAATGGATTAAAAAACAAAACCATCAGTATGTTGCCTACAAGAAACTCATTTTAGATGTGAAGACACCTCCAGATTTAAAGTAAGGAGGTGGAAAACAATTTACCAGGCTAATGAGCATCAGAAGAAAGCTGGGGTGGCAATCCTTCTATCAGATCAATTAGATTTTAAGCCAAAGACTATAATAAGAGATGAGGAAGGACACTATGTCATACTCAAAGTGTCTGTTCAACAAGAAGTTCTAATAATTTTAAATATCTATGCCCCTAACATGGGAGCAGCCAACTATATCAACCAATTAATAACAAAATCAAAGAAACACATCAACAATAACACAATAATAGTAGGGGACTTTAACACTCCCCTCACTGAAATGGACAGATCATCCAAGCCAAAGATCAACAAGGAAATAAAGGCCTTAAATGACACACTGGACCAGATGGACATCACAGATATATTCAGAACATTCCATCCCAAAGCAACAGAATACACATTCTTCTCTAGTGCACATGGAACCTTCTCCAGAATAGATCACATCCTGGGTCCTAAATCAGGACTCAACCGGTATCAAAAGATTAGGATCATTCCCTGCAAATTTTCAGACCACAATGCTCTGAAGCTAGAACTCAATCACAAGAGGAAATTTGGAAAGAACCCAAATACATGGAGACTAAACAGCATCCTTCTAAAGAATGAATGGGTCAACCAGGAAATTAAAGAAGAATTTAAAAAATTCATGGAAACAAATGATAATGAAAACACAACGGTTCAAAATCTGTGGGACACAGCAAAGGCAGTCCTGAGAGGAAAATATATAGCGGTACAAGCCTTTCTCAAGAAACAAGAAAGGTCTCAAGTACACAACCTAACCCTACACCTAAAGGAGCTGGAGAAAGAACAAGAAAGAAACCCTAAACCCAGCAGGAGAAGAGAAATCATAAAGATCAGAGCAGAAATCAATGAAATAGAAACCAAAAAAAAACAAAAAACAAACAAAAAAAACAATAGAACAAATCAACGAAACTAGGAGCAGTTTCTTTGAAAGAATAAGATTGATAAACCCCTGGCCAGATTTATCAAAAAGAAAAGAGAAAGGACCCAAATAAATAAAATCATGAATGGAAGAGGAGAATCACAAGCAACACCAAAGAAATATAAACAAATATAAGAACATACTATGAGCAACTCTTCACCAACAAATTTGACAATCTGGAAGAAATGGATGCATTCCTAGAGACATATAAACTACCACAACTGAACCAGGAAGAAATAGAAAACCTGAACAGGCCCATAACCCATAAGGAGATTGAAACAGTCATCAAAAATCTCCAAACAAACAAAAGCCCAGGGCCAGATGGCTTCCCAGGGGAATTCTACCAAACATTTAAAGAAGAATTAATTCCTATTCTCCTGAAACTGTTTCAAAAAATAGAAATGGAAGGAAAACTTCCAAACTCGTTTTATGATGCCAGCATCACCTTGATCCCAAAACCAGGCAAGGATCCCATTAAAAAAGAGAATTACAGACCAATATCCTTGATGAACACAGATGCAAAAATTCTCACCAAAATACTAGCCAATAGCATCCAACAGTACATTAAAAGGATTATTCACCACGACTAAGTGTGATTTATTCCAGGGCTGCAAGGTTGGTTCAACATCTACAAATCAATCAATGAGATACAACACATTAATAAAAGAAAGAACAAGAACCATATGATACTCTCAATAGATGCTGAAAAAAGCATTTAACAAAGTACAGCATCCCTTCCTGATCAAAACTCTTCAAAGTGTAAGGATAGAGTTCACATACCTCAATAATATCAAAGCCATCTATGAAAAACCCACAGCAAATATCATTCTCAGTGGAGAAAACCTGAGAGCTTTTCTGCTAAGGTCAGGCACAGCAGGGATGTCCATTATCACCACTGCTATTCAACATAATACTAGAAGTCCTAGCCTCAGCAATCAGACAACAAAAAGAAATTAAATGCATCCTAATTGGCAAAGAAGAAGTCAAACTGTCACTTTTCGCAGATGGTATGACACTATATGTGGAAAACCCAATAGACTCCACTCCAAAACTGCTAGAACGCATACAGGAATTTAGTGAAGTGTCAGGATATAAAATCAGTGCACAGAAATCAGTTGCATTTCTGTACACCAACAAGACAGAAGAAAGAGAAATTAAGGAGTCAATCCCATTTACAATTGCACCCAAAACTATAAGATACCTAGAAATAAACCTAACCAAAGAAGCTAAGAATCTATACTCAGAAAACTATAAAGTACTCATGAAAGAAATTGAGGAAGACACAAAGAAATGGAAAAATGTTTCATGCTTCTGGATTGGAAGAACAAATATTGTGAAATGTCTATGCTACCTAAAGCAATCTATACATTTAATGCAATCCCTATCAAAATCCCACCCATTTTTTTCAAAGAAATGAAAGAAATAATCCCAAAATTTATATGGAACCAGAAAAGGCCTCGAATAGCCAAAGGAATATTGAAAAAGAAACCCAAAGTTGGTGGCATCACAATTCTGGACTTCAAGCTCTATTACAAAGCTGTCATCATCAAGACAGTATGGTACTGGCATAAAAACAGACACATAGATCAATGGAACAGAATAGAGAGCCCAGAAATAGACCCTCAACTATATGGTCAACTAATCTTCGACAAAACAGGAAAGAATTTCCAATGGAAAAAGGACAGCCTCTTCAATAAATCGTGTTGGGAAAATTGAACAGCCACATGCAGAAAAATGAAATTGGACCATTTCCTTACACCACAGATTCAAAATGGATGAAGGAGCTCAATGTGAGAAAGGAATCCATCAAAATCCTTGAGAAGAACACAGGCAGCAACCTCTTCGGCCTCAGCTGCTGCAACGTCTTCCTAGGAACATCGGCAAAGGCAAGGGAAGCAAGGGCAAAAATGAACTATTGGGATTTCATCAAGATCAAAAGCTTTGGCACAGCAAAGGAAATAGTTAACAAAACCAAAAGACAACTGACAGAATGGGAGAAGATATTTGCAAATGACATATCAGATAAAGGGCTAGTGTCCAAAATCTATAAAGAACTTAGTAAACTCAACACCCAAAGAACAAACAATCCAATCAAGAAATGGGCAGAGGACATGAACAGACATTTCTGCAAAGAAGACATCCAGATGGCCAACAGACAAATGAAAAAGTGCTCCACATCACTCGCATCAGGGAAATACAAATCAAAACCACAGTGAGATATTGCCTCACACCAGTCAGAATGACTAAAATTAACAAGTCAGGAAATGAGAGATGCTGGTGAGGATTTGGAGAAAGGGGAACCCTCCTACACTACACGTGCCCCCGAATGTTTATAGCAGCAATGTCTACAATAGCCAAACTATGGAAAGAACCTAGATGTCCATCAACAGATGAATGGATAAAGAAGTGGTGGTATATATACACAATGGAATACTATGCAGCCATCAAAAGAAATGAAATCTTGCCATTTGCGACGACGTGGATGGAACTTGAGGGTATCATGCTTAGTGAAATAAGTCAATCAGAGAAAGACAACTATCATTGATCTCCCTGATATGAGGACATGGAGAAGCAACATGGGGGGTTAGGGGGATAGGAGGAGAATAAATGAAACAAGATGGGATCGGGAGGGAGACAAACCATAAATGACTCTTAATTTCACAAAACAAACTGAGGGTTGCTGGGGGGGAGGGGCATCAGGAGATGGGGCTGGGGTTATGTTCATTGGGGAGGGTATGTGCTATGGTGAGTGCTGTGAAGTGTGTAAACCTGGCGATTCACAGACCTGTACCATACCCCTCGGGATAAAAATACATTATATATTTTAAAAAATTTAAAAAAAAAGTAAATAAAAAAATAGAGCTTCCCTATGACCCTGCAATTGCACTGCTGGGTATTTACCCCAAAGATACAGATATAGTGAAAAGAAGAGCCATCTGTACCCCAATGTTTATAGCAGCAATGGCCACGGTTGCCAAACTGTGGAAAGAACCAAGATGCCCTTCAACGGATGAATGGATAAGGAAGATGTGGTTCATATATACGATGGAGTATTATGCCTCCATCAGAAAGGATGAATATCCAACTTTTGTAGCAACATGGATGGGACTGGAAGAGATTATGCTGAGCGAAATAAGTCAAGCAGAGAGAGTCAAGTATCATATGGTCTCACTTATTTGTGGAGCATAACAAAGAACATGGAGGACATGGGGAGATGGAGAGGAGAAGGGAGTTGAGGGAAATTGGAAGGGGAGATGAACCATGAGAGACTATGGATCCTGAAAAAAACCTGAAGGTTTTGAAGGGGCAGGGAATGGGATGTTGTAGAACCACGTGGTGGGTAATAGGGAGGGCACGTACTGCATGGAGCACTGGGTGTGGTGCAAAAACAATGAATACTGTTATGCTGAAAATAAATTTAAAAAAAGTAAATTAAAGAACAAGTATTTTAAAAAGTAGAGTAATGGAAGAAGAAGCAAGGATGTTTTAGAAGAGTATATGCTTAGTGAAATCATAGATAGATAGACACCTAAGCATAGAGATGAAATGCTCTTCCCTGTTCTCTTTGTCTTCCAACTTACCTTTCTACATTAAAAGACTTGGTGTTGCAGTGGAGAACTCAGATTTTCTTTATAGATCCTGTTGGAAATTTTTCAGAGTAATTAATCACCATGGAGGAATCTAGCTGTTCTTATACAGCATGTGTTTCTCCCATCCAAGTACTAACCAGGCCCAACCAGCATGCATTTCTTAATTCATTCAGTATTCTCTAGATAGCTGTGATTTTCTTGTCAGTCTAATAGCCATTGGAATAGGTAGAAACAGACATGGCTCTTACCCGCATGGAGTTTAGAGATTAGTTAGTATATCCTTACATGCTGTTAATTTGCCGGTTGTGTAGCTGTCACTGAGTATTCTAATGAACCACGTTTGGTTCCTGATTCCTGCACCAGAGGTCCTGACAGATACAGCTAACTCTTTCCTTGATATTCCATAACCTTTCAATCCCACAGTTTTGTTTTCTTTTGTTCTTCTGGTAAAGAATGAGGATGGAAATAGGGTTCTGTAGATATCATAGTACTTTGGATGTATCATTATAATTGTTTTATCTTTCTGTTTTAAAATGATTGGGGAGAAGGGAGGCTCCGATCAGAGCACGGTATTCTATGCATATAATACTATAGATTCCATTTCAAGTTCTAATGATACTTTAAGCAGTATATTGAAAGACAGCCAATAACATCCATCTCTTTAAATAAGTATGCTGCAGGGCTGAAATAACTTTGACTTTATTGCTTTTAAACTTCATGGAGCCTGGGTTAAGCTCTTGGCTATGTTACATCTGAGAAATACAGACCTCATTTCACCTGTTCCACAGTACAGCTGCAGTTTTATTTGGAAAATTGATGAGAGCATTAAGATCTGAGCTCATGTTGATTCTAATGTAAATAAATTGCATCATTACTTCATAGTTGGGAGTGCCTCTAATCCAGACCTTAAAATTAAGGGTTATCTTGTTGATTGTGGGAAAATTAAGGTAATCAACTTTCAAGGCTTTAATAAATGAGATTGAGCACTTAAAAATCATTTTCAACTTGGCTTTAAAAGTAGATGACTAGAAAATCAATAGCAATAATACATGCTTATGGAAATAGTATGGGCTATATTTATTTTTAAGAATGTTTTTCTGTTGTTTGAGCTCAGTTTATTAATATGAGGCTTAAAGTAATCATATAAAATGCCAAGCATATTTTAATAGGAGAAGAGACTGTATGTTTTGGTGGTAGTTAATATAAGTAGAGCCCTGAAAAGTTGAATTTTCAAAAAAAAAATTAAAGAAAGGAAGAAAGGAAAGATGATACAGGCCAAGTACACCTCATGTAAATTCATGAAATTAAAGGTTTTTCTAGGAAGTTTGAGGTATAGAGGACTCAGCCCCGTGTCTGTATATAAGACTTACATATGCATGTGTGTGTTTATGTGGAGTATGTATGTGGTGTAGCTGTGTATGAGTATGTGTATGTGTGATATGTACATATGTATGTAGTGTGTGTTTGTGTGAGCAAGAGAGTATGTGTGTTTGTGTATGTGTCTATGTGAGTGTATATGCATGTGTTGTATGTGTGTGTTGTGGGTGTGTGTGTGTGTGTGTGTGTGCACGTGCTGTGGTTATGTATGAATGTGATGTGTGTGTATGTAAGGGTTATTAAATTATAAAATGTTAATGGATTGATGTCAGAAACTGTCTTAAGCTCCTGTTCAGACTGGAATACATATTATTTCTCTCTACTTACCATCTCCACAACCGCCGCTATTATCATCCGAGATCATATATCTTGACTCTTATTCTGTACTGGAGAGATGCTCTGCTAAGTGCTATTTAGCATGTTGTAGGCTCTCAACAAATATTTGGAAATTAAGCTTTGTGTTATTCCCCGTTGTATATCCAATAGTGATCTGAACAAAACCAGTACTTGGGATGTGTTTTGAACTGTTAACAACAGAAGGAAAATGTGTACTCTCATAAATATTTGAGGAAGTTTATTATTCAATTTCATGGAAGTCAAGTGGTATATGGGAGAATAATTTTTAAAGCCATTTCATGGGGCACCTGGGTGGCTCAGCTGGTTAAGTATCTGACTCTTGGTTTTGGTTCAGGTCGTGCTCTCAGAGTTGTGAGATCGAGCCCCAAGCCGGGCTCTGCACTCAGGTGGAGTCTACTTGAGATTCTCTCTCCTTTTCCTTCTGACTGTCCCCTTTGCTCCCATGCTCTCTCTCTCACACATAAATAAATAAAATCTTTAAAGTCATTTTATACATACATTATATACAAAGTCATTTTATACATATATGCTCTGGAACACAAACCTAGCCACTCCCAAACAATGCTTTTGATTGTTTTTATTGTTGTTTGTAAGTTTGGGACAAATTTGTAAGGTACTTCAGAAATAATAGAAGGAATTAAGATTTGCATGCATATAAGTTTGGAGCTGATTCAAATAAAACTTTCAACACTAATCTGATGCATATTTAATGAGATACATAATTACTAGTGTGTTTCATTAAAAACATAAAAAGAAGTGTCAGGATAGTATGTCCTAGATAATCCTCATTATCTGTCTTGCCATCTCTGCTTTTGGAGCCTCAGAAAAGCCACAAGAACATTGAGCCAGACAAATCTCTGCTCTAAATATAACCATAGTCCCAGTAATAATAAAAAATGATTCCCATGTGTTTAAAGTTACAGCCTACTAGATCCTCTACTCATACTTAACATACACATCTCACTTTGTTTTAATAAAAACCCGGGGAGATAGCTGTGATTTCAGATGAAAAACCTTTGAGAATGAAGACCTGAAAATGAGGGTCATTTAATATATTGGAAAGAACATGTGATTTGGAATCAGATACACTCAGTTTCGAGACATGATTCAGCATGTACTGTGTGGTCTAGGGAAAATTACTTAACCTTTTGGCATCCCAGGTCTGTAAAGCATACCGAAGGATTACTATGGCTCTCTGTTATGATCCTTTATGAAACTGTGTATGTAAAACCTCAGACATAGTACCTGGACATAGAAGAGCATTTGCAACTATTAGTCCCTTCCTTCCGCTATACCTGGGACCCACTTCTGTAAATGCAGTTACTATTAACCCAGGCGGTATTCACTCTGGCTTGAGTAAGAAAAAGAGGACCTAGGGCCAATGATTATCCATAGTAGCTAAAGGACATAGTTGGGGGCAGGAGCCTATGCATTTCCTTATCCTCGTCTCTTCCCTGCAAAAGCTCAGTTGTTCTTATGTCTTCATGTGGGTGGGGAAGGCAGCACTTCCATGTAGACACAGCTCTGTGCAACATAGGATAGTGAGCAAATGGCCTCCTCGGGTGAAGAGAAAAGTGTGTTCGAGGTCCCAAAGATGCCTCTCCATTTCAGTGATTCACAAGAAGGATAAAAAGCAGTTAACAAAGGGAAAGGCACATGGAGCAAAGTCTGGAGAAAATTTGGCGTGAGCTTCCTAGAGTTCTCCCTCAGTGCAGTCAGGCAGGATGTGCTCAATTAACCTCAGCAAGTTGTGATGACATGTGAGAAATGTCCTCCAGGAAGCCTCATTAGAGACTAAATTCATGGGGGATTTCTCAGGGGCTGTTCACACAAGCACCCTCTACCTGGAAAGTATCAAAACTGCAGATATTTCAAAGAAAAGCAGGTGCTTAGCACATGCCATGTTATTTGCATCAACAGTCTAGGTGCAGTTAGACATGCTTACCTGGAAGCGGTGGTAACCCTCATGCCATCCAGGCTCCTGGACTGCAGCCAAGGGCAATTTGCAAGTAGGCATTTGTATAGATAGCAGATTCAGGCCTGCTCAGGTTTTATTAACTCTTGCTAGCATAGTTTCAGGCTATGATAATTCTTATCTGCATCAGAAGGCACTCTTTTCTTGAGGAAGACACAATCCTAAGAAATAGGAATTGGAGAGCAAGCGAGGGATGGATTTTTGTTCCTTCCTGTCTCTCAGGCCACCTACTTTTGAGTAATGAACAACCTTCTCAAGCTTACATGGCTGCCCTCCTTCTAGGAGAGTCTCAAATTGAAGAGCTTACTGTGTGGCTTGGGCTACCATGGACACGAATTCCTTCTTCACTCTCTAATCCTCTAAGTATTGATGCATCTGGCTTTTCTTATAACCAAATTTCCCTTCTTTGGACTAGCTCTTTGCACATATAGCAGGTTTGATGAATGTTTTACAGAAACTTTGGATGACTTCTGCATTAGTTTCTGCCCATTTGGTGCTGATTAGAAAACGTAAGTAAGATACCTAATTTATCTTATGCTTGGAATTCCATAGCCTTTTAGTGACTATTATTTACATTTGTGTTGTGTCTCTTTCTTCTAATCTTTGTTTTGTTTTTCTTCAGTAAGCAGCTGTATGAGGTAATTAGGACGGCAACTAGGTAGTTGAAGCTCAGTGTGGTTAAGTAGCCATGTTACAGAAATCTGTTGGAAAGGCTTGGACCCAAACACTGATTTTCTGTTTTGTGAATGGGCATCCTTCCTGTAGAATCAACTTAATGTCATAGAAGTCAGTTCATAGAAAGAGCCACAATAGTTAGACAGTCTCAGTCCAATTACAGACAGTCCTTGTGTTTATGACCTACTTCAGCAAAAGCAAGCCCAAGGGAGTTATAACCAAGGGGGTCATTGCTGTAGTAGGGTTTCAAAGGCCTGAGCCAGATTAATCAGGATGGCCAGCTTCCTTAGAGTGACTGGAAACTAACAGTTTCTAATGATAATTACAAACTAGTAAAATGATTCAAGACCCAAGAAAGTGTATCTACTCATCAAATCAAAATTCATGAATAAGGAAAGATACAAAAGAATACAAGGTATCGTGGGGTGGACGTATTTGACAGTGAAGTGGCAAATGAAGGACAGAGTCTAACACAATGCGGAAATCCAATTATTTTGCCAAGAACTGGGCTTGAATCTCCATTCTTCATATCTAAGTGTAGCCTATTATAACACAAATTTTCCTCTCATTTGGATATAAATCGCGTAGTAACTGGGTGTCTTTTCTGTTTTGAAGCCACTATTTGTCATGAATAAGGCTTAACTAATTTAGTTTCATTCATTCTTTTACAAATGTTGAAATAACCATTTGGGTAGGAGAGTTAGTTTTATAGAGACATCCCACTATAAAAGATATTTAGTATTCAATAAAACTTGCAGTCCTTTACCTTAATGTTATGTCTTAATATATTGATTCAGGTCTCGTTGGAAATCTGAGACACAGGTTCCATGATCTATGCACTTAATAAACCTTTAAATAATGAAACAGGATATACTTGTGCTGGATATACCAGCTGTCTTTGGTTCTGTTTTATGCCTGTATTTTTATAAGTTTGATGACTAAGACCCAGACTGGACATTTGCAACACTGTGGAGGTAGCAAAGGTCTTTCTAGCTCTCTTCTGAGTTCCCTTTTTCACTACCCTTGCTACATGCTGTTAGGATTTTAGTTTCCGCCTCTTCCTTAGAGGATTTTCCTGGCCCTGGGCTACCCCATATACCAGACCAAGTTTTAACAATACTTTGGAAGTCATTTGTTAAGTTCTTGATTTTTCACTTCCTGTACAGAAAGATCTTATCCATCATCTCATGTATTTCAACTAATTTAGGGAATCGTGGGTGGGAGTGGTGGTCTAGAAGAGAACACAGATGCGCTATTAGCAGTGTCCCAGAGAAACTTCGGTCACATGATCAGACCCCAAACCCCCACATCATCAGCACAGTGGAAGCCTAGCCTCTCCCACATAATTTACCACATCACATACCTTTCAGGAGCCATGTCACCCTTTATAACTCTGTCCCATTTAGGGGAGATTTCAGTGTTCATTTAAACTGGATTCTTAAAAAAATAAAACTAAAAAAAATAAACTTGGACTCTTATCTAAGTAACATGACTGGAAAGGATACAGAGTGTTGTCATAAAACTAAGACTTAGCCTGGCTCAGGAACCAGGTCAGGTAATATGTTGGTAAGGTGGAACCATAGTCTGTAACTCCTAAGAATGCTAATAAGTTCTGTGTTTTCTGGTCCAGAACATCCAAGAAAGTGGTCCTAAGATGCAAAGAACCAGAAGAGCTCTGGAGTAGTACTGACAGGATCATGAAGACATCAGAATGATGTCTTCTGGGTGGTTTTGGTCTTGTGGTCTTTTAATTTGAAGCCTTCTTAGAATACTAATTTTTATGAACTTTTTCTTTCAAAATACAAGTCCTCTAAGAAGGGCCAAATAAAGACGAGAGTTTTCTCTGGCTCTTATAGGAAAGAAAAACATATCTCTTGAAATGAGAGGTCTAGGCAATCTCCAGTTACCTATGCTGAAAGAAGATAGCAAGAAGGAAAGACAAAGTGTGACCCAAAGGATAAACTGCTTTTCCTGTTCTGATGGGTGGATAAAGCTGGAGGAAGAAACGATTTGTAGGGGGAAGGAGAAGACGCATTGTGTGTGTGTGTGTGTGCGCAGGCGCGCGCGTGCTGCGCTTGTGTGTCAAGAGGCACCTTGGGTTGTAAGGGGCTGGACTTAAGTATGAATCATGTCTGCCTTTATAAAACTTTTTGAAACTGTCCATCCATGAGCCTTAAATCTTGCACTTGATGATAAAGAATTCTAGCTTATTCAGGCAGAAGTCTTCCTTATCTATTTCTTAGTAACATCCTCATCATCCATTGTCATGCAGAGTTTACTGGCTATCTGAACCTCTTGCTTCATTATCTCATCCTAGTGGTCAGCAAATTCCTACAGAACACTTCATAAGCCAAGAACTCTGCCAGACACTGGGCGCATGCAGTGAATAAGGCACTCTCAATTAAGCAAGATAGACACCAACCTTGAGTGGGAACTTTGCTTTGTTTTTTCATCTTCTTACTGAGAATGTGCTGTAATATGCTTTTGTTTGGTTTTATTGCTTTATAGAGCAATAAGATTCCTCCTAGGTGATTTGAACATAACGTCAATCTGAGTGCCAACTAAACCCCCAAACGATTTTTCCTGGACCTGTCATGGTCTTTTACCAATGGAATAATTCCGTCTGCCTGTGTACTGATAGGGTGATTAAGAAAGGACCTTATTCTGTGATAGTTTATGGGCCCTAAGCTTATGAGCTGGTCATAACCCACAGCCATCCCTCTCATGAAGCCTCTTAGCCTCTATGAAAATAGCTCCATCTCCCTTAAAAACTTGACTATTACTCTGGAACTCTCCAAATATAGGTATTTACTGGCTCTGACTAAATGAATTGGCTTTTTTGGGATCTAAGTGAATGATAACCCTTATCTGTAATGAGTTACAGTCTTTTGAGACAACACACAAGAACAAAAGAGACTAATAGAGGATAACCAGGTAGTTTAGATGACTAATGACATTTAAATCCTTGCTCAAAGCATTCGTACTCATCGCTAACATACTGAGCATAGATTTGTTCTCCAAATTCAGAAAAAACAATAACAAACAACAATGACTACCATAAATTATGGTAGGAGAGGCCTGAAAAGATGGTGTAATACAGAGGTTGGAGGAGGCAGTGGGGCTAGCAAATAACTTGCAGCTTGAGAAATACAAATTAGGACATACAACGATGACAATTTAACATTTATTGAATTCCACATATAACACATTTCTATGAGCTATCCATTTTATCTCCACATTAAATCTAAAATATAAATATTATGTGTGTTAGCATAAGGTTATCCAAAATTAAGAGTTTGGGAGGTTTTATGGACCATTACTTTAATTGAGAATGCAACTCCAGGGACACGAGTGAGGGTACAAGAAAATGAAGCAGAGAAAGAGGAAGAGCCAAGATGAGCATGCTTTACCGAGGTGGCCGTGACCAGATGTTACAGATTGCTTGATCAACAGTACAGTCTCCCTGAGAAGCTAACTTGTGTCTCAGAGCTCTCTCCAAGGAGGCACAAAGGAGGTGTAATCATCCATGGCTTGTGTCCTCCCTTGGCCAGAAATTATTTTCAGTGCTGTAATGTCATCCCCCAATGATCACCACAGGTGCCCATGCATGGGAGCCGTGGCAGTGAGTAGGAGGCCTCAGGATGGAAGAGGGGAGGTGGGAGGGGAGTTCCAATCTTCCTTGCCCATATGAAGTTGGCCTGATCCCAGATCTGAGTGATCTAAGACAGGTGAGGCCAAGGGGACTTGAAAGGATGCAAAACTAGTATCTAATTCCTTGTTGTTTCCCCCATTTTACAGGTGGAAAAACAACAATAACAACAACAACAACAGAAACAAAAACAAAATAAAAAACAAAACAGAACAAACTGAAGTTCAGAAAGAAAGTTAAGTACTTTGTCCATTAAAAAAAAAAAAAAAGGCAAAACCCAGTCAGTGATAGGGAGAAAAATTTACCACAGAAAGAGTTTCAACTACGCTATCCAAACACTCAAAACTCTCAAAAACTATTGATAGACAGACTCACCTTGAAAACTTGCAGAGGTTAACCCACAAGGTGGCATAGACTAAAATTTTAGAGTGTCAAAAGGGTTTTAGAAAATCTTTGAATGAGAAACCCTTACTGCAGGATGATGGGAAGTAAGAAGTGTGTTTTTAACCTTGAAAACATTTAACTAGGACAACCACATTCTTCCATCCTCAGTGCCTTTGGTGTCCTTGACTCTCTCACAAAACAGAGATCTGAGCCTCATGCTGACATTATTAAGTGTACTTAACCAGAAAGGAGGGAAAGTGGCGCTCCTGTTTGTTAGGTCTCTGCTTTGTGCCAGAGACAGCTGTATATTTTATCTGAACAACACTGCAAGGTAGACAATGGTTTCTCCATTTTTCAGATGGCAAAAGATTCAGATAGGGAGGAGGAATGCTCTTTGTTCTCCTACACTGTCCCTAACTTCTTTATAATAGCTCTGTATTTTGATTTTGTTCAGTATTTACCAGGTTATAGACCCTGGTTTGGCATTTACAATAGTTTAAGAAGCTTGTTGGGGGCAGCTTGGTGGCTCGATGGGTTAAGCATCTGCCTTTGGCTCAGGTCATGATCTCAGGGTCCTGGGATCTAGCCCCAGGTTGGGCTCTCTACTCGTGGGGACTCTGCCTCTTCCTCTCCCTCTGCCTGCTCCTGCTCTCTCTATCAAATAAATTTAAAAGAATCTGAAAAAATTAAGAAGTTTGTTAAAATTATCCATCTCTGAGCCCCACTTCAAACCTGCTGCATTAGGCTTTCTATAGCTAGGAAACCAGCGATCTGTAGTGTGAACGTATTTCACAAGGGACCAGATTGGAAGCCAACGTTAACAATCAAAAGAGCAAACTAAAAACAGTGAATATGATTTTAAAGTGCATGAAATAACAATATAATATTCAGAACAAGGGTTGGGACAGAGATAGTCCAACTGTTCTTGTAAAAAAAATCACACCAAAGGTGTTTTACATATGGAGTTAAGAGGCCAGTTAGAAAGTTAGGAAGAATGACTGTGGTGGGGATTAAGGACTGTGTCCCGGTGACTCAAGGCAAATCAGACACAACCCAAGAGTCTGGCAATTGGGAAAGCTTGGTATGGGCAGTTCTCTCATCCTCCTTCAACCAACCAAACAACAAATGCACAAACAAGTAAACAGCTTCTCCCAGCTGGGGCTCTGTGCTTTTGGCTGCAAAGAGTGGGCATAGTTTCTAGAACAGACTGTTCTTCCTGTCCTGCTGTGTCCCTGCCCAGCACACCAGCACACCAGTCAGGGCTTTGCCTCTCCCTCCACTGCTAACTCTGAGCTCCCCTCATCTCCCTCCACCGCCCCCCCCCCCCCATACATACGCAGGTTGTTTTTCAGCAAGGCAGCTATTTTCTGACATTTGGCACTGAGCGATCATAATCAGATACAATTTCCCAGCCACACAATTGCACTCCATGTGCGGCTTCAGGTACAATTATGAAGGCTGTCCCAGCACCTGCTGCCTACACTGTACTTAACGGGGAGGGATGGCCTCTCATTCTCCATTAAATGTTTTGAAAGGAAACCTGTAGGCACGACAAGGTTCAGGAACTAAGACAAAATGGGGATTGGAGTGTCCTTGCTTTGATAGGCATGTACAAGTTTTAATTATCTACTCATCCAGGATTTAATTTTTTTCATTTTTCTATAAAAAGCAGAGAATGGTGACACTATGATTTCATGTGCACACAGGGAATGAAATTGGTAGACAGTGTTGTCCACACCCCAGTCACTGTCACTTCTCCCCTTATTTTTCCTTTTTTTTTTTTTTTTGAGGGGTTGTAGAAAGAATCTTAAGCACACTCCATGCCCAGGGCCAAGAGGAGAGAGGGGTCGATCCCACAACCCTGAGATCATGACCTGAGCCGATATTAAGAGTTTGAGGCTTCACCAACTGAGCCACCCAGGTGCCCCTATTTTTCTTCTTTTTAATTTTTTTTCTCATTCTATGAAAAATACAGAAAATTTGGAAAATAGAGACATGCATAGAGATAAAAAAACCTATGGCTCCATAGTTCAGATAAAAGTTCTGTTAATATTTTGATGTATTTTCATCCAGTTTCTTATTCATTCTTGTGCATACCCAGATAAAATAATTAAGGTTACATTAAAGCAGCTCTGTATTCTGATTTTTTGTTTTATATCACATTATGAAAAATTGTATTCATGCCATTGAATACATGTAAAAAAACCCCAACTTTTCTGAAAGTTCTGTAATATGTTCATGTCTTTATTTCACTCCCATTGTTGGATATTTTAGTCACTCCTAATCCTTTGCTAACTCCTTATGTCAGTAACTCGCCGAGGATGTTGATCAAGCTTATCCTTTGTGCAGACACAATGCATCACAGCACCGTGTAAAGAAATGTGCACAGGCTTTGGGGACAGAAAACCTCACTTGAATCCCTTTGTTCTAGCCCTTAGCACTGAGGGTTTTCTCATCTGTAAAATGGATCACCTACTACCTATCCGAGTTTGCTTTCCCCCCAGCTTTTCTGCCTCTGCTTTCCAGTAAAAACCAGATGCGTCATCGCCTCTTCTCCTCACATCCTTTCTCACCCTGCTTCTCTCATCTTGCAGCTGCCCATGGGCTCGCTGCCATTTTAGACTTTTCTTTAACTGTCCAGTTGAAATCCGAACAGTCTACCACTTCATCCTGCATAGGTTCTGCTTCTCCTTTGGCCCTTCCTTTGCTGGACCTGGCATGGACTTTCATCGACTGTGACTCTTCAACCACTGCTTCTCGTGCGTCTGCCTTGGTGCTCTTCTCTTTTCTGGGATCCCCTCCTCACATTCTCACCTCCCTTTTGTCTGGCTCTGCTGCCGGCCTGAGAAGCCAACCTCGGCTTCAACTCCCCTGGAGGGCCAGGCCTGAGCCACCGTCCTGGATGATGCTGGAGCCTGAAACATGTCACGCTAACGGAGGGAGACGTTCTACCTCAAACTTTCTGATTTTGAATATTTGGAGTTTTTTTCCCCCCTCATTGTTTCTGGTAAAATTGCAACCACACATCAGCCTTTTCTTTCCTTTTCCATTTTCATTTCCTTTTCATTGTTTCTGGTAAAATTGCAACCACACATCAGCCTTTTCTTTCCTTTTTTTTTTTTTTAAAGATTTATTTATTGGACAGATAGAGATCACAAGTAAGCAGAGAGGCAGGCAGAGAGAGAGAAGGAAGCAGGCTCCCCGCTAAGCAGAGAGCCCGACGCGGGGCTCGATCCCAGGACCCTGGGATCATGACCTGAGCACCCAGGCGCCCCAGCCTTTTCTTTCCTTTTCTTTTCCTTTTCCATCACTGTGCTTCTAGATATTTCTAGATATTTTTTCCAGTAGTGCATGGTCACAAACTGGAGTTTCCTAAGTGTCAGTCTATCCTAAAACTGAGTAGCCTACAGCATATATTGAGAGAATAAAAGTGAGTCTATGAAACTTATTTCCTAACGTTAGAAAAATGAAAAAAAAAAAAAAAAAGCCAAAATTCAATTCCTGGCTCAGGCTCCTAGGAGCCAAGTTGCCTTGAGTGAGGATCTAAACCATATAATCTGGTGCGCCTGGGTGGTCCAGTCAGTTAAGCATCTGCCTTCAGCTCAGGTCAATGATCCCAGGGTCCTGGGATCAAGCCCTGCATCAGGCTCCCCGTGCTTCTCCCTCTCCTTCTCACTCATGCTCCTTCTCAAATAAATAAATGACATCTTTAAAAAATAAATTGTACAGTCTATATCTGTTTATGTGGAGATAATATTTGCTCTTAGAGTCATGCTAGTTAAATAAGTGGCATAGAGTTATTACTTAATAAATAGCTTTGATCATTAGAATATTCTTGCCTATTATTTTTGTAGAAGAATCACATTAAAACGTTCTATTGAAATCTGGTTGGCACATGTTCAGCTCCCAGAAATAAAATTGAATCGAATATATGGTGGAGTAAATTTTTAGAGGCTTTGACCTTTCATTTTTTAAGCATCCAGTCTATTCTATACACACATATTAGCATTTTTACATGACAATGAAAGGTTAAAGAAAATTATTAGGTTATCAGCTTAAATCAATGGAGGAGGCATAAAGGATCAAATAACCTAGATTAGATTTCATCTTTTAAAAGGAGAAACTGAGGACCAACGATGTTCCATAAATGACCAGAACCCAGATTTGAGAGGGGCAGGATTGGGATTAGAACCAACCCTCAAATTTTGCCTCCCTTAGCTCACCCAGGATTCCCTTGACCAGAATGCCTACTCTCATCACTGGAGCTTTCTGGGTCTTTCAGAATTCTATTTATGTATCTAGGGTAAAAACAAATTTAAATTTAAATTCGTTACATATTGATCCAATTTGCCAGGGGTCTCCAAGTATTTCATTGTTATTATTAATTATTGCTGTACTTCCCCACCCAACCACACCCTATCCCAGTTCCTAAAACTTGATTTTATTCAAAGAACTTTTTTTCACAGAAACAAATCCCAGGTGGGTTTTTATGCTATATGTCAAGCTCCCTTATGAATCTGTCCAAAACATCTAAGGAATAAATCCCAGGACAGTAGGAACTTGTATTCATGAATCTAATTAACCTTTAATTGTCTATGTGACTGCCTTGCAGTTCAATAGTTGCTTGATTTTTATTATCCATCTAATTAGTGCGGTTTAAGTGGCTTTTTTTTTTTTTAAATTTTTATTTCTTTGACAGAGAGAAATCACAACTAGGCAGAGAGGCAGAGAGAGAGGAGGAAGCAGGCTCCCTGCCAAGCAGAGAGCCCGATGCGGGGCTCGATCCCAGGACCCTGAGATCATGACCTGAGCTGAAGGCAGAGGCTTAACCCACTGAGCCACCCAGGCGCCCCTAAGTGGCTTTTTATGTCAGATTTTATTATATCAGTTTGCTTACAGAATTTCAGGGCACTCTAAGGAGTTCCAACATCATTGTAATGTTTACGTGCTGTATATCTATTTGTTACTTGTTTGATTTTTCTCTTCAGAAAAAAAAGTGCTTTGACCAATTTTTCCCACTAGGGTGTATAAGTAGTCTATGAAATTTCATAATGATGGTAAAAGCCTTACTTTTAACTGTGCATAAATTATCAACACAGCCAGTCAGCTCTAATTAATTGTTTTTCTACCCATAAGCCTGCAGAGTGACAGATTTGATATTCTGATATAAGGGGGATAGTGAAAGAAACCTCCCAAAATACTTAAATTCAGGGCAAGCTAACAAATATGCACATATTTATAGATCAGGCTCTATAGTCATGCAAATATAATTTGTCCCTGAAATCTATGGATTGCTGTTAATTTTGTGGCTATAATGGGAAGGTTAAGATTTAAAATAATCAATCACATGTATAAACCTTATTGCCTACCACTGATCTGTTTCTTATTTTTGCGTGCCAATTTTATTTCCAAATTAAGAGTAAACTTATTTTCAATCACATAATTTGCATTTTCATGTTAGTGTTCTTTTCTTATTCTACACACTTACTATTTACTGACAATTAATATGAATTCAATTTAATTCTCTGTATATAGAGCAGTATGATTGTCTCTGCTATTGACTGTGATTATAATATTCCTTAGCCTCCCTGAATTCTTGCTTTATTTTCTTTTTCTCTTTATCTTTAAAACAGAGTACACAGTTTGACTTATTTCTAAATCTGTGTGTGTGTGTGTGTGTGTGTGTGTGTGTGCATGTGTGTGTTTTAAGGAAATATAAGAGATGCGTTTAAAATATCTTCAATTTATCACTAATAGGGAAACTGTTTGGTGGTAATTGCCTTATGTACAGGAACAATGGTATGATAAGGAATGAAAGCACTAGGTAGGGCACACTGTCCCATGTACAGAGAAAAAACCCAAAGTATTGGGTCCTGCTCCCTACTCTATCTTTGACTTACAGTTTAGCCTTGGGCAGCCCATGCTTCTACCCTCTCATTGTCTTATTCTTTCCATCTGGGAAACAAAGATAATTGTACTTTTAGTAGAAAAAAAGGGGAAGATGTGCCATAAATTTCTTTGAATGGAAACTATTCGTAAAACTCAAGGACTAATCTAAAATACAATTTAGCCCACATTTATTGGGCACCTTCTATGCTGTAATAGTTGTCCTGAGCTCCAGAGATACAAAGATAACTTTGACATTACATCGGTGCTCATTATCTGACAGAGGGTAAAAGAGGGAACTGAATTCAAATGTGTTTGAAACACTATCTGGGAACTCAGGATAAATCCAAGTGAATTACATTATAAGGAGAGTTTGTCTGTTAATCTGAAGAAAGACAGTGAATAAAGAATTGGAAGTTCACTGTGGTAGACTGGACTATCGCTTACAATGCTCTAATCCCTGTATGGGATTTTCTTTGCCATTGACTTTGTAGTGCCTTCTGTTAAGGTTGGCAGAGGGCACATCCCTCTCTCATTGACTGGTTTTGGGGAGGTGAGCTGCGTTGGTGAGATGCTTTGCCCATGGAATAAGGGGAGAAAAGACATTGTCCTAATCCTGAGCAGAGCCTTGAGGAGTCATGGGAAATTTCTGCTAGCCTGCTTTGATTTCCCACGATTTGCCAGAAAAAGACCTTGCCTCAAGTGCCCGTTGCTCTTTAGCCAGGCTAGGAAAAAAGAAACATAGAGCAGACTGAACTCTACCCTGGATTCCAGTCCAATCCAGTCTAGAGTGGGACCCTACTCTAGATCAGCTGACTCTCAGACATATCTAAAAGCACAAAGTAAATGTTAATATAAACCTGAGAGAATTAAGGGTCATTTGTTATACAACACTCTCATAGTTAAACAAAAAAGCTATTTAAGAAAACACCTTTTTGTAAGCCCAAATGAAATTATTGACTGAGGAAATGGTCATCAGTGAATGATAAAACTGATGGAATAAGGATGGAGATTTCAGTATTTACTCGACTTCATAGCTTGCTGGCTGAGCCCAAGAGAACAAATATAGATTCAATGAAGAAATCAAGCTTTCTTTCACTATCTTAACCTCTGTGTCACTGATGGGACAACCATAATACAACAGATCAGGTGACACACATCTCCTCAGTATGACCGATGAGGTATTTTTAGCAAAGTGATTAACTTGAGTTTAGTAAACCCCTAGATCCAACTTTCCTGCGGTCAATACAAAGTAAAGAGGTAGAAGTTCAACAGTACCTTGAGTTAACATCAGAAAAATTCAGCACAGTGCATTCTACAGGACAATTGATTAGTGCTTACTTTCTCTCTCTCTCTTTTTAAAATATTTAATTGATTTATTTGTCAGAGAGAGCACAAGAGCATACAAGCAGGGGGAGCAGCAGGCAGAGGGAGAATCAGGGTCCCCGCTGAGCAAGGTGCCTGATGTGGGGTTTGATCTCAGCGCCCTGGGATCATGACCTGAGCTGAAGGCGGACACTCAACTGACTGAGTCATCCAGGCATCTCTGATTGGTGTTTTTAGCAAGCCACTGCTTCAAAAAGAAAAAAATAGGAAAGAGGCAGAAAAAAATATAACCACTAAATACAGGGTATGGTTCTAGATTGTATCCTGATTTGAAGAATCCAGCTATAGAGTAAAATAAGTCAAGCAGAAGTCAAGCAGAGAGAGTCAATTATCATATGGTTTCACTTGTGGAGCATAAGGAATAACACAGAGGACATTAGGAGAAAGAAAGGAAAAGTGAATTGGGGGAAATAGGAAGGGGAGATGAACCATGAGAGACTATGGACTCTGAGAAACAGACTGAGGGCTTCGGAGGGAAGGAAGATGGAGGGGGTTGGGTGAGCCTGGTGGTAGATATTGAGGAGGGTACGTATTGCATGGAGCACTGGGGATGGTGCCTAAACAATGAATCTTGAAACACTGAAAAAAAAAAATAAAACCAAAAACCTGCAAATAAAAAAAAGAAAAAAGAAAAATCCAGCTATAAAAGACAGTTGTAGGCAATTAAGGAAATTTAAATATGGACTGGCTATTAGCTCTTATTCAGAAATTATTATTAATTTTTGGTTAATTTTAATTATTCATTTATTCATTCATTATTTATTTAATTTTTTAAATTTTAAATTTAAATTAATTATTATTAATTTTGTTTGTTTTTAATTTTGTTTGTTTTAACAATAGTCCTATGGTTAGGTAGAAAAATGTTTCAACTTTTTGAGATGTATATTGAACTATTTAGAGTTCGTAGCACGTATGTAAATTATTTCAAGTTACTTAAAAAAAACAGACATTACAATAATGGTAGAATGCCAATACCTATTAAATTTGGGGGGAAGATATAAGATAATTATGATTTTATTCTTTTGTGTTTTGATTTTATTCTAAATTTCTGTATGTCTAATTTTTTTCTTATTTATTTATTTATTTATTTGACAGACAGAGATCACAATCAGGCAGAGAAGCAGGGGGGAAAGCAGGCCCCCTGCCAAGCAGAGAGCCCGATGTGGGGCTCAATCCCAGGACTCTGGGATCATGACCTGAGCCAAAGGTAGACTCTTAACCTGCTGAGTCACTCAGGTACCCCACTCAAACATAATTTTTCAAAAAGGGAGTACATAGTAATTTTAATATAGTGATTAGCCTTACATATTCAACTACTAATATCAAGTATACAGATTTCTCTACTGGTTTTTATAGCGACAGAGAGCTCAGAAAAGTGAGGTCTTATTAAAAAGACAAAAAGTGGTAGTTACTATGATGCAGATATAATATCTTTCAAAATATTAATAATGAAAATGATGATACAATCATGCATTTAGAACTGGCCAGGTCCCAGGAGACACCAGATACTCCTGGTTATATTATTTATAATCTTCTCATTAATACTTTGCCAGATCAATAAACTATTTCCTGTTCCTTTTTCACAGATGAGAAAACTAAAGTGAAATAGAAAATAAATTCTGAAAGATCATCGTTAATACAAAGCTAAGTAAAAACTTGAACTCAGGTCTCCTTGGATCTAAATGACACATTCTTCCTACTCTTCTTTCCTAAAAATATTTTTAAAGGTAATGGAGAGGGGGGAGTTTCACCAAAAGTCTGCATATTTGCAATATTACTATTTTAAATAACAATAGTTCTGGTGGGGATTAAAACATGATGAAACAAAATAATAGATCATTAAGTTGGTGCCATGTAGACTAAAGCTTTATATGGAAGATTCCATTTTTCATTTTTTATTTTTTGTGGCATTAGGTAAATTGAACACCAGATGAATATAATCAGTATAAAATAAAGTGATATATTAAATCAAATACCCTAAGAATTAAAGCCAAAGATAGCACTCTTTTTGTGAAAAACAAAAAGACATGGGAGTTTATTTTTTTTTAATGATCTAGATAAAAGCCACAATTTCTACATTACTCTTAATGCATAGATTCAAGCTTTAGATCTCAAGGTTAAGCATTATCAGGAATCATTGATACTGATTAGAAAGAAGATGTAGCAAGGAAGCAATGGATCAGCACATTGGAAAGGGAAGATCATGTTGCAGAATATTGGCAGGGTTTTATTCCTTGTCAATAAGACTGGCTGAGTGATTTAGAACTTGTAATTAAGAATGAGATAAGAACTTGACAGCAGTGAAGAACAGTATGGGTTATGATGAATAACCAGAAGGATTGAGAATATATGCTTCTCCATATGTGTAATGAGGGTAAAATTTAAAAAAAAAAAAAGGAAGGAAGTAAAATCTTGTGGTTTAGAAACATTTGGAAGTATGCAAGTATAATTAGCAGAAAACATGGAAATATTTGACAGAAAGTCAAATGTAATTTAAACAATCTAAAAACAAGAATATAATTTCCAAATAGCAAGGTGAAAATGCAAAACATGAGAGTGTTCTTAACATTTTTTCAAACATTAAATATTTGAACAATTTTGCTTTGTCCATTGAAAATAATTCTATTTTATCTCTTCCCATTCCAACCTACTTCCTTGAATGAATTGATCTCCCAAAGAATTGCTTTCATCAGGTGCCTGCTAAGCTACAAAAAAAAAAAATAAAAGGAAAAAAAGAATGACAGTAGCTTCCCTTTAGCACATCAGATCTGTGACTGCAAGAAATGAAGCTATTCCAATGTGTTTGTCAGTATAAGATTCTCTTAAACCCCTTGTGAATACATTTTTTTTCAGTTTCTACTTGCAGCCCCTCAGCATGGGGCTGAGATTAAAGGATCTGCAGGGCAATTTCTATAAATATTATCTTTATCACTACATCATCATCAACACCCCTATTATTACTAGTGCCATTTCCATTCTTGCTACTAATACTATGGCCATAACTTGTTCTATTTAAACCAGCTTTCTCCTGCCCTTTTCCATGTTAGCCCAGAAATGAAATCCTCATTTAAAAAATTGTTTTAGGATTATTTACCAGTTATTTTTAAAAGGTCCCAAAAATCTGTTTATGCTTAAGCCACAACTCCTACAATATCATACTGTATTAACTGTAGTGGTTGATATGTTCATCTTTTCCTATTAGACTATGAAACTTCAGTGGTAGAAGTTATATTTTTTTAATTTTACCTCCTTAGTGCCTAGCCAATATTTAGGAAAGTATGTTATATAAATGGACAAGTTATCAGCAACTATTTATATGAAAAAACTTGAAAATATGAGTTAGAAGGTAAATCTCTGACCTCATAGGCTTTTTTTAAAATATATATATATTTTTATTTATTTGACAGAAATCACAACTAGGCAGAGAGGCAGGCAGAGAGAGAGGAGGAAGCAGGCTCCCCACGGAGCAGAGAGCCCGATGTGGGGCTCGATCCCAGGACCCTGAGATCATGACCTGAGCCGAAGGCAGAGGCTTTAACCCACTGAGCCACCCAGGTGCCCTGACCTCATAGGTTTTTCAATGTGGCAAAGAGAAAGCAACATTTATGCACAGAATATATGAGCAGGACTTACCTCTAGGTCTGTGGGAACTTAAGTGGCATATGAGGGATCTACTTTGTAGGAACATTTGAGAAATAGCTATAACAAGAAATAAGGAAGAAAATTGAGGCAAAGAAACTTAAGGCTTCGGAATGTCATATTCAAGGAATAACAGTGAGTGGACCAGTTTTTCTAAAGAGAAGGGGAGTTGAGGTGGCTGTTGGGATAATGTTTAGAGGGTAATTATTGCCCTATATGAAATCATTTTTTCTATTCAGAACATTAATTTGACTGATTATAATGGACTGACACTGTGATGGTTTAAGTTTAAACAGGAAAACCTAGTATTTAATTAAATTAAATTTAAAATTTTTTAAAAATAAAAAAAAAAACTATCATAGAGTATTCTAAAAACCTTATGCCTTCCACTTTTGCCTCAAGAATTACCTGGAAATTCGTTTTCTAATTGACAGAGCAAAAAACATTTGTTATGTTTGTTTTATGTCTGTGTTTTAAAGAGTATATTCAGAAGATTTCAGAGAAAAGCACTAGACCAATTAACGGGCAAACTGAAAACTTCAGATTGTGTCCCTGTCCCTTATACCCACCATAAAAACCTCCTTTATCTTTTCTCATAAGGAACTTTTCACCCAGATGAACAAATACTCAGCACCTTGCTGACTTACGCGTGATTTTCTCATTCATCTTTCTATAGGTATCTGTGAATATCTTCAAAGCTGTCCTTCTGGCAATAATTACATGTTGTTTCCCAAATCTTGTGGAATTGGTAAAATGAGAATCAGCAACTGAATTATATTTTTATTTTTTTTTAATTTTTTAATTTAATTTTATTTATTTGACAGAGAGAGATCACAAGTAGGCAGAGAGGTAGGCAGAGAGAGGAGGAAGCAGGCTCCCTATGGAGCAGAGAGCTGGACGAGGGGCTCGATCCCAGGACCCTGAGATCATGACCTGAGCCGAAGGCAGTGGCTTAATCCACTGAGCCACCCAGGCGCCCCTATTTTTAATTCATTATTAAGGTCCCAGTAAATACAAGCCAAAACTCGGATACAGATGAAAAACCCTTTTGGAGTTCTAAAAAAAAAAAAGAGAGAGAGATGAACCTGGTCCCAGCTCTCATCTGATTTTTCTCTCTACTGAGAATGAAACCGGTAGAAATAGGATTGAAAATGAAAGTAGAATCAGCATTGAATTCACGCAGCTGGATATTAGGCAAATACTTTTATGTGTAGTGTTCACTTTTCCCAAGATTCAGGAGACAGTTGTAATGCTTCGATTTTGATTTTCTCTAAATCAAACCTAATCCCATTATGTCTTACAGATTACCCAAATCACATAATGGTAAATCTTATCTTTTCTAATGTTTATTGCTTCCCCAGCTGTGTTCCAAGAAGCTCTTTATTTGTACCACCTTATTTAATATTCACATTTCTGTATAGGTCCCTCACTACAAGTCTTAAGAAGGTTATATAATTTGCTTAATTTCACACCATTCTAAATGGTGGATATTGGGCTGAAATCCAAGTCTGTCTCCAAAGTCTAACCTCATAATGTCTGTTTTATATATTAGTGGATCATTAAGTATATATATTAAATTCCGTTTTTTTCCAAGATGCAGGTAATCCCACTGCATATGATGAAATCCATAGGAATTAGAAGGGTTCTTCAAAAGGTTTTCAGACCCATCTTTAAAGTTTCAGTGGGGTGGCACTAACTCTTTCTTCCTGTACTTCCTAAACTTTCCTCCACTCCCTATATAAATAAATAAATGCACAGAGACCCTTTCATTTTGTATATACAGTTTTCCTCAGTTAATTATTTCTTTTTCCTTTTTCTTTTTTAGAGTAGGGGGAGGGCAGAAGGAGAGGGAGATATAGCTCTTAAGCAGGCTCCACACCCAGCAGAGAGCCTGACACGGGCCTCCATCTTACAACCCAGAGCTTGTCACCTGAGCTGGACTCAAGAGTTGGTCGCTTCAATGACTGAGCACCCAGGCGCCCACCTTAGTTAATCATGTCTGTATTTATTACATCTTCTGGTTGTACATGCTTCCATACGTGTAAACCAATATTCTCAAAATGTGATTTGATCTCATAGTCAGTCCAAGGATGCAAAAGGCCTCTGTGTAGAGTGCGTGATTGATTAGTCCTGGGCTGGGTGCTAGGGCAGGGCACAAAGAAATGAACTTAGCTGATAAGGAGCTTAAAAATCAGTTGATAAGACAAAGCATTTGCACAGCTAGCATATAGAGGCTGTACTTACTGTTTGCAATTAAGAGCAAATTGTATAATGGACTCTCATATGAGTAGGACTTTAGCAGATAATAGATGAAAAGACAGGAGTAGTGGAAGGTGATTGCCTATATGAGATGAACCTATGCTTGATCTTGAAGGACACTAGTTTTTATTGAGTGCCTATGATTTGGCAAGCAATTTGGTACATAGCAGATCTTTGACTTCTGCTAACTCATTCGATCTTCATAAAGTAGGCATTATTGTCATTTCACATTTTACAGGGAAGGAAACAAGTGAAAAGGAATTAATTGCCTGGATAAAACCACAGTGTAAGTGTTTGAATTGGATATTGTCTGCATGTGCTCTGAGCCTATATTTACTGTTTTTTTTTGTTTTGTTTTGTTTTTGCTACCTTACAGTTGTCTGAAGCAGTCCTCTATCTCCTATAGGTTATATTTACTATTTCTTGCCCAGAACCCATTGTCCTTCTGGTGATAGTTCTTCTGTTTTTCTTTGAGAGATCACCCCACCCTCACTCTTAGTGTGTGTCCTGGTAGTCCTGACATCTTTCCTTCAACTCTAGGGCTGGACATGTGACATAGGTCTGGACAATCAACAATATCAATTTTCAAGATCACAGTAATTAGTTCATGTGGTATAAATGGCCATCTTTCTCTTAAGGATATAAACTCTGAAGATAGGATTTCATTTTTAGTTGCCATCTTGCTACCAAAAGTGAGAAGGTATTTGAGGATACCATTAGAAAAGAAAGCGAAGGTCAAGGAAAGAGAACAGGAATATTGGGACACCAGAATTCACTTGTGTGGTCAGGGTTGAATTAACTTTTAATTCTTGTCTCAGCCAGTTGAGTTTGAAGTTCTGCCATATAAAACCAAATAAACCCATCCATGGATGGCGTTATGAGAATGGTTGACAGTTTGGGTATGGCAAGATGAAACACAGTTCTAATGAGGAAAGTGGCATGTTTTAAATGAAGGCATTCAGAATATTAGGCTAAAATGAAATGGAGATCAACCCCTCTTCATAAGAGATTATAGAAGTCAAAACCCATTTCATTAGCTTTTACCTCTCACAGAACAAGAGAATTGACTTGTCTATGAGGCTGGTGTACTGACATTTAAAGGAACACAGCAAAAATACACTGAATACTATAATGCATGGTAGAACATGTGTATCATATATCTATGATAAAAAGAAAGATATAATTGTAGTCACACTATCGGAAGTAGAAAATTGCTTGTGAAATGTACTTACAGAAACAGCCAATATTTTGTGCATACTAAAACCTTCTCCAAAATGATACAATTGCCAGCAGCACCATAGTTAATTTTAAAAGACAAATACATTCTAAAAACAAAATAGATGAACTAGAAAACACATTATTTGTTCAAACTGTATTCTGAGGTCAACCAAGATACACGCTTAGTTTCTTACAATTAGAGGTATTTTTATAAAACTGATTATCAGTTGAGACTTTGAAAAACACCAAGTCTATTCAAAATCTTTCATGACCTTATTCAACCAAAAAGTGGTAGTGACCTTTTTTTTAAAATTTTTTGTAAAAAGCTTTACAACAGTGAAGATAACCAAACCAAGAGCGCAAATAAAGAGCTCCATAGCACAAATAATTACTTGTGTTTTCTTCTGAAGAAAGTCAAACTGCCAGGGTATTCCTATAGGTGGATCTGTATCACAGGAGTTAATTCAATCCAAACATATTTGTTACATTATCTAAAAACTGCTGTTGAGAAATAGCTTTTCTTTAAATTAATTATTTAAATTAGTTGTTAAAATACCCAAATAATCCAATGGTTCCCGAGTAATTACTAGGTGCCTTGAACATTGCAAATATAAAGTATAAAAGCAAATATAATATAATATAAAATATAAAAGCAAAATGGATATAATCCATCAAGGAAGGCCCTGGGTTTCCACACTTGTCAAATTTTTATGGTAGTAATACTTAAGACTGTGGGGATGAAAAAATTAGTTCAATGTAGATAAAAGCGCTTGAAACAATGACTGGTATTTGATAAATATTCTATAAATGGTAGTTATTGTTATACTGTGAATAGATATATTCTGCAAATGCGTCCCTTCACAGAACTGTGAAAGCATTGAAAAGGCTCTTTTCTGAGACTAGAGAAGTCTTCATAAAAAAAGGGTAATTTTAGGAAGCTCATTAAGGATGAGTGGAAGTTAAATGGAAAAATTGGCTCTCCAGGGAAAGACTGATGGGTCAAAATTCTCGAGCCATAGAAATGCTTGATAAGTTCAGGGAATGATGAACAGACAACTGGGTGTGAAGGGGTGCTTAAATTTTATCCCCTGGGACAAGGAGATAATTGATTTTTTTATTTTAATTTTTTATTTTTTTGCAGGCTAATGGTATAATATGGTTTAGTTCCAGAAATGCTTCTGATTGTCATGTGAATATTAAAATACAGGAATAGTGTGGTTCAAAGTCAGAATTGTCTGATTCCAAACCCAGTCTGAATTGTATGATTCCAAATCTCTCTCTATTTAGTGATTTCCTCTTTTGAAAATGTGAGTAATAGTTATCTCAGAGATTTTAACTTATAAAGAGATTTATAGACTCCCATATATAGTAGGTACCATGTGGTATTGTCCTACACATATGGCAATGAGTAAATAAGATCGATGCATTATAAAAGTGTTACATACAGTATGATTACTAATAGGTTGATGTCCATTTAAAAGTCAGTGGCTTAATGAACAAATATGAGAGTTTGTTAAACTCTTCAATGAACAAAAATTTCAAGCATAACAAAAACAGAATAGCATAATAAATTATAATGAACCCCATCATCTATCTTCTATGCTTATCTGGTCATGCCCATCTTGTTTCATCCATACTCCCATTTATTTCCCTCACTCCCTAGATTTGAAGCATATTTCAGAGAAATATAGTTTCATTTGTAAATAATCAAACATGCATCTCCAAGAGGTAAGGACCCGTGATTCATTATGTATGTGTGTGTGTGTATATATATATGATATTATTACATAATTTTATATATTATGATATTATATAATTTTATAAATATCCCAATACCTTTATCACACATAAAAATGATAATTTCTTAATACTTCCAACTATCCAATTTTTTGCTCCCAATGATGTTGAGTTTGTTTGTTTGAATCATGATTCAAATAAGATTTATATTCTTTTTTATTTCTCTCTTATGCCTTTATTTACATATCTCTTTTTGTGTCTTTGTAATTGTTATTTTATTGTTGAATTTTTGAAGATAACCAGGTTGTGAGTCCCATAGCTTCCCACATTATGGATTTGGCGTACTGCATTTTTGAGATCTTCTGGCCCCAATATTTTCTGTCAATTGTTGGTTAGATCAAGAAGTTGGATCAGATTTACATATACCTTTTTGGGCAAGATTGTTTTATAGGGGGCGCCTGGGTGGCTCAGTGGATTAAGCCGCTGCCTTTGGCTCAGGTCATGATCTCAGGGTCCTGGGATCGAGTCCCGCATCGGGCTCTCTGCTCTGCAGGGAGACTGCTTCCTCCTCTCTCTCTGCCTGCCTCTCTGCCTACTTGTGATCTCTCTCTCTGTCAAATAAATAAATAAAATCTTTAAAAAAAAGATTTAAAAAAAAAGATTGTTTTATAGGCAGTGTTGTGGATATTTATCAGGAGTTACATTGTGTTTCATCTTTAATTTTGTGATATCAGTCATTGGTGACTGTTATTTAAGACTTGCGAAATGGCAGTGACACAGTCCTTTCTTTTCTTCTTCATTTAAGCTGAGATACTGGTTACCCTGAGATACAAGATAAATGCTTGAAGTTTTTTGTTTACTAGCTTTCAAAACCATGAGTAGGTACCCTAATAGTCTTCAAAGATAATCACTGGATTTTTAGAAAATACCATTATGAATGAATGGATTGAGAAACATTTGATGTGTTTCTAATCATTGCACTTGCTAACCTTCCTGAGGCTCAGATTTCCCCATCTTTGGGCATGGAGGCTAATTCAAGTCAGTGCTTTAATACTTTGAGAAGCTTCACTTCTGATGTATAAGGTACTGGGGCTCTCTCATGTATGTCCTGATGCAGCTCTGAAATTAGCCAGTTCTCCAAGAAACTGTGGTCCTTTTTTTTTTTTTCCAGTTTTTAAAAAAGATTTTTAAAAATTTGTCTGTCAGAAAGAGAGTATAAGCAGGGGGAGTGACAGGTAGAGGGAGAAGCAGGCTCCCCGCTGAGCAGAGCCCTGATGTAGGGCTCCATCCTAGGATCCTGGGACCATGACCTGAGCCGAAGACAGATGGTAAACCCACTGAGCTACCCAGGCATCCTCCTGGTTTTTTTCAGTAGAAAATGGAATTTCTCTAGAGAGTAAGAGCTAGGAATTAAAAATGTTTATTGTTATTGGGTTAGTCATTATTTCTATGTCTTTTCATTGACGGAGCATAAGGGATTGTCTAAAAATTGCATACAAGTTGATCTTGATGACCAATTCTTATTCAGGCCTGTAGAATTTTAATGTGTTGTCATGAACTGTATTTTCTGACTCCCATGTCAAAAATCCTGTTTTTAACCACACAAATATAATTACTATTGCTTTAACTCACACTATGTATAAAATACACACCAGAAAACTACCAGCAATATGATTATTCAAAACATTTTATGACTTTCAAAGCTCATTTTGACTATAGGGTATATCTTTTTGTAGATATACAGTAAAAACACTGTGTTTTCTGTTCATTTGGAGTAGTTTCCTCTCTATAACTGTGCCACAAATTAGATAAGGAGATAAGTTTTCCTTTTTCTTTTAAAATTTATGGATTTCTTTTAAAATTTAAATTATACTTTATAATTATGTAAACTGCATACATAGCTTCAAAGTCAAAACTACAAACAAAGTTTATTCAAAATCACAGGCCATTGAGACATGAGATATGTTTTTTGAGCTGCCTCTTTTCACCAGGAGAATTTGAGGGCAGTTGCTGGATGCCTACATCTTTGAAATTTCTAGTTTAAGAAAAAGCTCAGGGGTCACCCCTGTAGAAAACTGGGTCTTATCTAGTAATGAAAGGAATTGTCTGGCACAGAGGACCAGGGAAGAGTGGCAATATGAAAATGCTTCTGAGATTGCTCAGATCGCTATTGCTTATAGAAAAAAAAAAGTGCACTAAGTGTCAAGTAATGTTATAAAAAATTGGGAAATTAAAAATATCAGTCACAATCTCTTTGTACCATTGTGATATTTTATGTATCTGTTTTACAGAGTTGACACTGGGAGATCGCTTTTAACTTGGGATTCTGCACTTTCATTTGATATTCTGTCATAAACGTTTTCCATGTTGCAGTACATTCTTTCTATTATTATTTAATGGATGCACGCTATTCCATTTAGTAGATGGACCTTAATTTAATTAGCTGCTATATAATTGTAGAACATTATTATTGCAGAACAATATTATTGCAGATTCCAATTGTTTTGCTGTTATAATCATCTTGCAATGAATACATGATCATTTAAAAAAATAACCTAGGTATTGTCTTCAGCTGTGACAGCAGTAGCAAGTAGTATTTTTGATTGTCTGGGTGGGTAATACTTTACCAGGTCTTGTTCATCAATGAGATAAAATATTTGCCAATCAGGATGCAAGATAGAGCAAAAACATTAACTAGTGTTTTGTATCAGGTGCCAAGAGAACAGAGAGAATCCAACAGTATCTGAAACGTTTGACCTGAAGTTGTCCTCTGTGACCAAATCACTCCTTTCAAGATACATTTTCTATGTATTTCTCTGCTCCATAGTAAGTGTACTTGCATCATTCTCTCCTTTTGCAGACTGTACTGTGTGCTACCTCACTAAAGCACCCATGCCAGACAAGTATGACTGAGTCAATCCTGCTGCAGACCTAGGTTTCTGTTTTTTTTTTTTTTCTTAAATTAACATACAGTGTATTATTTGTTTCAGGGGTACAGGTCTATGAGTCATCAGTCTTACACCATTCGCAGCACTCACCATAGCACATACCCTCCCCAATGTCCATCACCCAGCCACCTCATTCCTCCCACCATCCCCCACCTCCAGCAACCCTTAGTTTGTTTCCTGAGATTAAGAGTCTCTTACTGTTTGTCTCTCTCTCTGGTTTCTTCTTGTTTCATTTTTCCCTCCCTACTCCTATGATCCTCTGTCTTGTTTCTCAGATTCCTCATTTCAGTGCGATCATATGATAATTGTCTTTCTCTGATTGGCTAATTTTCCTTAGCATAATACCCTCTAGTTCTATCCACGTCATTGCAAATGACATTTCCTTTTTTGATGGCTGCATAATATTCCACTTTATGTGTGTATACCACATCTTCTTTACCCATTCACTTGTTGATGGACATCTAAGCTCTTTCCATAGTTTGGGTGTTGTGGACATTGCTATAAATATTGGGGTGCATGTGCCCTTTTGGATCACGTTTGTATCTTCAGACCCAACAGTGCGATTGCTGGGTCATAGGGTAGCTCTATTTTCAACTTTTTGAGGAACCTCCATACTGTTTTCCAGAGTGGCTGCACCAGTTTGCATTCCCACCAACAGTGTAGGAGGGTTCCCTTTTATCCACATTCTCACCAACCTCTGTCATTTCCTGACTTTTTAATTTTAGCCATTCTGACTGGTGTGAGGAGGTATCTCACTGTGTTTTTGATTTGTATTTCCCTGATGCTGAGTGATGTGGAACACTTTGTCATGTTCTTATCGACTATTTGGATGTCTTCTTTGGAGAAATGTCTGTTCATGTCCTCTGCCCATTTCTTGATTGGATTATTTGTTCTTTGGGTGTTGAGTTTTATAAGTTCTTTATAGATTTTGGATACTAGCCCTTTATCTGACATGTCGTTTGCAAAGATCTTCTCCCATTCTGTCAGTTGTCTTTTGGTTTTGTTGACTATTTCCTTTGCTGACTATTTTCCTTTTGCTGTCCAAAAGCTTTTGATCTTGATGAAGTCCCAATAGTTCATTTTTGCCCTTGCTTCCCTTGCCTTTGGTGATGTTTCTAGGAAGAAGCTGCTGCAACTGAGGTCGAACAGGTTGCTGCCTGTGTTCTCCTCAAAGATTTTGAAGGATTCTTTTCTCACATTGGGGTCTTTCATCCATTTGGAGTCTTTTTGTGTGTGGTATAAGGAAATGGTCCAGTTTCATTTTTCCGCATGCGGCTGTCCAATTTTCGCAACACCATATGTTGAAGAGACTGTCTTTTTTCCATTGGATATTCTTACCCACCTTGTAGAAGATAGTTGACCATAGAGTTGAGGGTCTATTTCTGGGCTCTCTATTCTGTTCCACTGATCTATGTGTCTGTTTTGGTTCCAGTACTGTATTGTCTTGATGATTACACCTTTGTAATAGAGCTTGAAGTCTGGAATTGTGATGCTGCCAGCTTTGGTTTTCTTTATCAACATTCCACTGGCTGTTCGGGGTCTTTTCTTGTTCCACATAAATTTTAGGATTATTTGTTCCATTTATTTGAAAAAATTTGATGGTATTTTGATAGGATTGCATTAAATATGTAGATTTCTCTAAGTAGCATAGACATTTTCACAATATTTGTTCTTCCAATCCATGAACATGGAACGTTTTTCCATTGTTTTGTGTCTTCCTCAATTTCTTACATGAGTACTTTATATATTTCTGGGTACAGATGCTTTGCCTCTTTCGTTAGGTTTATTCCTAGGTATCTTATGGTTTTGGGTGCAATTGTAAATGGGATCGACTCCTTAATTTCTCTTTCTTCTGTCTTGTTGGTGTATAGAAATGCAACTGATTTCTGTGCATTGATTTTATATCCTGACACTTTACTGAATTCCTATATGAGTTTTAGTAGTTTGGGGTGTGGAGTCTTTTGGGTTTTCTGCATAAAGTATCATATCATCTACAAAAAGTGAGAGTTTGACTTCTTCTTTGCTAATTTGGATGCCTTTAATTTCTTTTTGTTATCTGATTCCTGAGACTAGGACTTCTAGTACTATATTGGATGGCAGTGGTGATAATGGACATCCCTGCTGTGTTCCTGACCTTAGGGGAAATGCTCTCAGTTTTTTCCCATTGAGAATGATATTTGCGGTGGGTTTTTCATAGATGGCTTTTATAATATTGAGGTATATGCCCTCAGTCCCTACACTGTGAAGAGTTTTGGTCAAGAACGGATGCTGTACCTTGTCAAGTGATTTTTCAGCATTTATTGAGAGTATCATATGGTTCCTGTTCTTTCTTTTATTAATGTATAGTAATACACTGATTGATTTGAGGTTGTTGAACCAAGCTTGCAGCCCAGGAATAAATCCCACTTGGTCCTGGTGAATAATCATTTTGGTGAGAATTTTTACATCCATGTTCATCAGGGATATTGGTCTGTAATTCTCCTTTTTGGTGGGGTCTTTGTCGTTTTGGGATAAAGGTAATGCTGGCCTCATAAGATGAGTTTGGAGGTTTCCCTTCCCTTTCCATTTTTTGGAACAGTTTCAGGAGAATAAGTATTAATTCTTCTTTAAATGTTTGGTAGAATTCCCACTCCTCAGCTCTGTCCTTGCAGTCGGCTTCCCCAGTCTGACACCTGGGAGTTCTGCCACACCAAGGCACCCCCAGTCTTTCTGTGACCCTGAGGGTCCTGAGATCACACAGTCCCAGTGAGGGTTCCAGCACCAGCTTAGCCACTGGAGCAACATCCCTCATGGGAACAGACTTCTAAAAGTTAAGATTTTGTGCTCTGCTGCTCTATCACTTGCCAGTAGCCAGCTGATGGAGCCTACCCCCCCCCCCCCCACCCAACCACTGCAGTCTATCTTCCCAAATATTGTCTCAGGTTCACTTCTCTTCCCATCCTACCTTCCAGAAAGTGGTAACTTTTCTGTTCATAGAATTGTTTCTATTCCTTTCTGTGATCTCTTTTTGAGTTTGTAGGTGTTCAAAATGGTTTGAAAAATATCTAGCTGAATTTCTGGGGCCAGATGAAAATTAGGTTTCCTATTCCTCTGCCATCTTGCTCCTCCCCCCAGATCTAGGTTTCTTTTAGGATGAACCAAGTCTGGCAAATATGCTGCTAAAATCATCAGCATCGAACCCCAAGGTTCACTGAACCCCAAGGGAGCTCTGTGGTCTTATGTAATAGTTATACAGCAGGTAAGAAGGAAAATAGAAGGAATAAGCTGGGGCTGTTCTGGAGATGGAAGTAAGAGCACGTGATGAAGAAAATATGTAGTAATCGGGCTAAGTGGATAGAACCTAGGAGACCCCAAGGCCACTGGGTACAAGAGATGGAGTCTTGCATGATCTTTGAATAATCAAGCACTGCAATCTTCCTGGGTACCATCCCTAATTTAATTGAATTCAGATCAGAATTTGTGGAAACAGTGCTGTTGGGTACAGGACTAGGAGTATGTTAGGATTGGGGTTAGTGATCCATATGCAGAACTGTGATACAGAATGCCTTTCTGAAGATGAGCCATGATTGTTTCAGAGAGTTGATTTCTAGATGGTTTCAGGGTGGTATGGAATATCTCTAGAGATGTTGCCATAGTTGGGTGGAACTTGGGTTTTGCAGGCCACTAGTGAAGAGAATTTTTGGAGATATAGGTGAGTAGAGGAAGAGTATTAAAACTTACTCATTAAACATGACTTGTTAGCCATGTTTGTCATATAACCTAGAGTGGCATTGTTGGAGTTCTGGGGAGTTATAATGCATGTCTATGACAGGCAACATGAAGTTTTTTACATTGGGCCTTGAACTAGATTAAAGAAATATGTTTTGAGGGGCACCTGAGTGGCTCAGTCAGTTGAGCATCTGACTTGATTTTGGCTCAGGTCCTGGATCTCAGGGTCCTGGGATAGCGCCCAGGGCTCTTCACTCAACAGGGAGTCTCTGGAGATTCTCTTTCTCCTTCCCCTTCTGCCGCCCCCCACACACATTTGTGTGTGCTCTCTCTCTCTCTCAAATAAATAAATATTTTTAAAAAAAGAAATGTGATTTGAGATAAGGTGAGGCTGACTTTTTCTAAATAGTGAAATTGCAGGTTTTGACTGTTTTATACTTAATTCTTCCCAGATTAATTTCTTTGTAAATCAGAGAAAGTGACTACATTTTGAACTAGATATTCATATTATGCAAGAGGTAATTTTTCAACAAAGATGATTCCTGCTGCGATTTAAATGGGTATTACCCTAGTCATGAGTCATGAGAAATGTCTAATTGTCTCATCATTTTATTGGAATATTATTTCATTTGAAATTTTACCAACTTCATTAAGACATGAAAACCAAGAGAGGAAGAACAATTCAGCTGAAATAATTAGCTAGAAGTTTTCATTTGTGAGGTCTTCTGCTAACCTTAATCATTAACCTGGCCTTTGACAACTGTGCATTCTTACTGACAGCCCGATTCTCATCCTGAATTCTCAGATCTGAGAAGAATTCCCCTTCCTTGAGATAATCTGTGCACCACCTCTTCAACCATCTGAGCTACTGGGGAGATCTTAGTCCAAGAGGGTGCTAGTGACATTGAGATGTGTGAAGGGCTGTCCTTGATTAATTCAGGATGCTCAGGAAGCCATTTTGTCTGTTTGTGGAGCCATCTCTTAACATCACATTTTGAAATATGTGGAAAAAACGAGAGAGACAAAGAGTGGCGATTTGAGGTCTACTTATATTCTTTTCTTTGTGTCAATTACAAAATTTCACTTTTTCCAAGACTTCCGAGAAGGACAGGTAAGAGGAAACCTAAGGGTTTATTTGGGATAACGGTTTACGATTCTTTTATCACGACACACAAGACAGATGGTAGCTCAAGTGCTGCCTCCTCCCATGGGTTATGTTAAATGGCTCCTCAGGTGTTTTGGATGTGCAGCCAAATTTGAGAATAACTGGCTGGTGAAGAGAAGATGGCATTAAGGGTCATAAGTCCTGGCTTTGGCAACAGCAAACTATATAGTCTGAGACCTGAGTTTTAAACTTTAACAACCCTGAATAAATATATCCTTATTTTTAAGTTAAAAGCTTTAGAATAAAAGATTGCTAATGCTCCTTTTCTCTTTCTCTTTTTTTTTTCTTTAACTGAAAATTCCTCTATTCTTCTTGCCTTTACAATCAACTATCAGCCTGTCTCTCTGCCCTTTCTGAATTATGTAACACTCTGTCAGTGGCTCACTGGGCCAGACTGATTGCACAAAAACTTTAAGATCATTCAAAATCCAAATGATAAGGGCACCTGGGTGACTCAGTGGGTTAAGGCCTCTGCCTTCGGCTTAGGTCATGATCCCAGGGTCCTGGGATCGAGCCCCACATCGGGCTCTCTGCTCAGCAGGGAGCCTGCTTCCCTTCCTCTCTCTCTGCCTGCCTCTCTGCCTGCTTGTGATCTCTGTCTTTCAAATAAATAAATAAAAAAAATCTAAACAAACAAATAAAAAACCCAAAATCCAAATGATAACATAACTAAAAGAAATGCTTATTGGGTAAGTTTAATAGTGGCTCTTAACAAAAGGTCAGGGTTCTTCAGATACAAAGAACTCTTATTAACCATTCTGAAAATGGACTTGGGTCACAGATAAACAATTTATAAAGAAATAACAATGGGTAGGGACAATTGGGTGGCTCAGTCAGTTGAGCATCTGCCTTCGGGTCAGGTCATGATCCCAGGGTCCTGGGATTGAGTCCCACATCGGACTCCTTGTTCAGCGGGAAGCCCGCTTCTCCCTCTGCCAGCTACTCACCCTGCTTGTGCTCGCTCTTTCTCTGACAAATAAATGAAATCTTAAAAAAAAAAAAAAAGTGTGTAATAACATTTGAAAAGAAGTTAAATAATAACAGCTTAACTTTGTGTGTTGGGTCTCATTCCACTGGCCAAAGTAAAAGAAGGAAGATGCCTCGTGGTAGTGAGATGGTGAAAATCTTGCATTGCGAGGGTGGTCTCACCTGGCACAACCATGCTGAAGAGAATTTAGACAACATAAACCTAGCTTATTAAAAATGAACATATGCATTGTAGCAACATTTCTAGAAATTAGAATCAGAAAATAATTAGTCAAATATTCAAAGATGTTTATGCAAGGGTATTTATAGTAATATATATTAATATTCAAAATATTAAAAACAACCTCAGTGACCATCAATTAATAAATTTTGAATATCTTTTCAAAAGACTGACATAGCCACAAAAAATAATGACATAGCCCCCCAAAATAATACTGCTTATTTATATAAAAAGCAGTGTTTAATATATAAGATTAAGAAAATGCTACAAACCATATATCATATATATATAAATATCTAAACATAATTAACAAGTAAAATTTGGGAGATTATAAATGAACATTTTAGCAATAATTCTCTTAGAGATGATACTACTTTCCCTCTTTTTTCCTCTATATTTTATAATTGGGTTCTAAAATTTAAAAGCACATTATTAATTAAATTTTTAATAATTTAAAATTGCTCTAATTTAGACAAACATCATAGGAGGATATACTATTTCAAAATGTGCTGGTGACCTCTCGTGGGTTTATCTTGAGCTCTTTGAAAGCCTCATAAGGACAACTGGAAATACTAACTAAGGCAACCTTTTTTAGTCTGTCCGTTATCCAGGCCAATACAAACAAGCCTGAGATAATCTCAAAGTTATAGGGCAAGCAGAGACTGACCTGGAAACGTCAGTGTATTAAGTAAAAATATCCATTCTCCTGCCTTCTCATCCCATTCCATTTTAATTTTGTCACTTAAAATTAAATGAGAGGACAAATATATTCCTATGAAAAAGACATTATTTCTCTGTCTTGGGAGTGGTTTAGACCCCAAGAGAGATTATCAAAGGAGGACTTGTCAGTGAGGTGGCCAAGGTCCAGTTTTGTGACCCTTAGATGACCAACTACCGCTACTCTCTTAAAAAGATCTGAGAGGCTGAGAGAATTTGGTGTAGGTTAGAAGGTGGGTTTAGGAAAGATCGATCAGACTACTGTGTGCTTCCTCGTCATGTGCTTACCCCTTCCCAACAGGGAGGAGCTTTGCCCTAATTTCAAGTCTAAACAAAGAGACTGTACTGGAAATATTTTGAATGTTTGATTTATGTTCCCTAGCGCTGGGATGCTGGTGAATTCATGTCCAGTTAATACCTGAGAGAAAAGCTAGAGACTGTGGCTGACTAGTTGCTCTCGTGTAGAACAAAGATGTGTCACAGTGAAAACAAATTTCTGGAATGTCGCAAGTTTATCAGGACTTGGTTTGTGTTCCTCAGGGACCAAATGTGAGCAGGGCATAAGGGAGAGTGACAGAGAGATGAACAGGGAAGAAAGAGGAAAAGACAAGAGGCAGAGCAGGAGGGATTGGTCAATTCTGGAATGATTTTAGAGGTGGTGAGAACATACCAGTAGAAAGAGGGAGATGTGTTGGAAGTCTAGGACTGAGGGAGAGCTGGAGAGATGTACTTGCCTGCAAGCAGGGGATCATAAATAAAATAGTAGGCTTTCTGACAAGCTCACACATGTGTCCCCATTGACAGTTGACTTTTAAAACTTGCCATGCTCAAAGGTAACATCACACACACATTGAAAGGGAATCTGCCCTCCACTGCCTCACCAAAATCCCGTGTCCTGCCCCTGACTTCCATCCTGGATAGGACCGAGAATGAGAGGGGTGACCTGGGGAAATGAGCAGTAAGTATCTCCTCAGGCTCTCCTTTTCCATTCGTGAGCCTGGTCTGGTTTCACGTTAAAATGTTTTTCATTTAAAACAAATTGTAGAGGCACCTGGGTGGCTCAGTGGGTTAAGGCCTCTGCCTTTGGCTCAGGTCCTGATCTCAGGGTCCTGGGATCGAGCCCCACATCGGGCTCTCTGCTCAGCAGGGAGCCTGCTTCCTCCTCTCTCTCTGCCTGCCTCTCTGCCTACTTGTGATCTCTCTCTCTCTGTTAAATAAATAAAATCTTAACACAAAACAAAACAAACAAACAAAGTGTAGACATCAAGGCACTTTGCCTGTAAATAATTAACATGCATTTTCTAAGAACACAGACTTCTAGGACCGCATGACCATTATCAGGACTAAGAAAATTATCAGTAATTTCGTATCATCTAATATCTAGTTCACATGGAGAATTTCCCAGATATTCCACAGATGTCTTCAGCTGTTAATTATTTATTTATCCGGTACCCTATTTGGCATTTACACATTTTGTGGATATACGTCTTCAGTCTCTTTTAGTCTAGAATATTCCCTCCATTGCTTTTCATTACACAGAATTTTTGAAGCACCTAGGATATTATTTTCATAGGATGTCTCACAATCTGGATGTGGTTGATTGTCTTGTCTTGCTTCATTTCAACATTTTCCTCTATTCCCTGTATTTTCTATAAGCTTAAGCGTCAGGTTAAATGTTTCTCAAAGATAGTCATAGATGATGCTGTGTATTTCTGATTATGTTATATAAGATTGTCCTGCTAGTAGAGATTCTGAATTTAATCACTTGGCTAATATTGTGAATGTTCCATTGTGATATTCTACTTTTATCTTTGTAATTAGTAAGAAGTCTGTGAATTTTGTTTCCCAACAACTGCTTCTCAACTAATGGTGATACTCTTTTTAACCAATTACAATATTGTAGGTTTGCAAAATTGTAATTATGTTTTTCCGTCTACATTTGTTAGCTGTTTTGTTGTTGATGTTTGAAAAGGACTTCCTTTTCATTCTGTTTTTCTTTTGGTTGAGCATTACTAAGGCCTTAGGGATTTCAACTTAAATTAATGGATAACAATTCATTACTGTCACGACTATTTTTGCTGATATATTTATTGCAAATTTGACAGCGGGTGTTCCTTCAGCCTACCTCCTTTAGCTATTTGTGACATGACTCCAATAGCTACTTGGTTACCTCCTTGTCAGGATCCCCTCGTACTTTCCAAACCATTGTAATCAGTCATTTGTCTAAGTAGTTCTCCTTCTTTTCCATAGGAAATGATAATTAGAAAGCACAATCTAGGGGCCCCTGGATGGCTCAGTGGGTTAAGCCTCTGCCTTTGACTCAGGTCATGATCTCTGGGATTGAACCCTGGTCAGCGGGGAGACTGCTTCCCCTTCTCTCTCTGCCTGCTGTTCTGCCTACTTGTGATCTCTCTCTCTGTCAAATAAATAAAATCTTAAAAAAAAAGAAAAAGCAGGTACTAGGTGATATCATTGTTTATGGGTCTTTTTAGTGGACAGAGGCAAGTGATATTTTGAAGAAGAAATTTAGTACTTGGCATTGATATTTCCATTACAAATTTCATATTATAGATTTTTATTTACTTATTTTATTTAAATTCTTTTTATTACCCTGAAAATCTTGGCTCTTAACTTTTTTGTGGATTTTAGTTTATATAATTAGGTTATAATTTATTTCATCCTAATTGTGTGTGTATGTGTATTAGTATTAAATTTACTGATTGAAATTTAGTTATAACCTCTTGGCAGGTATGCATAACAGGTATACAACACTTCAAAAACACCCCACTGAGAAAATGCAGAAGTAATACCGTGTCCAACCGTTGTTTGAAACACTTCTTTCATCAGCATGACTTCGTTATCAATTAACTTCATTTCTTTCTGTGTTAAATTTTAGTATCTGCTATTTTTTTAAATTTTGATAAGCTTCTATTTTTTAAATAAGCAAGACTGTTACATGGCTCAACGTTAAGACAATGTAAAATGTATATTCAGAGAAAGCTTACCTTAATCCCTATCCTTCTCAGTCCATTGCCCCTAGGGAGCCATACCTATTACCCCATCATGAATTGGTCACTGTGGCAGAGGAATTATTTGCACAAATACATTGGCCACAAACTGGCACTGCGATGAAACAGTCCAAGGCAGTCTGCCTGCAGAGGTAGAGCGCTGTACTCCTTTGCAACCGCCATGGTGAAGTAACGTTGTGGAAAAACATAGGCTTTACAATCAGAAAGTTCTGTCACTTACTGTCCGTGGGACTTTGGGCAAGTTCTTTAACTTTCCTGAACTTCATTTTCCCCAGTTAAGATGTAGAGATAAAAATGCCAGCTTTGCAGAAGTGTAACAAAGTTCAGAACTAGTGTATGCAATATTATTACCTGATTACTGGGCACAGAGTAATTATCCATGTGTGTTGCCCATTATTATAACTAGCAAAATCATAGTGAGAGCAGCCATACAGAATAGCAATAAAAATTTTTACTGTTGTCAAAGAAGTATTTTATGATCTGATTGGATGTCAGTTCTTTTTAATAAAATTAAAATTTCCTAAGAATTGGAGAATTTGGATTAATGGGCCAAAACCCAAACAAAATAGAACAAAAAGCAAACAAGCCTAGGTTTAGTAATTCATGATTTCAAAAGGTTGAAAGGATCTCAGAGTGTTGTGCTGACATGGCTTCATTTTCAAAATCAAGGTTTTAATATGTTAGGGGAAAAGAAATTTCACTACTATTGGACAATAGAAACAGTAGAGTAATTTCTGACTGAAGTGAGTCTTATTTAAATTTTGCGTTAATTTTCTCATTGTTTTTCCTTCTCTGTTTGTAATAGAAGATATTTTTATGCTGCCTGTGTTTTAAAGAATTTGTATCCTGTGTTTAACACAAAAAGTTTGAACCATGCAGAGGTGGAATTTAATTTGTATAAAATCCTCTTAATAGCATGGTCTAATTAAGATATCCATTAAATTCATGTAATGGTAATTTAATTTGGAGGCAAATATAATTGAGCACTATTGAATTTCTTTTAACATGAAATTAACACAGTGGACATAAAATGGATGGGCTAATTGGATATTGTTATCAGAAATATTACATGAATGAAAACTATGACTGCTATCTTGATGGTAATCATTGATTTACAGAATGAAACATACTGAGCTTACTTGGTTTACTAGCATAATTTATGTAAGTCTGTATGAAGAAAACTATCAGTGACTGTTTTTCTGTAGACAAAGGTCACCTTATATTTTTTTTTGACATTAGTAAATGTCTTGTTCTATGCCTTAGAGAGTTTGTTATATTTCTGAACTTTGTAATAGTAGATAGAGTGTATTGATTTGTAGTAAAGCAGCAAATTTTAATTTTTTTTTACCTCAAGATTCTTTTTCTTTCTTAAAAATTATCCAGGTCTTGAAAGAGCTTATATTAATGTGGGTTTATATCTGTGATATTTATCATAGGACGAAATGAAATTTTTTAAAATTTAACTTTCATTAACTTATTTAAAATAACAAACCCTGGGGCGCCTGAGTGGCTTAGTTAGTTAAGCATCTGACCCTTGATTTCAGCTCAGATCATGGTCTCCGGGTCATGAGACCACACCCAGTGGCAGGCTCTATGCTTGGTGTGGAGCCTGCTTGGGATTCTGTCTTCCCTCTCCCTCTGCCCCTTCCCATTTATGCACGCTCCTTCCTGCTCTCAAAAATAAATAAATAAATAAATAAATAAATAAATGTAAAATTACAAAACCATTTATATTAATACATAGCATATTTAAGCAAACACAACTATGTTTCTCAAAACTACTGGAAACACTGACATTATTTTATGTTTTTGCAAATTTCTTTAAATGTTGCCTTCATATTGTGTAAGACTGATGATTCACAGACCTGTACCCCTGAAGCAAATAATATATTATATGTTAATTTAAAAAGAAAAGAAGAAGAAAAAGGCTGCCTTCATAGAGGGTGTCCAGTTTCTACTAGTGTTCTCTGCATTAAACGTGTGATCTGTTGCCCTGGTTGAGGTATATACGCAAGAAAATACTGTCTCATTATCTATGGAGTTGGACAAGTGAGGAGTATGTTAGTAGCCTTTTCAGATAATTTAATGCAACACCCAAACTCTACAGGTGATGTTTCCTAAAAAGCAGCTACGATGTACTGTGTGAAACCTTATTAGGGAACTTTTAACACTTGTTATACTCAGAAGGGGTCTTTATTCACACAGGATTGTGTAACCTCATGAATTCGTCGTGAAAAATACTGGTTGACTGAGTTATGTAGAGCGTCCAAATGTTGACATATTTTATTATAAAACATAAGAATATGGCACTTGTTAATATCACAGTGTTCTCATCAGGAAAGTCTGTAAGTGCCTGGGAAGCTGTCAGTGTTGGGATGGCAGTTGCACATTTTCCAGATTTGATTTTTTCCTTAAAAACTGTCTGTTGTTTTCTTGAAGTGACAGGTTCACTAGTTTATTTTTGAGAAAGTGTCTGCTAAATGCCCAGATCCGAAAAACTAGTTTTTTTTAAATTTTTTTTTATTTCTTTTCAGCGTAACAGCGTTCATTGTTTTTGCACAACACCCAGTGCTCCATGCAGTACGTGCCCTCCCTATTACCCACCACCTGTTCCCCGAACCTCCCACCCCTGACCCTTCAAAACCCTCAGATTGTTTTTCAGAGTCCATAGTCTCTCACGGTTAACTACAGTTTTTGATAATTTTTTCAAGTAAGATTCATGTTAAGTTAGAAAAAGAAAGAGCAAGTTAAGCTCACAACTCAAACAACTGCACAGGTGCTTTCCTTGAAATAACCAGTATGCTTCAGGATGCAGAATTATGTGTCCAGACCCCCCTCTTCACTGAAGGTATTAAAAAGATAGGTAATCAAAGATTGTAAATAACTTTTAATAATTTTTACAACTTCAACAGACATTTTATTTATTTTTTAAACTTTAAAAAAGATTTATTTATTTATTTGAGAGAGAAAGAGACAGAGAGAGCACAAGCAGGGGGAGATGCAGAGGGAGAAGCAGACTGTCCACTGAGCTGGGAGCCTCCTGTGGGGCTTGATCCTAGAACCCTGAGATCATGACCTGAGCCAAAAGCAGACACTTAACCACCTGAGCCACCCAGGTGCCCTTCAACAAACATATTTTCAAATAAAACTGGCCTTTTCTTCCCCTTGCCAGTGAGTGGCTTTGAACACTACAGTGACTTCTACTACAGTGTGGTGCACTGCTTTGACTCATGAGAAGGCACAGGCGGTTTTACTCATGATTGCTTTTGCATCATTAATATAAATGTTAATACGATGAAAAGGCTACATCATGTCTTAGAATTATTATGGAAGCAGTTTTGGCTGTGAGGATTACTGAAAAATGTCTGTGGACTCCCCAGGGGTCTGTGAACTACACTTGGAGAGCACCAAGTTGAGTCCGTATTTGTCAAGATGCGCTGGAATCAGGGCAGGGATGACATTTACAAGGAAAGGTGGGCTTTCTTCTGGAATGTCGGCTGTGCAGTGAGGCTGTGGGCAGTCTAGGAATGTCCTTCCTGGCCCAGCCCACGTCCTTTGCCTTGTCTTAATATTAACCACACATCAGCCAACACCAAACAGATGAATAAATACAACACAGAGTATCTAAATGAAATGTTTTAACAGATCATTTGGAGGAGAAAGATGGATAAACTGAAATAGATTGCATTCTTTTTTCTAATATAGAACAAATGAATACTCTTCTGAGTTAATATTCAGATAAAGTCTGATTCAGTGCATTAACCTCAGCTCTTAAGGACTGGTAGACCCTGGGGCTTCATACTTTAAAACTTAGCATGGGTGTTAGAAATGTAGAGGCCCATCAACTTTGTTTCAAAGAACAGTCTTGAGAAAAGAACACTGCTATTGATAATTATTTCCAGTTCGGTGTCTAGGCGGGGACAATGCAGTTGGGGATTGGTGTGAAAACATATCATGTGGTCCGGCTGACTTCTTAAGGATTGACTCTTCCCTTCAAGACAGAAGCAAAGTGTTCTGGACACAGTAAAATATATACCTCATCCAGGCTTCCATTTCCATTTTCAGAATGCAAATTGATTTAAACTACATATTGCCTAGGTGCCTTGGTGGCTAGTTTGTTAAGCATCCAATTCAGCTCAGGTCATGATCTCAGGGTCATGGGATCCAGCCTTGCTGGCATGAAGCATGCTTGAGAGTCTCTCTCTCCCTCTCCCTCTGCCCTTCCCCACTGCCTCACGTATGCTAAGTAAATAAATAAATACTGCCTATCAAGAAGTTAGAAATACAGATTATTTTCCATGTTCTTTGAGAATTTGGGAATTAATATGATTAACTTTAGTCAAAAGAATGAAAACTTTCCTGGCCCCAAATACATAGAGTGTATCTCTTGTGTTGGTTTTTGATACAAGATTTGAGTTACAAACAGTCCAGAATGGGGACTTCACTTCAACTATTTGGAGCATGAGGAAAGTGACCGTGAGTAGAATAATTTAGGAGATTGAAATCATGCAGTGGTGGAACTTCTGCTACTGCTCATACTTGGAAAGGCAATTAGAGATAAATATCTGGGAAGAACCATTACTGACTTAATGTACATCGCATATTTTGCACATATTCCATGGAGCACTGGGTGTGGTGTAAAAACAATGAATATTGTTACACTGAAAAGAAATTAAAAATTCATTTTTTAAATAATATTGGTTTTTCTTGATGAGTTTGAAAAGGATATTTGCTAAAACAAGGGTGAAATTTTGATTTCTTATATTTTAAGATACTTAAGCAAGCAAACAGGTTTTATTTAGAATATTTGTCCTTGAAATAAAGGGCTAAACAAATACATAATATTGGTAATCATGTTTTTAAAATTTTTTTGTCACATAGGTGACAATTATTGGGTAAAAAGGAAATTTATTTAGAGCAAGTTTCTTATAACATTGAGTTTTTTGTTTTTTTTTTAAACATTGAGAATTTCGAGTAGATCACCTACTCTGGGGCTCCTGGGTGGCTCACACGGTTAAGCATCTGACTCTTGATTTCTGCTCAGGTCATGATCTCAGGGACATGAGTTTGAACTCCATGTTGGCTATGGAGCCTGCTTAAGATTCTCTTTCTACCCCTCCCTCCTGCTCACTCTCTCTCTCTCTCTCTCTCTCTCTCAGATGATCACCTGAATTCTACTTTTATTACTTCCTTCAATCTGTTCAGGAGGTAGTTTATCATGATGCTCAACAGCTGCCCAGGGAAATATAAGTACTCAAAATCTCATAGAAACTGCACTGAAGATTTTATTTTATAAAACAAATATTTGGTTAATTTGCAAAAGAAAAAAAATATTACTGGTTTAGGTATTGAGCAGTGTTTTTTTTTCTTTTTTCAAATTCTTTTCTCAAATTATTACCCTATCATTGTTTGTTTTCTTACTTGAAAAATAATTATAAATACCAAATATTTCTTCTTGGGGAAAAAGTGAGATTTCACATGGATTTATACTGAAATCAATTAAAATTTGGAATGAAAACTTGCTGAAAGTACTGTGATTCAGTCTGCCAAAGATTCCAAACTACTTTGGACAGTCCTGTCTTTCACTGTTTCTAAAGGAGTTATGGAAAGAATGAGATGACAGAGGAAAAATATGGAACAAATACATGGTAGTCATCAGAATATTCATTTGTATAGAATGGGGCATATATTCTGCTGTTATTGCTGCCATTAGCACATTGTGATCTTACATGGATTTTGAAGAAATGATAGACAAATGATTCCCTGTCAAAATTCTCTGAGGACAGGTGGAGGACTGGAAACCATGCCTGACAATAGTTTGGGTGGCTAGTGGACTCTTTTGTGGAAGAATGCTTTGGTGGGCTTTGGGAAACTGGGTAGTGTCTGAAGCTCCAAAGAACATCATACCCTATTTGACATTCTCTCTGACCTCAGCATGCCTTCTCTCATTCTAGCAACTTACCTTCCTTGCCCATTTTACTAGATCCCAAGATGATATGGCTTTTTTTGTTGTTGTTTTTTTTTTTATATGGTTTTTTTTACTTGCATTTCCTATGACTCAGAAGTCACTGACATCAACCCTAGGGATATGGCAGTATCTCTGATTCTTGTGTAGCATAAATATGCATAAGAAAAGAGGACACACCCAACTATGCCTTAATTCAGCAACCCAGCCTCATCTAAAGCTCCAATGGACATCTGATTCTAACAGTCATCCTCTGGACTGTCCTATCTGTATCCTTCCTATTCCTCACCTTCAGGGACCTCTTGCTCCACTGCAGCATGGACACCTTCAGTGGCTCCAGCTTGAAAATATATCTACCGGTCATCTATATAGAGAATAAGGAAAGAACAGTCTTTGGGGAACCCTTGGCTCTATAGACCAGTACCTCTTTTCTTCCTCTTAACTTTCCTTCTGATGTGCTACAGGGAGGGGAGCAGAAGACAAAGTATCAGGTCAACATGGTCTTAGAATAAAGGGGAGGGAGGTGCCCTTCTGTCCTAATAATTCTCCCAAAGAGCCAAGAATTGTAGGAACCTCAGATTGGCAGGATCTGTTTGACACTTTTCATACCTCTGTCATTGTTTCTTTCATTCTCTGATTTTAATTTTCTGTCTGTCTTGAAGAGGAAAAAGGCAGAAGAGATTAAATATCTTCTAAGCATCCACTACATTTTACGTACGTCAGCTCATTCAATTCTCTCAGCAAGCCTGGATGATGGTCACTATTATCCCTATTTAACAATAACAAAATTGTGGCTCAGGGAAGGTAAATAATGTACCCAAGATTTCATTCCTAGTAAGTCTGTCTAAATTCAAATTTTGTTTTCATTCTTCTGTCCACATCACGTTGTTACTCACTTACTATATTCTTTTTATATCTGATTCCCTTTTCAACTCAGACCTTCTTTTTTTTTTTTTTTTTCTGATAGGTCACTTTGTTCTTGTCACTGCTTTCAATATTCATGACCAGCAGTGTCCTTCCCAGCTGTGTAAGGCGATGAGGAGCTTTTCCTTATGGAATTTCTCAGTAGAGAAGTCATGAATGGCATTGCTCATGGAGGCCACCTCCAAGGGATCCACACTTATGTTAATAGCAGATGAAATGACCTGGTGGATGTTGCCAAAGTGGGAGCTACTTAACATTGTTCTTGAAAATATTATTCTAAATTTTAAAATGATCTCAAGGTCTTGCTTTTTAACTTGCAGTCATTGCCATTTGTCTATTTTATAAAGATTCTTGGCCACAACTAAACCTATTTTAAACTGTTAGTGGTCTCTAATGGGGAACTTTATAAAGTCCCAATAAAAGCCCACAATTCAGGAGTTAGAATAACTCAGTGAAATTAACCATGTAAATGCTCAATGAAGCAAATGATTAAAAAGGAATGGATACAAAATAAAGATTAAAATGGATGATTACATTTTGTATTTTTTTGGTACTACTTATAGGTCGTAATTAAATCATGGTAGCTTAAATGCACAAAACCAACTTCATCACTCACCAGGTATGGAAAATAACGTGGAATGTTTTCTAGCATTGGAGCGATGACACAGATCCTATTTTTTTCACTCTAAGAAAAAGTCCCTCAATGCATCATTCTTTAATGTTTACTTTATTTTTTAAGATTTATTTATTTATTTTAGAGAGAGAGAGAGAGAGAGGGAGAATTGCAAGCAGATTCCATGCTGAGTGCAGAGCCAGGTGTAGAGCTCCATCTTAAAACCCCAAGATGATGACCTGAGCTGAAATCAAGAGTTGGATGCTTAATTGACTGAGCCACTCAGGTGCCCCTTTAATATTTACTTTCTTTTTTTTTTTAAGATTTTATTTATTTATTTGACAGAGAGGTCACAAGTGGGCAGAGAGGAAGGCAGAGAGAGAGGGAGAAGCAGGCCTCCACTGAGCAGAGAGCCTTATGTGGGACTCGATCCCGGGACCGTGGGACTCGATCCCAGGACCTTGGGATCATGACCTGAGCCGAAGGCAGAAGCTTAGCCCCTGAGCCACCCAGGCGCCCCTAATATTTATTTTCTTAATGACCACTAAATGTAGCTGCTCTTTTGATTTGGGGTGATTTTAAGCCTTTGCTTTGCTGACAACCATAGACCCAGACCTGAAGCCAGAACGGAAATACATTTGTAGTTGAATGTCCTACTGTCTTCTCCAATGAGGACAGTATTTGGGTATATAAGAAATGATCATATTTATGTCTTGAGGTTCAAAAAATACTTTCCAAATTCTTTTTGGTTTACTGAGCTCCTTAACATGCAAGACCTGTCTCTCTCTCTCTCTTTTTTTTTTTCCTAATTATGTGACTGTGAAAGAAAGCTAGTATAGTGAGAACATCCCTGTTTTAGAGGAGAGAAAACTCAAAATCAAAGAAGTTAAGTGGTTTTCCCAAGTTCTTCAACTCTAGGTTTTGAAAGAACTGAGATTCAGATCCAGATGTGTTGACTTTAAAGCCCGAGTTTGGTTCATCAAAATTGCAGTTCCCTCCCATGAGTTGACTTCAACAAACAAACAAAAATTAAACCAAGAACTAAGTAGGATTGTGTTTTCCAACACATCCTCTTCCCATCATTAAGCAGCTACGAGGTAACAGCGTTGCTCCCAGCAGGCACTGCAGATGGGGGAGTCAAGACAGTGCATGTGCCCTCGGCTGTAGGTATGTCAGCAGCTCCGGAAACCACAGTAAAATAAATGGCTGTCATGAGAGCAGCAGGAACAAATCACCAGGAGAGCACGGTGAGGAAGTAAAAACCTCACCGTCAGGAATTCCACCTAGCCTAGAAAAACACCCTTCCTCACTTCCACTGTGTTTCTTAACCTAACACCTGCCTAACACAGATGGAAATCATCACAGCTTTGTTGTACACGTTTGTATGTGTGAAGCTGGAAACAACACTGATCTCATTAGGTCACCTATGGAAACACTTGGAATGAGCTCATCATGTTTTCATATTTCCTGTTCTTTCTGTGTCACTTTCTGTGATGCCATTGGGCCTATCGATCTCTGGTGGCCTCACAGGGAATAGTATACTTAGTCCCTGTATCACATAGCATAACTGAATGTGAAGACGGGAGGTGTAGTGTAAACTCAAAAGCTTTCAGTCTAACCACATTCATTTTTGCAGAGCACCAAGCTGCTTCTAGGACATATGAAATTCATGGAATGTGCTTCTGTGGTGTTCCAATCATGCTGTTATTCTAAGGTTCATTCTTGACTTCCCATGCACCTTTGTGAAGGGTTTCCAGACTCGTTAGTGGTATAGCCAGGGGTAAGAAGTCACTCTAGGAAACAAGCTCCCACAGTCCTCCATTGACAAAAGCCATTATCCTCTCTTCCATAAAGCAGTGTCACCTACTTGAATAAATGGGACAGTGCAGTTGTGCACTTAGTTCGTTCAGCCTGGTACTATGACAGTGTAAGCCAGGCAGCCTGCTACCATTCTCATGGCTCTTTTGAGAATGCAGGATGTTGATAAGCTTTTGAGTTGTGACTGAAGGTTTAGTTCATGGGAGCTTAGACTTTATCTTCTGCCTAAGCCTTCCGAAGCCCCATCACAAACCCTCCTCTAAGTTGAAGATCACAAGACCATGCATTATTCCTAAACTGATGACTGTTTCCTTCATTGGCCTGTGACTTTTCTCAGATAATATTATTACTCTGAGCAAGGCTCACTGTAGTGAGAACAAAATAGTGGTTTCTTTTGTGAGTAATAGGCAGCTCCTCTGTTCTTCTTGGTTAAATTCCATCTGGGTTCTAGTTTACATCCCTTTTTTGGATAATCCATAGTCCTTGCCCTTATTCTCACTATTTTGCTTATATTTTACTAACCAAGTCCAGTTCTCCTTAACTTGCTCACTTAGTATGTTCTACTTACATCAGACACAGAACTTTTCACAGAATACATACCATGTGATCATATCTGTATACAGTTTTTTATCATGTGTGTGGGTGTGATTTGCCACCAACCATATGTGTCTTTCTAAGTATCTCCTTGTAAAAGAGGTTCTTCTCTGGTGGTCACACTTTATAACTTGGAATCTCAAGTTCCCTGAAGTGCGACTGGTGATTCATTTTCACTGCTGATAGGGCTAAGTCAGTAAATTGCTGTTTCTTGCCCATATCAAGGTCTCTGGGTGAAGAGCTCTGAAATTGGTATTTCCCAAAAGCTGTGGGGGTGGTTTTAATGTGAAGGCAGCTTCTCAGTTTCAGTCTTGTGGAAGGGCCTGTTGATTTGACTCAGAAAATGCAAGACTCAAAAAATTGCCTGTCTTCTTCATTGGTCCAGTCAATATGTGTTGGCAAAAATTATTCAGTAAGCAACTCAAATTAAATTCCCTGCCTAATGTAGGGTGATAGTGGTAGCTTTAAATGTAGAGGACACACTACTGACTTTTATAATTTTCGATCTCCCTGATTGAGTGAATGGAAAAACAGGGCAACTGTTTCCTGATTCTCTAAGTATAGGCATACAAGAGTACAAAGCTACCCTCCCACCTTCTGTTTTCTCTTGGTGATATCTAGTTATCATAAATGTAAATTAAGGCCCTAACATGTGCTACACAAACTCTTAGGGTAAAGTGGTCAAAATGAGATGCAGACTGTTCCTTGCTAAATTAAGTCATTAATAACCACCTAAGTATGATGAGTGACATGAAGGAGAAGTCCAGGACACTCACTTTTTCTAAGAGGTGGACTAACCTGGCTTTGAATGTGGCAGTGTGCATTCTTTTTTCTCTTTTTAAGTGAATTATTCCAAACTGTTTTTGGTTAAAAACCTTAGAGTGTTTTTCTCTATATAGTATACTTTTATTTGCTACCCACCTATTATTTTTACACCTAAATTAAGTCTCCTGAGGTAAGCCCTACAAAATGAATTAGTGTAATCCACAAGCCAAGCACGCTGAAGACCATATGAGGTGACAGGATATGGATTTTTGAGGAATTTTTCATGAAAGTCTATTTCTTGAGACTTTTCTCCATCAATGGTCCTCATTCAGGTTATATCATGAAACTGACAATATATCATACCTCCATTATAAGATGAATAGTGGGGCATCTGGGTGGCTCAATTGGTTGGGCCTCTGCCTTCAGCCCAGGTCATGATCCCAGGATCCTGGGATTTAGCCTCACATCCGGGTTCCTGCTCAGCAGGGAGTCTACTTCTCCCTCTGCCTTTCCCCTCACCTTGGCTTGTGTTCTTGCTCACTGGTTCTCTCTCTCTCAAATACATAGATGAAATTAAAAAAAAAATAAGATGAGTAACATATTTGGCTCAATTTTTTTCTCTCAGTAAAAGCCAATTAGGATGTTTCCAGGTTGATTTTGAGGTTGTGTTTGACATTTGGGATGCATTGTTACAACTTTTTGGCTCTGAGTTCTGTGTCTCTAGCATAAGGAATGGAAGGTTCTACCCTGTATGTGTGCCTTTCCTATTTATACACTGGTCTTCCCACTAAAGTTCATTGGGCCAGAACTCTAAATGTGGAAATTCTTTCCTTACTGGAATCTTTACTATGTTTTTATGGCATCTGTAAAGCAAATCAAAATGTCTTCTTAATTACAGATCCAGGCCTTCTCAGAAAAGCTGAAGGAAGAATTAAATGAGAATAAGAATGCTGGTTTTGTATCCACTCAGAATCATGTGTGGCGCTTGGCATATCAAGCCAGCCCTTAGTGGCACAGGACTCTTCTGGTCACACCAGATGGTTTCTCATTCTCCCTTCTTTTTGCATTTGGATGAGAAAAATTAAATGGAGGAAGCATGTAACTAAAATGAGAATCTGAAACAGAAGAGGGTGTCAAAATGGCAGGAGTACATAAATGATGAGAGAGTTTTCACCTGCTTTGCCTTAGTGATGAAGCTGCTGAAGGCAGATCGTACATGCATGAGTCTTGGAGACTTTTGTCCCTGGACTCTCTCATGTGTCTCAATGTTCCTGAAATCCAGAAGAGCTCCCCAAAAGCAAATTAATTTAATGGGTTCTGCCTTAGACATGGCTCTGTCTCCACATTATATCCCTAAATTCCCTTCCTAAGAGATAAATGAACAAGGAGACAAACTAAAAACTATTCCTTTCCAATTAAAGCCTGCATGTTATTTCCCAGGAGGTATTATTTCCCAGGAGGTGTCAGGGGAACTCTCTTTCAGGGTTCTGTGTCTGAATCTCTGAATGAATCTTGTTGGGTCATCAAAGGTGTTTTCCTTTATTATATGAATCTAAATGGTGACTCCTTTAAGACTTAAGGCCCCTAGTTTTGTGTGTATATGTGTGGTTGTTGGATTTCCATTAAGAGAAAAATTTAAAAAATTGATAGAAAGGACCAGAGATATTTTTATTCTAGTATTTATTAAATTCATTTTGGCAGAGAATCCTTACCTAAGATTAAATTTTATAGGTATATTAAATATGTAAAATAAATAACATTTGAGATGGTCAAAGAGAAAGGTGAGACCTGGTTTATTGATTTTTCTCCTCAATCTGTTCTCCTACCCGACACCAGGTTATCCTTAAAGCTTTCCTTGGAATTGTCCCACTTTCCAGAAAGACATTTTAAATATCATAGATTTAGTGAGTGCTTCATTTCCTCAAGGAGAAAAGTGAGATTGGAAGCAAAAGGGAGCCTTGTCTAAGGTCCTCTGGCCAGTTAGCGGCAGTTTATGTTGTGCTACACTGTGTTGCTTGGCATGACATCATCTTTCAATTATCTATGGTTATTGCTTCACAATATATTCAATAGAATCCTGGGGCACACAAGCTGAACATGTTTCCCAATCGTCAAGGATAGCTGTGAATGAGAAGAAAGTTCATGGGAAGCTTATGGGATGGCTCCAGGTGTCTATCTTTCTACTTCGTATTTGCTACCACTTTCCCTTTCTCAGGGGGCCCATTTTCCACTGACTGTCCCTCAAAGTGAACAGAAATTGAGTGTGTTTAATTTAGATTTTCTTCAGTTTCCTTGACTTGCAATCAGCACATCTTTGTATCCTTACCTCTCCAGCTGTTCTCTGTGCTGACCTAACCAAGACTGTGGAAAATGCCAGAGACATTTACTGTCAGGAAATCTCCCCAATGGCTTTAGCATTATTAAAGTGACTAACTTAATTGGAGTTGTAAGGCATCAGATAATAATGATATCCTTTGGCTATGTTCTTAGTAGACTGTACACCTGTAATGAAATCCATAAAGGAAAATTGAAGTATATTTGGGAAGCAAATCTATTGAATTTCCTGTGTAGCAGGTAAAAATGTGTAATGCTTTTCCTTTGCTTTTACCTTCAGAGGATTAGGATGAGTCTGGTTGTAGGGTAAGGGCATTATATTAATAGAGGCAGTATAAATTCCTATTGTATCCTAAATTCTCACAGTATTTTTCTAAGTGGAAACCTGATTCATCAGTCATTGGTCTTATAAAACTGAGATACAGTGTGGGCTGCTAATTGTATTAACTATGATTAATTTTTTATCTCTTTCTCTTATTCATGTTTTATTCTGGGGTCTTGTCAGTCATCTCCTTGTTCCCTATGCTGGGGGTAATTTTCCATGGTATTTATTTGCGGGGGAGCATAAGGGGACGAAGGTGGCTAATTTATTATAATTTCTTTGTTTCTGGTACATACACAGAAAGCCTGACAGCTAAGTGTTCATGCATATGTACACACACATACACATCACGGATCCCCTTTCCAATAATGGCCAGGCTCCACAGAGAAAGCAGACAGGCATGGAGACCAAATGCTATTTTCCTGCTCACAGATCCACTTCTCTAAACACAGTATCTTGGATACCTGTGATGGAAACAACCATCTACCAGCATGTGTCCCTTAGAGATCTTGTCTAAACCATCTAGATGGGCAAAAGCAAAAGCCTTGATCCTGCATTGATTAGGGCAGCTGCGCCATCAGGCACCAGATGCACCCCAAACTCTCCCTTAGGATGCAGTGGTTTTTCTGCATTGTCTTTCTGGTATTTCCTTGTACTTTCTTTCTAATAATTTTTGTAGAGCAGATAACCTTTGAAAATAGAGGTATCTCCCCTCCAGGGCAGAGGGCAATAGAGTGATGATAATGTGCCCCTAGGGTAAAAGTTGGACAGGTCTGCTTGTGGCCCTCTTCATAGATTGGGTGTTTTATAATCTGAAGGTGCCTCAGCTGTGACATAAACCTACCATGTGCACAGCACCCCCAGGCCCAGTGCTACATGATCCACCCCCCCCCACTCTCTCCATGGCACTTGATGGATACAGGCAACTGATGTGAGCACAAACCTCATGCTCCCCGCTGTGCTCTCAGTAACAGAGTCCTTTGTCTCTGATCCAGGTGTCTCATATCTTATTTGAGCATCTGTGAAACAAGCAGGCTAATTTGGGAATCTCTGAGTCATAAATATCAGATTCTTCGCAGTTCTTGATACCTGGTTTCTTCCTTCTAGAACCTTGGTCTTAGATGTAGGTTATCTATTCCTGCGTATTCTCTTCACCTCGGCATCTTTCCCCAGTTTCAGGGGTTCAGGCCATATTTCTAGTATCCCTTCCCACTGGGTTAACCCTCAAAGTGTGGCTCCCTCTCTGTGTCACAATGAAATAGAAAATTTCTGTGGGTATATTTCAACTTACATGACAATTCTAATTTTTTGATAGTGACAGCATGGAATTTATGATAGATTCAGATGTTGTGTCTAAACTCGGGGTGAAGGGGTTACATGATCTACAGGGCTAGGAAGGAGAAATGTTCTAGATGTTTCAAGTCCAAAACTGCTGCATTAAGACTCTGGTGTCAGGTATGCCCAGGGCTAAATGATCTGGAGAAATGGTGACTAGAGCAGTACATACACACAAGAAGAAATGAACTGTTTTTGATAATGGCGAAGCCACTGCTTACCCAGATAGAGAACTATTCAAACTGTTTATAGGGGATAGATTTGCTGAGTTCTCTATGAGCCTGGTCCTGATCACTCTATGGTCAACCCATTAAGATCCTTTTAGCTAGTTTTAAGGGTGGAAAAGCATACCTAGCAAAGACATTAGTTTAATATTGCCACGGTCAATCTAATAGATTTATACGATGCACTAGTAATTTCTGAAGTTTTTAAGTGATGACATTTCTCCCTATTTTTCAGCACCAGGAAAATAGGTAAACCTCCTGAACATTTGGACTTTTTTGTTTGTTTTGTTTTGTTTTGCTTTTAGATTTTATTTTTAAGTTATTTCTATACCCACCCTGGGGCTTGAACTTACAAGCCCGAGATTAAGAGTCACACGCTCTACTGACTGAGCCAGCCAGGCATCCCTTGGCCTTTTTTTTTTCTTTCTTAATGAAATTTTGTCAGTTGCTATTAACTTATTCTTTCCTTTGACTGCTAGAAAGATCAGGAGCACATTTCTTGATTAACCAGTAATGGTTCTCAAACTTGGCTATGCATTAGAAACCAGAGAAGCTCTAAATCCACTAATGAGATCCCACCCTCACACATACTTAATTGATAATGTAAAGGATCCTGGAATTTTCATTTTTTAAAGATCACCTGGTGAATATACTGTAGCAACAATTTAAAAGAAACTATTTTATAAGATTTTCCATTTAGTATTTTAGACTATCCAGAATTTAATTTTAGACTGCTATATAATAGGGTTCTTACTCTAATTTTCCCAAGTAGCCACAATTTCCAACATTATTTTTGAAATCCTTCATTTTTCTAAAACTAGTTTTATTTTCCTTACTGATTTTTCAATGATATTCTTAGATGTATAAATCCCACATGTCTGATTCTATTTCTGGATTCTCTTTGCTATTCCATTGATTTCTATGACTATGGTTTAACCAATATCATTCTATTTAAATAGCTATGTATAGAGTGTTATGATAGCTAGCAGGACAAGTTCTGCCAAATGTTCTTGGCCAAGTTATTTTTCTTTTTCAGAAAAAAATCAGAATAAGCTATCTAATAAGCTATTAGAATAATCATGTCCCACAATCTAGTGTTTTCAGGCCATTCAGAATAAGCCCCTGTGAGCAAGGAAGTATGGCATTCTAATTGTTGACACCTGAGTTCCATGCTCTAATCTTTTTTTTTTTTTTTAAGATTTTATTTACTTATTTAACAGAGAGATGGAGAGCACAAGCAGGCAGAGTGGCAGGCAGAGGGAGAGAGAGAAGCAGGCTCTGCACCGAGCAAGGAGCTGAATGTGGGACTCAATCCCAGGACTCTGGGATCATGGCCTGAGCTAAAGGCAGATGCTCAAATGACTGAGCCATACATGCGACACTCCATGCTCTGATCTTGAAGTGCCATCTATGATCACATAATCTGAGATCCAGAAAGAGGGTTTTAGTAGATAGGGTGTGTTATTAGGACTGCTGGGTATGGAAAATTTGGAGTTCTTTTAACTTAAAATGGCAAAGATGGCTGTGAAGCATCAAAAAGGCATCAAGTGCCCACTACATTTTATTTTTATGGCATTGGGAATCACCCCACGATGTGATACTAAATGGTACCCCCAAGAAGGAAGCTGTAGTTACAAGTGAAGAATGGCCATGTGACCACCATTAAATTTGTTTTTCCACACTTCATTACTATAGCAACCTTCAAGATTGTGTTGTATCACAAAAATTTCGCTACTTTGAACTTTTTAGTTATTCAGAGCATCCTCTTAGTTTACATTAAAATAAAGAAAGTAGAAAGATGAATGAGAAATAAAGGAGGCCTTAATAGTGGGGAGAATTGTATTACTTATAAACAGGAAGGGAGTCTCTTGAATTAAATTGCAGTTTCAAGGTCACAATTCCTATCAATCTGTCCTCTGCAAAATCAGCTCATCCCAGATGAGCACTAAGACCTTGAATTTAAATGAGGGCTTCATGATTTCCGATTTGAGATTCTATTGAAGATACCTTGGTCTTTCCTGTCTCAGGGCCTTTGTACACGCTCTTTTCAGTGCCTGAAAATGTCTCTGTTATCTTCCTCCCCTTTATTGAGCTAACAGCAACTTATACATTAGATATTTTTTTCTGGTGTATTTTTAGAAACACCTTAATGACTTAGAGTGACATTTAATGTCCTCCATAGTCTGACTACCACCTGTTGATTTTTTTGATCCATCTCCTCATAAATCAACTTAGTTGCTTACTGCCCTTTTCCCTCCTGTTGTTTATGCTGTTTTACCTGTAGAAATTGCCTCTTTCCACAGAAATCCTTCCACTTGGGAGTAACAGGTTGGTTTGTTTTCTTTTTTTGTTTGTTTGTTTGTTTTTGTTTTTTCTATTCACATCTACTTTGCTTGTATTTAGTCACATTCTGACTAGAATTATAAGGCTCTGAAAGTATGTGTCTTGTTTGCATTTGTCTAGTGTTAAGGTGTTTCCTCCAGGTAAATTTTTGTTATACCATGGTAAAGACCAGACTTTATTCATTTCTGTGCCTTCCAAAGAACCTTGAGAACTTTGAATAAATGGCAAGATATACTTGATGGCAGTGTTTCTCAAATTTCAGACCGCATCATAATCACTCAGAGGGCTTGTCAAAACACAGCTTATTGGGCCTACCTCCAGAATTTCTGGTTCATAAAACCTGGGATAGAGGCAAAGAATTTGCATTTTCAGCAAGTTTGGGTGATGCTGATGCTGCTAACTCAGGAACCACATTAAATCACTATCCTGTGTTGACAGTGTTTTCAAAATATTAGAATTTCCTCCTAAAAGTTAAACAACAATAAAAAGAGAAAGGCCATGCCTGAGCTCCATCCCAGACAAATGAAATTAAGGTCCCTGAGGGGTGGAGCTTTTCTGATAACAATAAAGAAAATCAACAACCACAATTCCTCAAGTGATGAACAGCTAGTTTTAAAATCCATTGCTCTAAAAAAAAAAATCCATTGCTCTACACAAATAGCAGATGAAGAAGTAGAGTTATAAACAAGGAAACATGCTTGCTGGGAGGCTAGAACAAAGCAAATGTCATAACTTAGTAAGCAAGTGTGAGTTCGAGAGTGCATTTACACTTTAATATGCTTACGGTTAAGATGCAGATAGTAAATCTGGGATGGTGCCCGAGGTGCTTCTGGTCTACAGCTGGTAGGTGATTACAATCCAGGAAGCATGCTTATTAGGGAAGAATTTGGACATCTGTGAACAAACATGGGGGAGAACAAGGGATGCCAAAGACAGGCCGATAGATGAGACTGGGAAAGTGAAACAAGACTAGAGGACACATATCCAGTAATGCTTACAGAATTCCAAAGTGGGAAGGAAGGAAGGAGGAGTGCTGGGAGATTCCCCTGCATGGGAAACTACTTGGAAGCTATAGGTTTAAGATTTTAAGTGAATTTTTGGAGAAAGCATCCAGTTTTGCCAAGATTGGCCCAGACTAAGTATGTAATTTCTACCTCATTGAGTAGGCAGGTATGTGAGCAAAAAGGCAAATGCAGTTTCTAGAGACACATTGTAAGAAGTCCCAGAGAGATTTAGTTAAAGCCCATGGGCTTTCTCCATCTTCTTAGTTGCCTTAGTTGAGAAGGTAATTTCCATTGCAAAAAATAGGATTTTGCTTTATTCCCAGTAGCTGGCATTAAATTAGTCCCATAGAATGTATTTGGGGACCAAGTTGATGAGCAGAGATTGTCTAAGTAGCAGGTGCATTAGATTCATTTAATCATTTAAACCACATGCCCTGCACATATTTCAGCTTTCTTAGTTGTGTTGACTTTTATTTGCAAAACACGTATCTAGAGGTGTGCTATAGTGGATGTCTAATTGATGATGCCTGTCAGATTTTATGTTCTACAAATGCCAAGTGCATTTTACTCAAGTATACTCTTTTCTGATCCATATTTCCAAAGTAAGCATTCAAAAATTTAATTATTTTGAGATTCTTAAGCAGGACCCACCTTCTCAGAGACATTTAGGGTGAAGAGGGGAATTACAGTCTCCAGATTCAGCCTAAATCCATTGTACTCAGAAATTTCGTGAATACAAAATACAAGGAGGGAACTTCTGTGTTACTGATCCAGAGCCGAGGCTCCTGCCTTTGGGTGTTTTCCCTCTTCTTTCTCGTTAGAAGTGTGTGTGTGTGTGTGTGTGTGTGTGTGTGCGCGTGCGTGCATGCATTCTGTACAAGTGATGGTTTGAATGATGACCTCCCAAAAGATATTTCCAGATTTTGGAGCCTGTGAATACAACCTTATTTGGAAAAAGCGTCTTTTCAGATGTTCTATTTAGGGACTTTGAGATGAGATCATCCTGGATTATGTAGTGCATCCTAATCCCAGTGCAAAATGCTCTTATAAGGGACAGAACAGAAGACATACAAGAGATGGCCATATGAAGACAGAGGCAGAGACTTGAATGATACAGTCATAAGCTAAGGAATACCTGGAACTACCAGAAACTGAAAGAGTCAAGGACCAGAGTCTCCCTAGAGCCTTCGGAGGAAGTTGGCCCTGTGGACACCTTGCTTTGAGGCTTCTGCCCTCCAAAACTGTGACAGAATACATTTCCATTGTTTTTAAGTCACCCAGCTTGTGATCATCTGTTACAGAACCTCTGGAAAACTAATACACTTACTAATAGCAGGGGTGTGAACCTGAGAAGGAAAGGGGAAAAAGGAAAACAAGTTCACTGGCCATCCAAAAGGTCATTTTATCAAAACATTGTTTCCAAGCATCTGTCGTGTCCTCCAAAGGGGACTCATGCTGACAACAGATTGTCAACAATGCTTCAATAAGACAGAGACTTTCTTTACTTCTATCCTAACCTTAAAGCCAGATACAGCCTGATAGGGCCTGAAGTCAAGGGGATTCTCTGTGGTTGGGCCAGTGGGGTGTTTTGGGTGTGCATGTAGGGTTGTAGCCAAAGTCTTCAAACCTCTGTGGACTAAATAAAATGCTTGAGATTTAAAAGAACATTCTCTGTGGGAATCCCTGTACACCAGCTTTTCTGTATAGTGAATACTGTTACTTTTTCTCTCATGAAATAGTCAGTTAGAAACACACTAAATCTTCTGGGGAATCCACAGACTTCCAAGTCTACTTCCCATGTCTGGTTGATGTTATTAGTGGTGACATAGTACATCTTCTCACTGTTGTTCAGCTTCACTGTGGAACAATCAGTATTCACCTCTCAAAAATTTTTTAGGGAATTAATAAAAAATAAATAAATGATTCTGATCTGGCCCATTTTCTCCTGCCCTTACCATCCCAATGGTCATTCCAACAAAGATGTACCACTTTTCTACACACCAGTAAACTGTGTTTGATAAAAGATTCTAAATGTTCCTGTGCATGCTTGGGTCCCCAGGAGGGTAAGCAGCCTAACTAGATTACCGATGAGCTACATGAGGTTAAATAACTCACCCAGTTATATAACATTTGCCTCCTTTTATTGTCTTGAATATTCAGTGCTAAGGTTTAAAAAGAAGGAGAACCTACCTGCCACTGAGAAGGATTTGTAATCACTTAAAAATGAAGAAGGAAGCAAAGAACAGAGATAAATTCTGTAAAGTGATGAAAACAGTCTGTGGGAGCCAGAAGCCCAAACTAGAGAGGACAGTTCAGAATTCCTTCAGTCCTGAAGTGTTGTAGCAGAATTTAAAGCAGATGATATGAATTAATTGACAATCTCTGGGCCAGGTCTGATCTGTACATGTGTTTTTGGAAAATTTGACCAATATTTTCAAAATCAGGATATTTCACATAAGAAAATGAATTTTTCTCTTGAAAATATTTGGGTGATATGGCAGCACTGCACTGCCAGGAACTGGGTTACGGGGGCCCTGAACCTCCTGGCCAAGTCAGACAGAGGGAGCAGCATATGGATTGGGGTGACTGGGTGAGACCTTGAATAAGTTCATAAGTCAAAACATCTTAAATTAAGGGGAGGGGATATTCATAGGAGTCCTATTTTTTTAGGAATGGATGTGGAGTTCAGAAATTAATGTTAATTTTGGTTCCTTTTTTCCCCAGCTTCTCCACTCTTCGAGTCGTCCTCTAATCACTAACTTGGTGTTAAAGCTTAGATAAGTCATTAACATTCTTGAACCCCTAGTGCATACACAAAACAAGAACAATAATACCTACCACATAGGGTTTTTGTAAAGACTGAATAAAATATAATGTATGGTAAAGTTATACCATAACTGGGACATAATCAATACTTACATAGTAGTTATTATTGTGATTGTTATTACTTGCCATTAATGACTTCGGAAATGGAGGGTTCAAACAAAGAACAAGATGTTGGATGGTATAGGCAACCAGTACAGTTGGAAATAATAGGAAAGTTAGTTACTGCTCTACTGCACTAGCCCTTGAAAAAACTGCATGGTGTTTAAAGAAATTGCCTGCTAAACTTCTGTATGGCTTCAGTAAAAAATTATGTTCCATTTTCACAGCATGAAAGAGGCAGTTAAGGCAAGAAAAGTGTGTTTAGAAGTTTGAAGAGTGCAAGTGTCTGATGAGTTGAGAAATGAGATTAACCCTTTACTGACTAGTGCTCCATTTTCTGTCAGAGTAAATTCTTTAGGAAAAAAGTACGATGGCTCATGGAAGCAAAACAGTGACAGTGTCCTCTTGGTTGTTTTCTATCTGTTTTTCTCTTCCAGGTCCACTTCATTATCAAAAGTAGCTTCTTTTCCTAGTCACTCTGCTTTTTGGTAAGATTGTCCTTAAAGTATGCGGTTGACATAATTAACTGTGGTTTTGAGGTTACCTTGTATATCCCAAGGTGAGACCTCCGTGGGATCTAATTATTATTTTTTTTATTGAAAAGAAGATATTTTACAGACAGAAGATATAGATCAGAACTCATTACAAAGGCATCTCATTATTTTTAATGAGCAATTCCGTTATTTCTGACTCTGCTGAGAACAGGACATAGTTCTGTTAAGGAGAGAATCTTGTTAAAATTTGGTGGCTGGAAACATAGGGCTTCCAGTCAAATTCTGCAGTCCTAATTACTAAGTTTAAAGACATAATATTATGTTTATGTGGACTTCACAAGGTATGTTGATATAGGGAGCATACATCTTTGAAGGAATAATTAGATATATTATATATACATATATATATAATTAGATATATGTTATTTATATGTCTTTGAAATTCTAAAAATGAGTATTTTTTTAGAAAACATTCTCAGTATTCAAATTAATTGAACTAGTTGAAAATTAATCATTTGATAACACTAAGAATTGGTCTGGGGTCTTAGAAATCCTCATTTTCTTCCTGACTTTTGGGATCTATTGTTAAAATTTAGATAGGTAATGAGTTTGTCTAAAAATTTATGGAAGAAGATCAGCAAAAGGAAAGAAAGGGGGTCATATATTTTTAGAGCAGGGGAAAGCGTGATTTACAGAAGAAAAAAAAGATAAAAGAGAAATGAAAGGAAAAGTAATGTTCACATAAATTGCTTACCACTGATACTATGAAAGTGAACCATCTTGTAGTAGGACACCTGCACTCACTCTATTGTGACCATAGCCTACAAAGGGAGAAAGGTACCCAAATGTAATTGAACACCTGTTTTGAGGTGTTGTCCTTGATAATAAGGATATGTGGCAAGTAAGACAACATTTCTCTTTAAAACTGTAGAGTGTGTTTTTGTGTGGCTGTGTGTGTTATGGAAGACTGTATGGAGAAGAATGGTTGGAATGAGTAGATGAGAATGTAGACAATTATAATAGAGAGGAAAGGTACACAAAATATCTTGGGACAGCTTCATTCCTTTTGTGCTTTGAGAGCAGAATGATACCTTCCAAAGGGAAATGTATTAAAGACTTAAGAACAAAGAGTCATTCAGCCCAAGTGGTCAAATCAACTCAAGAGAAAACAAAAACTAAAGCAAACCAAAATACAAACAAACAAAAAACCCCAAAAACAAAACCAAACAAACCCCCCCAAAAAACCCCAAAATTAAAAACAAACAAACCCCCCCAAAACAAAAACAAACAGAAAGTCCCCACAGTGATAAAATCAAGTATATATACATTGTTTTTGCCTCAAACGCTTTGTGGAAAAGCTTGGGAAACAGGACTCTGCCTATGGGAAGATTGTACACCTGGACCTGTCAGGGGTCTGAAGAGCCCACGGAGCTGGTACCAGGCCTCCAAACTTGGAAGATCAATGTGTAGTTTCAAATTCCTGGTAATTCTTTATAGGCCCAGATTTACACCTGTTAAGAGCCAAAGATATATTTTTAAAAATTATCAGAAAATTTCTGATATATGCAATTCTATTTCGATTTCCATGCTCGTTTTTTCTTTCCCTGTGGTCATTTTTTTTTTTTTTAAGGATTTTTGTCCGCTTTAAATTTTGTCAAGAAATAGGCATTTCCCCCAAATATGTTTTAAGTGGAAGCTTTACAATGAACCTTTTCTTAGCTAGTCAAATTTAATTTGATAAGTTGTGATACTGCCATATTAGTTATTAGTTGCTATTATTGGAGTTTTATACACTTAGTCAAATAAATCAGCTTGTCAGATCTATATACACATTATTTTCAGTGTTTTTTTCTTTTCCCTATAATTTAAAATCATAAACTAAAAATAATTTTGTTCTTTATACATAGTTTAAGAATAACCCATTGTGAGAAGACAAGGTATAATTATTACTCAACATATTATTTTTGCCAAATAACATGTTACTAAATTTGATAAAATTTCTTTGTGCATGATATGTGAAACCAACTCATGGAGCAATGCCTTGATCACATGTATTAGCACGTGAAAATTTGTTTATCTTGTTGGTGTTTTATGAAATTCAAACACAGTTTGGTTCATGCATAATCAATTGGGCTTAAAAACTCATATATTTATTTATCCTGTAAGTATTAGTTTAATCTCTGTTATGTGCAAGATGTTATACTAATTGCTATAAAGTTTATCAAGAGATCAAGTTTCTTACTTTAAAGAATTTTCCATTTATCATATATATGTATATATATATATATATATATATCTCCATATGTGATGACAAATCACTCATAAAAGAGTGAAAAAGATAAGCAGAATTTTAGAACAGGTATTAGAGGATGAATTGAGCATCACACTCCAGATGTATCCCATAGCTTGTGTCATATGCTCCTCATGTTGGTACCTGCTATTGAGTGAAATTATTAAATCTTCTAGAATATGAGGAGATACTGATTTGTTTCTGACATCTTGGAAGGCCTCTGCCCAAGAAACCTATATAGCAGGGGTGGGGGGTGTCTCAGTGTCCCTTTTAGATAAATAGATAAAAAAAAGAGGCTATGATTAGTTTAAAATTCTCTAATAAGTAAATATTTAAAATATAAAATTCAGAAGTAACTGTTTCAATGAATTGTAATAAGGGTGATGGAAAGACCCACTTACCTGGAGCTGTTTTCTATTGTTTGCACTTGGCACGAATGGTCTGATGCATTAAGAATGGTGCCTCATTTTTAACTTTTAAAAAATTCCCATACCAAATAGGGTTCGGTATCAGATCCAGATATTCTATTTTTGTTTTTTGTGAGTTGGCCAAACATGATTCATTCAGAAAACAGTCATCCAAGAATCCATCCTATCTCCTATAATAGTGCTTGAATATAATAAATAATATAATAAATAATATAATAAAGCACTAATTTGGGAGCTCTGGTGGGTTAAATTCCATCCTCAGAAAAGATGTGTTGAAGCCCTAATCTCCTGCACTATTGATGCCCCTTTATTTGGAAACAGGAACTTTTCAGATACAATTAAGTAAAAATGAGATTACACAGGATTAGGGTGGGCCCAAAATCCAATGGCTGGTATCCTCATAAGGAAAGGAAAACTTAGAGCCACATAAACATACATAAACACAGGGAAGGAGTCCCTGCGCAAACAGATAAGTTGACGTGGTGGCACTGTAAGCCAACTTACCCCAAGGACTGCCAGCGACCACCAGAGGTAGCTAAGAAAGCAGCGTGGAACAGATTTCCCCCTCATAGCTTTCACAGAAAACATGGGCCTACCGACACCTTGGCTTCAGATTTCTAGAATTGTGGAAGAATAAATTTCTCTTTTAGGTTACTCAGTTTGTGGTGTTTTGTTATAGCAGCTCTAGGGAACTAATATACAAGTGAAGAAAAAGAAGAACATGAGTAGGTTATGTCAGGCTTCCAGCCTGACCATCATCTTCAATAAATATATATCATGTTAAGAGATTTCATATCAAATGTGCTTCATATTAACACCTACAAGTGTCATCTGGAGAAAAAGCATGATGCTCTTTTTGTTTGTTTGTTTTTAGAATAGTTAGACTTTCTCACTGACCTCTGCTTAGATCTTTTGGAAAGGGAGATTCCTATGAAAACTATGTCATATTAAAAATCAGTGATCCTACAGTAACCCACTGTCACCTGCAACCCTCATCTTGGGTTTGAGACAACATACCCTGACTAGATCTTGGACATGAGATCTAGAAAGATGTACAGTTGCTTGGCCAAATGTTTCTTAGAAAGTGCAAAGGACTTGAAGACAGTAGACCTTGATGTGATTCCTAACTCTGTAACATTTTGGAAAGTGCCCTTGTACTTGCTGAGGAAACTCTCCAGAACTCATCAGTAATATGAGGGTTTTGTAGGAGGTCCCTTTCAGCTTTCTGATTCAATGATGTAGGAGGTAAATAATTTCCTTAAAGACACTCCTAAAGAATCTGAGTTATGCAACTAGAATTTACAGTTTACTCACCTGTAAGCACAGGCTTTCAAATAATTTTAATTAGCTCTTGCTGAATTATGAAGTTTATTTTATTTGCGTTTGGTTATAAATGAACTGCACTCTTACTCTTAGATGATTTTGCTAAGAACAAAGGGAAAGGCGGTCATTTGAATTTCAAATTTCTAGCCCATCAAATATGAAATGAATATTTAAAGATGAACAATAAAATTAGGCCACGTTTTTGAAAAATATTTCTGCTTGCTAAAGTCAGAATTATACAGCCACGACCTTTAAAATAAAATACAAAGTTTCAGATAAATGCAGTACTTGTAGGTTATAGTTTCTGAAGAATTCTTCTTAAAGAGATATATGCCCATTCATCTTTCCTTTCAAAGAAAAAAAATTCTTTAAGTCAGATGAGTGTTCTAGAATGCTAAAATAATATGAATGACTTCCACTCTTCCATATTAATATGGATTTCCCCCAAAGGTTTATAATCTTTGATGTCCAGTCATGCTTGACTTGGCATTTAAAAATTCTCCAGTAGATTTGCATCAGAATATGATTAACTGCTAGGGACTCTGGAAAGAACACAGGGTTGCTTGTTTTTGCTTTCTCTTTAGATCAGATGCTATACTGAGAGATTTATTACTGACAATTTCAAGGTAAATGGAGGCAGAAACAAGGTAAATGGAGTTTTCCATAGCAAATTTGTTTTGCTTCAGATATGATAATACATGTACATAAAACATATGACAATTACTCCACAAATTGGGGCATATGTATTAATGTCATGAAAGCATCAATGAAAAATAAACTGAATTTTACAACATAGTTCTATGGGGAATTATTATCACATAATTTGTATGGTAAGACAGAAGAGAGGCAATGTTCCTGGAAGCACTCAGACAATACAAGTCAACACATAGCATTTCTCCATCTTTAGTTATCTTCTCACATCTTACTTCACCCACATTCATTAGCTTAAAAACTCAGGGCTCCATGATCCTTTTATGTATCTATTTTACTCTGCTGCCCAAATATAGTGCAAATCAATCTTTGCCTGATACAATGAAAGTACAAGAGAGATGCAGGACATTTATAACTCACGATGGACTCACTGGCATTTGGTTGCTCCATAGTGTCATGGAACTTTATGAAAATGTGGACAGTGTAAGATTTTTGCTACGTGTGTTCCAGCAACACCATGAAAACATTGCTTTCTCAATGAAATAATGACACAGTAATGAAGATTCCTGCTGTATAATGAGCCCAGGGGTTAACAAAGGAGCTTAATCATTAAAAGCTTAGGCTCTCCAGAACTGGATTTACACAGCCCTGCTACTTACTAGTTGTGTGACCTTGAGCAGTTGACTTAATCTCTCTGTAAATTACATGCCATAAAAGGTAGAATGGGAATGATGAGAGGACCATCCTCTGAGGAGTGAGTTAATACATGTAAGACCCTTAGAATAGTATCCTTAACATAATAAGCACTTGATAAATCATAGTTGTTATTATTAATGAGAGTTTAAAGATAGGTAAGAGAGGCAATCTGGGGGAAGAAGCATCAGTGTGTATCATCTGCACACATTCCAGGGAGCAATTAAATAAAATTCTAAAGTTGAATCTTGAAGTTTGATTATTTTAAACTTAGGGTACCAAGTTTGAGATTCTTGTTGTGGTTAGCCAACCAAGAGAATGTTAAATTGAATTTTGATTATCTATACTTTTTGCACTCACAGCTGGCTCTTTCAGAGCTGATCTGTGTAACTCAGGCAGCACATGGAAGTGAAATTCTAAACTCCTTTTCTTCCCTCTCACTGAAGAAGCACGTGGGCAAATGTAGAGCTAACAGAAAGGTCATAACAACTTTGAGAGACTCAAGGGTATAACTGAGTAGGGAATGGTCATCTTATTGGCAGCATTGGTAGTCCCAGCCACAGTCAGGGGCATGAAAAGGAATAGTAGCTTAGGGCAGACAAAGGATGCTATGGATGCTACAGAGGGGGTCTGGACTCTCCTGACATAGTGTAGCCTTCCCATAAATTCCTAAGTGTATATTTCATAACAAGAGAAAACGTAAGCTGAATAGTGTGTGTCACTGTTGCTGTATACTTTGTCCTGTTGGACATAGCCTTATGAGTGGGCGCCACTGACTGGAGAAAAGAAAAATGAGGAAGAAAAAGCATACAGGAAATGAATAAGTTCATATCCCTTTTGGCTGAGATCATGCATGAGTGAAGAGAGGGAAGGACAGAGATGTAGAGAGGCTACCATTGGATCAGGCTGTTAAGTGGAAGCTGCTGAAAGACAGACCATTCGTCCTATCTCAAACAGTATGACACCTATTTCCTTAACTTTGTGCTGGTTTCTCCAGTCAGCGGTGCCCACTCATGACTGCCCACTCATTGACTGCTACAAGAGATACATAACACAAGACTCTTCCCCAGATGCAAAGGGCTGTTTCTGTTGCCACTTCCTTGTTTCTGAGAAATGTAGAAGTGACCCATGGCTTCTTCACATCTGTCAAAGAAAGAAAGGCAGCTGTCTTTTGGAATGCCAGGACTAAACTTGGGCAAGCAAGCAAGCCTGACAGAAAATTTTTCCTATCATCCGGTTAGGGGAAACGGTTTGGAATCTGTATAGATGCTAGGGGCACTGGCAATCTTAGCGTGCTGCAATTCCTAGAAATATAAGCTTCATGATTGCAAGAACACGTGCTTATTCCAATGAACTTGAACAGACCCATGCACTGGAGAGGCAATGGGGTGCAACTGCCCACACTCACGTCAGTTACTGCACTCTGTTCATTCAGTAATACATTTTTTAAAATATTTTATTTATTTATTTGACAGAGAGAGAGTTAACAAGTAGGCAGAGAAGCAGGCAGAGAGAGTGGGAAGCAGGCTCCCTGCTAAGTAGAGAGTCTGATGTGGAGCTCGATCCCAGGATCCTGAGATATTGACCTGAGCCGAAGGCAGAGGCTTAACCCACTGAGCCACTCAGGTGCCCCCAGTAATACATTTTTAAACTTGGGGGCAGTTGTGGAGTCTAAAGGACTTACTTTTGCCTTAGCAACCCCATGAGAATAGTAGACTCATGGTTGTGGCTGTCCATCCGATTCTACATATCACTAAGCTTGAACATAATTGGAGCTCATTAATATACAGCTGATCATGTCAGAACCCATATTACATTTAAATTAAAACTAAAACAGTTTTTGTAGGCTGTATGATACTGAATTTTAGTTTAAATAGAATACTAGTTGGTGGACTTATGTTCAGGATTTAGAATCTAACTCATCACCAAACACTTTATCTCTATAATATCTATCTCATTTTTGTTTCTCTCTCCAATGCATAGCCTAATGGTAGACACATATTAGGCACTTAACATTTTTTATAAGTGTATGAAAGAATAAATGAATATATAATTAACATTCTATTTATATAAACATTCTAGTGAGCAGATTACAAGTGTAAAAAGCAGGAAAAGCCAAATACTGAATTTTGCATATGCTTTCATTTTTTCTGTTTGTTTTTAAAGATTATATTTATTTATTTGACAGAGAGAGAGTGAGAAAAAACAGCAGAGGGAGAGGGAGAAGTAGGGTCTCTGCTGAGTGGGGAGCCTGATGTGGGGCTTGATCCTAGGATCCTGGGAACATGACCTGAACTTGAAGGCAGATGCTTAATGGACTGAGCCACCCAGGCACCCCATATGTTTTCATTGTAACTATATAAAATTACTCTCATGGAAAAGATGACTAGTGATTTTTTTTTCATTTTTCAAGCATTCTATGCAGGCATTAGAAAACATCTTTATATAAAGAGCCAGATAATAATTTGTTTTAGCTTTGTAGGCCAGGAGGTCTTTGTAGCATGACAGTAGCCACAGACATTATGTAAGTACCTGAGCATGAGTGTGTTCAGGGACTGTGTAAACTAAGGAATGGCCAGATTTGGCCCAATGAGCACAGTTTGACCATCCATGTTTTTTTCATCTTTCAACAAACCAGATGTTGTGTTATATACTGGGATACAAAGGCAAATAAAATCTAATCCTTATGTTCAACTACATCCCAATCCAAACTACGTTATTGTCTTATTTTTAAATTAAAGTCATCCATGAATTAGTTTTCTCTTTATCTTGTTGACGTCTTTCTAGTTGATATAACTTGAAGGATAGGCTCCTTCTTTCAATATATTTTGAGTTTAGGGAAGGAACAAATGCCAGTGAGTAAGGCAACTTTGAGCCTATATGAATGATAATTCCTCAGTGAATATAAATTACCATCAAAGTATGTGGTTAGTACTGTTGCTTAGCTCTGCAAAGAAAGAACAGAGCTCAGTGTTAACGTTGAAATTTGCCTTCAAAGACAATGGAGTCAGTGAACTACAGAATCCTTGCAATCCTTATGGAATATTCATGCTTGGCAAATCCCATTCTGTGTACTATTATTGCTCAAAGAGTGCTCAGGGGATATTGAGTAAATGCTGCTAGAGAGGAGATAAGACTTCAGAAAAGAAGAGTGCAAATAGAAACGTACGTTTTTACAAAGGACTCAATTGTACAAGTGCTAATAAGAATGCAATCTAAGTTTAATCAAGAGTGCCTTGTAGAAGTGGGTAAGTACAAATCTGCACCATTCTGATGGCTTTGCCAAAGGATGTTCTACATGCTAAAACTTGGGAAAAAAATACAAATTGAAAAACGTTGTGAGTTTTAAAAATATTCAATAGGTATACACTGATTTTCTTTGGTGTCCTGTAACCAGTGACTTTTTGAGGTTTGAGGGAATGAAACATTACTTTCACCCAATGGGAGGTGGTCTGGTGAGAATTCAGCATTCTAACATAGAATGCTGGTCATGAGCTTGCTTTTCCCCACGTGGAAATTTTGTTAGCCTTCCAGGTCAGATGTGTCTAGGTAGAAGAGGAAAAACCACCTCAAAATTATTTCCATCCCCCATGGAATCATACCTGAAAACTGAACAGTATGTTATAGAGACACTTGCACTCAGAGATAGAGCTGGTTCTCAAAAGACATGTTAAGGTTAAAGATGTTTCAAAGTGATAAAGAGCAGGTTAAGCCTGCTGGTCCCATGATGTTTTTTTTTGTTTGTTTTTGTTTGTTTGTTTGTTTTAAAGGGATGTTTATTTTTTTTCATGTTTTTAATTTATTTATTTTTTCAGCGTAACAGTATTCATTGTTTTTGCATAACACCCAGTGCTCCATGCAAAACGTGCCCTCCCTATTACCCACCACCTGTTACCCGAACCTCCCACCCCTGACCCTTCAAAACCCTCAGGTTGTTTATCAGAGTCCATAGTCTCTTATGGTTCGCCTCCCCTTCCAATTTTTTTTTTTATAAACATATAATGTATTTTTATCCCCAGGGGTACGGGTCTGTGAATCACCAGGTTTACACACTTCACAGCACTCAGGATAGCACATACCCTCCCCATAACCCCCTCCCCCTCTCCCAACCCCACCTCCCCCCAGATGTCCATCAACAGATGAATGGATAAAGAAGATGTGGTATAAAAAAAAAAAAGAAGATGTGGTATATATACACAATGGAATACTATGCAGCCATCAAAAGAAATGAAATCTTGCCATTTGCGACGACGTGGATGGTCCCATGATGTTTTAAAGCTACGCACAGTTTTCTCCTGTTTAAGGACTTACATAGTATTTGCCATCGTGTATCTTCTAACATTGATAAGTTTATCTTTGGCAAAAGAAACCCTGCATTCATGCTCATCACCCTGTTGTGTTATTTCCAAGGAACACTAAGGAGAATGCACATCTGGGCTGCATCACAAGTTCCGATGCTTGTGACCTTGGAATTGCTGGCCTCTTATTTTCTTTATCTCTAAAAGTGGATAAAAGCCGACTTGGATGCCTGGGTGGCTCAGTCAATTAAGCATCAGACTCTTGATTTTGGCTCAGGTTATGATCTCAGAGTCAAGATATCAAGCCTTGTATAGGGCTCCCTCCTCAGCAGGGACTCTGCTTGAGATTTTCTCCCTCCCCCTTTCTCTCTGTCCCTTCTCCTGCTCGCTCTCTCCCATGTGCACACTCTCTCTAAAATAATATAAGTCTTTATAAAAAAAAGGTAGTATATAGTTTATGGGATTACTAGAGTAAAAGTAGGTAAAGCACTTAAAGTGCCTGACATATCTTTTCATAAAAATTAAGAACTATTATTAAGAATACCAATAAAAATATATGTATGGTTAGTGAAAGTTCAAGCAACAATTCAGTCCTTGTGCTTAGTATTCTGAAATTAATTTCTAAACTTTTCCTGAAATATCAGCATGCTAATAAGACATTGGCTATAATTAACAATGCTGGAAGTAAAACTTGGACATTTTTCTTTTTTAAAAAATGTATTTTATCATTTGGCATAATCTGGCACTAATGATTTTTAGTTTCAAGGTAGAGATATTCACGTAGTATGTGGCTGTATCATTTATCAACCAAATAGGATCATTTGTAAAAGTAAAAAGGGTATTGAAATAATTAAATTCCATAATTTTTAATATTTATTTATTGACCAACACAATGGATTTATTGCTTTTGTAGACCTATATGATAATTATATTTCAAAACCTATTTTCAGAAATAAAATTCTTTCAAAAAATAAAAAAGTAGCATATGCATTTTATTAAAGCAAAAAATCCTACTTTATATTATCTGGATAGTAAAAGAATAGCATTTAGAGTTCAATTTTTCTCAGTGCACATTTTCATACTTTGATCAAATTCTTATTTGTATCCATTTCATACTACATTGATAGTATATTTCTGAAGAGTGCATATTCATTTGTGATATGGAATTATTTAAATTATTTTTCATAAAAATAGGAAATCATATGTAATTTCCAAAGTTGCATTTTCTTGTTAATAAATTTGAGATTGTTGACATATTCAATCGACTATCTTTGTGACCATAATATTTTTTAATGAGAATGTACTTTTTTTTACATATGCTGAACTCCTAATTGTGAGTTTCTTAAAATCTCTCTCTCTATATATAGATAGGTTGATAGATGAATAGAAATCTATGAATACATATATGGATACATATATTCATTCTTTTTTGTTCTGTTTCTCTACAAAACCCTAATACAAACATAATAAAATTTTTAAAGCTGTATTTTGATTCCATGAATTGACAGGAAAAAAAAATGGAACCACTATAGGAATTAACTGGTTGATGAGTCTAACAGCATTGGTATAAAACTAGAATCATTTAAACTGTTTCCAGAGTTCTTCTGTTATTCAAGCCAATAAATTAACAGTTATCACTTTATATTTTATTCTTGCACATGAAAAGTTGGAATTAAAAGTGATCAACACTAATCTAGAAGAATAGTAATTTGATATAATTAAAAAGTCACATTGCATAGAATGTTATATAAATACATCCTTTGTTGCTGCGATTATTAAATCCTTATTTTCCAGTAGAGTCATCTTAAGTTCACTATAACATTTGAAGGCCATGGAGGTGCTTTTTAAGTAGATTTGAGTTCTCCAATTTAAATATTATCAGTAATATTGTTACAATTCCTATGGTGGATAGTGAATAATGACATTTTGTGAAAGTTACATTATCAACTTTCTTGAGAAGCAGAAATATCATCATTAAATTTTCATTAAATATGTGTCTTTTTATTTGTTGCTCCTAAATGGTTTATTATGAAATGAAAAATAAAACAAATTATAATTTTATGCTTCAAAACAAGGAAACAACCATTATGGCAACAGACAGAATACTCTCTCATTTGCTAAGACAGGACTTCGTGGCTTCTATTCCCCACTCAAATTTTACATATGCACTTCCAATATTTCCTACATTTTCCACAGCCTTGCTGCTGACACCTTGGTGGCTTGAACTTCTCAGGAAGTTCAAGTGAACTTTGGACTGACTATGACCATGGTGAAGTTAGATGGTGCTCCAAGTGGGTTCTCAGGGGGCAGCACCAAATTCTTCAACCCACTCCAGAGAGATTTGAAGTATTTCTGAGTGTGCTTCATTTCATCAGCAAAAGCCCAGCATCTATGCCCTAAAGAGTTAAGTTAAAGCTATGTTGCATTTGGAAAGTGTTGGGAAAAGAAGAAATGTATTGATGTTTGTCTTTAAACTTAACCACCAGTTAAAGTGAGAACTCTGTTCCACCAACCTAAATCCCTGATGCCCTAAGAGAGATCACAGGAGAAACTCACAGTATGAAGTGGAGAACTCCCAAACCTATACCAGATCATTGAATTCAACTATTTAAAAAAATAGCATTGTTAAAAAATGAAAATTCTGGAACCCATGCCAAGTCAGAAAGACAACTCATATAAATTGGACCTGTCCCAAGCTAGGACATGTAGTTAACCTGTGCATGAGTCACCACCAGTCCTTCTGAGTTAATGCCACTCACAAATGATTTATCTGATACATATGTAAAATATTTGTTAATTTCACTACTTTCCAATTTAATTATCTCAGCTTTCATTTCCATACTAATTACGTTCTTCATATATGTTCTTAAAATATCCTTCATGCTTTTGTAGTTGTTGGATATCATTGGAATAACAATGTGAGTTAAATACTTCAAAATTAAACCCAAACTCAACAAAATGTGATGCTTGCTCACAATTCCCACCACCCATTGTGGGTATGGGCAGAACTAATGTATTTTGCTATGGAGCATTGGTTTTTTTCATGTGTGTAAAAGTAAATAATAGGTCATTAGAATAGAATCTTCTTGTTTTAATGCTATTGAGTAAATTATACAAAACATTCAGGGTGCCTGGGTGATTCAGTCAGTTAAGCATCTGTGTTCATTTCAGGTAATGATCCCAGGGTCCTGGGATTGAGCCCCACATCTGGCTCCCTGCTAAGCGAGGAGTCTGCTTCTCCCTCTCCCTCTTCCTCTCCTCCCTGCTCATGCTGTCTCCCTCTCTCTCAAATAAATAAATAAAATCTTTAAAAAATTATAAAAAAAACCAACTTACATGAATTTACTTAAAAAGAAGACTGAAAGGGGGCACCTGGGTGGCTCAGTGGGTTAAGCCGCTGCCTTCGGCTCAGGTCATGATCTCGGGGTCCTGGGATCGAGTCCCGCGTTGGGCTCTCTGTTCAGCAGGGAGCCTGCTTCCCTCTCTCTCTCTCTCTGCCTGCCTCTCTGCCTAGTTGTGATCTCTCTCTGTCAAATAAATAAATAAAATCTTAAAAAAAAAAAAAGACTGAAAGAATATGACCCATCACAGAAATGCTCAACTATCAATCTGTGTCTCAGAACTGAAAACTGGAGCCTTTAATTGCAGGGAGAATATTGGCTGACTTCTTATTTCTGTATTGAATAACCAATCCCACTCATTTCTGATAGAAATTGTATTATGTTTCAAGTTTCAAAAGTCATGCTTTTCATTACTTATTCTTTCCCCCATGTTTTTATCTCAACTTGTAGCTGCATGTAATGAATCATCACCATCATCACCATCACCATCACAAGCTTGTTTATTTTCTATATTGTATAAGGTTCTGTCTAGGACAAGGTCACATCTTATTCCTTATATTTCAACATCCACTTAGTGTGATTTAAAATGGAGTAAATAACTCGAGACATGTTTGTTGAAAAAAATGTCAAGTTTGCACTCATTTTCTGGTCATAACTTTCCTACTAATCACCTCAATGATTGCCATTTTAAAAATTCAGAATAATTTATAATACTGAAAACTTTATAGATTCCAGTGTGACAGTTGGATTCCTAATAACTGTCCTTGAGACAAAAACAGTATCGAAAACTGTTCTGATGACCATCATACTTTTATTTTTTTATTTTTATTTTTTTAAAGATTTTATTTATTTATTTGACAGAGAGAGATCACAAGTAGGCAGAGAGGAAGGCAGAGAGAGTGAGATGGAAGCAGGCTCCCTGCCGAGCAGAGAGCCCGATGCGGGACTCTATCCCAGGACCCTGAGATCATGACCTGAGCTGAAGGCAGCGGCTTAAACCACTGAGCCACCCAGGCGCCCCACCATCATACTTTTAAATAAATATATAGGCCAGCAGAACTTGTGTTATTTTTAAATACCAGTAATACATGTTTTTAAGACCAGTTGTTCAGCCTGTAGTAATTGGTGTACATATATATTTCTAGTGGCCTGATAATAAATATGTTGTTGTTAAAGGGGACTTTGGTATTGTGGGTGAGAGGATGGTTTTATATCAACAAATGAGTTGCATCTTTCTGCAGAAACCTTGTCTCTCTCACATTACAGAGTGTCAGATTCAGTGTTGAGTTGTTGGCACTATAATAATGGACAGCAATTTTCACACGAGAGATTTTATAAAATCCTTTCTTGCTTCTGCTTACTACTGACACAAAATAACTGTTTAGTTGAAGTACTTAAAATGAAATATTTAGGGGCACCTGGGTGGCTCAGTCGGTTGTGTGACTGAACCTTGGTTTTGGCTCAGGACAAGATCTCAGGGTCCTGGGATGGAACCCCACATCCTTCTCTCTGCTCAGCATGGAGTCTGCTGGAGACTGTCTCTCTCCCCCTCTCCCTCCAACCCCCCTTGCACATTCTCTCCAGATCAATCAATCAATCTTAAAATTATTTAGTAATTTGTCACTTAGGCTGCCTTTAAGCCATCAACATTTTTGGCACATGAAACAGGCTTTCTCACATAAAAAGGTCCATTTTTTTTAAAATTATGAAGAACATAGAATGTTCCATGGAGAAACCCTGTGTTAAAGCATCTCCCTTTGTCAATGTCATTAGGTTTGTCCTAAACCTCCCATTTAATGTCTGCAAAATTTGAAGAGTGTCTTTAAGCACAAAATCTACACATGCCAACATACAGAACATGTGGCATTTCTATTTCAAGGGAAAACTGTGTTTATCCTATTACCTGTCATCATAATACCTGTCTGAATTGTTGCTGCAAGTCATACATCATCTTAGAAGTAAATAATTTTCTTGATGTGTTGTAGGAAAAATACATCAATACAGAGAATGATGATGGTGTGATTACAGTAATTATCACATGAAACATGGATAGTTACTACTATTTACTTCTTTTTTATTTCATTATAGAGCTAGTGAGAGTCACATTAGGGAGGATATACAAGGTGAAATAACATTAAGGAATTTTTGTTCACTGCAAGTGAAATGAATAAAGGGCTTTGAAGTAGATTTGATTTACAGTTGTTTTATTTTTCTGGCTAAACTCTAGGGCAAATTTTAATTACCTACATTATGGTTTTGAGAGGGATTAAAGTGACTTTCAGCTAGCAATAGTATTATAAATAATCATCTAAAAGATGAGATAGACTTTAAAATGTCTAAAATGTTTAAAAATTTTCCAGAAGTTATCATTTGTGTTGTTGATTATCATTTTCTTTTCTTAGATCCTGCATTATCCAGAGGCAGAAATCACTGTATTTGTTTTTCTATCCTGCGAATCAAAGTGATATATGGAACATACTAGTATATGGAAAGCGATCCGTGTGTGCTGGGTCTCACTCATGTTGATGTGTGAGAAGTGATTGTTAGATTTTTCAGGAATCAGACAGCCTGGTGTTGCATTAGTAGCTTGACCTCAGGCATGGTGGGAGTATTTAAGCATAGAATTGGGCAGGGAGAAGACTTTTCTCCAGAGAGCAGATTGTTGAACACTTACTGGCAGACCACTAGAAAGCTTTCAAGAAATGATGAATGAATGAAGAATGAGTGATTGATTTTTTGAAAATAGTGATAATCTGCAATAATACAAAGAAATACAAACTACCCATGAAATAGACACACAACATTAAATACGGTAGTTGTAATCTGGTGTCAGACAGGCTTCCCGTTCTAATGTGGGCTCTAGCACTGATTGGTTGTATATTGTTGCACAAGAAATTTACCTTCCTTGAGGTGGAAGCTTCTTCCACCATGTGGGGATACAAGGAAAATCTGTACCCTGGAGGAGGGCCCTCACTCGACCATATTGGCACCTCGGTCTTGGGCTTGCAGCCCCAAGAACTGTTTTGAACTTAAAAGCCAACAAAGATCATCACTTTAAAGTGGATAATGAAGAAAATGAACACCCGTGTTCTTTAAAAACAATCATGTTAGGGGTTTGTGCGAAGGCTGAATTGCACATTGTTGCAGCAGATGCGTTAAATCATGAAGGCAGTCCAGTTACATCCCACTGGCAGCTTTGAAAATGTCCATACAGCTGGTGGCTTCCCTTGGGGCTTTGAAATAACACCACCTGTGGTCTCATGGTTAAGTGGGTTCAGGGTCTGTGCCTATTAGTGGACAGCGCTTAGTACTTGTAGACAGAGATGCAAAGTCGTGTGAAGCCCCTAAGTATGCCTGGAAAGTGATCTGCTCTTGGAAGTGGCAGCAAGTTTCCACAGGGAAAAACAAACAAACCAACCCCCCAAAAACCCTTGCAGCTGATAAAGATGAGGATGATGAAAATAATGATGATGATAATGATTTTGGTGGGGAGGAAGCAAAGGAAAAGCTTCAGTAGATAAGTGTAAGTGTGGGGCGCTTGGGTGGCTCAGTGGGTTAAGTGTTTACCTTGGGCTCCAGTCATGATCTCAGGGTCCTGGGATGGAGGCCTGTGCCCAGCTCCATGCTCAGCGGGAAGCCTGTTCCTCCCTCTCCTTCTGCCCTCCCCCCACTCCAGCCCTGCTTGTGTGTGTTCTCTCGTTCTTTATCAAATAAATAAAAATAAAATCTTTAGAAAAAAATGTTAGTATAATACTCCAGTCAAAAATGCACAAAAATCAAACCGGAGTGGAAAAGACTCAAAACTATTAGCACTAAGACCAAAAGGCGAAGAATCCTTCAAAAAACAGCAAAAAACTCCTAACACACCAAAAGAACCAAGTTATGCAGAATACATAAAAACAAAAATGCAAACAAATATAGAAAAAAGGTGGCTCTCTTCCTAACTTGGAAGCCAAGTTCATCAACCATGTGAAGAATTGCTTCTGGATGACTGAGCTGGGAGCTTATTCAAGATTGCTGGCAGTTAAGGAAGTCTCTTAAAGGAAGTATTTTAGATAGTTTTTACAATTTTCCATCTTATTTCATTTCTGTAACAGTTGATATATTGCTGTCCTTTATATAGTGCAGAGTGTGAACTTTCCCTACCATGTCTGATAAATATTGTCTAGGTCCCATTGCCAAAATGCGTTGTCCAAATGTCTGTTTAGTTTTTAAAAACGGAATTTTGTCTTTGCTTGGTTTTAGATACATGTGGAATGTCATAATCACAGTGCTGGTCAAACAAATGGAAATGGCAGGGAGACAAAAATATACATATTAAATAAACTCAGTATTTTAATAAAGTAAAAGAAAATAAATGAAGTCGAAAGTAACTTGTTCAATGGTATGTGTGTGTGTGAGAGAGAGAGAGAGCAAGAAAAAGGGAGATAGAGATGGGGTAATAATGTTGTTCACCATATAGGATTATAATGGAGATTGCCTAAAATTTATGAGATTGAATCACAGGGAATAGATTTTGTTACACATCAAAACCAGTTAATTATTCCATATGATTGACTTTTATAGTAGGTGTGCAATAAATGTTGGAAGAGAGACAGAAGGAAGGAGAAAAAAAGTTGGTTAGGAAGAAAGAAAAAATATAGATGCTATCCAAATTTTATTCAATAAATTTTTTTCACTGGGTCCATACACATCCTGCCCAATCATCCAGTTCACTACTATGGTCAGTGACTTATGCAACAAAAACTAATGTTCTCACAATCTGATGTAAGGTTTTAAAGCCCCTAGAGATGCCTTATGAACTGTGCAATATATGTTGAAATGTGTAATGTGTATTAGTATATTGTAATCTTTTGAAAATGATAGTCCATTTAGACTATATTTTGGGGACGAAGTTAAGAAACACTTTTTAATCTATGGAGCTAGCTAACTCCTTTTAAAAAGCAGTATGTGTTTTCTTTAAAAGAAAAATTCCCATCCATACTGAAGTTTCAAATAGCTGTATATCAAGAGAAACATATGTAAATATTAATTAGAGCATAAATCAGATCATGCTGTGCATCCTGTTCTGCAGAACGTGTTTCAAACTAACAAATATGCCGTGTGTTATCTTTCTCTTGAATGCAGAGATCCATCTCATCTCTTATTTTTATACAATATTCCGTAGTATGGATGAGTCAGAGAAGACTAAATCAACCTTCTCTCACTGTCAGCTTTTGTGAACACTGCAGCAGTGTATGTGCATGTATACTTGTGTGTGTGTGTTTATATATATGTACATATATATGTTTTACATGTATTTACACAAACATACATAAATATGTATTTATGTATATGTATATGCACACACTTTTACATATGTAGACACACACATGGTGTTAATACATGGGTAATATTTATATATGATAAAGTCCTGGAGGTGGAAGTTTGGAAGTTGAAAGCTTCAGTTTGGGGCGCATGGGTGGCTCAGTGGGTTAAGCCGCTGCCTTTGGCTCAGGTCATGATCTCAGGGTCCTGGGATCGAGTCCCGCATCGGGCTCTCTGCTCAGCAGGGAGCCTGCTTCCCTCTCTCTCTCTCTGCCTGCCTCTCTGTCTACTTGTGATCTCTCTCTGTCAAATAAATAAATAAAAATCTTAAAAAAAAAAAAGCTTCAGTTTGGCTAGATATGACTAAATTGTTCTCCAAAGAGGTTGTGCTTAGACTTTCTGCAAAAAAAAGTATTTTCTCCATTTATTGAAAAACACTTCATAAATCATCTCTGGAATATTTTCAAGTTTGATATATGAAAAAACTTTAATTAATTACTTGCACTTATTTAATTAACTGTATTAATTTAATTAATTTAATGTACTTAATTAATTGCATTAATTGATTATCAATGAGGCTGATCACCTCCATGTGTATTTATTGCTGTTTCATTTTTTTCTCACATTTTCTCCTTCATATTTTTAGCTCACCCTTTTTTTTTTTTTTAAGATTTTATTTATTTATTTGACAGACAGAGATCACAAGTAGACAGAGAGGCAGGCGGAGAGAGAGGAGGAAGCAGCCTCCCTGCTAAGCAGAGAGCCCGATGCGGGGCTCCATCCCAGGACACTGAGATCATGACCTGAGCTGAAGGCAGAGGCTTAACCCACTGAGCCACCCAGGCGCCCCTTCAGCTCACCTTTCTATTGCAGTATAAGGCATCTTTTTAAAAAACATATATATATATTTTTTTAAAGATTTATTTATTTGACAGATAGAGATTACAAGTAGGCAGAGAGGCAGGCAGAGAGAGAGAGAGGAGGAAGCAGGTTCTGCGCTAAGCAGAGAGCCCGATGCGGGGCTCGATCCCAGGACCCTGGGATCATGACCTGAGCTGAAGGCAGAGGCTTTAACCCGCTGAGCCACCCAGGCGCCCCAAAAAATATATTTGTCAGTATGCTCCAAATAATGTTTACATTTTTGTTTTTCCTTAACTTTCTCTGTGGTGCTTTTTACTGCCAACATTTTAAAATTTTATGTAGTGACGTCTGTCACTACTTTCTTTAAAGATTTATATCACCCACACACCTCTATCAACCTCCCATTTTCCAATATTTTATATATTTTTTAATATTTAAATCTTAGATCTCTAGGGAATTTATTTTGGTGAAGTGAGCGAGCACTGGTTTATTACCTAATAAGTTGTCCCAAAGACACTTATTGAATAATCTATGTTTCCCTTGTCCATTTGAAATACTTGCTTTCCTGGGGAGAGAGGTCAGATGCCTGAGAAGTATGGTGACCCTAAGTTTTCCTCCTCTCTCTAATACAGCTAGATATTTATCAAATCATTCTGAAGTCTCAAGAAGTCTGTTGAAATAGTTGAAATACTTGTTTTCCTATATTCTGATTATCAACGTATCTTGGGTATATTTACAATGCAAAATTATTTGCAAAATTATTTTCCAGTGGCTATTCTGGTGTTGCAACTACAACATCCTGTTGCAATTTTGGTTGTTAATAATTTATTATATTTTAATATTATTTAGGACAAGTTTTTTTTCATTACTCTGTACGTGTATGTGTAATTTACGGGGCTATACTTAACATTTTCTTTTTCTAGATAATTTTTTTTTAGGATTTTATTTATTTGACAGAGAGAGAGAGAGAGAGAGAGAGCATAAGCAGGGGGAGCAGCAGGCAGTAGGAGAGGGAGAAGCAGGCTTCCCACTGAGCAGGGAGACAGATGTGGGGTTTAATCCCAGACTCCTGGTATCATGACCTGAGCCGAAACAGATGCTTAACAGACTGAGCCACCCAGGTGCCCCTCTAGATAAATTTTTAAATATTTTGACACATTGCAAATTTAAACAGAGACAGACACACAGATGTTCACACATTGTAATTTTCACTGAGCATACACCAAATTTATGGATTGGTTTAGAGAGAACTGATGTAATACAAACTGAATTTCTGTATTTCTCCATTTATTTAAACTTTTCTTCTTGCTTCTGCAGAGTTTTGCAGGCATTTTTGAAAGATATTTTCAGGATTTTTTTTTTTTTTTTTACTGTTGCTGTTGTGAATGAGATATTTTTAAAATTGCATTTTCTAAACCGTTATTATTTGTGTACCATAAAGGTAAGGGATTTTTATATTCATTTTTAGCTTTGGCACTATTTTGAAGTTCCTCACCACTTCTAATGCCTTTTTTAGTACTTTCTCCTGGGTTTTTCTATTTTTGCTGTTTTCCACATATTACATATTGAGTACTTTCCCTCTGTCTCTAGTCTAAAGGCATTGGCAAATCATTCCAAAATAATGATAAGAAAAGCAGGTATCTGTATCTTAAACCTGACTTTGATGACAAGGCTTTTAGGATTTCACCAGTAAACAGAGTACGTATGGGCTGGTGAGATGTGTTCCATGTGTTTATCAAGGCACGTGATCCATCAGCTCCTAATTTCTTACAGTACTTTTTAAAAATGTATTGAGCATTTATTGCAACTTTCTGTGTGCTTCCCCCCACTGTTTTTTTAGAGAGTAGTAATCACATTTCTAGTCAAATTTAGAATGTATATCTGTTGGTTCCATTTCTCTGATACTTTAAAAGGTGACTAAAATTGATTTTCTAATATTTTGTTTAGAATTTTTACATAGATTTGTATAAGTAGGAGATATTTGTAATTTTCTTTCTCAGTCCTATCTTCTAAGTTTTCCTAATGGTACTGTTATGATTAGGTAAAAGAGGTTTGGAAATATTTCTCTCAGTTTATAGCAGTGGTTCCCAACCCTGCCTATAGGTTAGAATTTTATTTTATTTTAATTTTTTAAATTATTACATATAATTTTTTAAACTTTATTTTTCTGTGTTCTAAGACTCATTGTTTATGTATCACACCCAGTTCTCCATGCAATAAGTGCCCTCCTTAATACCCACCACCAGGCTCACCCAACCCCCCACACCCCTCCCCTCCAAAACCCTCAGTTTGTTTCTCAGAGTCCACAGTCTCTCATGCTTCATCACCCCCTCTGATTTCCCCCAGCACCCTTCTCCTCTCCTTCTCCCAATGTCCTCCATGTTATTCCTTATGCTCCACAATTTGAAAAACCATAAACATTTAAAAGTTACTTAGGGCCTGGGCCAACCCCAGATCACTTGCACAGAACTGGGAGTATCAGTGATTTCAGTGTAATGTAGTCTCAGATTTCTTCTATTTTTTGCCTTGTGTTGAACACAGATGCCACCATTACTCATTTTTTCCAACCAAGCAGAATAAGGGAATCAGCATGCATTTGTAAGCAAACCAAGCATCTTCTATCTTTCTCTGGAACAAAACTAGAAGAGGTTACTCAAGGTATTGGCCATTTGGGATTTTCATTAGGTGTGTGTGATCCTTTCTTAAGTGGAAATTAATGACATTAAAGGTTTTTTTATTTTGGGGTTTTTGTTTGTTTGTTTTTAGATAGCTGTAGGGAAACAGCCTCTTTGATAACTTTTACAATGTTTTTCATTCTTGCAAAGAGCTGACTTCAAATTCTTCAGGAAAAATCAAAACCAAATAAACTCACCATTCTTAACATCCCTGCTTCCCTCGATCACTCTGAAAGATATTCAGTCTCTAGAACCATCCACCCATTTGTGTGTTCATGTGTCCACCTGCTCTAACATTTGTCACCAAACTCACATCCTGCTTTTCTCACTCTACATTTGGTTACTCTTTGCCACAGAGAGATTTGATTAACCCAGTGTCCTTGTATTGTAACCACTTCCCTGGCACTGTGATTTCTCTCTGGCCTGATCACACTTTCTCTGTGCTTTCTCAGACTAAGACTTGTGATTTCCCAACCCTATGTACCTTGTGTAAGGATTTGAACAAAACACTACACATTCCTACATATAACTCAGTAATTTGTCACCTTTATGTAAAAAGTTCTGCTCATCTGGGACTTTAATCATCTGCTAACTACCCCTTACAACTCCTCTCTTCACTGCCACCTACAAACTCCCAGGCATCTCTCCCTTCAATTCATTAAATATTTTAGCTTCTAGATGATTGCCTTCATTCACACCAAGCCCTGCTACGATCACCCTGTGTGATCCCTCATCACAGAACCCACCATTCAATCTGACCTCCTCAACAACCATCTCCATTTTTATTTCAGACTAATTATCCTCATCGATGACTGCATGTTTAAATTTTCTTGCTCGTGTAACAGCTACATAAGTCTAAAATTTTACATTTAGACACTCTACTTAACTTCCTGTCCTCCCAGCTGTCTACTGAATTACATCTTTTTCTCTATTATTTGCCTTGCTTCTTCACATCAGATGCATAAGTAAATCCTGTTGGTTCCACCATTTTACCTCTCCTGGACTTCTTCAGTAGTCTCCTGTGGGCTCCTGTCAGCTTGATTTTTGCTCCTCTGTTTTTCTTAGAGACTAAATCAGATCCTGTCACAACCGTTTTATAACCCACCATGAGCTACCTGTTGCAAACAGGATAATATCTATACTCTTCAAAAGCAGCGTACAATCTGTTCCCTACCGACCTCTTAGATCCTATTTCCTATCACTCGCCTTTAATCACTATACCCACTTTATGGGGATCTTTCTATCTTCTCCCTTTGAAGAAGCCAAGCTTAGTCCAGCCTCAGGCTTTTGTACCTCCTTTTTTTTTTTTTTTCCTCCTGCCTGAAACATCTCTCTCACATCCTTGCAGGGCTGCCTCTTCTGCATTATTTAGATTTTAGCTCAAATGCCTCCTTCTCAGAGAGTTCTGTTAAAATACTCACCAACCACTCTCTTTCCAGCAAGTAGTTTTTATTTTCCTGCATAGTTTTAGTCCTCTGAAAACTTATATTTTTCTCTTGTTTACATATTTAGTTTATGCATTTATTTCTGTACTTCCCAGTAGACCATAAGGCCCATAAGAATTAGAACCTTTTTCTCTGTCTCTTTTGTCACAATATCCTCAGCCTTAGAAGAATGCCCAGAATATAGAACATTCCTATTCAATGTCTGTGTGAAAAGAAAGCATGGGAGAGAAAAAACTTTCACCCCACCCTTTGCACCTCTTTACTTCACTCCCATGTGTATTTTAGGCTTTGGGGCTCTTCATTTGACTCCTGTCCCATTCGGAATGCTCTGAAATATGACTATATTTGTACCCATCTGGGAAATCCACAGGATTCATCCAGGATCTTGTTATCTCCTGCCTGTACCTAGCCTGCAAAGCACTGTTGGGGAAAATCACCCGGCTGCCCCCATGCTGCTCTGGGTTCTGTTGCTGCATTGTCAAGATGCCTTGTATCTCCATCTCTTCCCTTTTATTCTTTTCACCTGCAAAGAGGGAAGTCCTGTCCTCTCTCTTTTTATTTATTTATTTTTTTTGCATACATTTTTGTATTTCTTTTTTTTTTAATTTCTTTTCAGTGTAACAGAATTCATTGTTTTTGCACCACACCCAGTGCTCCATGCAATATGTGCCCTCCCTATTACCCATCACCTGGTTCCCCGAACTTCCCACCCCCCCCCTTTCAAAACCCTCAGATTGTTTTTCAGAGTCCACAGTCTCTCATGGTTCACCTCCCCTTCCAATTTCCCTCAACTCCCATCTCCTCTCCATCTCCCCATGTCCTCCATGTCATTTGTTATGCTCCACAAATAAGTGAAACCCTGTCCTCTCTTTTATGTAAGATGAATACCCTCACTCTCCTCTGGATCTCTCTTCCCCCAGACTCCTCAGAGCCCTGCACCAGTACATATCTCCTTTCTTGGGCTCAGTGGCCCGTGATCTCTTCTTAATACTTAACTACTTCCTACTGTTCATAAGCGTTTGAACTTGTTTAGATCTCCGTCATTGCTCATCCCTACGTTTTCAGGAATGAACTGCTGTCCACTTCTATTTTCTCCCCGTGCTTCCCCACCTAGCACATAGTAGGTGCCCCGCAGCACAATGTTGATATTATAGTTCCCCTGTGTAGAAAAACCTTTGATATTATCTCCTTCTATTGCATGAGGTCTAGATCCTTTGTCCTGGCCCCACTTACTACACGTATACATCTTTTCTTCCTTCCTTCCATTCTTTCTCCTCCTTTCCCTAACATTCTCCTACCTTCTATCCATTGATTCAACAAAGGCTACTTAAGTGCATTTCATGAAGTTAATACTCAAATTTGAAATTAATTATCTAGTACTAATAGATACGTTCTCTTGGCCAAAAAAAAAAAAAAATCAAACACTAGAATTAGACCATATCCTATTTGGTCACTACCTCTAGGCTTTCTCTTAAGAGGTATTAATTGTTATCAGTTAGTGGGAATCCTTTCAAATACCTCTTCACTTAACAGAAATTCCGTAGTATGACTTGTGTTTTTGTTTTCCTCTTACTTTGTTTTAATTTTTATATAAATTATTATGCAAGAATTTTTAGCACTTTTTTTTTTCATTCAACAGATTTTGGAGCGTTGGTAATATTGGTGCACATATAAATCTGACCATTCAACAGCTACCTAGCATTCGGCAGTGTAATGTTCATTTAGTTCAGCAGCTTAGCTTATTTAGCTACCCCTCCATTAGTGGGCAATCAGGTTATTTTTCTTTATTATTCACTTATTTATTTTGCTGAAAAGTGAACATTGCTACTTCTAGCTCCTGGACATATGTCTCTTGGTTTTCTAGGGTAGGTATGTAGAAACGTAATTTCAGTGACACAGGGTGTACAGAATTTAGAACTTGCAGATGCTACCAAATTGTCTTCCATATTGTCTACATTAATTTATATTTTCACTGTCACAATATGAGAATTGACTATTCCTGTACATTCTTACTTGCCAAATTTGTTTTACTAAACTTGTATGTTTGCTGTTCTCATAGGTAAAAACAAACAAAGGAAAAGTATCTTTGGTGAAAGTTTTTCATGTTTGGGTTACTGGAAAAGTTCAATATCTTTGCGTGTTTTATTGGTGATTTTTATTTCATTTCTATAATGAGACCATTTATAGCCTTTGCCTTTTGAAACTGAACAATTTTGTCCATAAGAATTTTACTTTTTAAGATAATAATCTTGTTATATATGCTGAAAGTACTTTCAGCTGTCTCACTTAAATTTTAGCTTTATTGTTTTGTCAGTCACATTTATCTCTGCTTTCTAATATGGACCGTGCTTCTGAATTTTAAATCTTTGTCTACTCTTAAAGGCATGCATATATTTTTTCTATCATTTTTTACTCATAATTTTTAATCCTCACAACAGCACTATGAAGAGGGCACTCATTATTTGCTGGGTCATATGGTAGTTTATTTTTAAAGAGTTTATTTATTTGACATAGGGAGAGAGATCACAAGTAGGCAGAGAGGCAGACAGAGAGATAGAGGGAAGCGGGCTCCCCGCTGAGCAGATAGCCAGATGCTGGGCCAGATCCCAGGACCCTGAGATCATGACCTGAGCCGAAGGCAGAAGCCTTAAAGCACTGAGCCACCCAGGTACCCCTATGTTTACGTTTTGAGGAATTTCCTTACTGCCTTTTTCATTGCAGCTATAAAATTTACATTCCCATCAACAACACAAGAGTTCCCTTTCTCTACATCCTCACCAACACTTATGGCTTCTCTTTTTATACAAGTTATCCTAATAGATACGAGGTGGTATCTCCTTGTGGTTTTGATTTGCATTTCCCTGAAGATTAGTGATGTTGAACATCTTTTTATGTACCTGTTGATCATCTTTATGTCCAGTTTGACATTTGGAAAATTGTCAGTTCAGGTCCTCTGCCCATCTTTTAATGTGATTATTAGTCTTTTTGCTATTGAGCTATATGGGTTCTTTACGTGTTTTGGATATTAACTCCATCCCTAATACATACTTTGCCAATATTTTCTTTCACTCCACAGGCTGCCTCTTCATTTTATTGATTGTTTATTTTTCTATACATAAGCTTCTTAATTTTACGTAGTCCCATTGGTTTAATTTTCCTTTCGTCATCTGTGCTTTTGGTGCCATGGCCAACCATTATCAAGGAGATTTTTTTCTACGTTTTCTTTACATTTAAAACTTACATTCTTACATTTAAAACTTTAGTGTATTTTAAGTTAATTTTTGTGAGTGGTGTATGATAGAAATCCAGTTTTGTTCCTTTGTATGGGGCTATCCAGTGTCCCAACACCATTTATTGAAAAGGCTATCATTTCCGCATTAAGTGTTCTTGGCTCTCTTGTCAAATATTAGTTGACCAGATGTGTGTGGGTATATTTCTCGTCTCTAGATCCTGTTCTGTTGGTTGGTGTGTCTGTTTTTATGCCAATACTGTACTGTTTGGGTTACTGTAGTTTTACAATATCTCTTGAAACCAGAAATTGTAGTGTTCCCTGCTTTGTTCTTTCTCCAGATTGCTTGGCTACTTAGGGTATTTTGTAGTTCTAAACAAAATTTTAGAATTTTTTTTTCTGTGAAAAAAATGTCATTGGGATGTTAATAGGGATTGTGTTGAATCTGTACAGATCACTTTGGATATTATGTAAAGTTTAAAATCTTTAAATCTTCTGATTCATGGACATGGATTTGCTTTGCATTTATCTTTGTCTTCTTTAATTTTTTCATCAATGTCTTATCGCTTCAGGGTACAAATCTTCCACTTCCTTGGTTAAATGCATGCCTAAGTACTGTACAGTTTTTAATACTATTGTATTTTGTTCTTTATTTCTCTTTCAGATAGTTTGTTGTTAGGGATAGTAATGAAACTGACTTTCATATGAAGATATTACATCTTGCAAATTTAATGAATTCATTTATTGTTCTAACAGTTTTTCACTCTAAAACAAATCTAAATAAGATTTATTTTAGAATGAAAGAAAGATAGAGAGAAAGGGGAGGGGCAAAGAGAGAGAGAGAGAGAACCTCAAACATACTCCCTGCTGAGCACAGAGACTAATGCAGAGCTCAATTTCAGGATCCTGAGATCACGACCTGAGCTGAAACCAAGACTTGGACGCTCGACCAGCCAAGCTACACAGGCACCCCTATGGTGGAGTTTTTAATGTGACCTTTATATAAGGTTGTATCGTATGCAAACAGAGAAAATTTTACTCTCTTTTTCCCTCTTTGGATGCCTTTTATTTCTTTTGCCTGTTCATTCGCTCTGGTTAGAACTTCTAGTACTAGGTTGAATAGGAGAGATGAAAGTGGTCATCCTTGTTAACCTGATTTTAGAGGAAAACCTCCAACATTTATTGTTGAGTACGTTGCTGTGTATGGGTTTGTCATTTATTACATTGATGTATGTTCCTTCTTTTTTTTATTTAAACTCATTAATTCACATAGAACATAGTATTAGTTTCAGATGTAGAGTCCAGTGAGTCATCAGGCTTATATATCACCCAGTTCTCTTTACATCCTGTGCCCTCCTTAATGCCCATCACCCTGTTACCCCATTTCCCACTCCCCTCCCCTCTAGCAATCCTCAGTTCGTTTCCTATTATGAAGAGTCTCTTATGCTTTGTCTCTCTCCCTGATTTTGTCTTGTTTAATTTTTCCTTCCCTTCCTCTATGATCCTCTGTTTTGTTTCTTAAATTCCACATATGAGTAAAACCATACAATAATTGTCTTTCTCTGATGAACTTATTTTGTTTAGCATAATAACCTCTGCTTCCATTCACATCATTGCAAATGACAAGGTTTCATTTTTTGATGGCTGAGTAATATTCCTGTGTGTGTGTGTGTGTGTTTGTGTGTGTGTCTTCTTTATCCATTCATCTGTCAATGGACATCTGGGCTCTTTCCATATTTTGGCTATTGTGGACATTGCTGCTAAAAACACTGGGGTGCATGTACTCCTTCGGATCACTACATTTGTACTTCAGGATAAACACCTAGTAGTGCAAATTCTGGGTTGCAGGGTAGCTCTATTTTCGACTTTTTGAGGAACCTCCATGCTGTTTTCCAGACTGGTTGCACCAGCTTGCATTCCCACCAACAGTATAGGAGGGTTCCCCTTTCTCCTCATCCTTGCCAGCATCTGTCAGTTTCTGACTTGTTAATTTTAGCCTTTCTGACTAGTGTGAGGTGGTTTCTCATTGTGGTTTTGATTTGTATTTCCCTGATCTCAAGTGATGTTGAACATTTTTTCATGTGTCTGTTGGTCATCTATATGTCTCCTTTGGAAAAGCATCCGTTCATGCCTTCTGTCCATTTCTTCAATGGATTATTTGGTTTTTGGATGTTAGTTTGATAAGTTCCTTATAGATTTTGTATATGAGCCCTTTATCTGATAAGACATTTGCCAACGAGGTGTGTTCCTTCTATACTCAATGTGTTGAGGGCTTTTATCATGAAAGGATGTTAAATATTGTCAAAATTTTTTTCTGCATCTGTTGAGAGGATGTGATTTTTATCACTCATTTAATTAATGTGGTATGTCGTGTTTATTTATTAGTATATGTTGAACTATTTTTGAATCCCAGTAATAAATCCCACTTGATTATGGTGTATGATCTTTGTAATGTGCTGTTGAATTCAGGTTACTAGTATCTGCTGAGAATATTTGCATCTATATTCATCAGGGATATTGGCCTGTAGTTTCCTTTGCTTGTAGATCCTTACCTGGCTTTGGCATTAGGGTAATGTTGGCCTTGCAAAATGAGGTTAGAAGTATTCTATCCTCTTTAATATTTTGGAAGAATTTAAGAAGGATTGGCATGAGTTTAACTATTTGGTAGAATTCACTGGTGAAACTATCTGGTCCTGGGCTTTTCTTTTTGGGAAGTTTTTTGAAAACTGCTTCAGACTCCTTAGTTGTTATTGATCTGTTCATATTTTATATTTCTTCAAGATTCAGTTTTAGAGGCTGTATGTTTCTAGGAATTTATTCATTTCTTTTAGGTTTGTTGTTCATAACTGTTCATAGTATCATCTTGTAATTCTTATTTCTGTGGTGTCAGTTATGATATCTCCTCCTTCGTTTCTGATTTTATTTATTTAAGCCCTCTCTTTTCTTTTCATGGTTGGCCAGTCAAATTTAGTCAATTTTATTTATTTTTTCAAAAGCAAAAACAAAAATCCAACTCTTCGTTTTGTTGATTTTTTTTCTTTTGTCTTTTTTGTCTCTCTTTCATTTATTTCTGCTCTAATTTCTATTATTTCCTTTGTTCTGCTACCTCGGGACTTAGGTTATTTTTTTTTCCTATATTTTAAGGTGTAAAGTTAGGTTATTCGTTTCAGATTATCCTTTTTTTCTACATGTAAGTATTTATCATTATAAGTGATTGTGATAAATGATGGCTGGGAGAGCTTGAGTTGACCAAAGGGCCCTTCAGGATCTCTGGGGTTGCAGATGGGATTGTCTTCTGCTGGGGCCCTGGGTTATCAGGTCTCTTGTCAGATTTTGGCTGTGAGGGGACCCTTACAGGCTCCCAGTGATACAGGTGGCAATGTTTCCTATCATGTTCCTGTACTAACAAGACTGTTCACCGACTGGCTGAAATAGTACAGAACCCAGTTACAGGGCCCTTTCAGAATCTATGATCTAACAGAATTTTACAGCCTCACGTCTAGGGGCTCCCAGACTGTGGCTGAGAAGGCCTGAAGCTAGTTCATGGGTCAGTTCAAGGTCTATAGTTGGGACCAAGTTCCGAACGCCTATTACCCAACACACACATGGGTGGGTAACTCCTCCCAAGTCCCTTGGCATGTGGTGCTAGTGACAGGACCAAGACAAATGGGTCTGCAGCCAACCAAGTCCATAGCGGCATAGAACTGTTTCTAGCCATGTAGGTGGAACTTTACTTCACATGTCAGCCACTTGGGGGCAAGCCTGCCTTCTCAAAATGGCTCTCCCCAGTCTTGAAATGCACTGGGGTTCCACAGTCTCCTACCTGGCTCCTCAAACCCCAGGAAGGCATTTTTATCTGTGGATGAGTGCCATATCATTGTTGTTCATAGACTATGAAAAAGAGGGAGGACATCTTACTTGGCCACTTGACTGGCATCACTCTACATTTGTGTATTTTTGTGTGTGGTGAGTGAAAAGCATTCATACTTATATTTATTTTCCAAATAGTTATCATTTCAATATCATTTATAGAAAATTACATTTATGTATTTTCTATTTATTGGGATAGTGGGTAACATTTAAAAATGGACAATAAAAGCACTTGAAAGGAAAGCAGGGTTAATGGAAATGATATGATTATCATATTTTCTTTCTGGAATACAAGTTTCCCCTGTGTCTTTTTTTTTTTTTTTCCTTCCTACTTCTCTCTCCAACTCTCCCTACAAAGAAGTGTTTGATGGATAAATTAGGTAACTGTTCTTTGCATGACTGAATTGTTTGTGTTGATACTCAGCAATTGCATATTTATGTCAGCACTTTCCGATTATGTTCCATTTGTAAAATTTGAAATCACAAGCTCTATCCCAGCTTCAGGAGATAACAGATGAAATACGAGGCAAAGAAATGGGGAGGATGTCATGCTGATTGCTTTCTGGAAGACTCAATTTGTAGGCTAGTGAGAACCCATATCTTTCCCAGTTGACCTTTCTTGTTACACTTTTTGTACTCTTTCTTCTAACATGAAAATTATCATGGGGATTTGTGGAAGGTGGTTTGATTCTGGGAACTGCATATGTTACTTTGTGTAATTTATAACAGCTCTCTGCAAATAATTTATTAGTGCTTGTTGTTAAATGCCCTGTGAAGTATCTACCAGTCCATACTCTCGCAAAAATATTGAGAACTTTTCCTGCATATGCAGATTCTTTCTTAATTGCATTTATTCCTGGTACTAGGATATTCCCAACAGTGACGTCAAAAAGAATGGTATCAGCCCTTCCCTGTGTTCTAGAGTCCTCCCAGCTCCAACAACATCTTTCCATTGTATTACCTGCTATTCAGTGAATTATTAGCCATCTGCTACCAGCTTAGTACTGTGATTTAAGTATTGTATCAGGCGGGTACAAAGGGTAAGAAGATGGATGTAACACTCTCTCAGGAGGCCACTTAATTTGCTTGACATATTATACCTTGTAAGTTCCTGTGTCTGTCAACACACCCTCTCTATCCCCAACCTAGCCTGAAAGTCTGAGGTATGTTGTTCATTTTAAATCCTTCCCTAGCTCCATACAGTGTTCAGGATAGGCAAATAGTTTCTAATTCACATGTTCATTCAGGTCCTTAGGTAATGGTAACTGTAATGGTAGGGAAACCTGAGGCCATGAATTTGCTACTCAGAATCATCCAACAGGGAAGATTTGGTGACTGATTTGGTTTCCACTTTTATCTTTCTAGTGTCATGTTAAAAACATTGCTTTAAAAAAAAAAAAAAAAAAAAAAACATTGCTTTACATACATATAACATTTTCCTATTCTATGGGATACATTCATTTAGCTATAACAAATTTAGATCATATTTTTGAAATCTGCCCTAAAAGCAAGTTCGTAAGTGAATTTGTTGCATAACAATACTAGAATCTATGAGTACTCATGCTTGAATTTATTGAATTGTGGTTAGATTCCATTGCAACATGTCAAGAAACAAGGGATCTTGATGAATTAGTTAGACTTGTACAACTGAGAACGGGTGTCTTGCTTTAGTTTGAGCTTAAACTTGGAAGTCTTTTATTTTATCTTGCTAATAGTTGAAGGTTTTCATGGAATATGTTAAAAAATACTAGGAAGGAAATTTTAAGTGGAAGAAAAATAACTTTTATGTTTCTATCTGAGTCACCACACTGTTAACATTTTTATGTACATTTTATGTACATTGTATTTTTCAATGTGTATGTTTTATAATACAATTAAAATCATACTGAATAAATAATGTATATCCTATTCATTTCACCTATCATTAAAATATAAGCATTCTCTGATGTTAGTATACTCTTTGTAACATTATTTCTTATGGATTTGGAATATTCAATTAACTGAATGTGTTTACTTCACTCAAGCGTTCCTAATATGGTACATTTTCATTGATTTCCTATTTTTAGGATATAATCAACAATGCCCCAATGAATGACACAATATATTTTAGATTATCTTATTTTACCAGAAGTTAGTCTCAGAGCAAAGGAAAAAAGTATTTTAAGGTTATTACTAAAACTTCTTTTAAAATAAACTAGTGAATGTTACAAGATATATCTGTACAGTGTAGCTTTTCAACTTTGTTATTTTCTCAAATAAACGAGTCATATGGGTGTTGGCAACGAAAATCCCATCCTGGCAGGTAATAAATTTTTAAATGACTTTGTATTCACAATGATTCTGGACTTTGGATATCTCTTGTTATGATAGGTACTCTGGAGGAAAGAAAAATATACAAAAGTTTTTATTTTCGCAGACAGTCAATCCAGTAAAATGCAACATTAGATTTCAGACAACATATTGTATAGCATGCTTATTGAAATTTCTTCTAGAAAAGATGGAACTAATAATTTTGAATACAATTAATTTTACTTTACATCCTATAAACTTTAGGTAGTAGTAGCAACTATGCATGCTTATCAGAAACTAACAAAAAATAAATTCTTCCTATCAGTGTATTTTTGATTTTTAAAGTTAGTGTAACCCTTCACTCTGAATGACTTTGTTCCTAAGAAGGGTCCTTCCTACAGAAGTTTTTTAACATATCAGCAGGTTTTCCAAAGACCTCACCTAATCTTTTGAAATTCAAATAATTCTCTTTTGAGCTGTCTTTTATGATCCTCCCACATCAGTTTCCTGATCTCTTCCTCCTAACTCATCTAGTTCCCTTGCAAAGTCATTTATTTGCGAATGGCTTTGCATTGCAGTTCTTCAACCCCACTTCTATGAAATCCTGCATTGTTTGCAGATACGTGAAGTCCCTTAATTTAACCCAGTTGCACTGGTACTTTAAACATCTGATAGGTTTTCTGAGTGACAAAATGGGAAGGGGTAGCTGCTGGGGAGTAAGAGGAAGGACTGTTTGAATGGGAATGGATTTGGTAAATTGTCAGTTATTTAGCAAATGTTTTTGTATTATGAGTCCGAACCACCATGGTAACTTCAGGTTTAAGATTGGATATAAAGAGTCACATGTGTGTTCTGCTCCTTTTTTTTTTTTAATTTTTTTTTTTTAAGATTTCTTATTTATTTATTTGACAGAGAGACATCACAAGCAGGCAGAGAGGCAGGCAGAGAGAGTGAGAGGGAAGCAGGCCCCCTGCCGAGCAGAGAGCCCGATGTGGGACTCGATTCCAGGACCCTGAAATCATGACCTGAGCCGAAGGCAGCGGCTTAAACCACTGAGCCACCCAGGCGCCCGTGTGTTCTGCTCCTAATGCACAATCTGTGCTTCTAACCTAGTGTCAGAGTTTATAGTTCACCATCAGGAGTGGACAGTTTGATGGAGATATTTTTCACATCAACCATGAGGCTTATTAGCTCTATTGAAAACAACATTCTTGACATTGACTTCACATTGGAATTGCCTGGGGAAGTTTTAAAAAATACCAACACTCAACCCAAAGTCAAATAAATTAAATTAGAGTTTTGAGGGTAGGACCCAGCCATTCATATTTTTTAAGCATCCTTATAAAAGAGAAAACATAAGTATGTGTTTCCCATCTTCTGATGGGAATTCTTCTAGGAATCTGATTAACCATATTTGGGGGATTTGGTGCCTGAGAATTTGCACTTTTAATGGACCCCATGTGGCTGTGATGTAAGTTGAATGGGAGAACACTTGGAGACAATGTTGACCTGCACAGACAAGAAATGGTGTATAAAGAGGCAGATGAATATTAACCTATGGACTGCAATACTCAATAATTTCCACTTTCACTTTTTATTTTCCAATTAATATCATCAAGCATTTTTAACTTTCCATAAGACATAGCTACTTCTACAGATAACAACTAAAGCTACTTAACACACCAACTTTACTTATTTTATGGAAAGCACAATTGATTATGAAGGATTTCAAAACAACTAATCAAATATTGGTGTACTGGTATATGACATTTTAGAATTACTTACACAAAAACACACATACACACACACACACACAGTGTCATAGCCATAACTCATAGAATAATTACCATTAAAAACATCTTTAAATCAGTGCTTCTGTAACTTCACTGTGCGTCCAAATTATCTAAAGATCTTGCTAAAATTCCTGGTCAGTTTCTAATGCATATGACTGAAATGAGGCTTAAAAGTCAGCATTCCCAACATGTTGGCAGGTTTTACCAGTGCTATTAAACTGGACCAAAATTTGAGTCAGAAGGCTCCAGGCTATCTGTATGTATCTCTCTATCATAGGACTAGATCCTCCAGAATGGATCATTCTCTTGAAATGGACCCACTATAATTTCCCCTTTAATGATATACAATTGAAAAATACAATTACTATGTATTCAGGACCTCCCGTGGACAGAACATTTTAAATATCAAATATCAAACACATGACCTTGTTTATGAAACCCACTTAACTGAGGCCCGGAGGGAAAGGTACTTTGCCCAAGGCCACGGTCTGAATTGGCGGGACAGATTTTTTGTATTTTATTTATTTATTTACTTATTTATTTTTAAGATTTTATTTATTTATCTGACAGAGAGAGCGAGAGAGCACTAGCAGGGGGGACAATGGGGAGAGAGAGGGAGAAGCAGACTCCCCGCCCGAGCAGGGAGCCAGATGCAGGGTCAATCCCAGGACCATGGGATCATGACCTGAGCCGAAGGCAGAAGCCCAACCATCTGAGCCACCCAGGCGCCCCAGCGGGACACATTTTATGCTCACTTTTGTGCGATCCCCATCCATCAGCTTAGCGTTTTGGAGTCTGTCATCTAACTAAACAATGTTACCTAGTTCTGGCTTCTCTACCCGCTACCACCTCCTTCAGCCTGACTGTTCAACTTGGTTTTTGGGTAATGATCAAAGATGAATGTGTAAACTTTGTCCCTGCATTACATATTGCGCACTGCAGATAGCTGTCTAGGCAAGACTGTTAATTATTGCCATCATTCTGGAATACATAAGCCAAAAGCAGAATGTAGGGCTGTTGCTGCATATTTGTATTATACATATTGCCCTTCTGTATTCCAGTCCTTTTATACTTACTGGATTTGTACTTCTTGGTGGGAAAACGGCAGTTAACCTCCACCTTTCATTTTGAATGAATAAAGTCAAAGAAAGAAATGACAGTTACTTGAGGGTTGAAATAGATCTTATAGTGTCTCTTCTAATGGAAAAAATAACATTTATTGATTTCCTATCCTGCGCTGGGAATTATGCTGATGACCACATATGTAGATTATGCCACTCAGTCCTCATAAGCTACTAAATCAGGGTTTATACTGTACAGATGAAACAATTGAAAATCAAGGGTTAAAAGCCTGCCTGCAGTTAACAGCTGCTAAATGATGGTGGCAATGTTTGTCTTCTTAGTGAATCAATACTGTTAAAGGAGTACAGTGTTTGTTTCTACATAAACTGCAGATAACAATTTGGAATACATTAGATGAATTTGTAATATATTGTGCTAAAATAGATCTGTTTTTACTTTGGAGCAAATGAAAGCATGTTAATCTGATGATCACTGCAATAACTCTAGCCTGATTGAGATTCGTGAGAGTCGTCATTTATGTGAGGAAGATAAAGTAACATTTTGCAAAAGGCACACACAACCACCAATATTTTTACATGTGATTTATAAAGTGAAAGCTTCTTAAAATAAAAGATATGGACTGTTTAGCTTCTTGTATTTTAACGTTTGTAATAAACTTTGTCATGATAAATGAATCACATTATATTGATTACGTTTTTGTTGTAGCCAGTTATCATTTTACTCTCTAAGCCCTTATGCTTGAGAGTGAGAATTAAACAAATGGCTTAATTACAGTGATAGGGAATACATTTTCACTTCCAACTAGTAGCCGTGATGATTTTAAAAAAGCAGGCGTGATTCATTGCTGACTAACTTCTCATTCATGATAAAGCCATGAATATATCATAAAGCCTGTGTTTGTCCTGCTATTTCTAGATGAGGTCCATTTTCCAAATACCTGAATGGTTTTTCTTTTTTGTTGTTATTGTCATTTTATTTCATTTATCCTGAAAATTGTTTGCATGCTAGTCCTGTATTCCCACAGGAGTTATTTGTTACAGCTATGGGAAAAGTTTGGAACTATACTAACCCTAGATACCTCTATTTTACCAGCTAAAGATACATTGGTTGACCAATGTATGCGTGTGTGCTGACAAATGGTTCTTTCTCCTCTCTTCTCTCCCCACCCCACCTTTATTTCATTTCTACTCATGGACTGTAATTATTATTTGCAGAAGTTCTCTACTAGATTTAAGTCCTTGAGGGCAGCATTTTTTTAATATTGGAAACTTCAGTTATCACACAATGATGCACACTCAGTAAGCTCAGTAAATACTGGTAGAATTAATAACTATTAAATACCCATGCAGAAAGTTGATTCAATGTTACCAACAACCTTTCTAAAATTTGGGCTACACAACAGTAACATGGTAATTCCCTTTTCTTATCTACTTTTGCTTTCAAATTTATTGTGATGATAGGATTCCTAAGGAAATTAACTCTGCAGGATGAAAGTAGTCATTTAGGCAGTTCCTTACATTTTCATTTGGATCAGTCACCTGGATGCATCTCTTTAAAAGAAGTCTTTTCTCAGCAGGTTATTTCTGACTAGAAACCCATTTGTGTCTTCAAACAATTTGAGACCTTCATTTCTCTTTAGAGCACAATTTTTTGAGTAGCAGTGGCCATGGTAATATTGTACACGGAGCTGGAATGTGGTTTTCAAGCAAGGTCTGATTACACCCCAGTGGTTCATGAAACTCTAATGCAGGGCAGTTGTTTCAGAGCATTTTATTTGCGAACACCTCAAATGAGGATTCTAAATTTTATTTGCTTGGAGCCAGGGTTGAAATACTGAGAGGTGGAGCTGAGATCTGTTGTTGTAGTGTGAAAAAACGTCTTGGCTTTCAGCGCAGAGAACACTTCCAGGGAGAACCATAAATGGTCTGTGGAATTACTCCTTTTCTACCTGGTATGATAGTAGAATAATTATTCTCTAAAAGGCACTGCGGTTACTGTAATGGCGCTAGCTTCTCTTCTTTAGAGTTTTCTTGTTTATATTATAGTATTTATTTAGAACTAAATATTAGAGGACTCGTGTGACCATGAGGAAATTCAGGATGCGAGTTGCCTATGCATTTTGTCCAATTAGCTTCCTAGAAAGCTAAAAAAAAAATAATAAAATAAAAATAATTTTTTTTTTTTAAATATGCCCTATGCTGTACTAAGAAGAACTTGGATTTTGAAACTAGAGGTTCTGGAATCAAATCATAGCTTTCCAACATACTAGCTCTATGTCACTAGATAATTTTTATAAACCATATGAGCCTCTTTTTACTTATTTATAAATTGGAGATAATAGTTCATTATGTGGTTGTGACTATATACACACACATGCATACATACACCAGAAAGAACTTACCCATACCTGACACATTGAAATATGAGTAAATATGACTTACTCTTCTATGGCAAAACACTGTATGTCATTGGTGGTGTAGTATTAAGGGATATTTACTGCAACTCTGCCAAAATAAGATTGAAAATAAAACTCTAGGTATTCCAATTCCAGAAAACTTTTTGCATCATTTTAATAAAGAAACACTCAACTTTGACACCTGTAAGTGATCAGGAATTCCTGAAGCATTAAGGCAGTTAGATGATAGCTTTGGGAGTCAACAAACTGTGAAGGACAAGATAGTAAGTATTTTAGACTTTGTGAGTCATAGGGTCTTAGTTGGAAGTGTTCAATTCTGCTTTTGTAACAGCATGAAATCAACCATAAACAATATAGAAACAAATGAGCATAGCCTTACTCCATTAAAAGTTTATTTACCAAAAAAAAAAAAAAAAAAGTGGTTGGCCTTGTTTGGCACATGATCCCTGCAGATCCCTGCGAAGTATCATAGTATCATAGGTAGTATAGCTCATGACTGTAGATTATTAAGTAGTATTGCAGAAATGAAAGCACTACTTACTCCTGGATTGATGGAGAGATGGTCTGTGTTCATATGAATGTAAATTTTCTTTCTGAGTTTGTGAGAATAAAGAAGAGTAAGCTGTTGGTTTTAATTTCCAATTAGGATTAGGATAATAGAAGGAATTTAGATAATGCATCACAATTACTTCTTAAGATACATCTGCAAGAATACATTTTTTAAAAAGGATTATGTAATCTTACCTTAGGGCTCTTCAGCTGTTTGCTAGAATGATTTACACTCTAATATTATACAATCTTATGAGTGTTCTGTAGTTCCTCGAGTACAGATCCTTTACCTCTTTGGTTAGGTTTATTCCCAGGTATCTTATGGTTCTTGGTGCTATAGTACATGGAATTGATTCTCTAATTTCTCTTTCTGTATTTTCATTGTTAGTGTATAAGAAAGCCACTGATTTCTGTACATTGACTTTGTATCCTGCCACGTTACTGAATTGCTGTATGAGTTCTAGTAGTTTGGGGGTGGGTCATTTCATCTGTGAAGAGAGAGAGTTAGAGTTCTTCCTTGCCAATTTGGATACCTTTTATTTCTCTTTGTTGTCTGATTGCCATTGCTAGGACTTCTAATACTATGTTGAACAAGAGTGGTGAGAGTGGGCATCCTTGTCGTGTTCCTGATCTCAACAGGAAGGCTGCAAGCTTTTTCCCATTGAGGATGATAATTGCTGTGGGTCTTTCATAGATAGATTTTATGAAGTTCATGAATGTTCCCTCTATCCCTATACTTTGAAGGGTTTTCATCAGGAACGGATGCTGGATTTTGTCAAATGCTTTTCCTGCATCAATTGAGAGGACTATGTGATTCTTCTCTCTTCTCTTATTGATTTGTTCTATCACATTGATTGATTTGCGAATGTTGAACCATCTTCATAACCCAGGGATGAATCCAACCTGGTCATAGTGGATAATCTTTTTAATGTGCTGCTGGATCCTGTTTGCTAGGATCTTGTTGAGAATCTTAGCATCCATATTCATCAGTGATATTGGTCTGAAATTCTCCTTTTTGGTAGGGTCTTTGCCTGGTTTGGGGATCAGGATAATGCTGGCTTCATAAAAAGAGTCTGGAAGCTTTCCTTCTGCTTCAATTTTTTGAAACATCTTCAGGAGAATTGGTGTTATTTCTTCTTTGAAAGTTTGGTAGAATTTCCCAGGGAATCTGTCAGGTCCTGGGCTCTTGTTTTTTGGGAGGTTTTTGATCACTGCTTCAATCTCATTACTAGATATCAGTCTATTCAGGTTGTCAATTTCTTCCTGGTTCAATTTTGGGAGTTTATAGCTTTCCAGGAATGCATCCATTTCATCTAGGTTGCTTTACTTATTGGCATATAACTGTTGGTAATAATTTCTGATGCTTGTTTCTATTTCCTTGGTGTTCGTTGTGATCTCTCCCTTTTCATTCATAATTTTATTAATTTGGGCTTTCTCTTCTTTTGGATTAGTGTGGCCAATGGTTTATCGATCTTATTGATTTTTTCAAAAAACCAGCATCTAGTTTCATTGTTACGTTCTACTATATCTCTGGTTTCTACCTCATTGATCTATGCTCTAATCTTGATTATTTCCCTTCTTGTGTGTGGAGTTGGTTTGATTTGTTGTTGATTCTCCAGTTCTTTAAGGTGTAGAGACAGCTGATGTATTCTGGATTTTTCAATTTTTTTGAGGTAGGCTTGGATGGCTATGTATTTCCCCCTTAGAACTGCCTTTGCTGTATCCCATAGGTTTTGGACCAAAGCATCTTCATTCTCATTGGTTTCCATGAATTGTTTAAGTTCTTTGATCTCCTGGTTGATCCAAGCATTCTTAAGCAAGGTGGTCTTTAGCTTCCAGGTGTTTGAGTTCCTTCCGAAATTTTCCTTGTGATTGAGCTCTAGTTTCAAAGCATTGTGATCTGAGAATATGCAGAGAATAATGTCAGTCTTTTGGTATCGGTTGAGTCCTGCTTTGTGACCCAGTATGTGGTCTATTCTGGAAAATGTTCCATGTGCACTTGAGAAGAATGAATATTCTACAGAACACTCATGAAAGAAATTGAAGAAGACACAAAAAGATGGAAGACCATTCCATGCTCTTGGATCGGAAGAATAAACATTGTTAAAATGTCTATACTGCCTAGAGCAATCTATACTTTTAATGCCATTCCAATCAAAATTCCACTGGTATTTTTCAAAGTGCTGGAGCAAATAATCCTAAAATTTGTATGGAATCAGAAGAGACCCCAAATTGCTAAAGAAATGTTGAAGAACAAAAGCAAAACTGGTGGCATCACATTACCTGATTTCAAGCTTTACTACAAAGCTGTGATTGATCACCAAGACAGCATGGTACTGGCATAAAACCAGACACATAGACCAGTGGAACAGAGTAGAGAGCCCAGATATGGACCCTCAATTCTATGGTCAAATAATCTTCGACAAAACAGGAAAAAATATACAATGGAAAAAAGACAGTTTCTTCGATAAATGGTGCTGGGAAAACTGGACAGCTATATGTAGAAGAATAAAACTCTACCATTCTCTTACACCGTACACAAAGATAAACTCGAAATGGATAAAAGATCTCAACGTGAGACAGGAATCCATCAGAATCCTAGAGGTGAACATAGGCATTAACCTCTTCAATATCAGCCACAGCAACTTCTTTCAAGATATGTCTCCAAAGGCAAAGGACACTGGGGAGGGGAGGCAAACCATAAGAGACTATGGACTCTGAAAAACAACCTGAGGGTTTTGAAGGGTCAGGGGTGGGAGGTTGGGGGAACAGGTGGTGGGTAATAGGGAGGGCACGTTTTGCATGGAGCACTGGGTGTTGTGCAAAAACAATGAATACTGTTACGCTGAAAAAAATAAATAAAATGAAAAAAAAAAGCGAAAATGAACTTTTGGGATTTCATCAAGATCAAAAGCTTCTGCACAGCAAAAGAAACAGTCAACAAAACAAGGCAACCTACGGAATGGGAGAAGATATTTGCAAATGACAGTACAGACAAAAGGTTGATATCCAGGATCTATAAAGAACTCAAATTCAACACACACAAAACAGATAATCATATCAAAAAATGGGCAGAAGATATGAACAGACACTTCTCCAATGAAGACATACAAATGGCTATCAGACACATGAAAAAATGCTCATCATCACTAGCCATCAGGGAGATTCAAATTAAAACCACATTGAGATATCACCTTACACCAGTTAGAATGGCCAAAATTAGCAAGACAGGAAACAACGTGTGTTGGAGAGGATGTGGAGAAAGGGGAACCCTCTTACACTGTTGGTGGGAATGCAAGTTGGTACAGCCACTTTGGAGAACAGTGTGGAGCTTCCTTAAGAAATTAAAAATAGAGCTTCCCTATGACCCTGCAATTGCACTGCTGGGTATTTACCCCAAAGATACAGATGTAGTGAAAAGAAGAGCCATCTGTACCCCAATGTGTATAGCAGCAATGGCCACGGTCGCCAAACTGTGGAAAGAACCAAGATGCCCTTCAACGGACGAAAGGATAAGGAAGATGTGGTCCGTATACACAATGGAGTATTATGCCTCTATCAGAAAGGATGAATACCCAACTTTTGTAGCAACATGGATGGGACTGGAAGAGATTATGCTGAGTGAAATAAGTCAAGCAGAGAGAGTCAAGTATCATATGGTTTTACTTATTTGTGGAGCATAACAAAGAATATGGAGGACATGGGGAGATGGAGAGGAGAAGGGAGTTGAGGGAAATTGGAAGGGGAGATGAACCGTGAGAGACTATGAACTCTGAAAAACAATCTGAGGGTTTTGAAGGGGCGGGGAATGGGAGGTTGGGGAACCAGGTGGTGGGTAATAGGGAGGGCACGTATTGCATGGAGCACTGGGTGTGGTGCAAAAACCAATGAATACTGTTATGCTGAAAAAAAAAAAAGACAGACTTAAAAAAAAATATTGTGCAATCTTAAAATTTTTTTTTTTAAGGACTGAGAAGGTCATCTCTTTCTGTTATCCTGTCTGTCATGGAGCAAGAGCTGGAAGGAACCTTAGCTCAACCCCTATCCAAGTAAGCTCAACATACTGAAATACTGAAATATGTTGACAAAGTGTAGGATGTAGGAAATGATTCTGCAGGTCATGATAGGATTCTCCACAGGTATTTTTGAAAAATAAACACCTCTCCTATTTAAAATAGGATGCAATTAATAGAAATCAATTTGCCCACTCTTACCTAGGACACATCTCTTGGCACACCTGTACTGTGTATTTTCACGGAACTGTCTCCTGAGGTTTGTGTTTTATTTGAGGACATCTTCTAAATGCTGTAACATCAGTGTCCAGGCAAAAAAAAAAAAAAGTATTAATAGCATGTACTTATAAAGTGTGGGATATATACATTTATTATTATTTATTTATTTTATTTCAAATTTAACTTTATTATTTATTATTTATTATTTTAGTATATATTTTTATATACCTTTATTGTTATATATAAACATATATATGTTTATGTATATGTATAATATGGGTTTTTGATGAGAACTTTCAATGTTTCTGCCATTGATTTCTCTTCTGGGAAATTTGTGCAACATTATTTCATAGTTTTCGTAATTTTGTGATCACTCCAGCCCATAGTTACTTTCTTTTTTATTCTCTTGTGTGTTTATCATCAACATCACCTCATTTAGTGTCATACGCCTGGGCCCTATGCTATAAAAGCTTTGGGAAAAGATTGAAATAATGGGTTCTCTCACCGCTCTGGTTACACATTATCCACTCTGTCTTAGAAGTATAATTTTGTTCCTTCAATCCTTACTTTTTAAGAATTCAGTATTTTTACTTCCTTTTTAAAAAGCTAATTATGTATTTCTTCAGTCCTTACAATAAGTGGTCAATTGAATAAAAATGTGTATTAAAACATTAGTGCAAACCTGTTGTTTAGGGATTATATGAATGCAGTGAAATAATTTGCCTTAAGTATAGAGTACAAAATTAGGAAGTACCAATGAATATAGTCCTAAAAAAAATAAAGCAAGCTGATTCTTTCAAGTCTGTTAAATCCATTCCCTTAAAGTTTGTTTACGTAGGCAATTCAAACACACATTTTGGGGCCATTTAGTCAAACTGCATTTTCATTAAACTAAATTATAGACCAGACCATATGTTGGGTCCCAGAAGAGCAGACATGACTAAGACATGGGCCCAACATTAAATGAAGTTATTTGGAGAAGGGATGAATTTTGACTGCTACATGGTAGAATCCCCTCATGTAAGGAAAAGTCATTCCATGGTTTCTGAGTCTAGGACTCCATCTCTTTCCAGATTTTTCTGTGCTTAGAGCACAATAATTAGTCTTGAATTAAGCTGGTTTTCTCCCCAAAAGCCCATCCCAATCTGCCCAAATTATTCCAGTCCTACCCATTTTGCTAACCTTAGGTTAAATCTTACTTTTTCTCAGGAGTCTTTTTCCACTGTTCAGTCGTTATCAGCCAACCATGTTGCATTCTTTGAATTGCTGTAATACAGCTTTTTGGAAAACACCATCAGACTGCATAATGCACAGTCCATTACAGTTCAATGTATGGATCAGTCCCACATTCCCAACGGTTCTCTTGATTCATTTTGATTCTTTCACACCAAGAGTCCAGCTTGCAGTAAGAACTCCTTCATTCTATAATTGCTTTCAGAATTTCATTTGCTTTTTCTTATGGACATGGTAAAGTCTTCTCTGATTCTTGATATTTTTCTTCTCTTTAAACAGTACTTATCTATTGCATGGGGACTGGATAGACCCATACGTTGATATGAGGATCAAAACAACAATTAACTTTTTGTTAGTTCCCCCAGTAAGATGTAGTTTAGAGATTGCTTATTATTATAACTGCATTCCTGATTTCTGAAAGGCACTTTAAAAGAATCACCTCCAATGGTAAAATGGAGGCTGTGTGTGGGCTGACTCTGTTCTGCAGCAGAGAATATCTGTGAATATCTGTGCATTCACAGTAACAACAACAAATGCTCTGAAAGAATATATTTTATGAAGCCTGTGCTAGATCAGAGTAGACTGAGCATGACTCAGTGTTAGAGTTTTAAAATTGCTTTGGAAAGAAGATAGCCTGTTTTTATTTCTTTGTCATATAACATTGTTATCATGAGAAACAATTAATTTGCTTTATTTTATGTTCCTGTTATAATATCTGTTGTGAGACAGTGTTGGCATTTTGCTGTAATCAAAAGAACAGATCAACAGCACTACAGTGCTTAGGGAAGATTACATTATTTCCAACGATGGACAGCCTAAGAAATTGAGCACAGAGCTGACTTGGTTTTTGGCCAGTGGCAGAGCTTAGAAGAGATGACTTCAAATTTTATCCATTGCCTAGTCCCATTTCTTCAGAGAAAGTGCTGAAAACTAAAGCTCAAGTCGTGGGCCCTGTTTTACTCATTTCTAGGATGGCATAATTGACAACATTTCTTAGAATAGTCAGCAGGACTCTTGGGTTAGTTCTCTCTCCCTTTCTGTTTCTCTCACTCTTGCTTTTTCTCCTTTTCTTTCTCTAAAGAGTAAGACAACTTTAGACCTATTCTTCCATCCAGCCAAAATCATCCTGCAAGACTTCAGAGTGCCATTCATCTTCCCAGGAGTTTGGAAACATGGTTTTAGAGACTCAGCCAACCCTGAGATGCTGTGGTTCATGATATTTTAGTTTACCTTTGATCTTTCCATTTTTCCTTTTAAGTCTCAAAAATACTTCCAGGATGGGTAGCCACACTAAACTATTTAGCTGTAAAATACTGTTTTCTTGTACTTTGCATAAGCCCACAGTTCCAGATGTTTACCCATCAATCAATTCTAAATTATGGTTGCCAGGTGTTTTTGTTGCTGTTTTTATTAATACTATTATTATTATTTATTCTGCTTTCAAATAGTATTGGATATGCCCTTAAAAATTAAGTATACTTCCCCCCACACATTTTAAAGTGAAAGTCTATATAAAATTTAAGTTGGGAAATTTTAGCCTTCCTTATGATACCATCTTCCCAGGGCATATTTATGTTGCTCATAGAACTTCATGAAGTACAAAGAGCATGCATATACCAGGCTCCACCTCTGTCCAACCTGTTGCAAAACCACCTTCACTTGATTACATATGACTAATGTTCTGGTTCTTTAATTGGGGTTTCCATTTGGGAAGCTAAAGGGTCCTGTATGTGTAAAGCTTTGTTTGTCACTATAATAGCTAACATTTACCAAGTGTGTCTTGTGGACTATCCATGCTTATAGGCACACTTATATATATCCTTTCTCCTTGAATTCTCTTAGACACTCCTTACAGAGTTACCATTTTGTAGAAGAAACTGAGATTATGAATCTTAAGCAACTGCCTCAATGTAAGATATATTCTTTCTATTTTATGTTCTCCTTTTCAGTCATTTTCTTGTATTTATTTGACAAATATTTATTTAGCATGTATCATGTAGTGGGCACTGTGCTGTACACTAGGCATAGAGGAGTAGGCAAAATCAAAAGTGGTCCTTGTTGTCTCAGAGCTATTTAACAAGCAAGTGATAGAAATAGAATCTTTATCTGGGTCCATTCTACTCAAAGGATAAACTCCTTAACACTCTTGTGTATCCTTTAAAAAACATGTTTGTTTCTTCCTCTATGACAATTAAGAATGTAATAGGGGTAAGGGAGTATAAGTGAAGTTCTAATGTGGTCCCTGGTTTACTGACTCCTTCCTGACCTTTCATGAGGATGCAGCTCTTCTCTTTTAGTCTCACTATGAGGGTCCACAACACAGCCCATTGGGGTGGTTGACATCCCATCTCTCAATATTTATACTCCTGGATCTCACAGATTTTCTCACTTCCCATAGTCCTTTCTTAATATATTCAAACCTACTGCTTCAATAAGAAGTGACCAGCACTACTGTTTCTATATCATGACACAAATAAAAAAGCCTCGTATTTGCATAATGAAGCTACTTGTGGCCTTGATAATAGCTGCAAGGGTTCCGGCTGCCCCAGACCTCCTTTGGCCGCCATGGGCACGGAGAATCCTTGCCTCAGCACCCTGTACACTATTAAGAACATTTGACACAGGGAAGATTTTTCTTAGGCTATTTCCATTTTAGGTTGGCTTTAATGGGTTTTATTTTTCAGGTAACCCTGAGCCAGGTCCCGTGGGAGTTGAGTCAAGTGGGCCTTCCTGACAGTTACATAGAGAGAGTTGTGAGGAGCTTTCTCTTTCACCCTCTGACCACTTTATGAGAAACAGAAGTTCAAGGAGTTGATTTCACTCTCCCGCCACTTCACTACGGCTCGCAATGTGACATGTTCATATGGTGTTCAAAGGTTGGGAAGAAGTGGATCCTGTAGTACAGAGAGAAATACAAAAGGCAGAGGCAAAAGCAAAGACAAAAGGGGAAAAACAGGATGAGTTCAGCACATGAAAGTGTTTTCTTTCTCCCCTCCTGGGCTGCTTTCACAATGCTGACACACCAGGGAGGCTGTCTTCCTCAGTACTTCGTTAAAGGGCTCTGATTGGGTAGGAAACTTGACTGCACTAGAGGACATCAAACACCCAGCAAGCCTTTGGTCTTACCCAGGTGCCAGCAGCTGGGTCCTATGCTTCTGTTCTCCTGTTTGCCACATTTGCTGGTGGGGTCCGGTTTGCTTTAGACACTCAGTTACCTGTTCCACAAAGGAAAGAGGGTATTGGATAGAAAATGATCATCCTTTTCAGTAGGTGAAACAAAGAGGACCTGCCCTCTCTTCCATCCTGAGAAACGTGTGCTGGCGTATTGGATTCATGTGCGTAAGTTTATTTTTTACTAATTACCGCTATGTTTTTGGCGTACTTAATGTGTTTGTAAAATTGAGCCGTCTCTATCTACGGAAGCCCACGGAGACCCATTAAGTGATCATGGCTGAATATGTTTAAATTCTTAATTGGTGAACATCTCCTAACAACGTTAGTGTACCTATCAAGGTCAGCAAGGGTTTCCCACTGACTGAATCAAATAGACATATGTTGTTTTGCTTTTACATGAATTCTCTGCACTGTCTGACCCAGGTCATTGTTTTCTCTTCTTAGACACTTTTGTTTTGCTTTCTTCTGAATCTCTGGTTGTTCTTTCTCTGACTCTTTCTGGACTCCTCATCCTCTGTTTACTTTTGAAGTATGACTACTTACCAGGTTCCTTCTTCACTTCACCCTGCTGATCTGCTCACTCTGCCTTTTTGCCTCTTGATTTCCCTACTTCCATAATTCATATGATAACAGCAAGATTTGCATGTAAAGCCATTCATCATGCTGCGGTAGCTTCCGTTATTTGGCTGCTGACTCAAGAGTCACCGCCTGGTCTCGGCTTCCCTCTTCTTGTCCCTGTTTTGCCAACAATTAAATAATTAACTTTTGGCTATAGGAAAACATAGACCTAAGACTTGCTTTTGCCACAAAGGGGGCTTCTCTTTTTTAGACTGTAAGTAATGGCCTTCATTTTTCTTGGCTGGACCATGAGAGAATGCCCCTCAACTCCAGAACTGGCCATCAGCCTCTTAGGATTTCCCATTTGATATTCTGTATTCAGAGACACAAAACTGAGCTTGCTCTTTGTTTACCCAATGCTAGTCATCACTCCTGTATTCCCTTGTTCAGTGATTGTTACCACTAAAAACACAGTTGCTCAAAGAAATGTATTGAAGTCTTTTCTGATTTGTTTCTTCTTCTTCAACTTCTCATATCCAGTATTCTATGTAATTAGTTTACTGACTATGGCTCTGTCCTTTACATCAATCACTGACGTTTAGACTCTGCCATTCTTTGTCCACATGACCATAGAAGTCCCCTGTCTGGTCTTGTTTATACACTGTTGCCTTCTCCCAGTGCATTATCCCTACTGCTGCCAAACTTGTTTTTCTAACATGTAAATTTAGGCTGTTTCTACCTTACCTATATTCTTTCCTATTGTCCCCCTCACTGACTCTAGCAGCCACCCCTCCCAGTATACTCCATCTTCTTCCTTGAATACTATCTACAGTTCCCAGGATAGGACATGAACACATCCCTTCCCTACCTAGAATACCTCCTCTCCTTCCCTACCTCAGCATCTCCTTTTCATCTTCGAAAGACAAGGAGGGAAAAGACACGCCCTCTAAGCATAGTGTCAGATCTTACTTCTCAAAGAAGAAATTAAAAAAAAAAAATTACAAAGAGACAAAAGAAAATGAAAACACAACAAATGGTCCAAAATCTGTGGGACATAGTGAAAGCAATTCTAAGAAGGAAATATATACCAATACAGGCCTACCTCAAGAAACAAGAAAAAGCTAAAAATACAATCTAACCTTACACCTATAGGAACTAGAAAAAGTAAAACAAAGTCTAAGGTGAGGAGAAGAAAAGAGAAGATCAGAGCAGAAATAAATGGTTTACAAAAGAATAGTTAAGGCCACCTGGGTGGTTCAGTGGATTAAGCCTCTGCCTTCAGCTCAGGGCATGATCTCAGGGCCCTGGGATCAAGTCCCAAATCCAGCTCTCTGCTCCACAGAGAGAATGCTTCCTCCTCTCTCTCTGGCTGCCTCTCTGCCTACTTCTGATCTCTTTCTGTCAAATAAATTTAAAAAAAATTATTAAAAAAAAAAGAATAGTAAAGATCAGATACCAAGAGCTGGTTCTTTTTTTTTTTTTAAAGATTTTATTTATTTATTTGACAGACAGAGATTACAAGTAGATGGAGAGGCAGGCTGAGAGAGAGGAGGAAGCAGACTCCCCATGGAGCAGAGAGCCCAGTGTAGGGCTTGATCCCAGGACCCTGGGATCATGACCTGAGCCAAAGACAGAGCCTTTAAACCACTGAGCTACCCAGGCACCCAAGAGCTGGTTCTTTGAAAAAATAAATAAAATTGACAAACCCTTAGCCAGACTCATTAAGGAAAAAAAAAAGAAAGAAAGAAAGAAAGAAAGAGAACCCAAATAAATAAAATCAGAAATGAGAGAGAAGTAACAAGTGACACCACAAAAATACAAAGAATTATAAAGGTTACTTATCAGTTCTAAAACTGCAAAGCCAAGTGACTTTGGAAAATGACCTAACTTTACTGAGTATCAATTTCCATATCCAAAGTTTTGCAGACCAAATTAATAACAGCTACTTTAAAAGGTCATATGGATTGAGATACACATGTAATGTTCTCTACTGTTTGGGTTTCTTTAAGAAACAATAACTAGTAGACCAAAACAAGAAGTAGTAAATGCCAACAAAAGGATAGACCTAAGGATAGATTTAAAGAATTAAAAATGAGGACATTATAACCCAAGGATTTACTCCTCCTCTCTTTCTTATCTCTGTTTCTGAGTTACTATTAATTCTTACTCTTCATGACTCCAAGAGATAGCATTTACCCTGTTAGCCAATCAGAAAATCAAAGGTGATATATCTGATTGGCCCAGCTTGAGTCATGGGTCTAACATGAGACTCATCCTGTAGTTGATAGCATGGGGGCCTTGAATTACTTCATCTTGAGTCTCATGCCTGCCTGTGTGGTCGAAGGGCATGAGCAGCGAAATAGTGTAGCTACTGTAGTCAAGTACTTGTTTGTCCAATATACAACTCCCCCCCCCCAAATCCCAAAGCTTCCCTCTCTGATATAATGTGTATCACATATACATTCTGTCTTTCAAGGTATAGAGAACTTGAAATTATCTCCAGCTACTAAGTTTAGGGTCCTGAATTTAAAATCTCTTTGTGGTGGGCATTCTTTTAATAATGTATAGATTTGACAGTTGTTATCTTGAAATATATGAGCAAAATCTATATATGTAACCATTCCTCAGATACCTATTACATAACGCTGGTGAGGAAACGTAAAACATGAAACAAGAGTCCCATGTAGGAAAGGGAAACAGAAGGATCTCCATATATTTGTCCCCGGTTGAGGACAATATTGTATACTATGGACAAGGACAGTAAGGAGAAGCCATTGGCTTGCACAAGCCTTCCAATTGCATGATTGCCTGGTCATCCTTTCTGGCTTCTCTTCTGCCTATGTCCTTTATGGTACTTCTTCTGAAGATTATTCTGTCTAGCCACACCTGAGAGGAACTTCAGGAAGGACTACCTGGGAACCGTACTTTTCTGGCGGTCCCTTTCTGGTATGGTTATAGGAGGTAGTCTTTGCCTTAGGAGATAAATATTAACAGGTCTATCTTTGAAACATGTTGGATTTCTTTGGTACTTCAATGACTTAATCAATCAAATTGTCTACTGTATTTGGGCATTTGGGCATATCTCCTTTATTTAAAAATGAAAGGCAGAATTCTTGTTCAGTTGTAATCTTTAAATCTGAACCCTGAATTTAAAAATTTTTATCTTAAAGGATAGTCTATAGGTTTTGCCCATTCTGATAAAACACATTTTAAAAGATTCAGCCCAGCTCCTGCCTCAGAATCCTAGGTTGGGTAGTAAGGCCGAATTGACAGTTAACCTGGCTTCAGTAGGAATTTTTTTCTTTAAAGATTTTATTTACTTATTTGACAAACAGAGATCACAAGTAGGCAGAGAGGCAGGCAGAGAGAGAGGAAGAGAAGCAGGCTTCCTGATGAGCAGAGAGCCTGATGCAGTGCTGGATCCCAGGACCCTGAGATCATGACCTGAGCCGAAGGCAGAGGCTTTAACCCACTGAGCCACCCAGGTGCCCTTCAGTAGGAATTTTTGAGAACTGGGTATTTTAGTTGAAGGAAAAACAATCTCTTCCATATGCCGGGGTGTGATAATGAGGGATCAGTCCTCTGACTGCTACCATGTCCCAAACTTCTACCATTTTGGGGTGTGGGGGAGCAGAGCCTCTCTAATACGGATATTAAGCCATTCTTACAACACCCGGAGATGAGAAATCTAGCACTTTATCATACAGTATCTTATGCCACTCTCTGTTCTTATGCATGAGTCATATCACCTAAAAGTCAAAAGGAGGAACATGCTATGCAATTCTGTTTTATTTTCTGTAGTACCCAGTTTAAGATTGAATTTTTTTTTAAAGATTTATTTATTTGACAGAGAGAGATTACGAGTAAGCAAAGAGGCAGGCAGAGAGAGAGGAGGAAGCAGACTCCCCACTGAGCAGAGAGCCTGATGCGGGGCTCCATCCCAGGACCCTGAGATCATGACCTGAGCTGGAGGCAGAGGCTTAACCCACTGAGCCACCCAGGTGCCCCCTTAAGATTGAATTTAACTCACTCCATTATTCATCAGGAATCATTTATCGTATAAATATTATTTGCCTATTACTATGATAGGGCATTGTGATAGAAATATTACAAAATATGTTACTCGGACTCAAGGTGCTTACAATTTAGTGGGTGAGACAAAGAATGAAATGAACAAATGGAGGAAGCAGATAACGTGTAGTGATGGCTGTACACACAGGCACTAGTAGAATCCTGAGATATCCTTGTCAGTAAGTGAAAGGAGAGCTTAGAAGTCTTCACGTGAGAGGTGATAATTGATCTACAATGTGAAGGGCCAGTAGGAGTTAGTCAAGTGGATAAGAGGGTGGAGTCCCTCACGGGGAAAGTCAAAGAGGCGCAGTGCATTAAAAGACCTACACATGATTCTACAGAATCAGAGCAATGGTTCTCCTCTATTTTTGCTACCTAAATGCACCTAAGGATTAGAACATACTCCTTTTTGCTGCCCTGTGCAGTGACTGAGACAGTAGGGATTCATCCAAAGAGGTGAAGGCCATACCCTCTTGCAAGAAATATGACAAAAACATCAAAACTGTGCTTGGTTGGAAAACCTACCAGAAGATTGTTTGTGCTAAGAAATAGCTTTTTCTCCTTCTGCTTGACAATCACTAGGCTAAATGGCTGGATTAGTGTGGAAAGCTGGCACAAAAGGGAGGCCTGTGATGACCTTCTCTTGTGCGCTGGATGTACAGAAGTAAACAAGTTCTAGTCTCTGTGTGTGAGGAATCCACAATCCAGGTGAACTCATAAGCACATACAGGAATGCAAGATCCATGACAGAGAAGGGCACAAGGATGCCATGGGTCAGAAAGGAGGAATTAGGTAGACTTCCTGAGAGAAGTAATGCCTGGGCTATTTAAAGAGGGATGCTAAATTAGTAGTTACTATTATCCACAGAAGTAAACAGATAGAATTATAGGAGTATATATATCCCTATGTATTCTTGGCTACATCCGAAACCTGGATGGTAGTACTGGCTCATCAAGAACATATTTTGGTAAATTAAACCCAGCATATCTGGGTTTAAAAAGCTGTAGGCATCAACCCAACTGTTGTCTTATCCTGTCTGGTTTGCTAAAATATTTATGCATATAAGAGTCAGGTTTGAAATAGTTCTAAGAAGGTTAAGAAAATAATTTAGGTTTCTGATGAGAAGGTAAAAGAGGGTCTACTGCCTAAGAATAGAAGGTTAGGTTTAATTTTTTTTTGGAAGTTTCTAAGATGAAATTTTGTTTCCTTCTAATTTCTAATTTTGACTTGGGACAGCTTTATCCTTGGTTAAAAATAAAAACAGTGACTGAAAGGAACATTATATTGAAATATTACCAGCCCAGAATATCTATGTTTGATTTAGATCACCTAATTATCTCCAGTGGAGAGCAGCTGTGAGAGACTCAATGAATTAATTGTATGGTGCCCTGGGGTAGAGAGCAGGCTTTGGGGGAGAGGGAGGGGCAGGAAGTCCTGGGTGACCAGGTATAGCACAGTAACATCGTGAATCTGGGAACCTTGATAATAGAGAAATGAATTAGACAAAGTTTATCTTCATCTGTAGTTTCCTGGGGAATTGACACTAAGATGTGGATAACAGTAATTAGATGTGGAAAAGGTGTGTGGTGCACGCATGTGTGTGTGTGTGTTTGTATAGCCATGTGTATATATATGTGTTTATAGAGGAATGGGGAACAGTGAATAATCAGAAAGGACAAAAATGATTCAGGTATCCATATTTTCCAATGTTGGGTACTGGATCTCATTGGAACCCCTTTAATAATAAGCAGGAAGAGTTAAATTAGTTTCATAATCCATGATACTGATTTCAACATCTTATTGGTTCAGTTGTCTTGCAGCATGATGAAATTTCAAAAAAATTTTTTGGCATTATTTGCACTTCAGTATTTTGGTAGATTTATTATCTGTCATCATCTTAAAATGGTAAACTATTTCTATAACATTTTTGTAATAAGATGACATTTATGTGGAGGAATCTGCCCTTAAATGTGGGATGTCATTAACAGTCCAGGCTACTACTCATTCCTCAGTTCACACCTGTTTTTATTTGTTTGATTTGTTTGTTAAATTCCTGAGTTGTCTACTTTTTTCAAGAGGTATGTTATAATTTACATGCAAAACTGATTGTACTGCATAGTTGATAACATTTAAATAAAAGGTATTGCCCACATTGTTTAGAAATTTTCTGTGTAGGGGCGCCTGGATGGCTCGGTTGGTTGGGCGACTGCCTTCAGCTAAGGTCATGATCCTGGAGTCCCAGGATCGAGTCCCACATCAGGCTCCCAGTTCCATGGGGAGTCTGCTTCTCCCTCTGACCTTCTTCCCTCTCATGCTCTCTCTCTCACTCTCTTAGATAAAGAAAATGTTTAAAAAAAAAAAAAAGAAATTGTCTATATATTTGTTTCTTTTTTTTTAATTAAATTTAATTTTTTTCACTGTTCCAAGATTCATTGTTTATGTACCACATCGAGTGTTCCACGCAATACGTGCCCTCCATAATACCCACCACCAGGATCACCCAACCCCTCCACCCTCCTCCCCTCCAAAACCCTCAGTTTGTTTCTCAGAGTCTACAGTCTCTCATGGTTTGTCTCCCCCTCTGAGTTCCCCCAACTCACTTCTCTTCACCATCTCCCAATGTCCTCCATGTTATTCCTTATGCTCCACAAATAAGTGAAACCATATGATGATTGACTCTCTCTGCTTGACTTATTGCACTCAGCATAATCTCTTCTAGTCTGGTCCATGTTGATACAAAAGTTGGGTATTCATCCTTTCTGATGGAAGTGTAATATTCCATAGTATATATGAACCTTATCTTCTTTACCCATTTGTCTGTTGAAGAGCATCTTGGCTCTTTCCACAATTTGGCAACTGTGGCCATTGCTGCTATGAACATTGGGGTACAGATGTACCCCTTCTTTTCACTACATCTGTATCTCTGGGGTAAATACCCAGTAGTGCAATTGCAGGGTTATAGGGAAGCTCTATTTTTAATTTCTTTTTTTTTTTTAAAGATTTTATTTATTTATTTGACAGAGAGTGAGAGAGAGAATGACAGGGGAGAAGGTTAAAGGGAGAAGCAGACTCCCCATGGAGCTGGGAGCCGGATATGGGACTGGATTCTGGGACTCCAGGATCATGACCCACACCGAAGGCAGTTGCCCAACCAACTGAGCCACCCAGGCACCCTTATTTTTAATTTCTTAAGGAATCTCCACACTGTTTTCCAAAGTGGCTACACCAACTTGCATTCCCACCAATAGTGTAAGAGGGTTTCCCTTTCTCCACATCCTCTCCAATGCATGTTGTTTACTGTCTTGTTAATTTTGGCCATTCTAACTGGTGTAAGATGGTATCTCAATGTGGTTTTTATTTGAATCTCCCTGATGGCTAATGATGATGAACACTTTTTCATGTGTCTGTTAGCCATTTGTATGTCTTCTTTGGAGAAGTGTCTGATCATGTCTTCTGCCCATTTTTCGACATGATTATCTGTTTTGTGTGTGTTGAGTTTGAGGAATTCCTTATAGATCTTGGATATCAGCCTTTTGTCTGTAATGTCATTTGCGAGTATCTTCTCCCATTCCATGGGTTGCCTTTTTGTTTTGTTGACTGTTTCTTTTGCTGTGCAGAAGCTTTTGATCTTGATGAAGTCCTAGAAATTCATTTTCGCTTTTGTTTCCTTTGCCTTTGATGACATGTCTTGAAAGAAGCTGCTGTGGCTGATGTCGAAGAGGTTACTGCCTATGTTCTCCTCTAGGATTTTGATAGATTCCTGCCTCACATTGAGGTCTTTTATCCATTTCGAGTTTACCTTTGTATACTGCTTAGAGCAATCAATACTTTCAATGCCATCCCGATCAAAATTCCACTGACATTTTTCAAAGAGCTGGAACAAACAATCCTAAAATTTGTATGGAACCAGAAAAGACCCCAAATTGCTAAGGAAATGTGGAAAAGAAAAACAAAACATCAAAGCATCACATTGCCTGATTTCAAGCTTTACTACAAAGCTGTGATCACCAAGACAGCATGGTACTGGCACAAAAACAGACATATAGACCAGTGGAACAGAGTAGAGAGCCCAGATATGGACCCGCAACTCTATGGTCAAATAATCTTCGACAAAGCAGGAAAAAATATACAGTGGAAAAAAGACAGTCTCTTCAATAAATGGTACTGGGAAAATTGTACAGCTTTGTATAGAAGAATGTATTTGTGTTTCTACGTGTGTGTCTGTGTATGATGGATCCAAGAGAACATAAGAGCATATTCTAGAATGAGGGTTAGTATATGTATGTGTATATTATACAATCTGTGTAACATTGGAAAAATTACCCAAATTTCTCTGAACTCAACTTATTACTTTTTAAAATGAAAAAATTAAAAGTGCCCTCCTCAAAGGATTGTTGTGATGATTAAAAGAATTATGAATATAAAATATAATATAGGGCCAAGCACATGGAAAAACCTCAAAAAATTTTATTTCATTGATTCAAGACACACATTCTCCCCACCCCCGACACTTTAACATCTTTGTGAAGGGAAGATGTCTTACCATTTATGGTGTCTTATACTTAATCTTATAGTTGATAAAACATAGAATTATTAAATATATGATTAATAGTTGAAACATAACATTTAGTTTAAAAATATTAGAAATCAGTGCAATGGAATCAGATACCAACTATCCCATTGCATTTAATTTGCAGTGAAGAATAAAAATGAGAAATTTGCAAATTAGGCTAGAATTAATATATGTCTTATTTTGAGATTATTCATTTATTTATTCCATAAGCATTCCTTTGTTGAATTGACAACCATGTACCAGATTCAGTGTGAGTCAAGAATCTAAAAGTTTGTCCTCATCTTTAAAGGTTTAACAGATGTCTCATGAAAGACAGCATCACCATATAAGTACAGTATCAGATATAAGTACCTAACCTAAGAGTTTATATAGAAAAGGGATCTAGGGCCACCTGGGAATCTCAGTCAGTTAAGCACTCCACTCTTTTCTCTGGCTCAGGTCATGATCTCATGGATCTTGAGATAGAGCCCTGCCACGGACTCCATGTTCAGCGGGAAGTCTGCTTGATATTCTCTCCCTCTCCCTTGTCCCTCCCCCTACTTTGGCATGCTCTCTCTCTCCACGCCCCATTCCCTCTTCGTAAAATTTAAAAAAAAAAAAAATCAATCCTTAAAACCTGAAAAAAGAAAAAGACCTAATCCATAGGAGAAGAGAGGGTGAGAAAAGTCACAATGGAAGATGTGCTTCCTGAACCGTATGTCAACAGACTAGTAGAGGGAGCCAGACAACAGGCAAGAGGGCTTATGTTCTAGGAAGAGGAAACATATAAAAAGGAACTTGGGACATGGAGAGAGAATGGTCTTTCTAGCTCAGAAATTAAACACAATGTTTAATTTGAATGAAATATTTGGAAAAGGAGTAAAAACTCTAAGCTGGAAAGGTAATAAGTGTCAGCTTATGGAGGACCATGCATTACCATGCTGATGGGCTTGGACTTTATCATGAGTTAAATATAAACACTCTGAGACAGTTAGAAGTGCAAGGATGGTATCATCACAGCTCTATTTCCAAAATATTACTCAAGATGAATTAAAGTGGACAAGTTTGGAGACTTGTAGTTAGGAACATACTTTGATAGTTCTTAATAATGGTACTGGAGATGTTCTAGAATGGGCAGGACTTGAGAGATTATTAAGGAGGTAGAATCCACAAGACCCACTGATTAACTGGATATGAAATAGAGATAGAAATCAAGTTTGAATTAGCAATTGTCAGTTCTTTGGATTAGTTTACACATAGTTTTTATCACCCATAATGAACATTTCGTAAATAGTCATATGTTGTCTGATCACCCATTCCTCTAGACATTCTTTGTGTATTTCATAGACAGCTGACCATAGTGAATTAATATGTAATTAACAAGAGGGAAAAAATACCCCTGAGTCAACATTTTAGAAATGTTCAATTGCCTTCAGTGGATTTTCTCATTGTCTTCTTCCGTAACAATGTGGTGACTTGGAATACAACGTGACACCAAGAAACAGCAAAATAAAAAGGATCTCTGAAGCAGTTCCTTTTTATCTTGACTTATTCTTAACAGCGTTTCTCTGGTCTAATTCTTTTATGGTTCCAGGGAGAATTACATTTCAAATTCCATAATTGCACAGGAGAATTGGAGTCTTGTAAAAATTTAGAGTACTCTGTTCAAAGGCAATTTTTATTATCAGCTGAACCTATGCTGTGTTGCAGCCAGAGACATTGTTTAGAGCATCATTAAAAGAACCCTTTTTAATATGACTACTCTCTCTTGAAAAAATGTAGCACACTCTTATTTAATATTACTGTAATACTACAATTGACTGTATATTTGTTGAAAGTCTCATAGTATGGTATTTAGTGTATTGAACCAGCACAAAATATACATGAACTTTATCAGTTTTCATTTTCCCTTTACAAACCAAGAACAATATTAAATGACATTTTATGACATTTGATAGGTATTTAAAATTTGTTATTGCGGCTGTTCAGTGAACCATAAAATACAAGCGTAACAGGCTGGCTGTGCTTCCATTAGGAGAAACGCAAGCGAGAAGCACTGAAATCAGCATCCTACAATATGTGCCCATTTTCCATCAATGTCTTGCTCCTGACCCTCTGCCAAGTTCATTATCTCCTCTGTGGCCAAATTTGTCCATATGAAAAATAAGGAGAAAAGAAAGAATAAATTAATGCTTGCCTCTAGAATGATCTGAAGTCCAGATATGGAAAATCTTACGTAATTTTAAAAGACCAGTTTATTAACTGCTTGCCCTCATTTGTTTGAACATACTACAGTGTTCTGTGGGAGAGTAGCTTCAGAGACTGATGTAATAGTCCTTTTCACACCTTCTATCCATAAAGATAGTTCGTTTATTTGCAGCTGAAGCTATTATATCTGGAGCCTACGGCTGTTTGGCGCTTTTAACGACTGAAATTTTCAAAGAGAAACAGCGAGTAAAATGTGAAAATGTCCTCTGGGATATTATTTTATTACTACATGCCCCTTATCACTTAGCAAACTGGATGCAATATGAAAAATTCAGTCAAACAGTTTGTTTTGTAGTTGGTTGGCAAGGGATCAAATAACAGGTACTAAAAAAAAATAATGCTTAGCTAACTAAGAAGCAGTGTGTGTGTGTGTGTGTGTGTGTGTGTGTGTGTGTGTGTGCATGTGTCTACCATAAGTCAAGTTGAAGAGGTGACTCAGAAAAGTCATCAGAGGAGGCAAAGCTATTTGGTTTGAAAAACCAGCATGATGTCATGAGGGAAGAATGAACTTTGAGGGTGGCAATTATTTGGGTTTGGATTATATTTTCAATATGTTATTAATTTATGAGCATTAATTTCTTCAGAAAAAAATGCAAAGTCATACTAATAGCTCACAGATTTTTAAGGATCAAGTGATATAATGGAGGCCAGGCATGAATAAAGATGTGTGCCACATTGTTGGAACTCAGAAAATAGCATTCATCCTTTTTTTTTTTAAATTATGGGAGCTGTTGACAAAACAAAAGTTATCTAGAATAGCAGTATGACGATAGTGTGCTCCATCTTCCCCAGCTACCTCTTCACGCAATGGGTCACATCCTTGGTTGACATCTCTTTCAAGTGAATATATTTGAGCTGCCTTTGCATAGAATCTCTGGGTTATAACTGATGTGTAGAAAAGACCAGGGATGACCCTTCCAAGCTGCCTTACCAGCCTCAACTAGTCTGCCTAGTACAGACTGTCAGTAACTGCTCAACAGAGTGGTGTTGAGTTGAAGACATTGATCAGAAAAGTAATCTAGTACATCAGAAGAGGGAAACATAACAATCTAAGTAAGTTTATGGGAAGTTATGCAGGCTAAAGAGCTCGTATGATAACTAAGACTTCAAACAGACTGGTAGAAGTGAATCAGCAATTATTTTACAAGTTTAACCTTAGTATACCCCTTTTGGTCCCTATCAACTGGAAGTCACATTCCTGTCCCTTCAGGAGAAGCAGAGGTAATTCTCTTCAAAATATACTTCTAGGGGCACCTGGGTGGCTCAGTGGGTTAAGCCTCTGCCTTCAGCTCAGGTCATGATCTCAGGGTCCTGGGATCCAGCCCCACATCGGGCTCTCTGCTTGGCGGGGAGCCTGCTTCCCCCCTTCTCTTGGCCTGCCTCTCTGCCTGCTTGCGATCTCTGTCTGTCAAATAAACAAATTAAAAAAAAAAAAAAAAATATATATATATATATACTTCTATCTTACAGTTAGAAATATAGTACTATATTATAGATTTTGGTTTGGTTTTAAGTTGCCACTATTATTTAGATATTTATAATTTCACTGTGACTTGTTTCCCCATTTTTGTAGTTGATTTCTTATACTATGTATTTTATGTTCTATCATATTTCAGATTCTTATAAATGTCCTCTTCTAGAGGATCATATCCTATGTGGGGACATCTGGATTTCATACTGAAATGAAAACCAGGACATTTTCAACATGGGAATAAGTGAAATGTGGTTCTAAAGTATTCGATTATAGCCCAGCAGAGTGAAACTTAGTGAATCTGCTTTTAATCATTAATATCATCAGCATAAGCCTAATGATCAGATATAAAACACTCACAGTTATCATTCAACTTCACCAGTTCCGATGGTGCCCAGGGGCCCACGAGATCTTCCTCTACCAAAACTGGATGTTTTCCTGAGAAATGCATGTAAGCAGGGAGCAACGATTATAGACTTTTGCCTTATTCTGTGCAAAGTTCTGAATGTTGTACGTTCTAAATTCAGTTAAAACCTCTCACCTTAGCCTGGATGTGGGCCCTCAGTCTACATTGGAGCCTTGTTTCTTTTCCTTGAAGATTGTATCACTATTCCTTTATGAGTTCAGTCTAACATGATGGTGTTATGCATCTTATCAAAGCTTCATTAATGGTTTCACAAAGCCTTAATCTCCTTGAGTATTTACGGCTTAGAATATGTCAAATTGCTGCCTCTTTCTGTTAATCCACACTTCTGGGATCCTCCACTTTCTTTTCTGGATAACCCATTAACAATTTTTTTTTTTAAATGTCTTTCATCTTCTATCTTTAAACTTCCATTTTTTTAAAGATACTGTACCTCATTGTTCTTTTTTTCCTCCACTGTTTATATATCTTAGAGTTAGGAATTCTGGATACTAGAAAATTTTCTTAGAATATAGGCCTAATGATAGTATATTTATAGTACAGACAAAGCCCCATTGTCCACTTAGTTTTTTATTTATATTTATTTAATTTTATTACAAAAATGTATTATTACATTTTTGGAATATACCAAAGTTGGAAGTTGGAAAATACCAAAATAGAGAAAGAATTTAGTCATTCTTTATTTCATATTTTAAGAACAAATCATCTTACACTTTAAGTGCATTTTAGAAGTGTCATTTGGATTATAACTTAGATGACTTCATAATTATAACTCTGCTTTTTATCAATTGCTCTAGCACAATTGAAAATTCACAATTTTGCCTTGTGAAGATTAATTTTTTTTTACTCAAACCCACCATGGTTTTCAAGAAATATGGACACATTCTTCATGTATATTTTTGTATGATTGGAGGAAAAATGCCTGCTAGAGATTTCCACTCCCCTTCTATCACAGGGTGATGGGAATTGGGTCAGGGATGTGAGGGCCTCCGTGGTAAGGACTTCTGAAACCACCGAGAGTATATGGTTGTCACAGTTTCAGAAGGCACTTGATGTTCCCCATTTACTGGTGACCATATTTCCATATATTCCCCTCTCATATGTATTATTATATTAATTTGGTCTCTGTGTTAAAGTACTGAATTAAAGTTGGTCTGTGTAGCCAAAAGAATATGACAGAAATGTTAGTATGTTACTTCCAAGATTAGTTTTAAGAAATACTGCAGCTCCCCAGCCCCCTCCCTACACTCCTCTCTTAATCCCTCATTGCTCTCTCTCTCTCATAAAAAGAAGCCCATGTGTAAATGAACTAAGGTCTTGTGCCAAGAGCTATGTGAGTGAACTGTCTTAGAAGTAGATCCTCCAGCCCCAGCCAAGCCTTCAGATGACAGCAGCCCTATCCAACATCTTGACGGCAACCTTATGAGAGACTCTAAGCCAGAATCACCCAGCTGAACTTCTTCCAGATGCCTGACCTCAGAAAGTATGAAATATAAATGTTCACATTTTTCACTGATAACTTTTGAGGTAATTTATTTTGGAGCAATAAATAATACAGGGAGATCAAGAGTCTTCTTCCTATACTCACAACAGATGATGTCAGAAAGTAAGAGCCCCTATAGAAGACTTGATTAACTCTTAAGTCAGGAGAACAATATTCAGTCAAGAGATCTTAGGAAAGGCGGAGGGATGGATTTGGAGAGTTAAGATCAAGGCCATTGGAAATGACCTGTGGTCTGAATGAATCCCAGAAATCAAGTGTAACTACTTACCTAGATTTTGCATGTTTCCAGCATGTACTGGGAAAGAAGAGCTTGGTGTATTGAAATGAATGAAAACAAGAGGGTCATAAAATATTCTGAAAACTACATAAGTCAGAGATGTCTTCCAGGGTCATAGGTGTCCCTTCTATGCTGAATTTTATCTTGTGCTTATGATTTAATGTTATACAGCCTTAAAATGTAAGTTCCATTGGTCAGGAATAGGCAATTTCTATATTTAAATGCTCTCACGATGCATTCAATAATCCTAGCTCTTAGTTGCCAGACATTATGTTTCTTTGTAGACAGATAGCTTGTCATTTTTTAAATAAGTGGATAAGCTGGACATTATGATCTACTTTAGTGCTATGATCCTATTACTCCTCTAAGTAGAAGATAAAAGTACAAATCATTAAGTGATGGTAGACCAGAAACCTCCTACAGAATTGTCTCACTGATGTAGTCAAACTCAGAAGAACCTTCCTTCTATGTGCATGTTGGTGGTACTATGAAAGAATGGCCCAAAGTACAGGAAGAAGGAAGAAGGAGAGAGAGAGAAGGTGGAAGGGAGGGGAGATAAATCTTTCACAAGAACAAACTGTGATAAGTTAATTCCCAGGCACAACAATAAAATAACAGATGTGAGAGATTTCTATTTAGCCATACATTAGCAACATTCCTCCATGGTGAGCTTTGAAAAACACAAATATGACTCTTATATCTGTCCTTAAACTACTTTGATTGCTCCCCCAACATATAATGCAAGTATTTTTAGCTTGAACGTACAGATTTTTACAATTTCCATGGCATTCTGGGGACTCTTTGAAAACACTACGAACACTACTATGGTAGAATGTTTTTTTTCCCCAACCCCATAACCCTATGACAGAATTTTTTTACCTTCCTCTGGGGTTCTTGGTTCAATCTAAGTGCGAAGAAGAAAAACTTTGCAGTCTTTGATGGGTGAGCAAAGAGGCAAGGATTGTTAACATTGTAAACCCTAGAATTGTGGGTTTTTTTTTCTTTTCTTGAGATATAATTGACATAAAATTGTGTGGATTTGAGGTATGCAATGTGTTGGTTTGATACACCTATATACTGAAGTATGATTGTTACAGTAATGTTAGCTAACACTCTTATTTATGTCACATAATTATCATCTGTGTGTGTTGAGAACAATTAGGCTCTAGTGTCTTAGCAACTTTGAAGTTTATAATGCAGTATGGTAGACTGTAACCCCCATGTAGTGTATGGATCGCTAGGACTTATTTATCTACTAGTTGCAAGTTTATAGAGTTGTGTTTTGTTTTTGTTTTTTTTAAAGATTTTATTTATTTATTTGACAGACAGAGATCACAAGTAGGCAGAGAGGCAGGCAGAGAGAGAGAGAGGGAAGCAGGCTCCCTGCTGAGCAGAGAGCCCGATGTGGGACTCGATTCCAGGACCCTGAGATCATGACCTGAGCTGAAGGCAGAGGCTTAACCCACTGAGCCACCCAGGCGTCCCTATAGAGTTGTGCTTTAAGAGGACATAAGTATTAGCAGGAGAAGGGTTTGTTTATTAAGGTAAATGAATAAAACAACTGAGTAAACACAGGACATAAAGGCCTCCTAATATTCTCCCAACTCCATCAAGGCAAATGTAATTAAGTACTGAGAGTTGAGATCATGCAGTGTGGGCAGAGTGGAGGGACCAAGATGGAGACGGACAAGGCAGAGTGGGAAGGAGGCACTTGTGTCAGGTTTTGTAAGGACAAATAGGAGCATATATATCTTTTTTTTTTTTTTTTGCAAGGTATTGTTTAGGATACTGTTGGATACAAGCAATCAAAATCTAATTCAGTTTCATTTAACCACATAAGAGACTTAGTGGCTACTATAAAAAGGACCCAGTGGTAGGTGGGCATCAAGGATGTATTGATTCTGTGACTCAAAAGTATCAGGAAAAGCTGTGGTTTTTTCCACTTCTTCATTCTGCCTCCCATGGTACCAGCTTAATTCTAAAGCCTGGCTCCCCATCATAGTCACAGAATATGGCTGGCAGTAACCCCTGGAGATACTATGTCCTTAACCATATAGATGAAAAGAGAGAAATTGTGCAATTTGCTTCTGGAAGCCCTCCCAGAAAAACCAGGATGCCTATTTCCCAGAAGCCCTCAGCAAACCTTTTCAGTAAATCACTTGGTCAAACATGTGTCTCACACCCTCCTCTGAATCAATAACTGTGGCCAAACAATGGGGTTTTGATGGTTATCTCAAAGTAGAGCCACATGTCCTACTCCCAGGCCCTAAAGATTGAGTCAGTTTCTCTCAAAGCATTTTTATGTTATATGGAGGAGTTGTAGCTGTTGAAATGAAAACTGGGCAAGCCTCCCAGAAAAATGAAACAGACAAACACAATTGATATTGAAGAGCCAGTCACCATACCCATGACTGTTTCATTCCATTGAGGAATAGATTAAGAGGAATTTTTTTTTTCTGTCTGTAGACTACACTGTCCACTTTTTCTAGCATTAAGGATATTTTATAGAAATGTGTGCATGTGTGTGTTTTCCCAAAGAGAGGGTGCAGAACATTTACTGGAAATTAAAATAAATTTGTAATTCCAGAATATCCAGAGTTACTGAAATTTAGTTGGAATTCCTAGATAAGCTGGTTATTTCTTTTATTCTAGTGTCTTCCCAACTTCCATCCCTACCTCCAACGCAAAAACAATTCCAAACTTTCCCTTGGCCTTCATGGGCCATTTCAGGGTCTCAGGTTCTATAACCATGTCATTTCCTCTTCTACCTCTTCTTCTGGTAAACCCTCATTCTGCCTTCAAGACTAACTTCAAGTGCGACCTCTCCACTGGAGTTGTTCTTTATTGCTCTCTGTGGACAGAGTTGATCTGTCTCTTCTGTACCCTAAGTGTCCTGTAACAGTAAGTACGTACTCTACTGCATCAGCATTCTGTTTGTATGCTTCACTCCCAGTGAGACCATGTCAAATTAAAACACAGGATTTGTGTCTCTCCTATTTATCTTTGCATTAGCCTTCGTAGTTTGTTAAGGCATTGTTTCGTGAACATGCAACCATTGGTAGGTTTACCTGTCAGTGAAACAGCTGTCGAGAATGTGTGGGGGCTTTGTTATGGTGCAGTATTATTCCTGTCAACTTGAAAGAGCCTTTTCTCACTCTTCAGTTATGACTTAGGTGCTTCCAGACGATGTGGCAAAAATAGATCTTTGGATAAATGATGTGATTCCATTTAAGATCTTAGGAATTCATGTATTATGCTCCTAAATCTAGATAAAAGATAAGAATCTTAAAAGTTATTTATTGAGTGCTTTCTATATGGGGGGCACTTTGCTAAGTGCTCTACAAACATTATTTCATTTTATCTCTACAAAAACCTCAGGAGGTAGATCCCATCATTGTTGTTCCCATTTTATCAGTGAGAATGCAGAGATTTAAGAGTATATCATTTGCCTACAATCATACTTTCTGTAGCTAGAGGGGACAGGATTTGAATTCAGGTCTTTCTAACTACAGTTAAAACCTTGAGATCAGTTACAGATTGTGGTTTAAGGGTCTCTGCAAACCAGGCAGAGCACTAGATATTTTATTATGAAATTTAAAAAAAAAATGTTTACAATAATCCTACAATGTAGGAATTACTATTCTCATTTTAAATGTGGGAAACTCAGGTTTAGAAAAGATTTTAAAATTTTCCAAAAAGCATAATCTGTAGTTGTAGAGACACTCTTGAATGGTAGTGTTCTCAACTCCTGTGTGCATGTATGCATTTTTCAGTAAAACCCCAGGAAAATAGTGCTAGCTACCTCCTAGGAATTGTTTCTGTGTGTGTGTGTCTGGAAAGCCGAGGCAGCTACAGAAAGAAGTCTCTGCCTTATGGGAATTTATAGCACTGCCATAATAGTCAAACCTAGTATTATAAGATCTAAGAGTCAGAACGACTATTTGAGGTCATCTAAGAAAATAATGTGAAAAGTTAAAACCCAATGAAAAATTTAAATAGCGATTCAGCAAAAGCCTAGAGAGATATCTTGGGATAGAAAGTGATTAATTTTTCTGTTGAATGAATAGTTGCAAATACAGGCACGGGGAGAAGAGGGATTTGAGCTTAAGCCTAACTCACTTTGAGGAAGCCCTTCCTCTGAAAGTCTATGAGTGACTTCACTGTGGGATAATGTAACTGTCAACTTGTCAGTCAACCCCACTAGTCTATAAGTTACTTGAGGGTAATTAAGAATCATATATTTTTGTATTTTGTTCTCAGAACTTGACCCAATGTGTGGTACTTGATAGTTATTCAGGGAAAATTTATTGTACCAGTCCAGCATCATTCATTCCAACTATGAGAGTAAGGTTGGGGAAACCATCTCAGAGGACGTAAGTTTTGAAGTTAGGGGAGGAGTTTAATAGGTGAAGATGATGTGGGAACGTCTGTCAGCAGGATGAAATGATGTGAGCCACTTCGTCATGTCAGGAAAGAATCACAGCGAATGCTCTCCATTCCCAGCCTCTTCCTGGTCTAGGGGCAGTAAGTGGTCATCACTATCTGGGTGTGGCCCTGCAGATAGGGCACAGACACCCGGAGGATATCACAAATGAGAGAGAAAACTGTAGATTCTGGAAGGTCTCATCACAGATTCAAGGTTGCTATGAGGCACCCTGGAAAGTACCCTGCAGGAATAATGGAGACTTGTGCTCTTTTCTGAGATGACAGTTATTTTATTATGGGATACTAGGTAAGTCATTTAACTTCTCTGAGCCTCAGCATAGAGAGTAGTAAAATAGACATTATTATCTAGTTTAAGATGTTTGACCTTGATCTTGAAATGATTAAGTCCTATCCTGTTTCCTTATATGCTTGGCTTCTTCTCCCTGGCCCATGAGGCTACTTCACGACAAATGTCCATTTTATTGGTAGCTGGAGTCATGGCTTTACATTTCCTTGTTGTATTAAACTTTGATGGTGTGGCCTGCTGACATATGAGTCAAGGGCATCTTCTGGCATGGGAGAGGCCTAAGGAAACCGACTCATCCCTTACCTCCTGGGTCCCAACCTAGATTCCTCTTACTTCCTAACAGCAGGATATAACTCCAAGATAAGTGGCAACCCTAGGCAGACAAAGTGCTTGGATCAAAAGGAAAGAAGTAGATACAAAGGAAGCCCCTGGGAGATATTTTGCAAAGAGGATGAAGTCCTTCTATCTGTGTTCTTCTCACCACAATCTCCATGACCTTTGTTCCTGACCAGTTTGGGGCCCATATTGTCTTTGAGCTAATTCAGGTCTCTCTGCACTGGGATGAGTAAGGTGGGAAAGGGGGTGGTAGAGAGATGAGCTTCTTCTGGAAGTTGGAGTGTATCATCCATGTGTAATCATTTTTTAAAAAATTCTAAGTAGTAGGCTAATTATTGGAGTTAGATGATTTTATTGATGTGGCTGTTTTACATTAAATAATTATTCCATCCCCTTAAAAAGCATATCTAAATCTCTTTATCCTTAAGAACAATGCTCCTCATTTTTGAAAAACAAACAGATAAACCATTAAAAAATAAAAACAAACAAACAAAAAACCCCAGAAAATCATGAATAGGTGCACAGAACTACTAAACATGCATTAGATCACAAATGTGATTTTATAATACATCTCAATAAGAAGAGTAAATTACTTTTCATTTTCACAGACATAGCTTCTAGGCTTGCCCAACCTGATTGATATACTTGTTTGAATGTGATTTCCATTTACCTTTATATTAAAATGAATGGAAGTGAAAAGGTCAAGTTTATTTAGAAAATTGTTAGCTATCCCTGGGAAAAAAAAAATAATTCAGCATGTGTGATTTTAATCAATTTTCATTCGTTGTTAAAGTTCACACAAAGTTTAGCTTGATGTCATGGGAAATGAAAATGGTGACTGGTTTTATAAGTATAATAAATATACCTGAATCTAAAGTTCTCTAGACAATATTGTTAATAAAGCATATTTGTCTGGTTCCATAAAATAGAAATGTTTAAATTAGAAGAGTTGCTTGCTTAGATCTTAGGTTAATAGGAACATTTTCAATTCTCAATCTTTATTATTTACAATGCCAAAAGGGAAAATTGACTTCAACACAGTATCTAGGCTGTAAATCAGAGTAGTTACGTAAGGTCTGGGGAAGAGCCTCAGGGGAAAGGACCCGGAAGTGGGAGATCCCAGAGAAGGGATTTGAGCCTTTTGCCTGCTGCTGTCCTGGAGGGGGGCTACACCCCAAGATTTTCAAGTTCTTGGTTAGCTGCCCACACATGACCATGAGAGCCATGAGGGCATCAGGGGAAGGCTTGGTCCTTTTGTGGTGTGATGAGGTTTAGGAAAATAGGGTGACTCTCAGAACAATGTGTTAGAGAAAGCCATTCAGGCCCCTAGATACAAAACAGACAAAGAGAGATTAGACACTGAGCTGAAATTGTGCCGGTCATAGGGGGTCAAAGATGGAGAGGATCAGTGTGGCCTGGAATTGCAAAAGGGTTAGGGGACAGAGTAGATCTCAGTGTGAGTTGTACAGGAAAGGGGGAAATGGACAGGCTGGAATAATAATTCCAGGCCTTGGAAAGCATGACCTGAAGCAGAGAGGCAGGGATAGAGATGTGGTGTGATGGAGTTCTGCCAATACTAGTCTAACCTGCTATGGGCAGCATGTTTGCGTGTGTTGGGTAGTTTGATTGAGTGGGGCAAACTGGGCCTGAATAAATAAGCCAAACAAATAATGGCTATCTCGAAATAGGACACTGACTGATTTCAACTTTTTGCTGTGTCATTATGACTGAATCTTTTGGAGTATTACCATCAGTGTCCCTAAGTAAATAGTAATATTCTTTTATAAATAGGTTTTGAAGAGGCGCCTGGGTGGCTCAGTGGGTTAAGCCTCTGCCTTTAGCTCAGGTCATGATCTCAGGGTCCAGGGATCGAGCCCCACATTAGGCTCTCTGTTCAGAAGGGAGCCTGCTTCCCCACCCCCCTCTCTCTCTGCCTGCCTCTATGCCTACTTGTGATCTCTCTCTGTCAAATAAAGTCTTCCAAAAAAAAAAAATAGGTTTTGAAATCCCGCCTTTCTTTTTTAGGTGAGTGTGTGGGGGTGATTATAGGGGGTTGCAAACACAATATGGCTGCAAGAGGAAGAGGCATAGTTAACAAAAAACAAGAGGGCTGTTATGTGCTGAATTTCATCCTTCCCCAAATCCCTATGTTGAAGCCCTAGCCCCCAGTGAGAATGTACTTGGAGATAGGACCTAAAAGGAGATAATTAAGATTGACGAGCTCAGAAGGGTGGGGTCTCAATTCAATAGGTCCGTTGTCCTTAGAAGAAGCAGCAGAGACCACAGGAGTATGCATAGTAAGAGAAAAGACCATGTGAAGACAGAGGTGACCATCCTCATGCCCAGGAGAGAGGTCTCAGCAGGAACAAACCCTGCCAGCACCTTGATCTTGAACTTTCAGAATTGTGAGATAATAAATTTCTGCTGTTCAAATCACCCAGTATGTGGTATTTTGCCAAAGCCGCCCAAACACACTAATATAGCAGGTTATAGTCAAATAGCTATTACAAGATTAAAGAAAATCAAAAGGAAAGCTGAGCTACATCCCTTCATGAACCCAGCTGGAGGACTGTGACTTTGTCAGCAGAGTGGAAATATTTAAATCCTGACCTAACCTTTTGTCCCAGTACCTTTTAAATAGCTTTGTTATGTTGAGTGTATATAAACATGCACTGTAAATTAGTCATGTTAGGGAAGGATGTTCTAAACCTCAATTTTTATAACTTCCCAAGAAAGAAGTAGCAGAATAAATACAGAAGAATTTTGTTCTGCCTTAACTTTTCTATAAACAATTTGTAACTCAATTCTTTTTATTTTACTTTCCTTGATCGTCATTTGGCAAAAGGAAATGGAAAACAACATATCATTTTATGTTTATATTAAGAAAATTCTGGCTAACATTGGGAATAACACTCTTAAAAAAAAAAAAAGGAGGCGTAAAGGCCTACAATTCAACAATGACTTAGTAACTGCTAAATTTAAAAGTAGAAGGAAAAAAAAAAGGAAAAACAGAGAAGTCAAGAAAGAGCTAAGAGAGTATACGAAATAGGATACTTTTAATAGCAAGGGATAAAATATTTAGTCCAAACAGACTTAAATAATAAAAGTTCTTTTGCTCTAGTTATTGAGAAGACTGACAGGCATGCTTCAGGTATGGTTTAATCAGGGTGCCAACTCTATTTCTGTGTTATTCTCTCTAGTTCATATTCATTTTTATCCTTAGGCTAGTTTCTTTTATGGTAGCAGAACACCTATATTAGCTCCAAGACTTCACATGAATATCCTATGCAGAGAGGAAAGAGAGAGTATCTTTGTTAGTATCTTTGTTAGTCCAGTTTATGGACTGGTCCACACTGACACACAGGTTATGTTTTAAACTTTGTGCAGACTAGCCTCGTAAGGTTCCTAGCATCTTAACTGTCAGTGAAAACAGGTCATGGAAAAAGGTGCCTGGCCTAGAGTTTTATAAGAAAGAATCTAGACACAGTTCACAATTTGATTTGGAAATATAAAAGCTATGGAGTATGTGAACTGGAGGATGTGTCCTCTAAGAGACTAAATTGTAAAGAGAGATAGTAGAATCTTGGGTTAGTTCCTAAGGCTGCTGTAACTAATTATCACAAACTTGATGGCTTAAAATAACAGAAATTTACTCTCTCACAGTTTAATAGGCCAGAATTTTAAAAAATCAAGGTATTGGGAGAATTGGTTCCTTCTGAATACTCTGAGGATAAATATTTTCCATGGCTTTCTTCTAGCTTCTGATAGCTGTAGGTAACCCTTAGCATTCTTTGGCTTTGTTACACATCTATCCAATGTCTGCCTCCCCCTCACCTGGTATTCTGCTCTAGGTCTCTGGGTCTTCCACTTTTCTGCCTTTTATTAGGATATTATTGTTGGATTTAGGACCCATTTTCAATCCAGGTAATAATCATTTTATGCCCCTTAACATAATTATATCTGCAAAAATGCTATTTCTCAGTCAGGTTACATTCATAGATGTAATGGTGATTAGTACTTGGATATGTTTTTTTTGTTGTTTTTTTTTTTTTTTTTCTGTCCACTGTTCAACTCACTATAGACTTATTGGAGGAAATCACCATCAATGAAGATTCAGGTGGTAGATGAGCAGAGATTCTAGGCACATCATGACACTATGCCTAATATTCCAACCAGGAGAGGATATGGTTTAAATTGGTGGCCTTCCAAGTAGAGAGAAATGAGAATATCTTGGAACTCCTATTTATAATTTTGTTCATCTAAGGAAATAAGAAAGGAATGGAGGTTTTCTTCATACTGTGTGTATTGATTGACATCATGACCTGCACTGGGTTGGCTGATCACATGGATATGCACGTGTCATGGTATAGGAGATGTCCTGAATAGGGAAGGGGGTTGTTGATAGTCATGTCTTCATTCATCTACCTGCTTTCCATGTACTGTAACCCATTGGTGTATACCTGAGCCCCATTAAGTAGAGCTGTAACTATTTTCTACTTTTAACTAAAATGACCCTCACCAAATGAACAAGTGCCTTAAAATACTGTTACTACTTGAAGATAGTACTAATGCATGAGTAAATAGAATAAATGGGAAGAGCTGATTCTTCTACTCTTAGCATGGACTCTCAACACCCAAAGATGAGATAAAAATCATGGTAATCTAATCAGAACTGAAAAGCAATTAGCCAGGAACTATTTGTATCATGGATTGCTATCCACTGCTGTTCTTTGTGACCTTTATTTTAAGTCTGTGATGTATCTCAAGACAATAGTTATTTAAATGTACATATTTTGAAAAAAAAATAAATGTACATATTTTGAGAGTGTAAGCTCAAATATGTTTTATTGCTAAGATGATACAATTTATAGAGTTTGGTTGCTTCTTGTTTCACAAAAATAATATACTGCCTGGAATCTAGTAGTTCTACCTGAGAAACTCTCTGAGAAAGTATGGGTCATGAGAGTTTGATGAGTTGTTTGGGTGGCTGGAAGACAGAACCCTAAGTCAGCAGCCCATGGAGGTCAGAAATTAAGTGCCCAGCTTGATGCCCTCTTGTATTGCCCAGTGTTAGTCAAGCAGAGCATAAGCCAGAGCTGAGGCTCCACAGATCCTGCCTGGGATGATTCCCTGTGTTCGCCTCCAATATTCCTCCTCTGTCCCCACCATGGATACTTATTAAAAAGACCCTATAGAGGCAGAAAACTGAGTGCCTCGCTCTTCAAGGAGGCAGTTTCCCAGAGAACCAGTACCTTTAGTTTCCCTGCAAGTATGGTTCAGCTGAATAGCTGTGTAGTTGGGGTGAAAGCAAGGGCAGGGGGTGGGGGACAGAAAGGCACGAAAATGGAAGAGGCAGAATTTGAAGCTAATGTGTTGGGTGAGAATCTTAAGCAGAATTCTGGTCTAACTCATTTAGTTAACAAATACTTACTGAGTGACCCCTGAGTGTTGGTCCAGGGAGATGTACATAAATAAGGAGCATGTGGTTTCCCAAGCCTTGTGAAGTTTAGAGTCCATTTCAATGGACTCTAAACTCCACAACTTTGTAGTTACTTTATAGTTAACTTTGTAGTTACCCTCTCACATTTTCCTTTGTACTGGTCCAGACATGTTACCTTTAGGTTCATTTTTCCTCTTTCTCTGCCCTGCCCCTTATCACAAAGAGTGGAACCTTTGGGCTGCTTCCCAGGCTGTTTTTTGTTTGTTTGTTTGTTTGTTTGTTTGTTTGTTTTTTACAATGGGGTCAACCAAGAGAAAGCATTGGTGGGAGATAGAAAAGGGAAAACCAGGGCGCTTTTTCTTCCCTAAGCCTTAGGGGAATCTCAGCACTGGCTGCTTCTCCTCCATAATCCACCTTTTGTATCAGGACCATCCTGATTTCTTTGGGCTCTGGTAATATGGCTTCTTTTCTCTTTCGTTTGTTAACTTTTTTTATTTTTTAAGATTTATTTATGTTTTGAGAGAGAGAGAGAGAGAGAAAGAAAGAATAAGAAGGAGGGGGGGCAGAGAAAGAGGGAGGCAAGCAGACTCCCAGCTGAGTGCAGAGCCTGAGAGGGGACTCCATCCCAGGACCCTGAGATCATGACCTGAGCTGAAATTAAGAGTTGACCACCTTACTGACTGAGCCACCCAGGTGCCCCTTGCCAACTTGTTAACTACCTATGTAAACGATATCCTCCCTTGAATTTCCTCACTTAAATACAAGTACTAGTTTCTACTTCTCTGTTTGGGAATTAATTAATACACTGTTTAAATCAGAAGTAAAGAGGTGATCATTATTGAAATATTTTACTTTACCAATTATTTGCTTAATGCTTTGCATCTGCCTATGATTTTACTTTCAGTCAAGACTTTTTTCTATATGCTTTTCCCTTTTTTACCTTAGGAAATTGCCAAGAACTAATTTTATTTTCAATATCCTGAAGGGTTATTGTAAGAGAAGAGATGGATTTGATTGATAAGGCAAAATCCATATTTATAATTGGTGAATCACAGATCAATCTCTAAGATGGCAATAGGTCCTAATAAGAATTTTTTCCCCTCATTTCCTCTTTGCAGAGAGATCCCTGAAAGTACATTATCTTTAATAGGAAAATTTTATTTATTATCTTTTAAAGGTTCAGGAGGATGAAGAAGAGTTTTAAGGGAGAATTGAGAAGATGAGATTAGGAAAGGATTTCATGCAGTGAAAGATATGTAAAGTAAACCTTGCATGGCCTTTTCATATGCAAATGAAGCATCTGCCCTCTTTTCAGGGGGTCAAGTTCTCCAGGTTTTTCAGGAATGGGGAAGGTTTTATAGATAAATTCATTCTCTCTCCTGCCTAATCTACCCTTCCGTAGTTAGTAATTGCAAAGAGAAAACTACAGTGTGGGACTTGATAAAGAGCGGGAGTTGTCAAACTATTATGGCCTATGGGCCAAATCTAGCCCACACCCTGTTCTTATAAATAAAGTTTTATTAGCACATAGCCACACTCATTCATTTGCTTATTGTCTATAGCTGCTTTCTTCATTTGCCTATTGTCTATAGCTGCTTTCATGCTACAAAGCAGAGTGAAATAATTATGACATAGGCAGTGTGGCCTGCAAAACCAAAATGTCCATTTATGAGAAGATACCTTTGCCAACCTTTGCTGTAGAGTACACTGTTTGTTCTTAAGAAGGGCATTTTGGCCTTTTATCTTTTAAGATAAAATATCCCTGGAGCACCTACTAGTGCCAGGTACTCTAGATGCTATGCAGAATAAAAGCATAGATTAAAAAAGAGTCAATGTACTGAATGCTCCTCACCCAGGCTCCCTCCCATCATACATCCCAGACCATCCCAACAGCACACCAGGCTGCTCTAGTGCTTCCTACTCAATAACTCAACTTTTTTTTTCCCTTCTTTTACTATTTTTAAATTTCCTTATTTAAGAATTGTTGGCACACAATGTTACATTAGTTTGAGGTATACAACATAGAGATTTGACATGTTTATACATTATGCTGTATTGATTGGTCACTCCCAGGTACCTTGATGGTCTCCCTGCTGGCTTGTCCATCTACCTGCTACAGGTTTCATTTCAGTCTCTGAGGATCCTCCTTTCCCAAACAGGACTGACTTAAAGAGACCTTAGATACTGGGGAAGAAGAAGAAAAAGGAGGGGCAGGAGAAGAAGGAAGGGGGTGGGGGGAGGAAGGGGAGGAGAAGGAGGAGAAATAGTGTAGTTAAGGAATTCATTAGGTAGTAGAGATGCACATAAAGACTGTTCCAGAAGATAAAGAATTTGCTTCCAACTAAGGTGCAGCCCACACATCAGGGATATGGATTTTACTTTCTTTTCAAACCAGGAAGGCACAAGGCCTCCTAGGCGTTGAAAGAAAAAAGGACTGGACACATTATTTTGTGCTGTCAGTTCATCTTATGGGACCTCACTTACTTCCAAGGAAAGCAGGATTTTAAAAAAGATTAAAATTAGGTGAAAACAATTTTGGATTATTATCAATTCATTTGTCCATTTATTCATCAATATTTGAGTGTCCTCTCTTCCAGGCACTGTACTATGTGGTGGAAGGAGATAATAAATATGGTAGGAAATAGTCCCGCCCCCAGAAGTTTATATTTTAGTGGATAAGTATCATACATAACCTCACCTCAGCACACTAGCAGGGAAGTCTGTAAGAATCCAGTGGCAGCTTTAGGGGATCTTCAAATCAAGACACAAGGAGAATGCACAGTAGTGTTGATTCAGGAGAACTGAAAGGTTGGAAAACATGGATTCAGCATTCAAACAGCCAAGGGTTGCATTGGGTTGCCCTTTATCAGATGTGTGACCTTGGGGAAATTACTGAGCACCTCTGTGTCTCAGATTCCTCCTATCTAAAGTGGGGATGATGATAGTATCTAAGCCTAAGAATGTTGTACAGGTAAAATGAAGGCTTGTTTGTAAAGTGTTTAGATTGGTAGGTGCCTGACACATAGTAAGTACCTGGTGTTATTTGGTATTATTCATAGAAGAATCAGGCTGACCCTTTGCTCTTACGTTAAAAGTACCCACATTATTTTTAAATCTTTTTGGGTATCTCTGATTGGATGAGTGAACAAGTCTGAGAAGAGTAAAATGTTTTGCTCTTTATTTGTATTTTTTTTTTTTAAAGCACTTGAGGGTTAGAAAATCAAGCTAGCATGAAGTTATAATTTAATTAGCATGCTGTGCTTTCTTTACTTGATTTCAAATAATTCACTCCATATATGCAGGACTGCTTTTTTCCAAAGTCCCCAAATGCTTTCTTTGAAAATATGCAGTTTTCCATTGAGTCATGAAGAATAGCAAAACCAAATTATAATCATCATTGTCATGTAACATTTACTCAATGTCTACTGCATACTGGTTTTACAAATTGATCTAACATATTTATTGACTATTTTTATCACTCATAGAAATTCCATGAAGCTAATGTCCGTGTCCTCATTTTTCAAGTGAATAAGCTCAGGTCGGCAGATAGCTAAGATGATACTCCCAAGTCACATAGGAGGAATGAGACAGAGTAACTTATTCCCTATTGACTCCAAACTCCATGGTCTTTCCTCTCTGTTATGTGATGTGGTCTCAGGGCACATGAACCTGTAACTTAACATTTAAAATACTTAACGTGTTCTTTTAATAATAGGGTATTAGTAAGTCAAATTATATTTTTTCTATCATTTATCAATCATAAAAGCATCACATATTTACCAAAGTTTTCAGAAATGAAGGAAACTAGGAGGAATTTGCATATCAACCATAATCCCACCCACTAGAAATATCCATTATTGATATGTTTTATATATTCTTTTAAGATTTTCTCTGTCTTTTTATATTCACACAGATATACATTCCTACATAGTTCCTTGCTATATCTTAATTCAGATTTTTTAAACATGTCATCAAGAGTTTCTGTGCCATTTTTTATTTAAAAAACATTATTTCCAGGTCTGCATCATGTACCTTTTTTTAAAAAAAAAAGTATTTATTTATGTATTTGTCGGAGAGAGAGAGAGAGAGCACAAGCAGGCAGAGAGAGAAGCAGGCTCCCTGCTGAGCAAGGAGCCCCATGTGGGACTTGATCCCAGGACCCTGGGATCATGACTCAAGCCGAAGGCAGTGGCCTAACCAACTGAGCCACCCAGGCATCCCAAACATCATGTATCTTTATGTCTATAGCACAATAACATTAACCAGATAATCTGAATGCTTTCATATAATGAAATTAAATATATTTTATATTTATTATAAAATTCTGAATAATTTTATAATATAATGTTGATACTTTTTAAAAAAGATTTTATTTATTTATTTGACAGAGAGAGACACAGCGAGAGAGAGAACATAAGCAGGGGGACTAGGAGAGGGAAGGCAGGCTTCACACTGAACAGGGAGCCCGATGTGGGTCTCGATCCCAGGACGCTGGGATCATGACCTGAGCTGAAGGCAGATGCTTAAAGACTGAGCCACCCAGGCGCCCCAATGTTGATACATTTTTGACCCTCCGATTATTTAGAAGGTAAATTCCTGTAAGTAGAATGGCTGGGTTGAAATGTTAAATTATTTTTATTTATTTTTTTTAAGATTTTATTTATTTATTTGCGGAGAGAAATCACAAGAGAGGCAGGCAGAGAGAGAGGAAGGGAAGCAGGCTCTCCGCTGACCAGAGAGCCCGATGTGGGACTCGATCCCAGGACCCTGAGATCATGACCTGAGCTGAAGGCAGCGGCTTAACCCACTGAGCCACCCAGGTGCCCCGAAGTATTAAATTATTTTAAGACTATTGATATGTCTTCCAGAAAGACCACAATTCCATGCTAATTCATCTAGTGCCCTATTTGAATATAGCAACATCTATATAGTTTCCCAGGAATTTTATTAATTTTCAGGTTATATTTGGAACTGAACTGAACAATATAAAATTTTTTAAAATATAATGCCACCCCCTTCTGTAGATGTATAATCCAGGATAAAATCATTCAAACTATCATCCCTTTACTCAGTTGATATTTGTTGAGTCCCCATTATTTTCAAAAAGAAAACTGATAAGCCTAGGTACTAAAGGTAAAAAAAGTTTCGTGTGTTTCTGACTCTGTGTGTGGGGGGGGAGAGGTGCTGATGTGGAGCATTCCCACAAACTTCCTCAAATCTTCTAAAATCTATGGATATGACAAGAATTCCTAGTATAAGAGGATCTCTAACAGTATAGTGTAGCCAACGTTTTCTGGGGGAAGAATAATCTAATTCCTAAAATACAGAAATTCATTTCAAAGCAACATCTCACAGTTCTATATTTCATTACGTTACTACTTATACCGAGGAAACAGATAACTGAGTTCTGGATTGTATAGCCCTGCTACCCTAGTCAGAGCTGAGGGACCTTTGACTTCATGACACCAGAAATAGGCACTGAGAGAAGCAGAGAAGACCAGGGAGTAATTCAGGCAAGTTGGTGGTGAAGCACCAGAGCAAAGCCAAAACAATGACCTTAAGAAGGAAGTGATGAACCTTCTAAGAAGGAAGTGATGAAGGCCTTCTTTGGCTCCGTGAAAGTTCCCAAACAAACTCTATTGTGACTTCTATAAAGCTCAAGCATATTTGAGGTTTGGTTCTTCTTCTGGGGATATTTTTTAGGTTTTCTTTGGGTTTCTGTGAGACCTAGATTATGGTAAATCTCCATTATTTGGAGAAGGTGTTATCTTTCTTATTTGATGCAATCTGAGTAAACCTCTATTTCTTATTATAAAGCTTAAACTAATAAAGCAAAATGAGTTCTGAGGGTTCTGAAATATTAAGCTTTTCCATACCCTGTGTGCCATCAGCAATCATTAGGAAGACAGAGCTGAGAAAGATAGAGGCAAAAATATAGCAACTAAGAATAAAAAAGAGAAAAATATTGATCTTATTCCATAATGGGAACAGTCTCCCTGGATAGATAAAAGTCATTTGTAAGACGACCTTTCGATATAAAAAATTATGAGCATATTAATATTATAGTACATCTTCTAGCCTCTACCTGTTCAAGTGTCTGAGAACCATGTAGAGATTTGATAGCAGAAAAAAATATATATGCAACTGTAAATCTTTCTGTTATCTGTAAGCAAAAAATGGGCTCTATAAATAAAAGGCACTGCAACAGGCAGTGATCTCACTTGAAATTAAGAGAGTAGTTAAGCACCAAAATAATGGTAACATTGAGAAGAAAATGTCCCCGCTACAAAATTCTCAGTAATTCAACTTGTATTTATATAAATAATCTTCCCCAACTTTCCTTTGTGCCCAGTCTCTTAATGCCCAAGTTATCAGTGGGAGGACAATTAATGCTTTATTCATTAAAAAGGTTAGAATAAGAAAGGATCATCCCCCTTGGTGAAAAATGCAAAAAAATTTCACTAGTGATAGGTTTAAGATCTTCCTCTCCATATCTCTTTGAAATAACTTCGAATATTTCATGAAAGTGTACCTGGTGGCTCAGTGGGTTGAGCCACTGCCTTTATCTCAGGTCAGGATCCTGGAGTCTCAGGATCGGGTCTCACATCAGGATCCCTGCTCAGCCAGGAGTCTGCTTCTCCCTCTGATCCTCTCTCTCTTCATTCTCTCACTCAAATAAAAAAATAAAATATTTAAAAAAGAATATTTCATGAAAGACAAATTTTTTTTTCTGCCAACAAAATTTTTAAGATCTTTAATGATAAATAATCTGAAAAATGTTAGAATCTAGGTACCAGGAGCTTTATATTGAAACACATAACATAAAAAGTACATGTTAAAAATTAAAATCAAAGCTGATTATTAGAGCAAGGCTATTGTTTTTTTTTTCTTTATAAAACCTTTTTATTATAGAATATTTGTACATTTTTTATTAACATATAATATAATATTTGCCCCAGAGATACAGGTCTGTGAATTATCAGGCTTACACATTTCACAGCACTCACCATAGCACATACTCTCCCTAGTGTCCATAACCCAGCCACCCTATCCTAATCCCCTCATCCCCAGCAATCCTCAGTTTGTTTCCTGAGATTAAGAGTCTCTTATGGTTTGTCTCTATCCTTTTTTTTTTTTAAGATTTTATTTATTTATTATTTATTTGACAGACAAAGATAACAAGTAGGCAGAGAGGCAGGCAGAGAAAGAGGAGGAAGCAGACTCCCTGCCAAGCAGAAACCCCGATGCTGGGTTTGATCCCAGGACCCTGGGATCATGCCCTGAGCTGAAGGCAGAGGCTTAACCCACTGAGCCACCCAGGCACCCCTGTCTCTCTCCTGATCACATCTTCTTTCATTTTCCTTTACTACCCCCCACAACCCCTGCCCTGCCTCTCAAATTCTTCATATTAGAGAGAGCATATGATAATTGTCTTTCTCTGATTGACTTATTTCACTTAGCATAATAACCTCTAGTTCTATCCACATCGTTGCAAATGGCAAGATTTCATTTCTATTGATGACTGCATAGTATTCCATTGTGTATATATACCACATCTTCTTTATCCATTCATCTATTGATGGACATCTAGGTTCTTTCTATAGTTTGGCTATTGTGGACATGAGCAAGGCTATTGTTAATCAGAATGCAACTAATTAGAATTGTTAACTTAGTAATTACTTTACTGTGATATAAAAATATCAAACACATACACAGACACACATAGGTTGGTGGGTATATATGTATGTATGTACTCTTTGGAGAAGAGTGGTAATTGGCTTCATTTATTCCATTTTATGGGTGACTCATTTAATTAAAGAGGCTTGCCTAAAATAATGGCTACCATATTTATTAAAATATAAGACATACACACATTTAAAAACAAGTGGAAAAGAGATTTGGGATGGAGTCATGGCTGCCTAAGTCTCTATGACCATGCAGGGAGACCCATCTATTCACCTACACTGTTAATTTTCCTGGTAGCACCACAATCAATTACATTTTAACTTATTTTTATATTCTCAACTTACCACTAAGTTGTCTTTTAAAAATTTTCCTTAGGACATCATTTGCAATGAGAAGCTATTGTATATGAAGTACACAGTATGCCCCATGCTGCGGGAAGTCCTCCAAGGCAGTAGAAACTTCTTGATCCTTCAGAATAAATCTGAGAAATCTCAAAGACTATTTTGTGATTGATCCGTGTGTCATAAAAGACTATCACTTAGGCAGAGAACGTCTGTCAAAAGCATCTTGCTGATATTCCAGAAAAGCTACTTAACTTAATTTTTAGAAATACATAATTCAATCAGAGAAAAATAAATGAAAATAGGAGTTTCGGCAAATAGGAAATAAAGATGAAACCTTGTTATTGTTTAATTGTACCATCACTTCTAGAGGGACTAAAGAAGTTAAGATCCTAAGTTGGAGGATAAAAAAAGCAAAACAAAATAAAAAAAAAAAAAGAACAGCTTTCCCTGAAGAAGCTTTATAGATCCACGAATGACAAAGCCATTTATGACATTTGTTAGATTGTATGTGTAGAGATGTTTTCGACTTTTAAGTGTCGTTACTGACATTAAAGTGGTAGCCTATTAATGAATGCTTACCATCGCTTAGCTCTTTCCTCTACCACTATCTTCCTTCCCCCAAAGCTGATATTAAATTGATGGTGACTTTTACTTCAAATAGTAATTTAGCATTACAGAAAATAGTTGTTGATAATAAAGATGAAACTAGAAATTCAGGACTCCCAAGTTACAAATACAGTAACTTGCTGAAGACTTTATATCTACTGTTTTGTCCTGCTCCTGTCTTTTGCAAAACAAACAAACAAACAAAAAACAAACAAAAAGAAAACCTTACATAACTATCTTAAATCTCTGATGAGACATAAGAGACCATTGCTGCCCACCCCGCGTCCGCCACCCCAGATTGTGTTGATACTTATCTAGGTGAAATAGTCACTCTTCTGACACGGATAGCTAGAGTTTGAGAAATCATCAGTCTCAGTCTCCTTCCCTGCTTCTGAAAAGGACTTCATCATCCCAGAATAGATTGTTACCTAAAACCTTAAAAAAAAAAAAAAAAAAAAAAAAAAAAGGAGTCTTCAATTCTATGTGAAAATGAAAGCCAGTGGTTTTCAAATTAATTTTTGCACCAAAATCATATCATTAGTTCTTGGTTTCCTTTTTGTCTTTCACATTGTATATCTCTCCAGTCTTAAACAGTTCAGTATGATAGCCACTAGCCACATGTGGCGATTTGCATTTAATTTAAATGAAAATTAAAATTCAGTTTTTCTGTTGCAGGAGCTGCTTTTGAGCTGCTCAATAGTCACATGTGACCAAAAGCCACTGTATTAGAGAGATATAGATTCTTTCTATCAGTACAGAAAGTTCTACTGGACGGCTCCACACTTTAATGAAAATGAAAATCTATTCGAGGATTCTTGAATGCTATTTAAAATGAACATGGAGGAAAATGATCTTGCCTCAGGTTGTAATCAGTAGATGTAGACATTTGCATGTTAAATTTGTAAGGTGAGCTAGTCATAGAATTTGATAGCTGTAAGGACCCTAGGACGTGATTTAATATAGCTCCTCTTATTTTAATGTCATGGAAACTGAGGTGCAGAGAGGTTGAGTGTTTTGTGTAATGTCACCTAGGATTTTGTGACAAAGTTTAATCATCAGTATTGATAGCGACACATATACACAACTTTTGAAATAAGGATATAAAATTAATTCTTGCACGGAAACCAGATGGAGTTCCCATTCAAGCAAGTCCAAAATGTGAATGTGCCCTAACACACCAAATTCAAAGTTCAGTCTGAGAATTTACTGTTTTTATCCAGTCACTCTGACTTCTAGCGTTTGGTCCATTCAATCAAAAATATCTCTAAGTGTGCCCTGAAGCAGTTCATTTGGCTTTGGCAAAACACTCCACTTTTGTGAGGTGTCCTTTTCGCTCGCCGTGTAACTGGTTGAGGGTTGAGGTCTAGAGTGAAAGGTAATGAGGGGAGAGACTCAGTTCCAGCCTAGGTATTACTCCTGTACTTGGCTCATTCAGCTGGATCCTGAGGTGTCAGGCAATTATGCACTAAATCTCACATTGACATTTACCACCGTTGTGACTCAGTCCACTTGGTCAACCATAACAAATGGAGTGGGTGGCTTATAAAAAAACAGAAATTTATTGCTCACAGCTCTGGAGGCAGGAAGTCCAAGATCAAGGTGTAAGCATGGTTGGGTTAGGGCTCTCTTCTCAGTGACAGACTTCTCTTTGTGTCCTCATGAGTAAAAAAGGCCTAAAGAGTTTTCTGGGATCTCCTTTATAAGACCACTGATTCCATTCATGGGGACTCCAACTCATGACTCCTATACCTCATGATTGCACACCTCCTAAAGGCCCTAATTACTCATACCATCACTTCTGGGGGTAGGATTTTGACATCGGTATTTGGTGTAGGAGGGGCGAAACATAAACATTTAGACCACAGCGGTAAGCTGGCACACGATTAGGCATATCCATTATGACCTGCCAGCCCACCCTACTTTCTGCAGAAAGTTTCCCTGCCCTTGCTCCTGCTGAGTCAGGGTGCCCATGTCCACTACTTTTCTAACTTCTTTAACCAGGTTACAGGTGCATAGGTTTGTGCATCACTGGGTGCCTGATCCAATAGCAACTGATCCGTGGTGGCTCAATAACATAGGACTTGCAGGGTTCATTAGAATGAATAGGTAGCCAGTAGTTTTATATTTGCAACTAAGATGTTAAGAGACCTAGATGTCCATCAACAGATGAATGGATAAAGAAGATGTGGTATATATACACAATGGAATACTATGCAGCCATCAAAAGAAATGAAATCATGCCATTTGCGACGACGTGGATGGAACTAGAGCGTATCATGCTTAGTGAAATAAGTCAATCAGAGAAAGACAACTATCATATGATCTCCCTGATATGAGGACATGGAGAAGCAACATGGGGGGGTAGGGGGATAGGAGAAGAGTAAATGAAACAAGATGGGATTGGGAGGGAGACAAACCATAAATGACTCTTAATCTCACAAAACAAACTGGGGGTTGCTGGGGGGAGGTGGGATTGGGAGAGGGGGAGCGGGCTATGGACATTGGGGAGGGGAGGCGAACCATAAGAGACTATGTACTCTGAAAAACAACCTGAGGGTTTTGAAGGGTCAGGGGTGGGAGGTTGGGGCAACCTGAGGGTTTTGAAGGGTCAGGGGTGGGAGGTTGGGGGAACAGGTGGTGGGTAATGGGGAGGGCACGTTTTGCATGGAGCACTGGGTGTTGTGCAAAAAGAATGAATACTGTTACACTGAAAAAATAAATAAAATGGAAAAAAAAAAAAAAGATGTTAAGAGACAAGGCCAATTAGTAGTGAGGGCAATGGCCATAATTTAGGGTTGTCAAGATGCATAGAGGACTGGTGAATAATTTTGAGATATTTACAAGCAGAAATGATAAAATGGTCAGAAACTAAAAACAGAAAAAAAAAAAAAAAAGGGCAGTGGCAGAGGATGGAGGACAGGCACGTAGGAGAAAACAGAACCAGAACCTGCTTTAGAGAAGCCAAATTTACTCACAGAAGACAGGGTGGCCCTTGAGTGAGTGGCGACAAATTCAGAATGAGGCCCAATTCCAGTCTGTAAGAAGTTTGGTTCCCTAATGACTTTTCCTGTTTGAGTCTCCTTTAGTGCACTGGGTCTCTTCAGTTTAATTTCTCCTTTTTGTTTTTATTTTTTAACTTGAGCTAATCTACTGATGTTATGTTATTTGCAACCAAAATGTTCCTTTCTAAACTGGGGCTAGTATCAATCTCAATAATTTGTTGCAAGGATTAAAAGAGAAATTAAAGATGGCATTCTTTAAAACTCTATAATTCTTTTTAAAGATATTTGGGAAAAAAATAAAGCTCAAACAGGTTATTTCCCTAAAATTAAAGAACAAAATTGCTTAGAGTTCAGATAACATTGGGGTTTTCTGAAATTTCCTGTTAATTTCCCCCAATTTCCGGCATCTATTGCAGTGAGAGATAGTTCCCAGAAGCCATGTGCTACTAGAGAGAGGGCATCAGGAAGCCTGAGTTTTCGATCACTTCTGTATAGAGATTATTGATGCCCACCCATAACGGATTCTCCTTTACTTTCTGGACAGACCGAATACTGCATTTTCCAGACTCTTGTACAAGACCACGTTGCTGGTCCTGGCAATAGACTTTGAGTAGAATTTAACAATGCCATTTATGAGCTGGGGCCATGACTAGCCCTGGCAGCCAGGGCTATCTGTTCATCTAGCATGGTGATTCTAAAAGGATACATACTGAGAAGATGCACTCACAACATGGAAACTGCAAACGTCTGCAAAGTCATGTCATAGAAGAAAGTCACATCCTAGAGGAGCACACCCTCGTGAGCTACACAAATTGCAATGAAGTTTGTATAAGCAAGAAATATTTTTTGAAGGCTAAGCCACTGAGATGTTGGGGTTTGTATGTTATACAGCGTAGCCTGTCCTGTCCTGATTATGCTAACTCTCAGTGCTTAGGGGAAGAGAAGTCACTGCTTTTTTCCGAGCTCCAGAATCCTCATGCATACAATAGAAATTAGACTAGATTGCCTCCAGTGACTCTTCTAGGGTGTACTTTCATTCTTTAATTCTTCTCTAAGGCCTGCCCTACTTAATCTTGCAGATTTACTGAGAAGATGCTTTGAAAAGCAACAAGGGCCTTACCAATACATTCTTATAAACAAAAGATGTTGCTGTCAAAGCTGACAGCTTCCAAAAGAAATCTTGCTATTTCTGAATTAAGCATTTGGAATGACATCAATTTTAATTTTTAATTTGGCTATGTGCAAGTTTTTATCTTTTTTCAGAGGGAAGCTTTGAATAGACGTTTTCGTCTTGTTTTGCCAGTCTTTGAAAGCACGGTTTTGAGAGTGCAGACGACCATAACTGACCTAGCAAGTCTCTTAGCTCTCCCCTGCCCCCTCTTTCTTTGCTTTTCTCTATCACCCAGTTGTGAGCCTTACCTCCGGTGTCCTCGGCTGCTCCTCTGATTCCATAGGTCAACCCCAACCAAAGCTTGTTGGAAAGCAGACACTGTACAACAGTCTCCTGTTTGATCTTCCTGCCTCCAGGCCTGACCCCTTTAGATCCACCTACCACACGGTTTCCATGATGGAAAGGCCAGATCTAATGATGCAACTGCTCCTTGCATTGCTCTACATCTCCTGCAGACGAAAGTCTGAGCTCCTCCCCGTGGCGTCTAAAGTACTTAATGTGATGATGTGGGGGATGAAGGAGGCTAACATTTCCTGAGCATCACTGTGTGCTAGACCCACTGTACTTGATGTTTTTCTGTATATTATTTAATCCCTTTAAATAGTCTTCTGGAATAGATATAGTTATCCCTCTTTTAGGGAAGAAAAAGCTGGTTTCAAGATTTGTTTGCTTCCTTAGTGTTAGGGAAGAAATTTGATCAAGATCAATCATTCCCAGGACTTTGCACTCATAACCTGTGTAGTACACTTCCTTGACTCTCCTAAACCAAAATGACAAATAAGAATATAGGCTTCTTTTTGTCTTGTAAGAGGTCCAGTGCATAATCAAATAGAAGTGGTTTCAGGAAAAGTCTTGCAATTCATTTGAGAAAAGCGAAAGTAGTCAGCCAAGTGTCTTAGATGAACCTGTGATTCCTTAAATCAATGTTCAGGCCTTAGGCAAGTGGCGATGGGGAGTGGTTTGTGCTTTGAAATACTCACTTCCTCAACTATTCATAGGATTCACACTTTGATCTGTCAAAGGATGACACTCTCAGTTCCTCTTTTATAGGCTAAATGCAAGTCTTCAAAAGCCACTAGGGAATAAACATTTAAATTAGACCTGACAATGTGGCCTTCCAATCAGTTCTTCTGTTTCATGATTATCTCCATTTTGTCTGTACTGAGACAGTTGTTTTTGTAACTACTGGAAAATTTGACTTTGCTTTATCTTTTGTTTTGATTTTTTGTGTTTATTTATAGAAAACAAAACGAATGTACTGAATATATATTCATATGTATGAATATATATATATATATATATATATAAAATATATGTCAAAACAACAGTGGAAATCAAGAGGAATGCTTTAGCTTCAACAGGACACCTTTTAAGATTTAAGCAGGATAGCTGAGTATGATTTTTTTGTTTGTTTTTTTTTTTAAGATTTTATTTATTTATTTGACAGAGATCACAAGTAAGCAGAGAGGCAGGCGGAGAGAGAGGAGGAAGCAGGCTCCCCATTGAGCAGAAAGCCTGATGCCAGGCTTGATCCCAGGACCCTGGGATCATGACCTGAGCTGAAGGCAGAGGCTTTAACCCACTGAGCCACCCAGGCACCCCCAGGGCAGCTGAGTTTTGAATTGTGAAGGAAAAAGACTCAAGAATATCCTCATTTCCTGGAAATGTTTCATGAAAAGATGTGCCCGAAGACCAAAGTGTGATTGGGATTCTCTAAGATTGTTAACCCTTGGGGAGGGAATCCCTCCTCTCAACATAACACGCATGGTTTGAATCATGCAGTCTATCTTCGTGTGTGTTTTCAGAAAGATGTTTTTTCTTAGAACAGAGGACATATGTGGTTTTCTAGGTTTTCTGCGTGGAAAAGGAAGGGATTCAAATGCTTGAAGCCTCCTTGTCCTAACATCATTCTTTTATTTACTTAATAATCTTACTCAGAGGAGCAGTTTTTCATTTTTACCAACACTGCACTGTTGGCCTGCTGCTTGATTTGCTATGGAGCCAGTAGGCAGAAGCCTCTCTGGGGGAGACTGATTAAGCAGTAGGAATTCGAGGGGCAGGTGGACGGCTGGGAGAGCCGGTGGAAGGGAGCCTGTGAGAAAGGCTGTGGCAGCAAATAGAAACTTAGTCTGCCTCTGGTGACAAGATCTTCAGAGACTCCTCCTCGAGGCTGGGTTTGCAGCTGGGAACATCAATCTCCCTCCTGACTGGGAGCTTATTAGCATTCTGAGTATCGCTTTCAATTAAATTTCTCGAATGCTCATTTAGTTTCTAGTTAATAAGGCAGGATTGGATGTCATGTATGATCCAGCAGGTTGTTTTTAAAGGATAAAAATAAAAGGAGCCCAGGGATATGTTAAATGGCGGGCTCCTTCCTCTGCCAACATGGTGCCCAAACCACAAGCCACTGTGGGCCTTGCAAATGGACATGGGTATTTTTAAAGTTACTTTTCCCTAATGGGGAATTTCAAATATTCACTCTTAGGAAAACCAACACATTTTTCCCTGATGGCTTCCCGAATTCAGTCAGCTTTTTTAGTCCAAATTATTCAAGGTTTGTGTAGTAAAGGACTCTTACAAGTAGGGAACAGAGGTAGTTCTAAGAGGGTGCTGTAGATCAGAACTGTTACGTCCTGACCACCTTTTTTCCTGAGGTGATAATACTAATAATAAAAATAATTGCAGTGAGAGTCATTGAATGTCTTCTATCTCTCTGTCACTGTGGTCAGAGTTCACTTAGTTTTCATATAATCCCATGAGGCAGGACTCCCATCCAACATCGGATGTTAAAGCTGAGGCACAGAGCTTGATTTGTCTGTGATCAGGACCTAGTTTGTACTAATAGAGAAATGGCAATCGTACACGTAAGAGTCAGTCTTCTGACTGACTTCTCAGTCTTCTTTCACTCTTCTCCATCTTCTTCAAGTCTGAAAACATAGTGTGAAACAGCTTTAGCACTGAACAGTCTTTCCATAGACTTACTGGCTGACAGCATACCCAAGAGGAAGGGTGGCTGAGTGAGAGGCAGCAGAGAGAAGGTCATGGTGCCCTCATTGTGTCGGAAGAGTTGTGAAGAGAAGATGCAGAAAATCATCACTTTTCCCTCAAGACCACGTGTTTATGCTCTACCGGAACTCCTAACTCAGGGCAGTGGAGGACATCAAGTGTCCCTGGAACGCCCTAGGGCTCTGGAGGCAAAACCTAGACTGAGCTCCAACTCTGCCTTTTTCTAGTTCTGTGAATACGGGAGAGTGACTCTATTCTGAGCCTGGGCTGTTTGCAAAGCATGTCTCCCCCATCAGGTTAGAAACCTTGACCCTTGGTCAGTGGGGCGGGAACATGAAGCAGCCTTGGTCAGTTGTAGCACGGTATTCCTGCAGAGGTGGTGTTTGGCCTGTCCAGAGAAGTACGCTGTATTTGGAAAGAGTCTCAGCTTTGCCACTAAATACACATGACCTTGACTCAGCATTTGACCTTTCTCAATGAGACAAAATCATGGTTCTAACTGTTTATTATTCCACTTGGAGGAAGATAAACTGACAGCTTTCCATTCACTATTTTTGGGTTCTATAAAGTACCAGATATGGGGATAGGAAGTGTTTTGAGGAAAAAAAATCTCTGTTAGGTGGTTACAGATAGCTACAAACACAAATAGCTAAGAACACAAAGATATTTTTTTAAATGAGTTTTACAAAAAGACTGTGCCCTGGGGCGTGATGCCTCTTCTGAAATAGTCTTTGAAAACCAACCCACTCACGAGAAACTTTGGAATCTTTGGTATATTTTTTGGCACATAACTCCAGATCGGATAAAGGGAGGGAGGTTTCACGGGGACAGAGTTTATAAAAGGCTGAGGGGCTGTGATTAGAGCACAAGGGCTTTGCAGAGAACTGTGTAAACAGGAGTCAATAGTGGCATTTGAAGTAAGAGGCCCAAGAGAGAAAAGGAATTCATGAAGAAAGGATGTTAAAATTAACACTTCCTGAGTACCTAATGCATTTGACAAAAAGCCAAACTTTTAAATATACATTTTCAATTGAAAATCAGAAGGTGGCAGTACCGCTTACTGAATAGATCCGGATGACAGCTCCAAGGAAACCTCAGAGAGAATAAGCCATTGTGTAGGTTATGAGCAGCAGCTAGAAGTTTATCACTAAAAGATGAAATGATTCTCCGTAAAAGGCACCCCTAAAATGTCTGAGTGTCTTTGTGGCTCGGGCATACTAGCCCAGTTATGGATGGCTTTCCCTTCCAGGATGCAGTGCGGCTTATCAGAACTAGGAGTGGGGCTCTGGCCCGTCTGACCTTTGGCCAAATTTCTTTCCATGAGAACTCAAGAGTAAAAGCCCACAGTGAGGTTGGTCCCCAGAATGACAGGACCAGAGCCACCTGGACATTTTTCAGAAACACTAGTTGCAGCCCGACTGGTCAGAAGTTAGAGGTGAAGGTCAGGAAATGTGGGTATCCCACACTTTCCAGGTGACTGTGCTGCACACTCGTCTTTGAGAACCAGAGAGACAGGTGTTGAGACAACTGTTGCTATCCACACTTGAAAATGTGGGGTGAATCCTCCCTGTAGGAGGCTTTACCAATTCTCTGTGGTCTTCTTTATAGCTTAAAGCTGTAAATGTTCTCGAAGAGCCGGGCTGGGCAAAGAAGAGTCACATGAAAGAAAGCAACCCCTTAAAATGGACCAGAACAATCCGAGAGAAATGGAGGATGAAAGTAGTTTCCTTTTTCCCCTCACGTCATTTGAATTTCTGCCTACTTGCCAATAGCACAGAAATTTTCAGGAAAATAGCTTTATTTTAAGGTAATGTTCTCTTTCAGAAAGGTTTACAACTCACACAATGAGAAAGAAAGCTTTGAGAATGATTTTTAATTGTTCTCAGATAGAATAAATGCATAATAAAAATATAATGCAAGCTAACTGCTCCAACAGGGAGAGAAAGAAATGAGACAAAAGCTGGAGGTGAAGAGTCAATCACGGTTAAAAAGCATAAAGACTCTTGGAAGAAGTAATTTTACCACTTTAATGGGCATTGACTGAAGTCTAGTCCAGAAACAAATCGGTTTTATTAATTAAGGGTGTGGTTTTACAGTGGAGGGTAGATAATGGGACCATTATTCCATGAAATAAAATAACATAACCACAAAGAGCAAGACCACAGACAAATACTGACCCCTCTGAGGACCTTGAGGAAAGGGGTCCTTTGGTGTGGCCACACATTTCCAAGATTCCATCTTAATTTAGTGGATCTATAAAGTTCATTTTGACGTGACATCCAGAGTTGATCAGTCACTCAGAGATGATGTCCTTTTATTTTTTTTTAAGATTTTATTTATTTATGTGACAGACAGAGATCACAAGTAGGCAGAGAGGCAGGCAGAGAGAGAGGAGGAAGCAGGCTCCCCACTGAGCAAAGAGCCCAATGCAGGGCTCAATCCCAGGACCCTGAGACCATGAACTGAGCCGAAGGCAGAGGCTTAACCCACTGAGCCACCCAGGTGCCCCGATGATGTCCTTTTTTTTTTCCTTTTTTTAAAATTTATTTTTAGCATAACAGTATTCATTGTTTTTGCACCACACCCAGTGCTCCATGCAATATGTGTCCTTCCTATTACCCACCACCTGGTGATGATGTCCTTTTTTATTTTTTTAATTTATTTTTATGTTTATTTGTCAGTGTTTTTAAGTTATCTCTATGCCCAGCATGGGGCTCGAAATCATAACCTCAAGATCAAGAGCTGCAACTTTTACTGACTGAACCTGCCAGGTGTCCCTTTTTTCTTTTCTTTTTAAAATTTAGAGATGGTCTCTTTTTAATCAAACCCACAAAGGATTCCTATCAATATTACTTACCATGCCTTTTTTTTTTTTTTTCCATTTGCTATGAGCAGCAGAAATAAAGAGCCAGAGAGTCTGTTAGCTGTTCCACACACAGTCTTCTTGGCGAATCTAAATGGAAAGTCAAATTCAAATTAGAAATGTGCTTGATGAACATAATATTAGGTCACAAGAAATTAAAGGGGCGTTTTAATACCCTAATGCGTCCATCTCTGCTGTGGGGATAGACTTGTCAAACAAAGCTGCGATTTAGGTTCATAAGTTGTGACATTATTATCCCTGGACAGTATGTGTTCTGCCTCTCTCACTGATTTGTCCATATTCTGTCCTAAACTGATCCCCCTACCCAGATGACATTTTCTTTTTTGAGGTGTGCTGATATCATTTAGTTAAGTACCATCACATTTCCAACAATGCCTTGGTCCTGAGAAACATTTTTGTCACAGATTAACAGGACTGTGGTGCTACTCTTCTTCAATTACAGCTGTCGTGGTTGAGTGACCCTCAGTGCCAGAGCCCTGGAATGCCAAAGGGCTTAGTTCTAGACCTTCTGAGTTTACATTACAACTGAGAAAACAGACCATGTAACAGGAAGCTATTGTTCAGTAGCATGGGACATGCAATGAGAAGGGAAGTGGTGGGCAATGATCCATAAGAGGGACTGTAGACCTTATTACTGAGGTCAAGGCTTCTTTGAAGAAGTGGCCTTTAAGCGGAGTATGAGGCCAGGAAATGGGAGAGAAGAATTCTAGGCAAAGTCAGTGGCAGATAGCGGTGCAAAATCCCAAAAGGAAGGAAGAACACAACAAATTTGATGGATCAGATGAATTAATATGGCTCCACAAGAGAGTAGAGGGGATGGGGGAGAGTAAAATGGGGAAGATTGTTAGAGATGTAAGCTGGGGCCAGATCAAAAAAGATTTCATTAATGTTGCTAAGGAGTATGTTATTTATGTAATGTGATGGTGAGCCAATTAATGGCTTTTTAGCTGAAGAGTGACTCAATGTAATTTGTATTCTATAAAGCTCATTCTGGATGTAGGATATACTGTGGATTGAAAGGGGGCAATGCTTGAGGGAAGAATACCTTAGTTTTTCTTGTTTTGTTTGTTTTTCTGTATAGTTCGGTATAGGAAATCTAATAATGACATTGAATAGTTTACTCTTAGTATATGCCAAGCATTTTACACAAATTCCATTTAATTTTTGTAATAATGTTACAAGGTAGGTTGCAGAAATGTCATATTAATATATTAATTGCACAGATAAGATGAATTTCTTTTAGAAATTAATTCTTTAAATTTTTTTTGAAGATTTTATTTATTTATTTGTCAGAGATAGTGAGTACAGGCAGGAAGGGTGACGGGCAAAGAGAGCAACATGCTCCCCACTGAGCAAGGAGCCTGATGTAGGGCTGGATCCCAGGACCCCAGGGAATCATGACCTGAGCCAAAGGCAGACTCTTAATCAACTGAGCCAAACTGGCATCCCAACTGTTACGAAGTTTAAGTAACTTGCTCAGATCCCACAACCATGAAGTATTATGGTCAGGATATGGACTCAGTCTGTGTTCTTATACACTGGACCACTGCCTTCATGCTAGAGGAGAAGATGGTGTGAACTAGATAGAGGCAAAAGGGAAAACAGAAACCACACACCTGAGAGGCACTAGAATGGGAAATCTTGGTGGTTGCTTGAAGATAGATTGTGGGGTAGAGTAAGGGAGATGGTATGAAATCTTAAAGCTGGCTCACTACAATTTTTGCTCCCAACTTCAGTTGGACACTCTGTATCTTGGATAGCTTTATCACTTGTTTTCTGGACCCATCTCTTTTTCTTCACAGTAGACTTCTCCAGTGTTCCTCATTCTTCTGCAGACACTGTTCTATTCCATCTCTCCTCCTCATCAATCAGTAGTGGATTACAATTCTTACTTTTTTTCTATCTTTGGCTAAGACTTTTGATGGTGTTATTTTTTTTTCCAGGTCAAAATTAATTAACTGGTTCATTATCAAAAGATTTAGAACATAATATAAAGAGCCAGAAATCAGTGAAAAACAAGATCTCTTTATTTCCTACCCATAGTAATATCAAATAACAGCCATTATTTCCAGCCCTGCTTTCTCAGTCTTTTGCTAGAGAGGTTTTGTTCTTTTGTTTCAAATTCCTGAGCTGATAAGAGTTCCAGCCTCAGGAGGGACAGATAGGCAGAAAAGAAGTTCATTCACTGTAGAGCATTGCAAATATGACTTGGTCACTCATTCTCCAGAAATGGCAGGAGACTCTCTAACCCTCTTCTTTATATTTTAAATGTTGGTGGTGATGACATTCACTATTAACTTTTATTTTCTCATTCAGGGCCAGAAAGGCTAGATTTTGCTGACTTCAAATAGAATTATCATAGAGTAGCATATATAATCATTCCAGAGAAGGGTTCCATTTCTTCCATTTCCTTCCTCAGAAAGAACTTACATAAATTCTTGAGATAAAATTGACAAGGCCTTGTGATACCACACTTCAGTAACATTGGTTTGTTAAGCCAATTGCTTCCCAGAGGCAGGAAGAATTATCCCAGGAAAATAGGTCTAAGAAGGTCTCCTAGAAGATTGTACTTCTGAATTCTTGCTATTATTTGGAGTAGATAGAAATACTAATCTTTGTGGCATGGCATATAGATTACTTTGCTACACCTATCTTAACAAGATACCATAGACTGGGTGGCTTAAGCTACACAAATTTATGTTCTCAGGGTTCTGGAGACTGGAAGATCAAGGTCAATGTGTCTGCAGGTCTGATTTCTTATGAGACTCCTCTTCTTGGCCAGCAGGTGGAGATCTTCTCCCTGTGTCCTCTGCAGGCCTTCTCTCTGTGCTTACCCATCCCTGGTTATCTCCTCTTTTGAGAGCACCAGTCAGATTGGATTAGGGTGTATTATTAACAGCCTCATTTTAGCTTAATTACCTCTTTAAAGGCCCAGTCTCCACATAGAGTTACATTCTGAGGTACTAGGGGCCAGAACATCAACACAGCAATTTTGGGGAGACATAATTCTGTCCACAAAAGGACATCCTTGTGTTTACTTTTACTGTTACCCAAAAGTAATGACAACAAAAGAAAAAGAAGACAAAGAGCTCTGGCCAAGAAAAATATAGAACTATTACAATAATAACACCCATTTTTTTTTAACATTTCCCTGCTTGGAGACCAGAAATTTTTCAGTGCTGGTAAAAAGGCAGAAGGGAATGAATATTTTCTGCTGGGTTACCATACTTTTGGTTTCCTTAAAATGCACGGATTCAGAAGTTTCAAGAGTCCAGGTAATGTAAAAATCTTTCAAATAGTTTTCTCTCTCCTCTCTGTATTTTAAGATAATAAACATACTGATTAGTACCCACATTGGTTCCATCCCTCTGCTTATGGGATTTTTTTTTCTTTTTTAATGTGCAAGCAAATCGGCTTTTCATGAGGGTGACAGAGGGTTTTGCTTATAACTAGGCATCACCATCAAAGAAGGAAATATCCTGGCCCTTTCTTAAGCTTCCATGGTAACTTCCCAAGGAACTCTGCAGGCATTTGAGGTGCTGAATGAAAAGTTGAGTTTGTGAGAAAAGAGCACACAAATCTTGCTCATACATCTCAGTTTGTTAATTAAGTTTTTCCCCCCTAAGATAGATATGCTGTCATTAACTAGAGCAATGATTAGGAAACTTCGGACCTTTAAAGGAGAATTTCTCAAGGTTTCACTCTCACATCTACAGCCACCTCCCAAAACCTCTTTAGGTCTTCTAATAGTCATATTTTCTCCCTATTGGGGTTGGAAGATGGATCTCAGGTCCCATGCAAGCCTCCTTCAGCTACTCTCAGGCCTCAACCTTCTTCGGTTCCTCTGAGATTTTGCATTTTCCACTACCCTGTTCTAGACAATGTCGCATACCTCCTTCTACTGCTTTCCTTCTAAACTGTGAGCATGTTCATGCCTCCTCCCAATTACATAATATGCTGATAATCCTCCTTATATGTCTGGCTACAGTCTAAATTTCTCAAGCACAAAACTTGTCATTTTATCTTGTGTCCTTACTGCCTAGCATGGTCCCTAGCTTCCTCTTTCTTCTTGGTAGACAGCTGATGAATGAATGAATAAATCAGTTACCATCCATGCAGGGCAAATCCAGGCAAAAGTTTGAATAGTTAGTTGAAGATATTTTAATGATGCCAAATAACTGGGTACTATTTAGAAAAAATAACATTAAATTCAATGTTTGATTTCATGAAAGAGAAAGTTCATTAAAATAAGAAAATTTTAAAGTTAGTTATTTAGATAATGCAATCTCTGATAAGAACCAGTACTGATAATTTGGGTCAAAGTTATTTTCACCTTCATTTCACTTGGACAGAGTAAGGGACTTAAATTATTTGCAGAAAATTCTCCAACTTTCCATTTCCCTTTGGCTATGTGCTGTATGGTACCAACTGAAAAAGTAAATCCTAAACATTTTAGTGCAATACATCTGTACTTCTCATCACTTGTATTTTTGTCACAGTTTGGAAACAGTCAGGCCATGAGAGACACTCCCAGAATTTTCAGGATTATTTTCAACGATAACCCTAGGGTGGATAACTATCTACTGAGTCAATCCTTTGATCAATAAATGTTTGCTGAGCTCTTGCTAAATGCACAGTAACTGTGTTAAGCATTAGAAGGAACATGGAGACCTGTATGAATGTACCTTCCATAATTATCATCATCTGATTAACAAAAGCAATAGATGAGAAACAAATTGGAAACAGTAGAGAAGAAGTGGTTCTGGTCTTAAGGAATTGTTACAAGCTTAAAAAATTAAAGCAAAAGAGTACTGTTATTTTCTGCTCACAGCAGTGACTAGGATAGGTGCTTATAGTATGCTAGCTATTAATTGTTACCAACTTATTTAACTCATTTATTGGAACTAAATCAGACAAGTCTCCATAAAGCAGGAAAAATTCACTAAGACTTTGCCCTCACTTGACCTAAACAGAGGGTCTTCAGCTGTGGCCTGAACCTGTGCCTGATTGAAGGTGTCTCCTCCATCAGTCTGGTCCCGGAAGACATCTTTCAGTTTTCTACACATTTTTAAAGCAAAAGGCAGTGGTCTGTGAGAAGGCAAACATTTCTGCAGGAGAGAAATCTCACTGACAGATAAACATCCCTCTAGCCTTTCCTAAGCCCTATTTGTAAAGAAAGCTTGATGGAAAGGGAAATCTGTAAGACTTCAAGGAGAAACAGAGAAGCAATAGAATCAATAGGAGGCATCCTTATTCCCATCTCAGGAAACCCAGAGATCCATGCGTTCTTATTACAGAAGGCTGGCATCCAAGAATGTCACACGGTGACTTGTAATTACCGGAGCCCCAAAGGACAGCACAGGGCAGTGCAAAAAGCATGAGACTGGGAATCAGGTGACATGGGTTATGTTCTCAGCCCTGTCAAGGACTAGCTCTGTGACCTTGGGCAAGACACTTCAGCCTGCTTCCTCAGTTATGTGGTACAGATTGTTTTGCCCACCTGACAAAACTTTCCTGAGAATAGAATGAGATAAAATATGTAAAAACACCTCACACAGTGCTTGGCACATAGTAAGAATTAAAACCACAATTTATAGCTAAAGACCTCTTTCATGCATAAGCATGCTGCCTGCCTGGGTGACTGCAGGAAGGTTAGGAAGCTCTTACCCACAGCTCGCCCTCCCGTTGCTATGGTATGCCCCCGTGCGCATAGCTTCTCAGCTGGTTGCTGAACTGTCTTAAGAAGTGACAAATGGTTTCACCCCTTGTAGAGAAAATGAAGACTGGGAAGTTGTGTGGCCATATAGCACGAGGTTAAAAGGGGAACCCGACTAGATGTTCTGCTCTAGAATCCTATTCAACTACCGCTTAGGTGTATGAACTTACAGCTGACTTGTATTTTGAACCCCAGTTTCCCTATCTGTAAAGTGGAAAAGGGCAGAAATGCAGGGTAAATCAAGCAAGCCAGACTAAGGTGGAAAAGGAGAAGGATAGGTAACTGCCTAGACCCTGGCTCTTTCAGTGAATGCTCTGCCCATGAAATACACATGCTTGACTTGACCTCTGATGAGGAGACACAGACTCTATTCTCCACTTTGAGTCTGTTCTTCCTTCTGTATGTGTGAGATGCTCAAGGTGCCTTGTGGAAGCCCACGAGCCCATCCCTGCAGGCCTCACCTATTCTAACACAAGACAAGGTTCTCCCAGGGTACCCATCCTTGGAAACACAGCCTCCCTTACAGCTTTTCTCCAGGTTGGCTTCCCTCTTTCCTAGTGTGAGGTTTCACCGTCTTAGTTTGAAGCAGGATGAAGACACCGAAATAATGTAATCCTTTGTCAACATCTGATAAATGGTTACCATGATGTAGAAAGTTTTTGACATGTTTGGAATATAAACACTAATCAAAATGAAGGAATTTTCACAGGAGAAATTCTTTTAGTGATTTAGGTGTAGGAGCCTTTCTTTCCAAATATCCCTTTCACTACCTGGTCCACCTGTTTCCAAGTCCTTTTGGGAACAAGCCAAGTCATCATTCGTTCAACGGATGCAATTGATTAATCCTATGAATGACGATTGAAAGTCAAGGTAAATCTCTTCTTAAAAGTACAAGCCAGTAGCTATCTGTCAGTTTTACTTGCCAAGCATTCATTTAAATTCCTCTAGTGACAAGACTTGGGTTGTCTTTTGGTGAACTTCTTCTCTAATGCATATGGTCCTATTAAGACTATCTAACTAAGGGCCTTGTGTTCTTGGGATAAGTGATGGAAAGTGCTAGCTCGGACAGAGCATCTCTTCTCAAAAATATAGCCCAAATGGCACTAGATTATTCATTCATGAATGAATATTTAGATGTACACCTGTTCTTGCTGCCTAGCTTTTCAGAGATACCATGTTCCTATCATTTCTATGATCAGGTTGTTCAACAGTTCCTCTGGTTCTGCAGGCTACTCCCTGCCTTCTAAGACATTTATTTTTCATTCTAAGGCAAAATGTATTTCTATTACCTACAGCCAAATAATCCATAGATAAATCTAAGGAAAATACGACATGTCTTGAAAGCATGATGTTAAAGGAACAGACAGACTATAGCAATGGTCTTGCCAAAAGTAATTAGAACCTTTATCAAAGGAGTGAACATGTTGTCTTCCAAAAGTTTCATCCTAGGTCAGTTGTTTAAATGTGGGATCCATTTCCTTCATGGACAGGTTTCTTCAGCATATCCTATATCTGAACTATAGACATCATGACACTGTAGAATCTGATTATCTTGCACAATTTGAATTTGGGAAATTTGTCCAGAGTTACAAATTGAAAAACTAATTTGCTAAAGAACACATGGGCATAAGGTACTTAATATATTGTGGCATTTTTATCATTACAATAATCTGTAAGATCATTTAATCTTCATTTTTATGTTAGCAAGAACTTGAAGCTCAAATAGGCAAGAATTATTGAGTTCATAAATAAAGGATTTGGATAAGAATTTAGTTTTCCTAGATTACAAAGCCTGTACTCCTCTAGACCAACAGAAGCTACTTCCCAGGCATCAGTCACTCTCCCTCCCCTCTCCCCGACCCTAACACAATAGAGAAGTATCTGGTTATCAGAAGGAATAAGAATAACCTGCATGTTTTTCCATAACTATTCTGGGAGTCCACAGTGGTTTTTGGCAGTAGCAAAGGCTGGGAGAGATATACCAATAGAGAGCAGCACTGGGGCTGAAGGCAGTAAGAGAGAGTGTTAAAGGGGAATGAGTTGTAAAGACTAGAGTGTCTTGCTTAAAATTCCTGGGGAACAGTCTATCCTCTTTCTGTCCCTCATGTTGTCCTATAGAGGCAGGAAGCAAGAGAGGAAAGGAGTCTAACCCCTTATTATATGTTAAATTATATCCCCCAACACCCTGAAAAAAAAAAAAAAAAGTTATGTTGGAATCCTAGTTCTCCATAACTGTGAATGAGATCCTTTTGGGAAATACAGTCTTCACAGATACAGTCAAGTTCAAATGAGGTCATTAGGGTGTGCCTAGCATTCTTATGGAGGGAGGAGAGCACCATGTGAAGATGGAGATACATGGGGAGGAGATGGTCATGTGAAGACTGAGGTGGGAGTGATGCTGCCATAAGCCGAGGGACGCCTGGGGCCACCAGGAAATGGAAGAGGCAAAGAATGACCCTCCCCTAGAGACTTGATAGAGAGCATGGCTCTGCTAACACATTGATTTGAACATCTATCTACCACAATTTTGAGAAAATAAACTGTTGTTTTCAGCCACCAGGTCTGGTTCCTAGGAGACTGAAGACATACTCCTCAAAAGCATCCCATTGAGACTCTTCCCTATATCTGCTGAAGCATTAAGGGAGAGTCTGAGGCATCCTCAACCCAAGGCCAAAAGAAAAATAAGGAAGAAAGAGATCTAGACACCACCAAAAGGAAAGATTATTTTAGCCACAGAAGAACTATCTGGAATCCTACTCACATAGTCCAGTGTCATGCAAATCAAGGCAAACATGATGACCCTCCAAGGGGATTTTTTTTTTTTTTTTTTGAGCTTCTTCCTGTGATCTTTATGCCAAGGCATGACATATCAAGTATAGTAAATTAATATTGCCCAAAAATCTCAGCAGATTTGTGTTTAGAGACATGGCAAAACCCAACTTATGTTTATAGATGGCTTCTAGGATCCTTGCAAGTGATTTCCCATCCCTCTCCAGGAAGAGAACAATACTATATTGCTAGTTTATAGATGAATAGGAAATGACCTTTGTTTTAATATTAAGTGGAATTTGCTTTAATATAAAAAACCCCTGAAGATTAGAAGAAAATGGAAAAATTAATTTAACTTGTAAAGTTAATAGGAGTAAAGGCAGGTAAGATGGGATTTTTAATTCTTAAAAACAAAAAGCATAACTATTTTAGTTATAATCAAGGAGAACGCTGTAGAACAGATTGTAATTCTTAACAAAAATTCTATTCCTTCAGGGTCTTATTTCTGAACAAATGTACCTGATATCAAATATACCATAATTCTGACCAAGAAGATGTCATTAAGGCATAGGTATAATTATTACAATCTCTGTAAATGAAAAAAGGCAAGATATATTTCAAATTATGTGAAATGTATATCCTGTAAAAATGTGTTGAGAGATGGTCCAGTGAAGCACCTAAGGGCTCACTAAGGGCTAGTTCCCAAGTTCCCTTGTTGAGTTTAGCTATCAATTCTACCAAGTAGCCATGTAACCTCTCTGTGCCTGCTTCCTCATCCATAAAAAAAAAAATTACACAGTCAACTTGGCTTGCTCAACTGTATAATATGTGGTCATAAGGATTAAATGATTTAATACTTACAAATATGTAAGCCATGAAGTTTTATAGTGCCATATTAAAGGTGCTTGATAAATATTAGCTTTTGATAATGATGTCTTCTATGAGCAAGTTTGCTGGTCCAGGTCCAGGTCTTGTTTCTTGTGGTAATGGGTTCTTATTCTTGTCCTCATGTGGTTTAAGATTGAAGGTAATACGTATTCGCAGTAAGACACAAAGCTTTAGGTTCTAGATGCAAGAAATGATACCACTGGCTGAGGAGAACCTAAGCTACTTCCTGGGGATGGTGGCATTTGAGCTGGTCTTAAAGCAGACTGAGATTTATCCAAGGTCAGGATCCATAGAGGGATTGAAACAACCAATGCACAGAACAGTGTAAAGATTCTGGCTTGACTTGGTGTAGGATGTCTAAAGATCATTGACTGGATATGCACATAGCTGGAAAGGTCTGATGGGAGTCATGCCTTGCTGAGGAGTTTGAACATTATTTCTGTGAGCAACAGGGAGTCATAGACAATGCCTGAACAAAGAGTGACAAGATTATAGCTTCAATTGTTAAAAAAAAAAAAAGAAAGAAAGAAAAGAAAAGAGAAAAATAAGTATATCTAAGTAGACTATACTGAAGCAGAGAGAGAGACCAAATTGGACGCTATTTTCAACCATCAAATGAGAGACAAAATCAGTGAAAACTGAATTGTAGTTGAACTTGTCATTGGAAGGAGACATGATTTGCAATAGGAATGACCTGTCCTAGGACTGGGACAGGATAATCAGGAAAGGGGCAATTCTAAGCAGGAGCAGGAGGAAATGTTAAATAAAGAGAACTGTTGACACTAGAGAATAAATTTGAAATAGAAGCAGTTATCCAGAGAATGCAGGCTAAGAAAACATTTTTCCTGTAGGGGAGGGGGGATGAAGTATGACCTACTAGCCAAACGCTGCTTGCTGCCTGTTTCTGTAAAATTGTACTGGGACAGTTACTCTTATCAGTCTGGTTTCTTTTGTTTGTTTGTTTTGTGTTGTTTTTAATCTATAGCTGCTTTGGTCCTACAAGGCCAGAGTTGAGTGGCTCAATCATAGAGCTGCAAAACCTAAAATACTCACTTTCTGGGCCTTTACTCAAAACATATTCCTGACTCCTGATCAGGAATATGATGATATTAAGGTAAATCTCAGAAACTGGATTAGTTCTTGGGACCACATGGCTATTCCTTTTGGGGGTATATTGGAAATCACTTCTGAAATTTCAAAGACTTTAATTAGAGACTTGGGAACTAGCATTTTTAAAAGAAACACTTGGAAGGAGGATATGTCTGCTTCATAACATCATTTGCTACTTTATTGACAAAAGGCGGCCACATAAACCTGCGTAAGGACAGATTTTTTCGCTCCACTAGAAAAAAGTAAGAGGAATGCGCAATCAGATTATTTTAATTCAGTCATGGAAGTTTTAATCAAACCTGAACTCTGGTCTATGTAGGTGAATTGCATATAGAGCATAAAGACATTAGTGGTTTGATGACTGCCCTTCAGGGATTTCTAAATCTCCATAAGCACATGCCCATATATAAAAAACATGAAAATAGAATAAGGCAATATTCACTGGGCCAAAGGAAAAGTTAATTTCCATTTCTTGACTTCTTTCCTTTATTTCTTAGAATTAGAGACAAAAAATAAGTTTGTGGCAAGTAGAGAATGTTTTGAAAACCAGGACAATTTAAAATACCAGTCCTGATATGGGGTTTCTCTTGACATATGAGAAGAGCTGGCACCACTGGGCTGGCTGACCTAGTGGTTTAGAGCCCTCTGGAGCTGAGTGGTGGCTGCCCTTCACGTGGGAAATGGGCTCTTCTGTTCACACAGTTCCTGTCATTCCTTCCTGTGTCACGCTGTGCCAGCTTCATTTATTTATCCAGTAGCCCCCCACCCCTTACCTGCAGAGGATGTGTTCTAAGACTCCCAGTGGATGTGTGAAACCACAGATAGGTAGGACATATCCTGTTTTTTCCCCTCTATATACATACCTAGGCTAGGTATTACTATATAACTTGGGCACAGAAAGAGATGAACAACAACAATAATGTAACCGATCATGGTAACAATATGCTGGAATAATAGTCTTATGAAAATGGTCTCCCTCTCTCAAAATATTGTACCCTACTCACTCTTCTTGTGATGCTGTGAGGTGATAAAATGCCTGTGTGAAGAGACGGAGTAAAGGGAATGGCGTAGCCTTAGGCTGCTCTCTACTCCGGGATGATATGCTAGGAGGGTCACCTGCTCCAGACTGTGGTTGGTGGGTGTCAGTGAAAACCCAGAAAGTGAAATTGTGGATAAGCGAGGGATTAACGTCTTAGCCACCGGACTTTCAAAGCACTTGACTTGCAACCCTCAATTTAGAAACACCGCAGGCTTCTTACTGGTGACCAGCAAGAAAGAAGAGAGCGCCAGACTATGTGCCTGTTGTCCCTTCCTTGACTACGTTTGTGTCATCTTGCAATTCACTTTCATTTTATTGTTTCTTTATCTGGCCCTTGTTCCCACCAGCAGGAAATTGACCAAAGAAAATTGGACAGCTGCCTCTCTTCCCCACACTCCATTCTTTTCTCTTTCCCTCTCTCATCCTATTTTCTCTGATTCTGATCCTTTACCCAAATGTCTTGTGAAATGCCAATAAAAATAACTATGGTGACACATAGCTCAATAGATGTCCCAGGGGTTCAAAGAGCAGGGTCCTCTTTGGCTTCATCCACTTGGTTCTATTTCTGCTAAGCCAAGAGCATTTAATTCACTCGTTCATTTGCTTTGACCCCATTATCAGTCTTTTCCCCCCTCCCTTTCTCTGCTCCTAGGGCAGAAAAATCAATATATATTTTAACAATTTTAAAAGGGAATTTAAAAATAAGTCAAAGAAGTGAGGGAACTAAGCCCCAAATGGGTTAGTGACCTGCCCATAGCTACAGAATTTAGCCATGAACAATCACTCCTCAGGGGAGAGAAGCCTGCGGGATGGGACTTGATGTGTCTGGAGCCAAGGCTAGTTGCCAGAAAAGAGGAGAAAGGTTTCCAGAGGGCTGTGGAGGGTGGGCTGGAGAATAAGGCTAGAGAAGGTTTCCAGAGCATCTGTCTTCCTCTGTATTTGATGGGCAGACCCCCGAGGAGCCAAGAGAGCCATTGTGCTTTAGAACTTTGGATAAGGAATCAAAGCAAACTGCTCTAGGGATTTTCTGAGGACAAGATGAAGATGAAAATGGGAATGAGTATCCTATGGAGAAAGGCACAGTTATCCTTCTCCAGCTACCTCATGCTCCTGCATCATTTAAGCATAAAACGGTTAAAAAGCAATGCTTTTATGGAGAAAAGCAAAGATTAACCCACCAATGGAACATTGTCCCTGAAACAAGGGGACTTCCTAGGCTCCTCACAACATATAGGTGTTTATATACATACATGTGTATGTATTCTCAGTGAGGCTACACTGTATATATCACAGAGTTCTGAGTGATTTTCTGTGACGCTTGAGAAGAAAGGTTAAGTGAAGAAGGACTGTTGCCTCTTTCTCTCAAGGAACCAAAATATAAATAACAGGGATAGAGGGAGGGTGGTACTACTGTCCTTTCTCATCCCCTGTCCTGGGCATTTAGATGTGAGACACACACTCACAGTATCATTCCTTTAGGATGCATCTTACCTGACAACTTTCCTCTAAGAATAATAAATTATGTTCTTCACTAGTAAAAAATAAGTCTTTCGTCTGTCTTTGTTTTTATCAGTTGTTTATCCTTTGTAAGGGCAGTAAATATGAGATCTTTTATTTAAGGGCTAGAGGAAGGAATCTGAGACACAAATACTGTAGCTTTTGAATGTGAATGTAACAAAGTCACCTACAATGTACATTTTCCATCATGTAGCTGCATTCAGTTGTGCTGGTAGAGAAACATAAGCCAATATTAACATATAGGCAGATATGTAGCATTTTTAAATTAGAAAGTATATGGAATTGCATAAAGCTTATGAATATGTTTTAATAAATGGTTCTAAGGAGAAAACCTGTAAAACCATTGCTAGGTCAAGAAACAGAACATTTTTAGAGGAAGATGGACCTCTTTGTGAGTTTCCATTTATCCTTGTGCAGAAACGCTCTCTTCTCTGCATCATTCCCACTGTGGACCATGAACTTCTGAGCCCAATGTGCTTCTAGTATTGTTCTTAATGACTACCGTCTACCTTAGTTGTTTCACTGTTGCCAGAAATATTCCTTCGGCTTTGCACTTCTATTACACCTTTGCTAGAGAACCTTTCCCCCCACTCAAACACTGGGTTACTTCTTTTAGCTAATGCATCTCCTTGGAAACTTGCTCTAAACCAGCGCCATTCAAATTGTGGCCCATCAGTGAGGAGCTGTAAACAGTTAGTTACTGGCCTGCTATGAAATTGAGTAGAGTTTGTGAGTAAGCTCTTAAAATATTTATGGCAATTTGTCAAAGAAATTTTATGACTCTTGAATCTAGTAATAAAAAAATGGGCCTTGTATTTTGTATGTCATTTTTATTTCATTTTTTCTAGATATTCTTTTTTATACTATTTTATGGAAGTATATATCCATGAAAAATTGGAAGTAAAACAAAATGAAACAAGCAAAAATCTGGCCCCGCACCAGGAGGGTTTAGGATGTATTGCTATAAAGGAGCAAAAAGTGCTTGAAGAATACTTTTCAGTTAGTACAGCCTATGAGAAACAGGTATCTTGAGCATCCGAAATTCTCCAGTTAGGATGATGAGAATTTTCTTCTCTGAGCAGAAAACCTTGGCATGCAAACCATGTCTTTTCTGAAGACTCAGTTTCCAGCAACAATGGACTATTTCATTTTTACCAGTGTCTTCCATGCCTCATGACCACAAACCCATCAGTAATAGTTAGGTATGACAAGGTTAACAACAATATATAAAGAGAAAGATTCATCCTATCATTGCTTTTCATAGCAAAAATATTAAAAATACAAAAACACCAAAAACCAAGGGATTAAGTATACTAAATTATGGTGCATACAATGAATGCACATGCCTGATACGCAAAAATGCTTGTGATAAAAGAATCATTTTTCATGGGTACTGTAAATAACGTTGTGTTAGGAAAACCATTTCAGGTGCAAAGGAATATAGTTAGTGTAAGGACCTATTTAGAAACTGTCCCTGTTCCCCTTCCCCCAGGGGATTTACATGGAGACAATTCCTGGAAACCAGCTCCAGGTAACAGCCAGATACAAGTGTGGGTCAGGCCAGGTGGAGACATCGGATCCGTGGGGGGTTGCACACTGTCTCCCTGGTTACCGAGGAGTAGGGACCCCTCCCTCTGGGAGCCTTTTTGGCGCCAATCCTAATCAAGGTGTAATAGGCTGGTTCTAATGTCTACTAGGGTAAATTTTAATTCAATTGGTCACCAGCATCACTGGAGTTTCCTGTGTGTATTACAATGTCATTGGCCACCTGTGCATGGCCAGGCCCAACTGCATGGCCGTTGCCCTTAAAAGCTAGTCTGTGAACCAGAGAAGGGTCACCCTCTCTTGTAAGAGGTGCAGCCCCGAAGTTCGGTTAGATTCTTGATGCTTGGCATGAAATAAAGCTTTGCTTGACCTTTGCCTTATATCAGTCTCGCTCCTTTAATCACGGACCCATTATTTGGGCATAACAATTAGTATGACAGAGTTTGGTAAAGAAAATGTGTAGAGACACACATACATTAAAAAAAAATGGTATCAACAGTTATCCTTGGGTGATAGGGTTGTTATTTTTTAGGGTTTTTTTCCCCCTTTATGCTTTTCCATGTTTTGTATCAAGTATGCTTTTGAAAAAAAATGCTTAAAATATATGAACAAAATTGGGTGGGTAGAACAGCTTGGAAAGTTTGTAACAAAAACAAAAAAAAAGGGCACGCTCATATGTGCACTACCCACACGCTTGCAGCAGGGGGACAAGGGAGAGAATCCTCAAGCAGATTCTGCACTGAGGGTCAAGCCCAGTGCAGAGCTCCCTCCCAGGACCCCAAGATCATGACTTGAGCCGAAATGAAGAGTTGGACACTCAGTGACTGAGCCACCCAGGCACCCCAGGAATCAATACTCTTGACACCTCCACAATGGTTCCCAGTATCTGCTAGGTTTCGGAGACATTGTAGATGCCAGTTCTGTTCTACTGAATCGGTCCATGTGGTCCAACTGGCTGGAAACAGAGGTTGCATTCATTATTCCAAAGCACAAGACTAAAAGGAGAAGGAAGGGATTTCCCTCTCACAAAAGCACTTGCTCCCCTCAGTGCAGCGCTGGTGGCATAAGGCAGCGGATGATTTGTGTGTAATTACAAGTTTTGGAAACACCAGTTGAAATAATCCAAGCATTCTGAATATTAAAAGCTAATTCTTTAATGAGATAAAGCTATGATCTGGAAGTTGAATGGAGTGATTGCTTTGGGATATACAAAACTGCAACTAAGTCAATCCTCTTGAAAATGTTAATTAGCACCAAACAAAGAACAATGGAAGACGTTTGCATTCTTCCTTGGAGACCGAGATTGGGACAAGTCACTTTGCATGTGAGCAGAATGTGAAAATGGCAAAGAGATTTAAATAACAAATTTTAATAGGTTTCATCCCACTGGGAGAGACACTTTTGACTGTCTGTGACCTATAGCAATTATCATGATTCTCCCCACTGGCTGACCATAATTTTAATAACTAATCAAACTCAGCCTGCAGGTTCTGTGAAATGCCAAATTTGTACAAGCACCTTTGCTAGTTACAAAGCTAGTACTTGCTACCTGACCTTTTTACAATTTCTCCAACTACTTATTCACACTCCAGTCACCTGTTTAAATGCTCAGTGTTGATTTGGCCCTTATTGATCCCAGGCCGCTACCTGTTTGGGCTGAGAAATGACCTTCTGTGGACATCTAGGGGGGCCTGCCCTGCTGGGAGAAGAATTCCAAAAGAAGCTTGGTTGGAAATTTAATGCGGATCTACAAAGGTGGCCTGTGCAGGTTCCTGTAGTGGAATGAGGTACAGTAGTCCCTGACAGTTAGGCCCAAGTGACTTACACAGGGGAAGGGCATTAACGAATGGAATTAGCCAGGTCACAAGAGCATCCAGACTGAAACAGGCGCCTCAGAATTTTCGATTTCCACACAGCCACCTCTCTGCGCATTTACATGCCTTTCCTCACTCCTTAGATAGTAACTTACATGTTTGTAGCTTGGGATAAAAACCTCATTAAAATCTCGTTCACTGCTCTGGTTCCTTGATACAGCATTAGCATCCTTGACTCACGCCAGTGCTTCTAAATCTTTAATGTGCTCACCAGTTACCTGGGGATTTTTGTTAAAATGCAGATTGTGAATAGGTCAAGAGGTCTGGCATGCGGCCTGAAATCTGAATTTCTAAGCTCCCAGGTTATGCTCTTGCTCTTGGGCCAGACCATGCAATGAGCCACGAGGCCCCAGCAGAGGCTCTCACACATTAGCGTGCCTTTTAGGCTTGCCCAAACCCCAACTGTTTGTTCCTGTTCCCGAGTTTGTGATTCAGCACTCTGGGGTAGGGCCAGGAACCTGCCTTTCTAATAAGTGCCCAGACCATATACTGGTTGGGGCCCACACTTTGAGAACCACTGCCTTAGACGGTGCCACTCCCAACCGCTTCTCAGAAGGACAGGTTTCTGCCCCTTCCCTGGAAGAAGTGCCCCCCCTCCTCCTCTGCTGGCAGTGTATCCAGGGATGACAATGGGACGATAATAATCTTCTTACTCTTCAGCTATCTGTAAAACAGAGAGAAAGGGAGAGACTCCCAACCTTTTCGACACCGAAATACTACAGCAATAGAAAAGAACAAGAAAATGAAGCAAAGCCATAAAATCGGGCAACCGCTCTGATCAAAGTTTGGAAGAAAGACCTGACAGATGACATGTCTCTAGCCACTGTCATTTCTCAGTCTGTACCATCACTGCCTGCTCAGCAGCCATCCGAGACCACTTGGACCTGATCACAGACTGGGACTGTTGCCTGGAGCTGCCCAGACAAGAACGCCGATGAGCCTGCTGTCTCAGAGCCGAAAGAGATGGCACTCAAGACCCTGTCCGTAGCAGTGCTTCTCGTACTCTTGGAGGGTTGGTGAAGCACAGATTGTTTGTCTGGGACGGAGCCAAAGAGCTCATACGTCTACAAAGTTCCCAGGAGCTACTAAAGCTGTTGGTCCCAGACTACGCTTAGAGAGTCGCTGTTTTAAAGTATCAAATTAAAGGACACCCCTCTTTTACTTGCTTCCGGTTTTTTTTTCTACCAATTCAGAAAAGATAGAAAAGGAAACAATGTTACTTTTGCTGATAAAGCTGATGGTGGTGAAAGTGACATTAAGTCAGCTATGAAGTTCGTGAGGCTGAGCCCCAGAGCTAGAGAGAAGAGTGCACCCATTCACGGGCAGCACTGAACCCCACGTACATCCCCTTATGAGCACCTGCCTCTAGGAGACTGATGGCGTGAAGAAGCAGGGCGGGATGCCTGCTCCCTGCAGGCAGCTAGCTGCTGATGAAAATAACAAGAAGAAGACGGGGGTGAGCAGATTCCGTTCCTTTGGTTAAGCCCATCAATTAGGTGAATCATTCATCACTCCTAAAGAAAGTGTATTCTATGAAGGAATAGAAAGAGACCAGGAATGATGAACAAATGGAAGTCCTTCTGGAAAAAGGAGTGGGTGATTTATTAGTAGTTTCTCCCCTCCTCTCCACAAAAACTAAGTCTCAAGCTTGCCAGCCCACTCTCACCTCAGATATCAGGTTAATGTTCTCCTCCCCACCCTGGGGATTTTAACTAGTCACTAAATTGAGTTCAGATTTTATGCTTTCTTAGTCCAGTTACTTAATCTCTCTGAGCATCAGTTTTTATATGTTTACAATGTATACAATGTATACAAATACAATGTTTACAATAGTAGGATAAATTATCTAAGACTAGTGTGAAAGTTAAACAAGACACAACCGTTATCTCTGGGAGGGACTCTATAGGGGAATTTTCCTTCTCTTCCTTTCTTCTCCATCCCTTAGCCTTGGGACTTAATACAATGAAATATTTCATATTATACTTGACCTTGAAGAATTTGTAATCTTGGGGAAAAGGGCACAAATGTGAAGATGTTAGGTATGTGTAGAGAGGGTAAAAAGAGATTAGTACAAGGACTAAAAGAAATAGTGTGGAATGTCTAGTGGAATGCTTAGTACATAGGTAGTTTGTCAGGTCAAGATTTTTTTTTAAAGATTGTATTTATTTATTTGACAGATAGAGATCACAAATAGGCAGAGAGGCAGGCAGAGAGAGAGAGGAGGAAGCAGGCTCCCTGCTGAACAGAGAGCCTGATGTCGGCTAGATCCCAGGACGCTGGGATCATGACCGGAGCTGAAGCAGAGGCTTTAACCCACTGAGCCACCCAGGCACCGCTCAGGTCAAGACTTTTTTGAAAAACAGTTACAGTTCAGACTACAAGATGGGGAAGGGAGCTAGAGCAATCCTGTAGCCCTTCAACTAGGGCATTGTGGCTTTGGCTGGAGCCAGGAGGAAAGGCAGGCTGTTAACAGCAGGAAAAGAGAGGGATGTTGGAGGGGTGTTGGAGGGATGGAGAGTAACATGGGCAGAGGCTGAGCCACAGAGCTTCCAGGGGCAGAGAGACAGGATGCCAGACTTGGATGGGGTAGCCATTCATTCGGATCACAACCAATTCCCGTTTTGAGCCAATCACTAGACTCAGCAGCTCCCCAGGTCAAATCTTTTATATGCATTGCTTATTCAAGGTACCAGCACAGAGAGCACAAGTAGCAGTAATTTCTCTGCCTTTCATGTGTGATGTTTCGATTGATTTGAACATCAGAACAACCCTCAAAATCTGGAGAGCAAGCGGTCCATTGTCTGCTGGAGCATAGTTATTTTTCTTTCTTTAAGTCATTGATTCTCAACCTTGGCTGCACATTCACATCACCTGGGAGCATTAAAAATAGTAGAAATCCCCTGGCTCCACCCCAAACCAATGAAATTCAAATCTCAGAGAGTGGAGCCTGGCATCTGTATTTGTTTTAAAAGTTCCCCAGGTAATTGTGATTTGTAGCCTGGGTTAGAAAAGTCTGTTTGAGGCCAAGATAACCTGCTCCGGTGTGCAGAGGTGACATTTCTATCATCGATTTTTCTCAGGAATGATTATGAAACAATTAACAACAATTAACCAGGCTCTGAGTATCCTGTGGATAAGAACAACACCTGCATGAGATTATGAAATAAAATAGCAAATGAAAACATGATTTTTGAAAATAAACTGGGGTTTGATTTGCATGCCAAATAAATAGTCTTGCAAACAAAGTGACTAGTTAAATTTCATGTTAGTAAAGTGCACAAATTATTTTGCAAAGAAAAAAAAAGAAAGATTAGGATAGAATAACAACTCGGTAAAAACATCAAGGTGACTGTTTCAGTTTGGATTAGGTCATTTAATGCAGATTTATCGTTTTTGTTTTTTTTTTAAAGATTTTATTTATTTATTTGACAGACAGAGACCACAAGTAGGCAGAGAGGCAGAGAGAGAGAGAGGAGGAAGCAGGCTCCCCGCTGAGCAGAGAACCCGATGCGGGGCTCGATCCCAGGACCCTGGGATCATGACCTGAGCTGAAGGCAGAGGCTTTAACCCACTGAGCCACCCAGGCGCCCCAGATTTATCGTTTTTTTGTTTTTTTTTTTTTTTTATTTGACAGAGAGAGATCACAAGTAGGCAGAGAGGCAGGCAGAGAGAGTGAGAAGCAGGCTCCCTGCTGAGCAGAGAGCCCGACGTGGGACTCGATCCCAGGACCCTGAGATCATGACCGGAGCCGAAGGCAGAGGCTTAAACCACTGAGCCACCCAGGCGCCCCAGATTTATCGTTTTTTAATGATCGAGTGGGACTAATGGATTGTTTTTGTTGATAAGGTGCTAAATTGTTTAAATAAATATATTGGCAAAATATTTTAATTAGCAGGACCGGGAAACAAATATATATTGGTATTCTTTTTTTTTTTTTTTCCTTATTCATTCATTCATTCATCCCACAAATATTTACTGAATCCCCTCCTTTGGACACCCAGCACTGGATTAGAAGACAGGCTACAATATTTGTGATTAACATGGATTAGGTTTTTGACCTTTTGGCCTTTACAGTGAAAGAAAGACAGTAAATAAGGAAACAAATGATAGGTTGTATTAAGTGCGGTGAAGAAAACAAGTAAGATTTCGTGAGTGGGGAAAACTCTGTGTGTGTGTGTGTGTGTGTGTGTGTGTGTGTGTGTTGGGGATGGGGAGTCTCTCCTGAGCTAGAATCTCCAGGTCTTCTCCTCCCTTCTGAGCCCAGACTGCAGGGTGCCCGTTGTCAGACAAAGGAGCCACAGGCACAGGGAGCAGAGGTGGGGGATCCAGAGTGTCCAAGGCTCTGGAAGGAATACGTGCCACAATAGAGAGTTGTCATAGCATGTATTCTTTACCATTTCTTTTATTTTCCAACTGTATTCTGACTACCTTTTGTGGGTCATCTTCCCCCTCGTAACACCAGTTGAAGTCGATATTTATTGCATATTTGCCCCATGTGGCAGGAGTTGGAATAGGCTCTGAGGACACAAGGAGGGAAGAAAGAAACCTCTGGTAGGAGGAAGAATTGTGACAAGGGAGGTATTATCTATAAGATACGGAGGTGTGTTGGTTCAGGAAAAGGCAAAGGGAGGTGTCTAGCACTACTTAAGGATCTGAAGAATTAACCAGGAATGCTTCTGTGTGAAGGACTTTGTAGATCTTAGAAAATCAGGGTCATGATCCAAGGGTGTTTTGTTGGCAACAGTCAAAGCTGGAAGGGAGAAACACATGCATGTAAATAGGAAAAAAAAAAAAAAAAGCATTTACACATAGATGAGAGAATTTCACAACCACCTCAGTTCAGCCCTCCGTATTTGTCACCTGATAGGGGTTCTTCAAAAACAGCTCCCAGTCAGAGCTGATTTCACAGTGGCTCTCAGCTCGGGCTGCCTATGAGAGTGACCCAACAACGTCATCAAAGCTCTGGGGTCTGAGTGCCACCACTGACCATAAATCCAAATTTCGATGGAGTAGGGCCAGGGAATGACAACTGGGAATTGGGAACAAATTTAAGAAAGATTATAAATCACCATCCCTGCCCTCACAGGGCTTCAGTCTTCATACAATGTCAACCCTAGATGATGAAATGGCAAGAACACAATGTTTGCCTTAAGCTATTCTTTTCTTAACTCTTTCCACCCCCAACTGTCAGATCTTCAGAAATTTCTAAACATATTCTTATGATGTCTTTTTTTTTTTTTTGCCTGAAACACCACTTTTTTTTTTTTTTTCTAAGAACATTTGACTCATCATTAAAGAATAAGTTCCAGGATTATCTCTTTTTTTTATTTTTAAAGATTTATTTATTTATTTATTTGACAGAGAGAGATCACAGGTAGATAGAGAGGCAGGCAGAGAGAGAGAGAGGGAAGCAGGCTCCCTGCCGAGCAGAGAGCCCGATGCGGGACTTGATCCAGGACCTGAGATCATGACCTGAGCCAAAGGCAGCAGCTTAACCCACTGAGCCACCCAGGCGCCCCTCCAGGATTATCTCTTAAGTCAAACATTTATTCACACTTCTAGGAAAAATTAATCGTTCCTTGGCAAAACAGTATGAGGAAAGTTCTGCTGAAGTATACTCAGCAAGTGAGTATACATATCAGATTGTGAACTTCTCAAAGGCTTAGTTGTATTAGAATGCATAGCACCTGGCCTGGGATCTATTGTATATTGTCTTCAATATATGGAGGAGGGAAAGAGGGAAGAAGGACACAAGTAAATAAGGATGAATAAAGTTTGCACAGTGGGGCAGTCAGAAGTGTGCAGTTACCAGAGACCTCAGGGAAAAGGGTATAAATAGGGAAAATAGGTATGCCAGAAGGACTTTTAATTTTGAAAGTACTTTCAACATTTTTCACTTATGTTTACATCCCTTTAACTTTGGACTGCTTCCTTCAGATGAGCTCTTACTAAGGGACCTGACATACAATAGAATTTGATAGTTCTTAAGGTGTGACCCTCAGACCAATAGCATCTTGGAACTTGTTAGAAATGCAAATTTTCACAACCCACCCTAGATCTCCCAAATCAGCAGATCTGAGGATGGGAACTAAGCATTCTTCTCTAACAAGTTTTTTCTAGGTGTTGCTGTGTGGCCAGGCTTGGGAACGGTGGGGTCACTTTGGTTGAAATATGGTTGTTCGATAGCGGATAATCCCCAAACCCTCCTCAGTGCACACACCCATTTAGGTTTTGCAGGGACCCTTTCCATAGGGTCCCAGAGATCTTACAGAATAAAATCTGAGCAGCTGGCCTTACAGGTTTGTGTCCCCTTCAGTGTTACGCATGGTTCTCCGTGTGGCCTGACTCCAGAGCCTTGATGGTTTTCTGCATGTGTCCTTCAAGAGGAGTCATTTCTATTGATTAGCTTTTGATCCAGACCTCTGCCAATTCACACAGTTGAGTCTCTGGTAAGTACCAGAACTCTTGCCTGAAATAAATCAGTTAAAGCAGTTGCCACTGTGACCCATGCAGCGATTTCGACCTTGCACACTTTCCACCAAACAACACCTTCATAAGATTGTAAAACCTGTGCCTGGCCAGCCCCCCTTCTGTAAGTGCTGTAGACACAGCATATGTTGAACTGATCCGCAAGCTACCATCCCTGTGAATCACGTGTTAAACAGTTGAAGTCCTTCTTCTGAGAAGCAGTCTAATCTGAGGTTTTTGTCCTCCTCTACTTAAGAATTCATAGCTGAGTTCATTTAGCATCCCTCCTCATTACATGGCTTCTGAGTAAGTTATATAGTAATGATGAATGATAAATCAGATGGCCAGGCCTATATTACTCATGACATTTTAATAGTATTAATCTAGGATAGCTTTTAATTGTCCATTCTACAGTCTTTAATGCTAAAGAGATATAGATGTTTCCATTATTCTAATTGTATTTCAAATAAATGTATGGGCTCACATTTTCCCTCTAACCCTGTAAAAAATAAGGCTAAATTAGAGATGTCTCTATGCATGAAAAATGAATTATTTTACAGCAAAACCTTGATTAATCACACTGGAAAATAGCAGGAACCTCAATTAACTGTACACTGTCTGCACTTGGCTTGTCAGAAAATGACATGAAGGATAGGAAAATAAAGTTTCATCAGAATTAAAAAAAATTTCAAAAAGCATTCAAAGCAACCTCCTATCCCTTTCATATCTGTAATCTAGTTAAATGAAAATTGATGTTCAGATAACCGTGTGGTCCAGTAAGATTTTCAGTTATAAAACAAAAAGTCAGTTATTTTCAAAGGCTCCATTTGCAAGACAAGAAATGGACTAATGCATTTTCAAAGGAGTTTCACCAGGACTATTGAGACAAATTGGGTTAATTTCGAAGTTATGGAAAAGACCACTTTCTAAGTGTTCTACTTAATCAAACTTTTATTACAGTAACTGCATATATTGATCCCATTTAGGAGAAAGAGGGAATCACCCAGAAAAGTAAAACTTCCAGATAATTAATGCCTTCCATACTAAGCACCAAAACATTTGTGAATTAGCCATTTGGGTTATGGTCAAACTGTTTGTGATTTGAGTGGACAAGAAAATGACTGTTCTTAGATGTTCCTGATGGCATTGGTATCATTCATAAGGGAATAGTTAATACCATAGAAACAAGACAATAAAATATTTTTATACTACAGACAGTAAAACTCACTATATATCTTTGTTTCTACAGTAAATAGTTCCAGACTGTGATCTGTAAATCTTAAAAAAAAAAAAAAAAAGCTTTTTAGTGTTATCTACAGCTTCTCTTCCTGCTATCTCTGAATGCCACTAGTGGCACACGATTTTCTGCAGTTATTTGGGTCCTCGCCTGAAAGTAGCTCTGTCTATCCTACTTCATAGCTAGAAGGTTGTGGGGACAAGGCAGGCAATTTGGACCAGAAAAGCAGAGCACCAGGTAGTCTTAGGTCAAAGGCCAGGGAAATAAGTTGAGATCAAGAGCATAAAGTGAGATTTCTAAAGGCGGTGCAATAGACAGGACCTGGGGAATTGCCAACTGGAGGGTCAGAATAAAACACAAAGTCAAAGTGCCAGGCAAAATAGTTAGCAACTAAGAGACTTATGGAAATTGAAGCAGATGGAAGAATTTGAAAAGGAGAAATAATATTTGGGATCAAATGGAAGGAAGAGACACCAACAGAGAGAGAGGTGATTGGTAGTTCTTAGCTTTAACACTTGTTATTTTAAAAATCCTACGTCCACCCACTTAGCTCCATCTGCACTATCATCACTGTTTTCTGAGTGATCCTATCTCTTAAATTAATGCTGCTCCTACTGAAGTCTTTCTTCTTGGTCTCCGCCTACAAGAGAATATGTTGCTGGCCCACTCAGGTCCTCTTTACCTCTTTGCTAATGGTGGGCAGTTGCTTCCTTCCCCTAGGATTTGTCCTTAGCCTATAGGGAAGTAGCTGGGAGAGCACACCCTCCCCTCCAAAGGTATCCTGCAGCCCCCATCCACCTGATACTACAAGCAAAAGGCTAGCTCCCTTGCCTGGAGGTGAGATAAATCAGGGTGGCACTACCTACCTAAGCTCCAGAGTTCCCTGTGGGAAGAATCTCAGTGATACTAGTTGGCAGCCAAACCAGGTCTTTGTTGAGCTTCTAATCTGGCCATATTCCAGTTCCATCCATTCCTTACTGGTTGTCTTCAGAGCTTACTCATGTCCTACTTACTCATCTCCCTTCTTTTCAGGCCCTGCTTCTGGGAAACCTGATTCAAGTAAGACACACTGACTATACCAGGAAATCTAATTATTTAATTTAGGATAATAATATGATTTGCCAAAATTGTATTTTTAATCTCATTTGAGAGAAAAAAAATCCATATCATTAAAATGAGTGAAATTTGTATGAAAAAGGGAAAGAAAAAGAGAAACAACACAATTTCTGACTTTGTAGAGAGTAAATACTGTTTCTTACAGGATGTTTTTGGAAAATTTTTGAAGAACTCTCTGAAAATGAACAAGTACATAAAACTCTGAGAAAATGAAGATACTTTAGAAACAAAAAGGATTTTTTTTTTAAAGCAGTCAAGCAGAGGAATGAACACAAACAGTTCTTTTTGGCTATTTTGACTTTTTATTGGGTATATCATATTCATAGACTTTATCACAATGTTTCAGTTTTTTTCATTTTTCCTCAACATTGAAGTTCATATGACTTATGAAACTTGCTCAAGATCACATAACTAGAATGTCTTAAGTTGTCCTTTAAACCAAGTTACCTGATTCTGAGCCCTTTGTGAAATCCCTCCACCCATACATTTCAATGAACATGCTAAAGAGCCCTTACTGGAGAAAATGCTTATGGAAAAAAAAATAAAATAAGAGAAAGAAGGATAATTTTAGTGATTTACATGAATTTGGAAAATACTACATATTATATCCCTGTTGGGAGTTAATTCTCTTTACATCTTTCAGATTTTCATACAGTCTTCTGAGCAAAAGATTTTAAGAATTCAAGAATGTCAATTTGAGAATATTTATATAAGGAAACATTCCGAGAGAGTAAAGTAGAAAAGCTTCCTCTCCTCCCTGAAGAGATTTGTTTATATTTCTGGTTAATAAAGGTCATGTTACTTTTTAAAATTTATATTCAATTAGCCAACAGGTAGTAAGTACATCATTAGTTTCAGAAGCAGAGTTCAACAATCCATCAGTTGCATACAACACCCAGTGCTCATCACATCACGTGCCCTCCTTAATGCCCATCACCCAGTTACCACATCCCCCCACCCACCTACTCTCCAGCAACCATCAGTTTGTTTCTAATAGTTAAGTCTCTCATGGTTTTTCTCCCTCTCTGATTACTTCTCATTCAGTTTTCTTTCCCTTGCCCTATAATCCTCTTCTCTGTTTCTTATATTCCACATATGAATGAAACCATACGTTATTAATTAAAATTTGTAAACTCACATATGCATATATTGACTTATTTCACTCAGCCTAATCCCCTCCAGTTCCGTCCACATTGATGCAAATGCTAAGTGTTCATCCTTTCTGATGGCTGAGTAATATCCCACTGTATATATATCCCACATCTTCTTTATCCATTCATCTGTTGATGGACAGGATATAAGGGAAGATAGATGGGTTTACTGGCAGTTCTAGCATAAGACTGGAGATTTTCTAAACTCAGTGTTTCTCTGAGGTAACACAGACAACTGGGCCATCACTCATCACCCGCATGGAACCTGGGAGGCAAGGGGGACCCAGGAAAGCATGGAGTTCATGTTGCCCACTGTGATGGGAATAATAAATGGTTTAAATCCATTGTCTCCTTATTAGCCAAATCTGCAGAAGTCTGAAAGCCAACTTAGTGCTTCCCACCATGCCACTGCTTGGGAACTGCATGACCACTTGACAGAATCCCTCTGAGGGATTTAAAACTCAAGGGAAGTGCCCTAAGAAGTCTTCTAATAAGGAAATGCATGTATTTTCTCTTTTCCCTAATGTGACCAGTTCTCCTCTATTGCACATCGATACGGGATGCAGCCCCACAGTGACAGAAAAGCTAATAGTGGCGCCAGTTTGGGGGCTCAGAAATAGCACTCTGCTAGCTGCCACTTCCTCTTACGTGAAGGTTGATTCTCCCCTTTCGAAGCACAGCAGAAGAATCCAAGAAGCAGCTGCTACACCTCCTCGGAGTCACTGCTTTTACTTGCGTTTTCTGTTTCAACTCCCTTCCTAGTTTTAATTCCATGGCTTGGCACGTTCTTGAAGTCAGGATAAATTCCTAACAGAGATTTTTTCCTCTTAAACGGCAGCTTTGGAGGAAGCCCTAAACATTAGATCAAGAATCTAACTGGATATCTCTGCTTCTACATCTTTTCTTCTGCTTAGTCTAATTGCTATGCAGTCCTGTCTAACCCCTCAAAGAGAATCTGACTTTCTTCTCCCTCCTGTTGCATTCCTCAGTATAATGGTATAAACAACTAAGAAGCTGAAATAATGTGATGTGAACTCTTCTCAAAGCCCATCTGAGAATTCTGCAAGATGAACTATGAAGTAATAAAAAAGAACTCAGCTGGAAATATACATTGGAAAAATAAATTGGAAGATGGCTTTAAATGCTTTTGAGTGGTCCCAAGGAATATAAAAGGAAGCAGAATACAGAAAATGATAAACAAAACTTTCAGGGCTGACTCAATAAGTAGCTCTTAAAATAGCTGTGAGTTTCCCTCCTAACACCCAGCAGGCTGCCAATAACTAGACAGACAAATCGAACAATTAGATGTTATGAGGAGCATCAGAACAGATCCATAATGTAACACCCTGAGTGGAGCTTTAACCGTTGTCTGCATAAAAATGGTGCCGGGCATAAGAGATTATTTCTGACCTGCACAAAATAGTGGGAAAACTCCTGTGAAATACTTTCCTTCCTTGTGTTTCTCTGATGTGTCTGAGGGTTTGATGTGTACTGAGGTACAGAGATGAGAGAAGCAGGTTTTTCCAAAATTCAGTGGAGGAAACAGATGAGTTAATTAGTTAATAAAGTATGGTTTGGTAAGCATTATGAAAGCACTGGATATAGGTGCTGTTGAGAGATCAGGAAATAGGCATTTCACCCATATGTGGGATATAGGAAGGGGATGAGTCCTGATATGAGTCTTTCGAGGTTGGTAGAAATTTTTCAGGTAAAAAAAAATCAAAGAATAGATCTTCGAGGAAGATATAGTGCTACGTTCAAGGGCATCAGGCTATGAAAGGCCTAGTGCTTTTGGAGATCCTGCAGGCCACTCTCGCTGGAGCTAGTGAAAACACACGAGGAAAGATTGAAAAATGAATCTGGAGATCAGAAGGAGACAAAATCATGAAAAGATGGTCTTTTGTGTGCTGCTAAGTGACTTGGGATCCCTAGTGTTAAGAAAAAACCACTGACATGATTTAGTTAGTCAGGGATCGCTCTGTTTTCCTCTAATTGACCTTCAGGGGGCTAACACGGGTTATCTGAAGAGCCCACTCAAAGTTTATAGATCAAAGTATACACTTCTGACAAAACAAATTCTAAAGTTGGTCAGACTTTTTTGGACAGTGTTTCTATATCCTGATCTAACATGTTTTTCTCCTGAAATAATTTCCGGAAGTGAAGATCATAGTTTTTGTGCTTTACAAAGATTAAAAAACACTAACAAAACTGCATACTCAATTATATATAGTAAGTTCCAATCAGGAAAAATTTGAGTTTGTTAATAAAGAATCCTGAAAAGCAATAAAAGGATCTTGTTTACGGCACAGTTATAATGCCGCATATCACCGTGGCGATGGGAATGAGAAGGGGAGAATTGGCAGCAACTGTCTTAGGATTTGGCATGTGTGGACTCCAGCCTTAGGCCAACTAATGAATTTCAGCCAAGTCTGAGAATGGCAGCCCCCTGCACTTCCTTCCTTCTTCCTTCTTGTCCTATACATTATTCTTCAGGTGGTTTCATCATTGTCACGTCTCTGATAACATCTTGGATCCTGGCTACTCTTTCCTTTGTATTGTTTTCACATACCTGCCTTTTTTGCAGAAAGACATTTTAAAATTTGGAACACTCCACAGAGCACATCAAATAGTAGAAAATGTGTTTTGTGGGGCTCAAAGGCTTGCTTCTTTATGAACTACTTTTGGTAAATACTGCTTAAATAGTTACTTGATGCCTCAAACTGGAGTGCTAAATGGTATTGTGGTGAACATCAAAAAAAAAAAAAAAAAAGGAAGGATAATTTATTTAATCTGAAAAACTGCATATTTTTTCTGTTATTTATACTGCAGTGCTTGACATATCTCACTGTGCTTTTCATTTCCTTGCAATTGCCAGCCTCCTAAATTGTTATTTTATTTTTTTTATCATGTTTCTATTACATGCAGATTTCTTTCTAGGCTAGTTATTCTGAGGAGAAAAAAAAAACAAACACCAAAACAACAAAAAGCTAAACCAGTTTTGATCTGAATTTTACTGGCACTAAGATTCATCCATAAAATTAAAAAAAAAAAAAACACTTAAAGCTTATGCCTAGAGAGAAATTAGAATTCTTTCAGTCTTTTTATAAGACCACATTTCCTCAAGTCTTTGGTATTGGTTACCTTTGCCATGCAACTATTATTTATGGGGTCAGTACGTTAGAAGTGTTGACATTTCTGTTTACGATGTAAAGGGTGTTTTTTTTTTTTTTTAATTAATGATGTTTATGCCCATGAAGGCCAATAGTACATCAGACCTACCAAAAGAAATATGAAAAAGATGAGTTCATAGTATTTATTTTGCCTTAGAAAAAAGTATTGTTGCCACAGATGAATAACATTTTGATGTATTAAGAAAGGAATCAAAAGTTAAATAAGCTACCAGTTACACTGAGTAGGAAAGTATCTCAGTCCTCTACCTATCAATGCAATGCTTTTTGCTTAAATTTTCGATTTACGTGTGTAATTCTGAAGGAGATAAGACTTCATTATACTGAGTATAACAAGAATATTGGAAGGAAAAATGTTATCTGCTATGACCTTGAAAGGTTAGGCTTTTGTAAAATAACAAATACACTGTCTTGGCTGCAGAGGTATGATTCTAGCTTTTGAACGAACCTGGTTTCAAATGATATGTCTGCATTGGGTCAGTCATTTCAATCAGGAATCACCAACTCTATATATTCAGAAGATTAGCTGCCTATAACATGTCACACTTCTCCTTTTTTTCTTCTTTTGCTTTTTATTGTTTCATTGGTAGGTTAAACTTTGACCATCATCAGCCTTTAAAAATTATACCTTACGGTCTTGATCTATTTTTACCATATAGTAATTGTATTGCTGTGATGGTAAAATCATGTAGATATGTTTGTTGGAGAATATGTATAAAATTTTGATGGGAAGAGCACCATAGCTTCCCTTAGGTTTTGAAGGGAAATTTTCTAAGAGCAAGCTGTAAGTATCCTGATATATCCCATAGAGGTTATGAACTGAGTAGTTTACTTACAATTTTCATTAATGTATTCGTTCCTTGATTTGTTCATCCATTAAGTGAACATTATTTGTCTAACAAAGCACTACTAAGGGGCAACCACTGCAGAGATGAGAAATGGAGTCCAGGACATATGCCTCTGGCAATATCACAGAAGAGGTGCTCAGAAAGACCCTCCTACTACAAAATAAAAATCTTGGGTCAATTGTAACAAACATATATTTCACAAAGTTCCTAAAATTTTAAGAAAGGAATTCTCCAGTGAGCTAAACAAACTCACAACAACAATAATTAGCTAAAATTAAAAAAAAAAATCAGCAATTTAGAAACCCTGGTTTACTTTGGGGCATCCATGCTTGTAAGTGCTGAGATTGGAAACTAATGTGGGGGTTCTCACTAAAATGCTGGATGTGAAACTGAAACTTCTACATTTGGTTCAGATCCTGAGGAAGGCTAAAGGGATCCCAAGTCAGCAGCAAACTCCGGCTGCCAGCATGAGCAGTCCAAATCCTATCTAGAGGAAATCTTCATTTTTTTGGCTCTCAGGAATCATACACATTAAATCCAACCAAATGTGAGTCTATAACAAAAATCAAAGTAATAAACATATTAGCTATAAACCAGCACAATTGAGCATCTGCAGAAATAATAAACATATCTAGATTTCTAAGAGTTTAAACTAAGATTATTAAATATAGAATATAAAGTAATACATATGAAATGCCTAAAGAAATAACAGCTGACACACAAAAATAGGCATGGAATGAGAAATTACTGTAAATAATTAAACAGATATGGAAAAGATTCAAATAGAACCCTTGGAAATCATCATCACAGAAATTAAAAACTCCATTGGTCGCTACACAATTAGAACAGCAGAAATTTAAAAAAAAATAGTGAAATACAAACTGCTTGCAAGGATGCAAAGAAACTGTATCTCTCATACACTTCTGGTGGGAGTTTAAAATGATACAGCTACTCTGGAAAATTGTTCATCATCTTATGAAATTAAATATGCAATTGTCATTTGACCCAGAAATCACATTCTTGGGCATTTATCCCAGAGAAATGAAAACTTATGTTCACACAAATACCTGCATACAAATGTTCATTGTTGTTTCACTGGAAACAACCCAAATGTCGTTCTGTAAATGAATGGTAGAATGGGTTCTAGTACATTCAGACAGTGGAACTGTTCAGCAGGTGTTCTAAGAGATACATTATGGAAGGAAAAAAATGATTCAGTTAGGGCTCCAGAGTTAAATAAAAATGATAGTGAAATTGGTAAGTACATAAGTAAATATAACATGTATTATGAGACAAAAGGCTTATAACACTCATCGATCAGTGTTAAAGTGTTATAAGGTACTTAGATCACTTGACATCAGAACAGTTAACATATCAATTGACTTTGCACACTAATAACTCCAGTATGATAAACCCTCAGGATTATGCACTGTCTTGATCTGCCTGGTATCATAAGAAAATACCACAAGCTACATTCCTTAAACAACAGACATTTATTTCCTCACAGTTCTGGAGTCTACCAGTGCATGCGCTGCACACCAGCATAGTCACTTTCTGACAAGGGGTCTCTTTCTGGCTTACAGATAGCTGCCTTATTGCTCTGTCCTCACACGATGGAGAGAGAAAGAGCTGCCTTATTGCTCTGTCCTCACACGATGGAGAGAGAAAGAGCTAGCTCTCCAATGTCTCTTTGTATAAGGGCACTGATTCCATCATGAGGGATTTAAAAAAAAAAAAATAAAGATCTCCGTGGGTGGGTTAAAAACAACTAAAAAAATCATATACTGAGAAACTAAAAGACTTGAAGAAAGTAAACAAAAAGAAGAAGATAAAGAATACGAAAGTAATGTTGAAAGACTTGGATGATGGATGAATAGATCTAACATAGGTCTAACTGGTGGCCCAGACAAGTGACACCCTTTATGACCTCATGACCTCATCTTTCCTAACTGCCTCCGAAAAGCCCTTATCTCTAAATACCATCACATCGGGGGTTAGGGCTTCAACATATGATTTATGGAGGGGACACAGAAATTCATACACCTACTGAAAGAATAGAAATAAGGAGAGAAAATGATTCATCTAATAAGGATGAAACAGGGAATACAAAACACTGAAAAAGCATAAATTTTTTTAAAAATATGAATTAATAGTACAATACTTTTTTAATCTTATAAGTTGTCTTGGAAAAGCATTTTTAATAAATGGTATAAAAGTTTTGCTTACATGAGTGACGAGGTAACAACCTGAGAAAGTAGTAACATCACTTTGGGGTAAAGAGAAAAGATGGCTTGGGGACTGGAGCCTGCAGAATGGGTTGAATCTGAATAGGATGGGCATTATATGAACTGTCTAGATCTGATTCTTGGTATCTAATGAAGGGGCCTGCATTAATCTTCTCTTACTGCCGTACCAAATCACAAACTTGGCAGCTGAAGCAACACAAATATATTCACGTCCCACTTATATAAGTATTATTGACAGAATTCAGTTCCTTGCAGCTGTAGGGCCCATGTTCCATTATCCTGTAAGGTGAGAGCCACTCCTGCCTTCCAGAGGTTGCTGCACTAATGGGCTCTTGGCCTTTTCCTCCAACAACAAAGGCAGAGAGGGTTGAGTCCTTTCAAATCACGTTTCTCTGACAGCACCAAGAAATCTTATCTAATTGTAACAGTTCATATTATTAGACTAGACCCACCTCAGTAATGCAGGATATTCTCCCTGCCTCAAGGTTCCTCACCTCACATCTGCAAAGCCTCTTTTGCAACATAAGGTAACATATTCATCTTTTGGGGGACTAGTATGTAGATATCCTTAGGATCTGCTATTCCACCTACCACAGGAACACCTGGAAGAAACAGAAGGTCTAACTTAAAGGGTAAAGAATAATGGAGGATTCCGAAAAAGGCAAGATCATGATACAGTTTGATATTTGAACAAACTTTTCTGTATTTGAATCAGATCAATGTCATGGAGAGTTTACGTTTTTTCACAAGGGCACAGGAAACCTCTGACATACTTGAATACATCAAGGGCAAGACCAAATCAAAGTCACGTGTTAGAACTCTCTGCTTGCCACTTAGAGAATGGATTGTGAGGGAGAAATCTAGAGGACAGAATTAAGAAATTTAATCTGAAGGCTTAGAGTAAACTAAAGTAAAGAGAGGACCCTGTGAAGAGGAAAAAAGTGTGGCAGAATAAAACACAGGAATTGGAATCCAAAGGTTGGCTTCGATTAGTTGTTATTTTGGAGTGAGGTGCTGCTTGTTACATAATTAGGAATTCCATGAGCTGATTTTTAAACTCTTGGCAATTTGAAACCAGCTCTGATAGGACTATTTACACCAGGAAGTTTGCTAACACTCTCTCAATCTGGTGTGCTCTTTTTCTCTCTTTCTGTTCCTCTCCCAGAGAGATTCCCAGCATGCTAATGATGGAGCGATATTGAAAAAGCCCCATAGTTTAAGCAGGAAAACCAATGATTGGCTCAAGATGAAAATAAGGGTGGTATGCATGAGGAAGCAAGGTAGACAGAATTGCTAAACTGTTTTGATGCTTTTGCAGTCAGAGAAAAGTAGATCACTGTTAGGATCCTAGGAACAGAACATAGGTGAAATTTCATGTCATTAATAATTTTCAGTAACTCAAACATGTTCTTTTTTTTTTAAGATTTTATTTATTTATTTGACAGACAGAGATCACAAGTAGGCAGAGAGGCAGGCAGAGACAGAGGGGAAAGCAGGCTCCCCACTGAGCAGAGAGCCCATGCGGGGCTCGATCCCAGGACCCTGAGACCATGACCTGGGCCGAAGGCAGAGGCTTAACCCACTGAGCCACCCAGGCACCCCAAACATGTTCTTACTGCTAAAGTATGAACCATGATAATTGCAAATAAAAATATAAATATCCATGTAAGAACATGGTTCCTCATATGTAAACATGGACATATGCATACATGCACGCACACACACAGAGGGTTAAAGAAACTTACAAACTCTCTTGATCTTCCCACTTTCTATTGAGTTAAAAGACCGGTAAAGAGAGACAAATGAAGATTAAAATGTCACGATTGTTGTAATGAGCTTATTGGAAAATAAGGCTTTAGATCTTTGGCCAGAGGAGTTAGCTCAGTCTGCCCCTGAATTAGACCAAAACAACCACCTCATCTCATTGTAATCAAAGATGGAAAATTGTAGTCGTCTCCAACATGAGCAAACCCTTCTGCCATGTCCAGAGCACAGTAGCCTATCTTTGTTAGCAGCCTGGTTCTCAAAGACAAAGAGAAAAAACACTCACGCCACGTTCCTTCCTTCAACGCCAGCAAATCAGAGGAGAATCATTCCTCCTTCCCTGGAGGAGCCGTGAGTGAGGGGGAGGAGAGGGATAGGGTGTAGTTTATACTTTGGTGCAGTGGTTAAGTAAGATAGGTGGCCATGGAGGGCTGTCACGGAGAAAAGGGGGAATTTATATTACAGAAGTAAAAAATCCCAACCATACTATTATATTATTATTTTTATTTGCTTTTAGGGATGACATTAATTTTATATTAACACAGGAAGTTACATACATTCTAATAGTAATGATTCAACTGCATGGAACGTGAGAGAGACATGAGAAGCCATATTCCCATAGCAGTGGTAAGAGTACGGATTGATCCAACTTTGCAAAAGAAAAACAGTAGCATATTTTTCAGCCAAAAATATGCTTTCCCCCTTGCTTTAGCAAACATACTTAAAGGAGTTAAATATTAAAGGGAAACACAATACTTGCAAGTTCATATAATTAGGAGAGGGACAGAGCACATGAGCTATAAAAGATAGAAAAATCTTCTATATAAAGTATGACTTTGGCCTTGAATAACAATGCCATTCCTCAGCCTGAGTTTTTTTTTAACCTGGGTCCTGCTTGCAGCCATTTTGCTGTTTTTCTTTCATCTGCAGGTCATTTCTCCACAAAGAATAATCAGGCTTTCCAGGAACTACTCACATATTCAAAAATTCTGAAAAAAAATCTGTCTCAGCATTGCCTTCTTGATAGCCTTTAGCAAGAAATAGTTACGAAATCAAATGAAAAAATGAAAATGACTGCCATAACAGAAGAGGTTTTCGTGTCAGATATCCTAAAGAACTCTGGATATCAATGTTATGTTTAATTTATGTAGTAGTCCTAACACTTATCCACTATGCTGTGATTGTGGCTGGTCAGTGCCAGTCTTTAGAGCTGATTCATTTAGAATACATTGAGAAAATTTTCTGTGGGCAGCAATAGCTGAGGAAAATTGAATTCTTGAACTTTCTATCAGAGCACCAGCTCCACACCTCTTATATATTAACCAAGAGGAAGCTGATAACTTGTTACATCCTGAATTTGTTTCAGGGAAGTTTTTGGTTGCATAGGACATCAGTCCAACTGCGGCGGTGTGCAGTGTGGCCAACACGTGCTAATAGTGCTCAGGCAGGCCTCGGTCCCCCCTCAGAAGTCAGTCCTTCCTCACCTGGACAGCTCCCTCACAGCCACACCACCTGAATACCCCTCACTTTTTTGCCCGTCTGGATTCTGCAGCCATTGTTTCTAGAGAGAGCCCATCCTCATGAGAATCAATGACTTGAGAAAGACGGAAGTCAGCGTGTGGCTTCTTCTTCAAAGAATGTGATAGATTTTGTAAAGATAATATCTTCGTTACGGAAAAGGAGTAATTATTTCTGAGAGGATATCCTTTTATCTTTAGTGGTAGCATCCATATGTCAATAAAGGAAAGGAGACTGGAACCTAGCACGTGGGGAAAGTCACTTGTTTAATGTCACTTGACATCCTAAGTTGGACTAGAAAGGGGAGATTGAGTTTGTTTTTTTTTTAAAGATTTTATATTTTTATTTGACAGAGAGAGAAACAGTGAAAGAGGGAACATGAGGGGAGTAGGAGAGGGAGAAGCAGGCTTTCTGCTGAGCAGGGATCCCAATGCGGGGCCCCATCCCAGGACCCTGGGATCATGAGCTGAGCAGACACTTAACGACTGAGCCACCCAGGCACCCCGAGATTTTTATCCATAGAATACTTCCAAGAATTTTGTATTTATCCATAGTCATACTTAATCTGATTTAAGGCTAATAAAATATTCAACATTTCTGACTTAAAAAAATATGTAAATCCCATGGTCTGAGCATATAGCAAGCTCATTTATAAACACTTGTGCTTTTTCCAAGGAAGCGGATTACTTCTTATAACATCCTTCATCCTCAGGCCAGTATAGTAGGGTCAAGAATAGGTATCAAGGAAAATTTGCTGTTAAAGAAAACTCCTCATCCTAGAGTCTAAATGATCTCTCCTAGTAGAATTCTTTTCTCCCCAACTCTCACATCATATCAGGATCACCTTAATAGTCTTTGCTGGGATATGAAATCATCTTTTGGAGCAGAGGAACATAAAGTTATTTTTATAACATGTTGCCCCAAATCTTTGTCTCATTTTTTTCTATTTTCCTTAAAATAAAAAATAAAACATTATTTCACTTAGGCTTTATAAGAATGGCGGGATACATATACCTTAGCTCATAAGTGATTATGCCATCCTCTTTCACAGTCTGGAAGGTTTTTCTATATGTATTCTACCTTGTGGATTCATTTTCCCTATCTCAATGTGCATTTCTTAAGTTTTCCACCTCATACTTTATTTTCAGCTGAACCAAACATTGTACTGACTCAACTTTATTATTACAAGCATTGTGGACCAGAGCATTAGGGCCATCTCATGGTGGCCAATTACTAACTTTCCTTAAGAGTTCTGTTGAGCATCTGTTGAGCTAGATGTTAAGATGATAGAACTAGGTGATTCTGACCCAATGGTCTTCCCATTAATGGCCCAATATGTCAGCATTATCTGGATGTGAGCAGATACCTAACTAATGGACTTTGATTAACATTATCCTAAAAGTATCTCCTTCTTTAGCTATGAGATCAAAACCTAGCTTAGAGAGTCACTTAAGCTCTCGAAGCCTGCATTTTCCTTTCTATAAAGTGGAAATAATAACACATATATCAAAAGGTTTTAGTAATAGTTGAATTAGAACATATGGTAAAAGAAGCCACATATGGGAACCTGGGTGACTCAGTTGGGTAAGCCACTACTTTCAGCTCGGGTCATGATCAAGTCCTGCATCCAGCTCCCTGCTCAGTGGGGAGTCTGCTTCTCCCTCTGACCCCCCCCCCCCTCGTGTTCTCTTTTTCTCAAATAAATAAATAAAATCTTTCTAAAAAGCCAGACAAAAAGTCTACATACTATGTAATTTCTTTTCTGTGTCATCATTGAAAAGACAAAACTTTAGGCAGAAATCAGATAGATGGTTGCCAGTGATTGAAAGTACAGACAGGGGGCGCCTGGGTGGCTCAGTGGTTTAAGCCTCTGCCTTCGGCTCAGGTCATGATCTCAGGGTCCTGGGATCGAGCCCCACATCGGGCTCTCTGCTCAGTGGGGAGCCTGTTTCTCCCTCTCTCTCTGCCTACTTCTCTGCCTACTTGTGACCTCTCTCTCTGTCAAATAAATAAATAAAATATTAAAAAAAAAAAGAAAGTACAGAGAGGAGGTTAGCTAGAAAGGGGTACAAGGAAAATTTTAGGGTGACATATACTTACCCTCTATTTCAATTGTTGTAGTGGTTATATAGCTGTACATATGTGTCGAATCTCATCATGGGCTTTCACTTTATGTAAGTTATAACTCAACAAACCTGAGATTTCTTTTTACATGAACATATGTAATGAGTTTCACACATAATGCAGGATCAATAAACATTAGTTCTCTCCACACCCTTTCCCCAAAGGAGCTAAGCATAACAAGTCTTAAATTAATGTCCTTTATCTTGCAAGGTATAATTGGAAACCAAAGCAAGCATTTTCATTCTTAGCACATTTCTAAGGCCTTTGCATTTCTATAAAGAAGCAAAGCAGAAGTGTGATCTGATTCTAGGAATCTGAACTTACTAAACTCCCTTGAAAATCTCTACAAAAGCCCAGATCTAAAGGCAATCTGAAACCATACATGACCAACTCATGGAGTATCCATATAGATACAATCTCTATGCTTTATTGGTTATTCTTTAAATAGTCACCTGTCAATGTGTGTGCATGCGTGCACACACACACTCACATAAACAAATATCAGCAACCCAATGGCAAGGTATTTATATTTATTTATATTTATTCATTCAAAATACCTACTGTGGGTCTTAATCTGTGCTGGGATCTAGGGACCCAGGTATGATTATATATAATTTCTGTCCTCAAGAACCTCATAAAGTAAAATGATCAAAATACATGTATGGTGAAGTTGGCACTCTTATGTGAGCCTGAACAGTTTCTGGGCAAGCAAATGCTCTTCGTGTACTGTATTCCATAACCAACCTATGCATAACAGTAAGGGGGCTTTGAGGCTGTGTCTTTATTACTATTTTGTTAAAGTGCAACATACTTGAATTTCTAAGGAGGAAAAAAAAAGCAGTAATCTTAAAAGACATTTGGTTGCTAGAGAAAGAAACAGAAAAAGACAGGAGTTCTGGGGTGACTCTGTTAGAGTCAATTATTTTTTTTTAAAGATTTTATTTATTTATTTGACAGACAGAGATCACAAGTAGACAGAGAGGAAGGCAGAGAGAGAGAGAGAGAGAGAGAGAAGCAGACTCCCTGCTGAGCAGAGAGCCCGATGCGGGACTCAATCCCAGGACCCTAAGATCATGACCTGAGCCGAAGGCAGTGGCTTAACTCACTGAGCCACCCAGGCACCAGAGTCAATTAATTTTATTTTAATAAAAACAAATATATACCCTAACACTAGCTTAAAATTTTTACTGGGAGATTGAAGAATTTTTTACAAAATATTGAAGTTCATAAGTTAATTGTGAAGCAGAAATGGCTATATTTATCATGATTGCAGATGATGGTATATGTTCTATAAGGGCATTGGGATGTTCATTGATGGGCTGGTAATGAATGAGCAGTAGTGACTGAGTAACATCAGTGGGCCAGAGCTTTGCAAGGAATTGTTTAAAATATAGTGGGAGTCCGGGGCACCTGGGTGGCTCAGTTGGTTAAGTGATTGCCTTTGGCTCAGGTCATGATCCGAGTCCCAGAATCGAGTCCCGCATCAGTTACCCAGCTCCATGGGGATTCTGCTTCTCCCTGTGACCTTCTCTGCTCTCATGCTCTCTCTCACTCTCACTCTCTCTCTCAAATAAATAAATAAAATATTTAAAAAATATATAGTGAGAGTCCTACAAGGGTTAACTTCTTTTCCTGAAGCATGAAATTCAATTACTTCTTTGATCTAATGCTAATCTATATCTCAACTTCATCTCCCATTAATTATGGGCCAGAACTGGTCTTGAACTCTTTGTGTCATTTAATCTTTTCAGCAATCATTTGTAGTAGTTATTACCATTATTCCCATTTTAGGGATGAGAAATCTGAATCCCAGAGAGATCTAGTGACTTACTAAGATGACACAACTAGTAAGCAAGAGACATGGAATTTGAACTCAAGCAGTCTGTGTCCTGATCCTCACCCTTGCCCCTAGGAGAGACAATGATATGATAAGAGCTTAGATAGAGATACAACTAGAGGGCGGAAACTATGTATGCATCTTCTTGTTTAGTCCTCATAGTAACTCTTTAATTTACTTACTATTACTATCCCAATTTTATATATGTAATGAAATGTCCAAGGAAAGATAAATAGTAATTGTCACATCCCAGGAAAATCTATCATTAGAGTTCAAAACAGTTACATTGCTCAAGTTGAGATGTGCAGATGCAGGTATCTAAAAGTCTTTTCCAGCCCCGAAATTCACTGATTTTAAGTGGGAGTTTCTGATTTCTATAACCGGTAGGGGGTAGACTCATATTGGTGACAAGTTTAGAGATGTCCTAAAGCCATGCACAGAAATTCAAGGATCAGCATTTCTATCCCACTTCTGGGCATTATGGAAATTCTCCCTTATTCTTATCAGCTTCCCTATAATCTTGCTTGAGCTGAGCTTAAACTGAGTGGATTTCAGCCTGCAGGAATATCCTAGCAGGCTGGAGGAACCTCGTAAATTTTTATTCTCTAAGCAATGTTAGCATGAAGTCTTAGCACTCATTCCCTCTGAGTATATGGCATCAGTCAGTAATTAGAAAGGGGAGGGCAGAAAACAGAATATTCACATTCCCAACAATTAAAATCACAACAGTCGTTGTTTTACCACTTGAATGACAATAGAAACACCTATCATTCGATCAATACAGTCCATAAATATTGGGTACCTTGAATAGATCATATACTGTTCTAGGCTTTGGCAATAAAAATAAGAGGCTGTTCTATACCTCAAGGAACTACCATTTCAGATGAAAGAGAGAGACTTCTAAGTAAATCGATTTACATTCTTGGTAATATATATATACAAAGGCACATGGGAACTACCTTGAAGGAGAGAAAGTACACTGTGAAAGGATGCACAAAGCAGGAGAGAATGGGAGTGAGGGAAGGATCAGGAGTTTTTTCCCAGAAGAGCTGGCAAATGAGATGGGTTTTGAAGGCATGATGGGAAAACATGCTGATTTTAGATATAGGTATACATATAAAGAGACGAAGTCCCAGAGAAAAAATTAAGTGCACACACATCTTAGTTATCATGGAGTTCATGTAACTGAGTGAACAACTAGATAACATTTAGGGCACAAAAAGCCCTCCATGATCTGACACCTGACTACTTCTTTTCTGGAAGCTTTTCCTGTTGCACCATGGGTAAACAGCCATGTGCTGGTAGGTCCTACATCCATGCCTCTGGACACATCATTCCCTCTGCTTGAATGACCTTTGCTGCTCACAGAAGGGAAAGACCCACACTCATCCTTAAGGTTGCAGAGTATCAAGTACCTGGTGAAAGAAAACTTCCCTGATTTTCATTCCCCCAAATAATTGATCATTCTTTCCCTTGACATCTCTGTTTCTAGTACATACATCAGCTGTTCCCCAACATTATATAATTTTAAAAAATTGAATGCCTGTCTTCCTTACCATGCCATAAGCGACTTGAACGTTGGCACAGAATCTGAATTAACGCCAGCAATGTGATGGAGTGGCACATATGAGCTCAGGAGAACTGAATGTTCATAAGAATTCTGTGGGCCATTTGCTTGAAATAATCTATGGTGGGAGTAGTTACACTATGGAAATTGGCAAATACTATAAGTTAGAAACTTTTTTCATTTGTTTGTTCCCAGAGCTTCGATTTACCAGATCCCAATAACCATATTTCCTAGGTCTTGCTCATTATGACAAACAGAAAGATGTTCAAAAATGTTTGTTGGATAAATAAAGCAAATGATATTAGAGCAGGTTTTAAAGTAACACATCCAAGTTTTAATGATTTAAGTTAAATAAAGTTAGTGTAAAATATAAGAATAGAAAATTAAGTGAGTAGAGAAACCTCTCTGCACTCTGTGAGTTCTGAAAAAGGACTCTAAATTTTCAGAGAGGATATAGAGTGGTAATTATATAGTGGTAGATAAAAATACTATTTAAGAATCAGTTTTCAAAAAAAAAAAGAATCAGTTTTCATATAATTAAAAATATATATAATTCCTACCACACAGAATTTTCCAAAGATAAAATATTATATGTGAAAATGTTTTATAAAATATATAGCATACACACTGCAGTTGTTACTGTAGGATGAAAAATGATTGATACAGGCTTTATATGTATGTATGTTTATTTGTACTTTAAGACGTTCTTTACTCCAGGAACAAAAGGTATACGCTGTCTGAGAATGGGTAAATTTCGTTGTTTCTGATGACCATATTCTCATCTATTTCTTAAAATTCTTCTTAATATACAGCACAGAAGAACAAAAGGTCAAATCTACATCCAAAGACTCATCTAAATATCATCTAAATCATATATGGGTGACTCTCAAGGTACAATTCAGTCGGAGGAAAACTGTTCTCCAGCTGTGAACCTGAGAAACCAAACAAGTGTTTCCAAAATACAATGCGGGAGGGGTGGGGAGCAGGCACAGGATAGACACTTTCATCCCAAAAGGGGAAAAAAATAGGAAAATAGAAAGGACTAATGGGTCCTAAGTAAGCCCGAAACTTAAGTAGGTGAACAAAATTTAACTTTAAAACAATCCTTTTTGGCTTGATGCTCTGAATTCTAGGCCCCTTGGGGTGATAGCCTCCTGCCCCCAGAGCTTGGTGGGAAGACTTCACAGCCACATCCTGCCTGGGCCTCGAGGTTCTGTGGGGCTGGCATCCTGCACCTGTGACTTTCTGGCCTGATGTTCTAGCTGTTCTTTAAAACCCAGGTGGAGACAGTCATACTCCCAGGGCTTTGTACTCCAGGTAGATGTGCGTGGCAGCCCTGGTGATCTCTGAGTTACCTATAGGGTCATTCTTCCATTGTCTTGAAGAATAATTCCTGGCCTCTACTGAGAAGGTTTGTCCACAATAATCTCCTTATCTAATGGTCTCCTGGCCACACCCTGAGTGTTCTCACTTTTTGCAATATGGATAGGCTAAGAATTTTTCAAATCTTTAAGTTTTGCTTCCTTTCTGCTTAACAATTCCAGCTTCAAGTCTTTGCTCTCTTCTAGTATTTTAGTATAAGGAATCAGGAGCCAAGACTCTATTTCAATTTTTGCTTAGCAGTTTCTTCAGCTAAATATCTAATTTCAGCCCTTAAAGGTTCTACCTGCTATAAAACACTAGGACACAAATACAAGTCAGCCAAGGTCCTTGTCGCTTTGTAACAAGGATTGCTTTGCCTCCAGTTTTCAATAACATACTCTTTCTTTCTGTCTGAAACCTTGTCAGAATGGCCCTTACCATCCATATTTCTACCTTCATTTTGTTCATTATTATGGAAGTATTCTCTAAGAAGTAGGAAGCTTTCTTTACAGTTCTCTTTTCCTTCTGAACTCTCTTCAGAATCACCTTTAAAGGTCCAATCAGAACAGTGTAGGCTTTTTCTAGAAAACACCTCAAATGCCTCCAGCCTCTGTCCATTATTCCTTCCCAAAGCAGCTGCCACATTTTTAGACATTCGTTACAACAACATTCCACTTCTTGGTAACAATTTCTGTCTTAGTCTGTTCAGGCTGTATAACAAAAATACCATAGACCTGGTGGCTTAAACAACAGATATTTATTGCTCCCAGTTCTGGAAAATCCCAGCTCAGAGTGCTGGCAGATTTGGTATCCGGTGAGGGCCCACTTTCTGGATCGTAGACGACTGTCTATTTTCTGACTGTGTCCTCACGTAGAGAAGAGGGAAGGGGACACTGTGGGTATGATTTCATTTGGGCACTAATCCTACTAATGAGGGCTCCACCCTCACAATATAACCACTCCCAAAGATCCCACCTCCAAAGAGCATCATGTTGGGTAGTAGGTTTTAACATATGAATTTTGCAGAGAAACATATTCAATCTATAGCAGGTTTTAGATCCTTTTTTTTTCTTTTTCTTTTTCTTTTTTGAGGATTGCTTTTGGATATATTTTTCCTACTAAGTTACATTTCTTCTAGAAAAAGTTTTAGAGGGGCGCCTGGGTGGCTCAGTGAGTTAAAGCCTCTGCCTTCGGCTCAGGTCATGATCCCAGGGTCCTGGATCGAGCCCCACGTCGGGCTCTCTGCTCGGCAGGGAGCCTGCTTCCCCCTCTCTCTCTGCCTGCCTCTCTGCCTAGTTGTGATTTCTCTCTGTCAAATAAATAAAATATTTAAAAAAGAAAGTTTTAGAAATTGACAGCTGTCCCATTTTTCAATCTCTGATATTAAGCCACTTGTTACATTCATCCGTAGCAAGTAAAGAAAGGCACCTGGGTGGCTCAATCAGTTAAGCATCTGCCTTCAGTCCCATGCTCATCAGCAGAGAGCCTGCTTCTCTCTCTTCCTGTTGCTCTGCTGCTGCCCCTCCTTGTGCTCTCCCCACCCCCGTCAAATAAATAAATAAAATCTTTAAAAAAAAAAAATACAAACAGTAAAGAGAAGAGTTTGACCAGATGCAACTGGCTGGGAAGAAGCAACCATTTTAGAAATGCTAAACTGCGCTGAAATTCATTATGACAGAGCTTGAGAAATAAATGTAAAGTAGTATTTAAATCCTCATCTCAAAACTGCAATTGGTAATAAATATGATGCCAACAGCAACAAATATTTAAATGACAACTTCACATCTCTTTAAATGCAATGTAATGTCCTGGCTATATTGTAATGACCTCATTGAACATAAATGCCTTGATCTCAGTTCCAAGATATTTTATACTGACTTTTGTCATGTGACGTACCCAAACAGCTCCATGCCCTTTAGGTAGACTCATGCTCACCCATGATTTGGTGACATGATCTGCCTAAAAAACTGTAAGGTGGTGGGAAAGCACTTCAGTGTCAAAATCTGAAGATATGAATTTGAATATTTTTTGTCTTTTATTAGTTACTTAACACTTCCTGGTTTCAGATTTAGTACCTTTAAAATGGGAATAATAGTATTATTCATCCTGAATGTGTCTGAGGGTGAGATAATCAAATAAGTTATATTATTAACAAGAAATAAATTCAGTAAGATATTATTGACATCCTCATCATCATCCCTACAAATTTTCTCCTTCTTCTTCCTCTTCACCTTCCTCCCCCTCCTCCTCCTTGTCTTCCTCTTCTTATTCTTCATCATCATCATCGTCATTATCATCATCATTATCATCATCACATTTAAATAATATTGAGGGACTATGTTTGTAACAGTAGACTAAGTCTTACCCTGGGTTCAGAAGATCACAGTTGATTTTCAGAATGGAAGATGATAAAGTGTATTACATAAGCAAAAATGTTTAACTCATTAAAATGCTGGTGACAAAAACTAAAATGCAAGTGACATCGGTCATGGTTGGGATGTTAACTTCTATAAAATGTGATTTGATTATATAATAATATTCAAAAATATCTAATGAGTCATATAACAATAGTTGTAGCAGATAAATCTGTAACAGCCTCAAGTTTTCATGGCTTAATACAGTAAGGGTTTGTTTCCTATTCATATTATAGTTGCTTTAAGTTGGGTGGGGAAGAAGGTTGGTTCTGCGCCACACAATTATTGAGTGTTCCGGGAATTCTATCTAATGGCTTCATTAAGCTCTAGAGTCTTGGAGTGTCCCGTTGGAACTGTATTAATCAAGCTGGGAGATGGAAAGAAAAGAGACATCATGGAAGATGGCATAGGAGAGTGTAGGAGTCAGGCCTGGAAACTGTATGGGCCAATTTCATGCCATTCCTATTGGTCCGAACTTGGCCCATGGCAGCCCCTAATACCCAAAGATGCTGGAATACGGAGTCCACCTATATGTTCAGGTGGAAGATACAATGGGAATTTGGGTCTTGCTGGCAGTCTCTGCCACAGGGTTCTAACATATAAAACAAATCATGAATTTAATTGAATGAAAGACAATGCACAATTTAATAGTGTCAAAATAATTTGTGATACTAGAAAAATACTGTATAATCTATTCTCCTGTTTCTTATACATGTAAGAATTAACAACACTTTGATGATGGTCTTCTAATTAGTATACACCTCTGGGGAATGAAATTATAGATAAAACCCTTAGCTTTCTCTCCTGATTGTGCATGTGAAAACCATGTTTCATAAAGATTAAGCTAAGTACTCACAAGAAAAACATTAAGGCAACCAGACCCTTCTGAGGCTCTCCCTCTTTCTAGATAAAGATAGATATGGATATAGATGTTCCAGTAGGACTTTTAGTGTTAACAAAATAACAAGCTTCCTCTGAGGTAGTTAGCTAAGGTCCAAAGCAGCTCCTCTTCAAAGTTGTATCAAGAACATGAAAGGTCTCCCAGTTTCTTTAGAGGTCCCTTTTGCCTTTTTATCTTACAAAACTTGAACTCATGACTGAATCCTTTCAAACATACTGTTAATTTTTGACAGGGTCCCATCGAATATCAATTTACACTTTATATCCCATCATAAGCCCAACCTGACCTTACTTCCCATTTGATTCTGTGGCCTGTTTATAATATGTTCGGACCTGTGAAAATCACCCCCTTACCATATCCTGGCATTAGGAATGCCCAGAACCGCACTAGAATCCTCTGACAGCGCTCGGGAATTCTGTCAGTATTATTACTTCATCACATGGAATTTAACTTTTCACATTTTTGTGACCATGGTTGTCAAGAATTCCAAAACTAGGACACCTGGTTGACTTAGTCGGTTGAGCTGCTGCCTTTGGCTTGGATCATGATGCCAGGGTCTTGGGATTGAGTCCCAAGTCAAGGCTCCTTGCTTGGCCAGGAGCCTGCTTCTCTCTCCGACTCTGCCTACTTGTGCACTCTATCTCTCTGACAAATAAATAAATAAAATCTTAAAAAAAAAAAAAAAAAGAATTCCAAAACTGTTTTCTCTGAGGGTAATATGAAAAAGAGGAAGAAAGTTAGGAAGTTAAGAAGGAAGGAAGGGAGAAAAGAAGGAAAGAAGGGAGGGAGGGAGGAAGTTAAGGAAGGAGAAAGGGAGGAAGGGAGGAAGGAAAGAAAGAGGAGGAGGGAGGGAGAAAGGAAGGAAAAGAAAGGACAGAAGAAAGAAAGGAAGAAGGAAAGATCTGCCCTGCCTAATTCACAGGATCAAATGCAGATGATACTGTTGTGATAATGTAGGTTTTTGTAACCTAATTCCATCAACTATTTTTATACTTTTGCTTTGAGGAAACAAAGCAGGTGGCAAATTGTCATACTTCATTTTTTCCCTATGGAACCTTCTTTATGTGTGAACCTATAGTCCTTGGAAAATCTAAAAGATTTATAATTAGTCAATGTAAGCACCAATCTCAGTACCGATCTAATTCCAGGAGTTTGAGTTTATTATTATTTAATGCCTTAGGGTACTGGAGATATTTGAGATTTAAGATATATACTAAAAGACAGTATGTTTATACATTAAAACAGCCAGTTGTTATCCTTAAATTCCATTAAATTTTCAGTGTTTACTGTTACCTTAACACATCATTAAATTATGAATACACTTATTTAGATGCCAAGTCCTCAAGAAAAATGCTTTGGTGTTTGAAGGGTGTTGCTATTTTCATTATTAGAAATTTTGTTAAACTGTATTCAAGTAAGATGTCTGAAATGCTTACAGAATTGATTGGTTAATTTATCAGCATGAGCATATTTTAAATTAATGGACTTCCTAGTTAAATTACTTGAATACATTCTTATTTTGACTTGTTACAAATGAAAGTTTTGCACATGTTGAGGACAGATATGAGACAAGACATTCTTTAAGTCAAGAACATTACAGTACTATTGGGGAGATTGTTCTGTTGAGTACCATTTGTCAGTTACTAAGAATATAATGGCGAATATAACACTTAATTTACATGTGCTTGCCTTGTCTCTCCTACTAGGATATAAGTTTCAGAAGGCAAGGAATGTGTTTCACAACTTTCTTTCCCTTTTTAACCACTCTTAAGATTCTCAAAAGAAAAATATTTGAAGATTAAAAAAAAGTGAATAAATACAAAATAACTTTCTATAGAGAGGGATATCAATACCAAGAAAGTTCCATTCACCCAGGGAAATGTCTCTACACATACAGTTCAGGGGCAAAAGGTTCTGTTTTTCTCTAAATCTTCTTGATACATGGCTGTTATCAGTTTGCTGTATAAATGATTGGAAAAGCACACAGAGGCAAGTTGCTTTTAGCTGTGAATCTTCAGACACTTGAATGTTTTCAAATGAATTCAAAGTGATGTTAGAAATGTCATTAAGTGGTTATCCACGGGCTGTGGGATTCATGGCTTAATATTTATTAATGCACTTATTCTTTTATTTTTGTGCAAAGGGAAACAGGCATACCCATTCTTTGTGACACATGGTTCAGGCACATGAAAGATTCATTGATCACCATTTCAGGGCACATGATACAGAAACTCATATTGTTTTTCCATCAAGAAATACTCTGGAACCAGCAGAACTTAACACACTGTGAAAAGCATCCTTGATGAGGAAACACCACTGCTGTGATCGTCTGCATATAGAAAAAGGGAAACAGGGAACATCTAGGTAAATATAATAATGGAAGCCTCCTGACAGAGAAAATGACCTTTAAAAAAAGGGCCAAATCTTGTGAGGCCAGTTTGTGATATCTGCTTGTTCTTCCATCGATTTATCTCAGACCTGTACAGCCAGCTTCTTGCGTAACTGCTGAAAGGGAGAAGGGAATGAGTGTCCAAGGCCACCCACATTTGTGTCCTGGCATGCATGCATCTTCCAGATTCTCCATAATCCTCATGTATCATTTTCTTTTTTTTAATATGAGCAATCATCTGATTTATAAAAAGATGCAACAATATTTAAAATGAAACAAATATCAATTTCAAAACAACATCAAAAAGTGACTATATTTAACCATACTCAGCTCACAACAGAGCAAATGGATAAGAAGAATAATTCGTGCTATTAGCATATTGCTTATATAAACTGGCAACAGAAAACGCTGCTAAAGGAAGACAGAGAAACACCATCTTTTAAGAGTTAGAACCGAAGGGACCCGTAATGATCAATGTTGTACCTATGGTTAGAAATGTACATGATGGGAACTCCAGTGATCTTCTGGATCCTTCCTTTAACGTCCCGATCGGCTGTGGCCACAATGTAACACTTGTGCCGAGTTACTGTCTGTACTAAGCAGTCATCTGCATAGGTTCCCTTGTGCGTGCATGGTAATCTTTCAAATCTTAGATCCTTGGCAATCCTTAGAGCCACTCAATACTTTTGTCCCAGTTTCTCAATTTCTGCCACTACACAGTCAGTTATACAAGGATACACTTGGTGTAAAGACAGTCCATCATTGACTGTACTAAGTCAAGTTTGGCTTTAATGGAAAAGTTGATAAAGTTGGTGTCAATCAGGATGTGGTAAGGTGGGCCCAGCTGTGTGTAATATTGGAAGAATAAGCAGGAAGGATGTTGGGGGACTTCTCTTTCCTTGAGTGCACTGGGGTCTTTCATTTCTTTTCTTCTTCTTTTTTTAATGTTTAAATTTGTCCTTCTCTTTAAGCCTCTGATCTTGGAGACTAAGCATTCGCTCCATGGTTGCATACTTTCTTGCTTTCTTTTGCTTCCCCATGCTCATGTCGTACCCTTGTTTCTTTCATGTATCATTTTCTTAACAAGAAAATATAATTTTTTATTTTGTTTTTACAAGGCATATGAACTCTTGTAGGATACTTGTTAATCTTCAAATCCCTTTCACAAATGCGTCATCCCATTTTCTCCTTAGGACAACCTTTTAAAAGTAGCCCTAAACAAGTCTTACCCTGATTCATAGCTGAGGGTAGTGAAGGGATTAAAGTGGCTCAAAGTCACTCTATTCTTCAAAGTCAGCTCTGGAAGCTGAGCCTAAGCCTACCAAATTAAAATTGTGTGTGTGTGTGTGTGTGTGTGTGTGTGTGTGTGTGTGTGTTGTACATTTTCCTTGGAAATCTTCATACTGATTATGAGAATAACTAATATTCTATTTTCCTTTAGGTTTTGTAGATGAGAGATGAAGGTTAAGATGTGTGTGTGTGTGTGTGTGTGTGTGTAATCATACCACAATTCTTTATGTTTACATTTAGCTCTGGCAAAAAGTCTGAGGAAGAAAACTCCCTAGAATTAGAATATTTAGTTTATAGAATATAAAGTCAGCCATTTAAGTACAGAAGAAAAATAAGAGTTATACTGACTACTTCTGAGAGGACATGGGAATCAAGTAGTCAATGAAGTGTAGCTGTTATCAAGACCAGATTAACTTCTCTTTTTATTTTATTGTCACATTTACAGATTTAGAGCATTCAGAACCATGCGTAAACACATTATGCAAAAGTAAGTAATTAAGTGGCTAGTGACTATAGTAGCATTTTATGTTAACTGCATCCTTAAAGTAAATGTTACCATATCCCAGCTTTTCTTGAGAATAATTTCAGTGATTTCAATTAGCTCGTTTCAGTAATTTCTCATGATGCACCCCACATGGTGGAATGGAAAGAAGAGAGTGAGAACCACTGGACATCAGCTTGAAAACACCTCTGAGTTTTCTAGTTGTAAGAATCGGGAGAGACCATATTTTGCTGCTGCCATTTCTGTCACATAGGGTCTATATAATAATCAAATGAGACAGCATTGGTGAAATACACTAATCCAAAAGCATAAAGCATTTCCTTTACAAGGAAAATTAAAATACAGATTGGAAACAAAAAGGATCTATGAGCAAAATCATTAAAATTAAAGGCCAGTTTAGTAAGGATTTAAAGAAATTTAATGATGTAATATAAAAACTAAATTAAAGCATCTAAAAGTAAACAAGATTTGGAAAGACCCTTAACTCAGTTATTGGAGGTGTAAAATTGCATCTAAGCAAAAATGGTAAAAACAAAGTTAATTGAAAAGTGGAAGGTGCTTAAACAGAAAAAGCTAAACATCAATGATAGAACACACCAAAACAACAGAAAATATAAGCAATTCAGAAGGAAAGTCTATACCAAAAAAAAAAAAAAAAAAAAAGTCACAGTTAAAGTACAAAGGCAATTGTTTTTGTCCTTTCATTTATTCAACAGTACTGAACAAACGTAGGTGTGACAAGAGTGAGTGAAAGCAACGTGCTGCTCTCGTGGAGCGTACTTCAGAGAGACAGGAGGCAGATATGAAATAGCTAAAGACATACACATGAAATGTATGCATCTGGCACTGCTTTTGAGACACATGCGATACCTCCACCTTCCCTCTTCTCCAGACGCTGCTGTAGCGACCAGCTGGGTGAGGGTTGGTACTAGTTGTTCTCAGGGGCAAACTGGCAGCACCTTGCATTTGCACAGGCATGAGCCCAGTGAGGGACAGTGTGTGCCTACAGGGCCATCCTTGACCAACAGGGGTCTGGTGCTGATGTGGCATTTCCAAGAGATGTCACACTAACCTTCTCAGCAGGCCCCCTGGGATTAAGAACCTGCTCTAGTGATGGCCAACCTGACGATGTAGCATTGTCTTGACTTGATTTAATGTGCTTTTTGAATCTCTTCTATCATTCACTTTACAGATAAGAATCATCAAGGTTCAGGGTGCCTGGGTGGCTCAGTGGGCCAAGCAGCTGCCTTTGGCTCAGGTCATGATTCCAGGGTCCTGGGATCGAGCCCCAGATCTGGCTCTCTGCTCAGTGGAGAGCTTGCTTCTCCCTCTTCCTGCCGCTCTGCCTACTTGTGCTCTCTCTGTCAATAAATAAAATAAAATAAAATATAAATAAATAAATAAAATCTTTTAAAAAAAAGAATCTTCAAGGTTCAAAGAGTAACTTATGTTAATTTACTTAAGGTCACCCTGTTTGTAAGAAAAAAATACTTGTCTTAAATGCCTTGCTTCAGAACCTTGAGCACTTCAAAATTGTTTTTTCTTCTTCTGTCTGTCTCTAAATAGGCTTTCCTTTCTGCGTCCCCTCCGATAACTTCAAGACATTTGTGCCCCTTCCGATGTGAAGATGTCAGTAGTGATCTCTTCTTGTAACATTTTCAAGTATATTCATATGGAAAAATATTACTCCAGAGGGCAGAAGTGTAATCCAAAGGAGATAATCTCTAATGGTAGAACTCCAGGCATCTTTATTCCCGAAATTGGACAAGTCTTCCCTTCCCTCGAATTCATAATCACGGTATGTAGATGGCCACTTAGGTAGTTCCACACAGGCCCCTATAAAGCCTCCCCGGTAATAAAAATTAAGAATAATAGTCACTCCCATCTTGGGTTGATTTCAAGTACATCGATAGAACAACTTATAGAACTGTCATATTTTAGGGAAAATTGCAGAAAGCAGTGTTTCCAGTCATTTGCTAACTGAGCCAGAAATTATAATGGCATGCCAAATTAGACTGAGCTGTAAAAGGAAGATGTTCACATTATTCTTCTCTGCCCTCACAACATGCACAAGAAGCTGAAAAGCCAGTCATTTTTTTTTTTTTTTTGGTCTTACTAAACTTTTTTCAAGTCTTTTCCACTCCAGGAGATGCATTTTTGCTTCATTTATTTTCCCTTGTACCCAATCACCCTGCAGCTGCAATGGCTTGTGACCCTCTAGAGAAAGTGGGATTGGACTCCTTTCTGCTCACTGAATGATGGAAGGAAATATATAGCCGAACTCTTTACCCCCACTTTGTCCCTCCCCCTGTTGCATTTTTGAGTCCTCTGTGTTTTATAAAGTTCTTCAAAATAGAGAGCATGCTGCTCATTTGGCAGAGGTGATAGAAATAGGGCATGTTTTGTTTGTTTGTTTTTTCCCCTGAAGTTTCTCCTTGATGACGTTGCTGTCTGGTCTGATGTGAGAAACACGGTCTCTCACTATGGAGGCGTTCCTCTGCCTGTTAGTACATTGCTGGCAGCTCTGGCCATGACGGAGTCCCCCGGCCTCCTGCTGACATGCAAGTGACCTACTGTTTTCTGGCATGAAAAGGGCCTCTTTCATGCCGGCAAAAGGGCAGTAACCCGGGGAGGAATGTTAGAGCCATGTCTGAGACGCATGAATGGCACAGACATGACCAGTTCCTTAAAGCAGAAAACCTGAAACATGCCCCAGAAGATGAGCCATTTGCATTCCCAAATCACAACCCTTGAACTCAAAAGCATTCATACCCAGAATTTACTCTAGGGACAATTCCAAGGACTCTGGGATTCCAACAAGGAATCAAATGGAATCCTGTCCTTAAGAGATTACAGTCTAAGGAGCTAAAGAATTTGTAGACTGGGTTTGAAAATTCAGAATGCATTTTGCTTTATTAAGACCATTAGGTTTGAGGTCTGGTTTTAACATATAAACCTGTAACAGTTGCCTTAAACTATAAAGAAATTAAATAAACCTCTAAGGAGAATTTAAGTCTAAGTTCCATATTCTGGCAGGAATAAAAAGATGGAAGAAGGTAATTCCATTTTCTTTTCCTGAACTCAAAGCCAATAAGCAAGATTTAAAATGATAGTTTATCTCAGAACACAAAGCCCCAGTTTCATTTTCCACTATCTCCTTCCTTCTTTCTTATGCTAATACAGTTGCCCCAGAGCTCCTATTTGGAGAACAAGACCTGTATCTTCATGATACAAAATTACTCTTCTCCTTCTTCTTTCCACCAAAGTCTCCAATTTTCACAGAGTAGCTAGTCTCAGTTGTACAGGAGGGAGAAAGTAAGTTGATTAAGCTGACTCACTATAATATGAATGATGGATGGAAAGTTTGATCTCCCGGAGCTATTAGCATTTAAGTGTATATTCTCCTTCATTTAACTTTTTACCTCGGTGATTCTCAAACTTGTGTTGGAGGCATCATACCCCTTTGGAAGGATTCACGTTTTTCAAAGACTTCTGAAAATACATCTCTCCACCGGCAAGGGTGAGAAGATCATGCTTGGAGAAGCACTGGTCTAGTTCAGTGACTCTCAAGGCAGGGAAGTGGGGAGCGAGGAGGAAGCTGTCTGGCAAGATGGCGAGGCATGTGGAAATTGTGCCAGTGTGTATTTTTAAAAGATTTAAGCAATATTGAAGCATAACCTCACATTTAAAAAAAGATACAATTTCTATAATCCAGATTATATACAGTAAAATTTTATTCTAAAAATCATAAAGAAAATGTAAAAATGCCATAATTCTCAGGTAAGAAGATGTCTCTTCAGGGGTTTATTGTGACACAAGCCAGTGTTGAGTACCCATCTGGTGACTGGTAGCTTAGTTCATATCAAAGTGAGGTGAAACAGAAGTGCCCAGAAGAACCAAACAGAAATCTGGTGTTTGGTTCAGAAAGCCACCTGAACCAGCTCTGGCTGGGACTCTAAAAAGCTGGGATCCATGGGCTCCATAGTTTCTCCCTTCAATCATTGTAACCACATAAAAGAAACAATTCAGACCACTCCCATGGTGGCCACAGCATTTATTCAACAGTATACTGAATATCTATGTGCCATAGTTCTAGGCACAGGGAATACATCCTGTCCTATTTCCTGGGCTTCACCGACAAAGAGGAGGGTCAGATATTGATAGGTACCATGCAGAAAAGTAAGCATAAAAAAGTGATATAATAGAAAATGAGAGGTGTAAGAGTGGGGATTATTTTCGTTTGCCTGGTGGTTGGGGAATTCTAAGGGACTGCCATTTGAGCCCAGGTTAAAGGACAAGAACCTATCCCCACAAAGAACAAGAGACAGAGTTCCCGGTAGAGGGGACAACAAGCACAAAAGAATGGGAGCAGGAAAGAGTTTGGCCTGTAGAAACAGAGAGAAAGCCAGTGCAAACCTCAGAGAGTAACATGGGTGAGACAGGCCCCACCTGAAGCTATGCAGACCCAGAAAACAATCCCATTTTTGTTCCAGATGCCATGGGATGACATGGGTGAGGTTTTAGTAGGGGAGTAGCAAGCACTACTATTTAGGAATGGCTCTTTATAATTAATCAAATGCTTACACATCAGTGCCTGCTCAAACAGTATGTGGATTCCTTGAGAGAACACATCCCAGAAGACCGGGATTATCTTACTGTTCTAGAAAGTGGTGAAGCCAGTGGAAAACTCAGCTAGACTCTTTGGGCCACTGTCACCAAGCCATGCTTTGCATGCTTGAGCTGCATTGTGCATGAGCCTCTAAGACTTCTGAGACTCAAAACTCTCTACCTATTTAGCATGCACACTGCTAGTGTCTCTGAACTATCTTGTGGGCCACCCGTTTTACTATGATCTTCTTTGGGAGTACTTTTAATGGATTTTAGAAGAGTGTTAAATCTCTGCTTTGTAAAGCCTTATTCCTATCCTCAAATTATCTTAATTCATTACCTTCTTGCTATGATAGTTTAATTGAGTGTAGGATATAAAGCTAATTTATTTCACATTTTTTCTCTTAATAGTTTTCACTTTCTTTATGGAAAAAGTAATTACTGAATTCTAATACAATAACTGGAAATTACTTTTTCTAATAATACGTATTATCACGTCACCATCTGCAGAAAATACTTTGAAGTACCCCCAACTTTGGGTTACTGGAAATGAGCTTAAGATTGTTAATGCGGGAAAATTGTTAATTGGTTATCTCAGTGCTGGCCTCTTTATTTATTTATTTTGAAATTATACACTTGCCCATGTTCATTGAGAGAAAAATGATAAAATATAGAAAAGAAGAAGTAAATATAATCCCAACACTTAGATATAAGTATGATTGGCATTGGTTGGAAGTCTTTAATATATATTTCTAGGTACATATAAACATATACACACATAAAGGCATTTAATAGTGTGCTGACATTCTTTTACTCATATGCGCTCTATTAAATTGAGCCATACAGAAGTGTCATTTTCTTAAGTCAAAGATCATCAATTACCAATTATTTTAATATGGTTCAACATAATATAACAATTTACATATTTTAAAATATTTTATTTATTTTTGAGTTTTCAGTATCTTGAGAAATGCAATTTATACACGATCCAGTGTTTATCTAAACCCATGTAAGTAAATTATATTTGCACACTTGCCTAATAATTTCTTTTGGATCAGTTCTCCATAGTTGAACTGGTGGGCATGGGAAAGAACATACACATTTCTAATAGATGTGATATATATTTCCCTTACTTACTTGTGCACCAGCAATATATGAGGTTACTCATATCCTCAGCAATATTATTGTTCTTTAATTGGCAATCTTTTTTTTAAAATTTCTTCTTTTTTTTTTTTTTAAGAGAGAGCGGGAGAGATAAAGTCTTAAGAGACTTTAATCATAGGGGCCCCTGGGTGGCTCAGGGGGTTAAGCATCTGCCGTCAGTTCAGGTCATGATCCCAAAGTCAAGGGATCAAGCTCGCATCAGGCTCCCTGCTCTCCTGGGAGTCTACTTCTCCCTCTCCTCCTGTCCCTCCCCCCGTTCGTGCTCTCTCTCTCTCTCTTCCCTCAAATAAATATATAAAATCTTAAAACACACACACACACACACACACACTTAATCTGATGCAGAACTTGCGTCATGACCCTGAGGTTATGACCTATGACCCAAGCCAAAATCAAGAGCTGGATGCATAACCAACTGAACCATCCAGGTACCTCTTTTATTGGCAATCTTATAGATAGAGACAACAAAAAATCTATTCATTTGCATTTCTTTGACTTATTAATCAAAACATTTTCCCTAATGTTTTTTTCACCATACCTGGCCCTTTAAATTTGTTTGAAGAGCATCTTTCCACAGGCTTCCATGGAGCCACATACTTTGTTCCATTAGCAAAGCATTCTCCAGGCAGGATCATCCCTAAGGATAAGAAAATGAACTAAGCAGGTGTCATGGGACTGTGAGATAACTTCAGGGGCGAGAAGGGGTTCATCATTGTATGTTTGGTAATTTAGTTGTGGTTTGAGGGTCACTAGATAATAGGTCAATATATATATAATATAATATATTATATTATATATTATATTATATATTATATATTATATATTATTATTATATTATATAATATATTATATATTATATATAATAGGTCAATAATAATCTTTATTATTAAAGATAATAAATAACACTAGAAGTCAACCAGCCTACAATATAGATTTTACCAGGCTGTTCTCTAAAAGTCCCTTGTTGACTTCTGGAATCAGGATCTTCATCATGGTAAGACATCAAGACATCTGGGTTAAGAGCCATCAGATACAAATATTTGGGAATAATTTAGCTGAGCAACCCATAGACATTCATGATCCTCTCCCCAATGTAAGGACAGTAAATAATGGAGGAATACATGTTACCCAACAAGACCTTTAAAGCTTTAGAAGGAAGAAGGACAAAGGGGAGCAAAGGTAATCGTTGACTGAGCAACATGAGAAAGAGCTGGCATGTTGGGATTTACTCCCCTGATCTCAGCCACAGGTCAGCCTCTCACTTCCTCTTTCATAGTCCAGACAGTAACAGAGGACAGGAGGTAAATGAGCAGCTGTAGCTTTGCTGAGGACCTTGTTACTTAGTGAGGCCCTGGGATCAGCAGCAGCACCTGGAAGCTTGTGAGCTGTTCAGAATGGATGTGCCCCCAACCTTGAGATTCAGAATCTGCATTTTAATCAGATCCCCAGAGCAGTCTCATGCATCTTAAAGTGAGGGAAGCCCTAATTTGGAAATAAATGTTGCAGAAGGTGGTAGGTAAGATATGGGAAATGAGAGAGACCATGGGAAAGGAACCACTGAGTTTCAGTGTTCCTTACAAGTAAAGGTAGTGTTAACTCTACCAGCAGCTGAGATGAGAAGTGAGCTAATGGTCCAAGGAGGTGTAATGAACAGCAAGGGAGCCTGTGGGCCTGACTCTTTGTGAGGCAGAATTCTGGAGATGGGCAAGTGCCCATGGGTTGAATTAGTTTGTCTCGGATGTATTGAGAAATGTTTACATAATTTTGTTGACATCATTAAATGAAATGATGCATTTCAAGTGCTTACATGATGCCTGACACGTGGCATGCAAGAGCCCATTTTACCTATCATTACAGTTATTATCATTGTCAGTATTTTTGTTGTATGTCAAGTAACTGGATTATTAACGGGAACTATGCATACTGAAGAACACTGTGCTGAAAAGGGCGTGGTTTGATTATTTAAGCCACCTCAGTTATTAAGGAAAGAATAAAGGAGAAAAAAGAAAAGAAAAAGTTGTCACTTTTAAAAAGCTCAGCAGCTGAATATCCCCACATCAGCACTTAGTGGATATGCTTGCAATTAAAGCCATGGTGTGGAATTCCTGATTACTCAGCTTTTGCAAATTGAAGGGATAATAAATAACACAGGAAAGAAAACGGTTACTTCTTCAAAGATGTATAGAAACAAACATCTAATTTTCATGTTATGCTTGTTTAATTAGGTAATTTACTGTAACGTATTTATCAGACGAGAGTATAGATAAGAAGAGGCTCTTTTTCTTATATCACTTTGAGTATTAATTTATACTGCACTAAGGGACTTGCTGATTCCTACACAATGATCCTGATGATTGAAATTTATAGACAAAAGACATAAGAGTGAGTATAGACTATAAAAGGACAAAGAGAAAAGGAGGGGAGAAAAAATGCATTCAAGAAAAATGAAGAGTTACAGAAAGGGAGCGAAGGCTGGTTTTTTACGGAAAAGGAGTGAAGACGCTGTTTGCATGTAGCAGCCAATTCATTTCCACAGAGTACAGAAACCTAGACTCAAGGGCGAGGTCCCACCAAACAGCACAGAAATCTGGCAAGTGTAATCTAGCTGCTCTGGGATTCCCTTACTCCATCCCTGAATAGGGAGCCTCGGGTCAGGTCACCTCTGAAGTGGAGAAATCCAACATTATCCTTTTTTTTTTTTTTTTAAGATTTTATTTATTTATTTGGCAGACAGAGATCACAAGTAGGCAGAGAGGCAGACTGGGGGCGGGGGTTGGGAGGGGAAAGCAGGCTCCCTGCTGAGCAGAGAGCCCGATGTAGGGCTCTATCCCAGGACCCTGAGATCATGACCTGAGCCGAAGGCAGAGGCTTAACCCACTGAGCCACACAGGCGCCCTGATCCAACATTATCCTGTCTTGTTTGGGGTCAGAGCAACTTTAATTGACCTCATCCACTGAACCAGCTCTGTGAATGTGATCGAGTGACACCTTTGCATATTAACAAACAAGTGAATGCTAGACTCCAAAAAGAGTAAATAGTGCTGGTGATATTTTCTGGAGAGCTGTTAGAAGGTTACCGCCAGAGAGGAAGTGAGTGCGGCTTTGGGCCTCCTCTATCTTTTGCTCTTTGGCCCCTCTGATTTTTACTTTTTACTTGGACTTCCAAATGAGTTTGTTTAAAAATAGATTTCTTCTGGAAAAAAAAAAAATTGAAAACTAGAGTATGTATTTCAGTGTCTTATATGAGAAAATAGGTCAGGTCTTCAACTCTTGTGAACACACCTGTTATCTGAGCTCACTGAGGAGAAGCAGATCACTATAGATGACTGAATGGACATTATGGCTTAGGTTAATGACCAATGAGCATGGGGCACCTGGGTGGCTCAGTGGTTTAAAGCCTCTGCCTCCGGCTCAGGTCATGATCCCAGGGTCCTGGGATCGAGCCCCGCATTGGGCTCTCTGCTCCGCAGGGAGTCTGCTTCCCCCTCCCCCCCCGCCTGCCTCTCTGCCTACTTGTGATTTCTGTCTGTCAAATAAATAAATAAAATCTTTAAAAAAAAAAAAAAGAACATGGTCAACAGAAAATAAAGGGCAGTTATAATTCAAATGGCGGAAAACACTAAAAACTTGCTGTAGCATTCAAATATACATATGTGGCAGGTATATATATTGTAAAATGCAAAAGGTTTAAGCATTATAACTATAATTCAGAAAGTTAGGAAACAACTGATAAAATGTTCAACTCTGGCTATCTAAACACTTACATCATTGATTAATCTTTTTTACTTTTCATCTTGCATTTGATGACACTCAGTCATGTCTTCAAGTTATCATGCTTCTATTGGTTTCTTTATGAGCTATAATGGTCAACAAAAGAAATCAACAATTTTAAATTCACATATTTCCTGACATTTTGAATTAATTGGTAATTAAAGTCTATTCTTTGTTGGTATTTTGTTTTCATTAGGTACTATAAAAGAAGAGCTGTGATTATAAGTTGTGAATAAAAAAAACCAATCAAATCTTTAAGATGCTGGTTCAGTATGAAAATATAATGCATGAAGCACCATTAGAACTTGATGTTATTAGGAATAACGCAGGGCTTGCAATGGTGAGATGACCTATAAATAAGATATCACTCGGCACTGTGCCTACTTTGAAAAGTTATGCATGATCAAATTAATTAGGAAATGATCAAATTGCCCATTACAGTTGTCATTGGTACACAAAATCAGATGTTTCCCAAAGAGAAATAAGTAAACCTATTGTGCAAAAAGAATTAACATAGCAGGCTTGTATCTGCTTACAAGGTCGGCCCTTGGTTGTCACCTGGGAACATGGATTTTGAGAGGGTTATTCCCTGGTAAAATGGGTCATTGTAACTATAGTGTTTCTGCAAACAATGTGTTTATCCTGGACACCTACTTCCTTTCTGGGTGCCTAGAGTTTTGGTAGATGCAGAGAGTGCCTGTATGACCAGCCCCCAGTGAAACCTTAGGAACTGGGTCTCTAATGAGCTTTCTCTGGTTGACAACATTTAACACATTTATTGCAACTTGTTGGAAGAATTAGGCATGTCCCACGTGACTCCACTGGGAGAAGACTCTTAGATGCTCATACCTCATTTCCTCTGGGCTTTATCCATGTACTTTATTTTTGTTGATTTTGCATGGTGTCCTTTCACTGTAATAAATCACAGCTGTAAGTATGACTAGAGTCTTGTGAGTCTTCTCAGCCTATCACCTACTCCCAATGCAACTATATATATATATATTTTTTTTTTTAAAGATTTTATTTATTTATTTGACAGACAGAGATCACAAGTAGGCAGAGAGGCAGGCAGAGAGAGAGGAGGAAGCAGGCTCCCTGCTGAGCAGAGAGCCCGATACGGGGCTCAATCCCAGGACCCTGGGATCATGACCTGAGCCAAAGCAGAGGCTTAACCCACTGAGCCACCCAGGTGCCTCTATATTTTTTTTAATATTCACTTAAAGAACAGATACTAGTCAGTTGCTTACTGTATATTGAGCTCATTTTGGGCTACTGGCGATACAGCAGTGTTCAAAAGAGATACTGCCCTGGAAAAACTTAAAAATGTCAAATTATTGCAAACAGAATGCTGGGATGTCCTACGTGTTGATTATTTGGGTTCCATGTGCTTACTTTGGCCATCTACAAATTACAGTCAGGTTAGCAGTCAAATTAACAAGATGATTTCTAAAATAGTCCTTCTCTTGAAACATGCATGGACTCAAGTTTTTACTTCTGATACCATGATAATGCCTTCCTTTTTCTTCCCTTTGGTACCAATTTGTTATAACCAAACTATGTAGTTTTTCCTGGGTTGTTTTATGATTATTCTCCAGTGTATCATGTGTGTACACTACATCTCTCTACTAAGTTGAAAGCAAACACAACGTATTTTTTCTTTCTCTCTCTCTCTCTTTTTTTTCTTTTATCCTAAGGTGGCTTTTTTTTAAAGATTTATTTATTTGACAGAGAGAGATCATGAGTAAGCAGAGAGGCAGGCAGAGAGAGAGGTCTCTGAGCTACCACCAAATCCATGCATCCTTAACAATGTGTAGTGCTCAGAGAACTTGTCATTTCAATCACAGAGTCACGAAGGAGCACCACAGACATTTGGATCTAATGAGACAGAGTTCATAGACACAACCACTTTCACACAGATTTCACAGAACTGAGCAGTTCAGAGAAAGGAAAGGTTTTCTGTTCCATTGTTGTTGCTTGTCTGTGTACCCCATGATCCAAAAATAATCATAGGCTGAGAGGCTAAGAGACAGCTGTGAGTGGCAAGTTGATGGGGCATTAGGGAAGTGAAGGCCTGGAGAAGAAACTTTCAGTCACTTGTCAAAATGATGTGGACAAGTTCTTTACCTAAATTAATGGGTAACTGTTTGTCTTCGTCGATAATCAGGAAGTCTGTTTCTCTACTATGGTAATCAATCCCTAAACAAAAGGTTATGATTTTGGGTATTGCCTCCTTTTCTAGTAATTCCATGTCATTGGGTGAGAGACAAGAGTAGCATATCTTAGAATAGGACATTTAGATCAATCACTGCTTTATTGGGCTTTATTTATAAATACATTCTCAATCTTAAGTCAAAATTACAGTTTCTAATTACTTTTTTATTGGCATCATTAAACATTGTTTGGCCTCAGAATGATGAAATGGATTAATTATATGTCAGAGAATGATAGTGCAAGTTCTAAGTGCATTGCCTGAGGTATATATCACTACTAATGATCTGGAGTTGTACAGTTGGCATTCATATTTTTGTTCCTATGTTACTGGCAGAGTATTTTGTATACCATTCAGTGGCCTAGTATTGATTTGGGAAGAAAAGAAAATATGTACATATATGAAACAAATTGTCCCAGTGTTGTTTGATTTAATGAAAATTGGATTCAAAACTGTTAAAATATAGAGCTTTTTTTTCCTCTTGGATAAAGAAACATTTATGAAGAATTCACAGTGAACCATTAAAAGCATGATAAGGAATTGTGGCTTCAATGTGCCCGAAGTGCTTTGCTCCTAAGTTAAGTATAGTGCACTACTATAAATTTGCAAGAGTGCCATTACATGCCCATTGCAGACATTTTATAGGTGTTTGCAATGGTTTGATAAGCTATCTAGCTGATCTCCTGCTACCTGATGTAGTCTCAGCCTGCTACTTCTCCGCCATCTTGACTCCTCCCCCCTATTGCAGACATTTTAGATACATACCCCAATATGAGCATTTGCCCCCTAAATTTAGGAAAAGTTTTTTGATAATTATAAATATAAATGTCTATTTCCTATATATAAGTGATAGATTTCTTTATGAGTACTTATAATCCAGTAGTTTGGCCAACCTGACTTAAGTTGGAAAGCTTTGGCCAGCTAAAAGCAAAACCTATTTTAATGTGTGGCTAATGGACCTCAGTCTCAGGGAGGTTACTTTCTGAATGCTAATAACCCTTCTCTTGGCTAGATGCTGTAGTGGTGGCAGGATAGGCAAAGTCTTAGCTGCCTTGGTCATAGAACCCTATTTAACGAGATACATAGCTAACCAATCCAGATACCTAATAGAATAAAACAGAGTTAGAAACAAAAAGCAAGTCAAGATTAGTTTTCTGTAACCACCCCTCACTGTAGTATGCCCATAAGAACACCAAACTAGCAACAGAGCCCAGAGCTTCCCTACTTCCTTGATTAATTTTAGGTTTCATGATTAATGTCCCACCAGGGACCCAGTAGCCTCCAACCTCCTTCCATAAGTTCCAAGGCCAGAGAGCTATTTCTGAATCCACTAGTTGGTGTTTAGTGTTAAAGTACTCCTTTCTTGGGTCCTGACCTCTCGCTAGCCCTAATTATCTTATGAGGCAGGCAGTGTCAAGCCAAAACCTTGGGGACTTGGGCATCAGAGTTTCTGGGCCTCCATATTAGTCATGCTCTTCTCCCCCCGGGTTATATTGGGCAAATTACTAAACTATTCTGAGCCTCAATTCTATTTTTTTTTTAAAGATTTATTTATTTGACAGAGAGAGATCATGAGTAATCAGAGAGGCAGGCAGAGAGAGAGGAGGAAGCAGGCTCCCTGCTGAGCAGAGAGCCTGATGCGGGGCTCGATCACAGGACCCTGAGATCATGACCTGGGCTGAAGGCAGAGGCTTAACCCACTGAGCCACCCAGGTGCCCCTCAATTCTATTTTTAATATGAGAGTCGACATCCCAGGTAATGCTGGAACATTCAGAAAAATACCTATGCTGAAAAGCAAGAAAGGAGTCAATAAATATATAAATAAATAAATACATAACAGAAGGATGGTAGTATGTCAAAGGGATACAGAAACCAATGCGGACAAGCTCCCAAAGACCAAAGCCGGAACTATATGAGTGATAGAATTAATAACATCACGCTAGATTGCAATTCAAACCATAAAGTAAATATACATGAGTTCATGCTGATATAAACAAATGTTGAATAAATAAGCAGGTGGAGAAAAGTGGCGAATCATCCTTGCAGGAGGATTCCACACAACAACATGGGTAAAAATGTTCCCTCCGGGAAGTGGAGCGTAATGCCCATGCCTCACTCCTCCATGAGGCCCATGCCTCACTCCTTGAGTGAGGTCTGGACTTACTGTCTCGAGTCCACAAAAATGTAGTGGAAGGGGAAGGGAAGTGTTTTCTTATAGTGAAAAATGCAGCCAGATACTACTATAACCAAAATGATCAAAGTTAACATCACCAGTATAAGTCATGTTGATATCATGTACTCCCTGATATAACATGGAGAAGAGAGCCCGTCCCCTTTGTGACATTCTTCCCTCCAAACTCGTAACCTAAACCGATCAGAAAAAATACCAGACATAGCTCAGGCATGGGCCCAAGGAGACTACCCAGGTTCTGGAATTTCTTGCTTCTCGCTCTGGATGCCAGTTAAGTGGATGTGCTCACTTTGTGAAAAGTCATCTAACTGAACAATTCGGATTTGCTCATTTTTCTGTCTATATATTATACTTAAATTTTTGAAGTTTATGTTAAAAAAGAAATGCCCGGAGGGAATGAAGAGTGCAGGTTTAGAGTTCACTGAGGAATCAGGCCATCTATCACCTCTAAATTTCAGTTTGTATCTACTAACTGCCTTAAAACTCACACCAGCCCCTTCTCAGGATGATCTACAGTGCAGTGTATACGCACTGTCCTTCAGATGCTGGTAGCAAGCAGGACTCGCAGTGGGGCCGACTCATTCACTGGGTCATACCATAACTCTCTGGGAGCCGACTGTCCATTCTGATCACTTCGGAGAGCAGGAGGGCCCGGGATGGAAACAATACCCACTCACAGACAGTAAAGACATGGCTCTTAATAACTTTGTGCTAAGTCTACCTGCCTGGATCCCTATAGTTTCTTTCAAGCCTCAGTTATTTTCAAATTCTTTATCTCTGGCCAGGAAAAATAAAAGAAAAATCATTTCCCCCTTTTGGAGCAATTCAATTGGAGAATGGAGTGCTCCTTTCTTCACCTAACTTGAAGCTTTCTGAGGTTTGTCTGTAAGCAGTGGCAGGCAACTAGAAAATATTGCTATGGCACAGGGAAAAATACGGAAGTAGTTTTTGACTTAAAGACACTACTCACTTAGAGCAGGCCCTCTCATAAGAAATACCTACTAAGTAGCTTTGAGATCCATTGAAAAAAAGAAGCAGAAAAAGAGGTTGGTGGGGGTGGGGGTGGGGCAGGGGAGTGAATGAAGAGTCAGCAAATGAGCAGGTTTCCATTTGAAATTTAAATTGGCAGCTGGCACTATTTGAATCATTCTGCATTTAATATAATTTGAATGGGGTAGATGATAGTGTTGCATTTTGAAGAGACAAAGCAAAACCTTGAACACGAGGGATGTACAAACCTCTGTTATTCTGCTTTGCTCAATTGGACACACTTCCCTCCACTATGCTTAGAAGAAAATGAGCTGTAGGTACTTTTCTTGTTTGTTCCTCGTCAGCAAAATGCACAAATGATGTAAGTGCAAGATTCAAACCACATGCTATGTGGCCCTAAACTACTAAGTGAAATTCTTGAAATAAGGGTCCAAAAGGAAACTTTGGACTTGTGATAAACTGAAAACAAATGAACTATATAATGTAGACATTAAACTGGGATTCAAAGATAGTCTTTTTTTTTTTAAAGATTTTTATTTATTTATTTGACAGACAGAGATCACAAGTAGGCAGAGAGGCAGGCAGAGAAAGAGGAAGCAGGGTAGAAGCAGACTTCCCGCTGAGCAGAGAGCCCGACGCAGGACTCGATCCCAGGACCCTGAGATCATGACCTGAGCCGAAGGCAGCGGCTTAACCCACTGAGCCACCCAGGCGCCCCTCAAAGATAGTCTTTAATTATCAAGTGATTGTCCTAGTTAGGATTAATCAGATAGGAATGATGTGAAGAAAGCAAAACTTAGTCCATATCAGAAATATGTAAAATTACTTTCTGTAGACCCACAAGAATGCGCTTTATTTCACTCAACCATTGATTTTGTACACTTGTTTATTTTTATTTTTTTTAAGATTTTATTTATTTATCTGACAGACAGAGATCACAAATAGGCAGAGAGACAGGCAGAGAGAGAGAAGGAAGCAGGCTCCCTGCTGAGCAGAGAGCCAGATGGGAGGCTTGATCCCAGGACCCTGGGATCATGACCTGAGCAGAAGGCAGACGCTTTAACCCACTGAGCCACCCAGGCACCCTGATTTCATACATTTATTTCAATTAACATTTTGAATACACAGATCTCAAAAATAGAGGCTTCCCATGCAAGGAATAGTAAGATTAGGATGGAAGATAAGTCAGAGAACAAAGGGATGAAAGCCAAAGAATTTCATGAGCAAGACATTCTGACAGGCATAAGGACACCTGGTGTCTTAGACACGTGCTCTGCATTTCATTGTCTCACATGTTAGGGAAGGAACTGATAGGTATCGGTCCTCTAGAGAGAAGAGACACTTGCCTGTATTATCACATTTTATCCTTGTGACACTGAGAAGGATGGGTTATTATTTGAGGTTAACCCATGCAGTAACTGAAGCTTGGAAGAATGAGTAACTTTAGGCCCATTAGAATCGGAACCCTGGCCTTCTGTGAGCCTGAAAGCTACTACTTTTGTGCGATACTTTGTGGACCCTCCGTTTTCCGTAGTGACTACCAGTGAATACACCGGTATTAGGTGAACACCTCAAGGGAACTGTAATATTTATTGAGCACATGGGGAACAAAATGGGGCTCTTTTTAATTTTATCCTTTTCCTGAATTGGCCTTGTGCCTGGACAGAAGATGAAACAAACAAGTAATCCGTGACACTCGGGTTTGCAAGTGATCCTGAAAGAGTGAGCAAGAAGCCTGGTTGGGTGGACCCCAACTCTTTCCCCACAAGGGCATCACTGTGATGCAAAGAGAAGCAAAACTTAAAACTCCTGCTTGCAGTTTGGTGTCTAACTCTACACAACTATTTATACGAATTTGTGCATAACCTCTATGTTTTAGTTTGTTAATTTACAAACTGGGAGAGCGAAGGTACACATTGGGGTTCATTGTGAGTATGAAAGAAGGTGCTACATGTACAGAATTGAATACAGTACCTGCACTGACTTAACTGCTAGTCCTTCCTCATGTTCTACACTTGCTCTTCAACAGAATGAAGGAAACTGACAGCAAGGACTGGGTTTATTTGCATGGCCTATGGCAAAGAAATATGCAGAATTATACCAATTATTCAGGATCATGTGGATCAAGCATAGAGATATTTTATTTTATATCTATTTTATTTTTTTCCAGATTCTTGGATTCATGTTCATAAATTGACTTGTTGCTTAAGGGCCAAAGACAGAAATGTTCAAGGCGAAGTTGTTTATTTATTCATGGGATTCTTGTTCACCAGTTTCCAAATGTCTACTTTGCTGTGAGAATGAGATCTTGGAGGGAATTGTCTCTCAGTATCCACAGTTCACTCAATTTCCCTAATTCTGCATATTAATACTGTGTTAAACATAGGAGGGCAAATAAGCTCAATAATTGGTCCAATATTACTCACTTCTCATTTAAAGTGTCAGCCCAGGGAAGACAAATATTTTATGTAAATTCAATAAGAAGTGAAAGAATATAAATTATCGAGTAACCAATATCTTAAATATATAAGCTGAGAGTATAATCAGGCATGAGGGTTCCAGGAAGGGTGTTTTCACAGTTGTGCATAATTTTAAAAGGAGAGGGCAAGTATAAATATAGGTAATAAGGGATGAAAGTATTTAAACTTTTAAAATATTTAAATGCAGTTTGATTACAGCCCAAAACAACTTTTTTGCCCTGTCATCTGGCATGACTAAATATAGCTTTGTGTTCTAGTAGATCGGAGATGGAAGTACTCAGTAGATAATTAGCCTCTTGTATTAAAAATAAAACGTATAAATATCACCTCATTAGTGGGATTGAATCCTGACATTAACCTGCCCTCTTCATGATCTGGAATAATCCATGGGACGTTTAGAAATCTCATGTCCAGAACGGAATATCCAAGGCTAGGTTTCAGGACTAGTAAGTGTTGTGAGTTAGCCATGAAAAGAGATGGTTCTTAGATTTTAGATCAGTGAGCTCTGGGAGGAAATAAGTGAAATGAAAAGACCTTGGCATTGGGGGATTTGCTAGCATTCTTATTTTTTCTAACTTTGTATATTCTTCTTAACTTTCCTTGCATATTAAGCCATTGTGTTCTCACCAAGGAGATAATGACAAGTATTTGATTCTTAATTGTTTTCTTTCAGGTGAGTCCATATTTCTATCAAAGGCAAATGGCAACACCATAATCCAGTTATTCTAAGGATCACCTATGACTGGGTTCAGATGTGTAGACATTAACATAAATGTTCAAAGTCCGATAGTTCTTAGCCACTGGGGAATTTAACATTTCCCCAGATTTTCCAGGAATCACCAATAATATGTCCAATCAGTATTTTACTCATCTCCCATCTTTCCCTGAGTTTCCTGAGAACTCAAGGGCATTACCTCTGAAGTTCCAAGCACTTCACCTCCTTCTCCTTTGGGCATAGAAGTGCTTTCGGGTACCACTCTGGTACTAAAGGGTACCAATGCAGTCTTATGTACCATAGTGCAATGGGAGAGGCCTGGGCATCTCTTACCCTTAATGGAATTATTCCTTATTAGAAATCCCCTGATGCAGATGCTTGGCTTAGACCTGGAGAAAATCTAATGTGAGCCAACTCCTTTGGTCCCTATTCTAGCCCTTATCTCATCACCATGCTCTACACCTAAAATTAACACATTATATGCAAAGTATACTTCCATTGGGGGGAAAAACAACAACAACAACAACAGTCATTCCATACTGCCTAAATTATGCTATTCCTAAATCTCAGTGATGTAACACACACACACACACACACACACATATACACACACACATACACACATTTTTTTTTTCTTCTTCTTCTTCTTCTCCAAAATGTCTAACATAGGTCATCAGGGGAGCTCTGCCCATGGGAGGCAAGCAGAGACCCAGGTGGGATGATCACTCCCCATCTCAAATTCTGCTAGTTCCTTTTTAATGGACAGTTATTGCTTGACCTGAGAGGGACACATGTCACTTTCACTTACAGCATGGCCATAGTTGTCACATGACCTTCACTCAAGGGAGCAGTGAGGTCCAGGAAGTACTGATATACCAGGTGCTCTGATGGAAGGAGAACTGAAAAGATCTGATGAACAGCACCACCAATTTCCAGTTGGGCTCCAAACCAGTCTGAGTGAGGATCATTGTAAGCCTGTTGCCTGTATTATTTATTACAGTTTCCTTTTCCTTTTCCTTCTCCAAACCTCTACACCAGACCACTCCTTCTTTTGGAAATAAACAAAATCACCCATCCATCTCAGGCTGTCAGTTAATGCAAAAAGACATCGTCACAGTTTCCCCAGTCTCTAGGTTCACTGATCTAATTTGGGCTCTGCCAGGAGACCTGAGTATAACACAGTCTTATTTCTGAAAGATGTTTATATTACATGCACTTTAAAAACTGATTTTACTCTCACAAAACGTTTGAGGTTAAAGTTAAGTCCATTTGATGGTCTGAAGCTAAATCAGAGAAAGGTTGTGTGGCTTACTTAAACCCATCAAGCTAGTTAATGGTTAAATTTAGTTTGTAATTTTTGAGTGCAGGCCTAATAACTATTCTTTTCTTTCTGAACCCTTTTAATTACTTCTCAAAAAAAGTGGAATAGGTACAATTATACTCTAGAGGTTATAGAGAATTTCTTTTTTCATTTTAGTTATATTACTTTCCTTTCATAATAACTGGGGATGATGGGTGGAGGTCTCAGTAGAAGAATTTGTTCTTAAATCTTAATGAATTATCATAAAGGTATTAACAGCTCGATAATCTTAGTAAGTAGTCATTGGATTTTTAATTTTACATATTCACTAATCCCAAAAACACAGATCAGGAAAACTAGGCATATTACAATAAAATCAAATGCTAGTTGGTGATACTGAAGTGTACAATAATCTCAGTTAATACCGTCTCAATCCAACCAATTACTCAAGTAAAACACTTATAATCCTTCCTGACTCTTCTTTTTGCTCTGCTCTCCTATTCCCACTTAATCCAGCAGGAAATCCTACTATAGCTCTTATTTCAAAATATATTGAAACCAACCTGGTCTTTCCATCTGCACAGCTAGTCCAAACTGCTAGCCTCTTTCTCTTGAAGCATGGAAACAAGCCTTGTAAATTATTTTCCTGATTCCCTGCTTGCTGACCAGAGTCATTTTTCACCCAGAAGCCGGAATAATCTTTTTAAACACTTTTTTTTATTATGTAATATAATGCACATACAGAAAAGTGTATATAAAGCATAAACACAGCAGTTAACTAATTATTATAAGGTGAACACCCATGTAGTTACCAATTTAAATAAGAAATAGAAAATTATCTATATGAGGAAGCATTAGTACTAGGTATCCCTGATCAAAGTCGTTTTTCTCTCCCTTAGATGCAATATTTATCTTGAATTTTATGGTAATCATTTTCCTGATTTGTTTTATATGCACCCTCATGCAATATAAATTTTCTAACTTCTTTTTAAATTTTATATAAACCAAATCAGACAATTTGTATTATTTTTATGTCTAACTACTTTTGATCTATTTATCCATATTGCTCATGTGTTTCTGTGGCTCTGTTGGTGTTTTTCCTGTTCTCCACCGCTGTGTAACAAACCACCTCCACTGGCACTCCAAAGTGGTATAAAAGGGACATCTATTTTCTTATGCTCATAGATTCTGTGGGTCAGCGATTCAGATAAAACACAGCTTAAAGACTTTTCTCTGTCATGGAGTACTGGGGCATAACTGGAAAGACTCAAATGTCTAGGGACTAGAATTATCTGGAGGCTTCTTGGCTCACTGTGTGGCAGCTGGGCCAGGATGACTCAGCTAGTGCTGTAGGTCAGAGTGCCTACAAGTGTCCTCTCTTTATGGCTTGAGCTTCCTTACAGCATGGTGGTGTCAGGGCCGATGCTTTCATACGTGGCAGCTCAGGACACCGAAAGTGATTGTTGTAGCAGCTTTCGGTAGAAACGTATGTCCTTCCATGACCTAGACTCTGAAGACATGTGGCATTTCCACAAAAATGTCAGAGTTGCTACAGCCCAACTAAGTTCAAAGGGAGGGTACGTGGATTCCACCTCTTGACTAGAGAAGTGCCAAATAATTTTTTGGCTATCTTTTAAATAACGTGATGGCATTCCATTGTATGAATATACTATAATTTATCCACTCATTTCTCTTTTTGAAATTGTCTTCTTTGGGGCACCCGGCTCAGTCGGGTAGGGTCTGCCTTTAGCTCAGGTCATGATCTTGGGGTCCTGGGATCACACCCTATGTCAGGCTCCCTGCTCGGTGGAGAGCCCGATTTATCTCTGGCCCTCTCGTCCTGCGCATGCAAAGATGTGCACTCTCTCTATCTTCTTTCTCACTCCCAAATAAGTAAATAAAATCTTTAAAAAATAAAATTGTCTTCTTTAATGATCAAATAATAGCAATATTAGAAGAAAACTATTTCATGAGTCAGAATTTCAGCACCTTAACTGAACAGGTATTTTCATCAGTCCATATTTCCTTCCAGGGATTTGTGCATATAGCTGAATATTCTTACCGAGAGGTTGTACTGTTGGGGGCTCAGATATTTTCATTGAACATTATAACATTGAACGTATATTTGTTGCTTTTTTTCTATTTTTATTTTCAAATTTGACTTGTGTGTTTTTGTTTATTTTTTATTGGCCTATAGTTGACATACAATGTGTATTACTTTCAAGTGTATGGCATAGTAATTGGACACATCTATACCATGCTCACCACGATTAACACAGGTACCATCTGTCACTGTACAACATTATTACAATTTTTTTTTTTACCATAGTCCCTGTGCGGTACTTTTCATCCTCATAACGTACTTATTTTATAAATATCCATTCTATTCTTAATAGATATTAGGGTTGTTTCCATTTTGGACTCTTAAGAACAATGTCCCTATAAACATTCGTGGATATCTATTCTGGTACACATCAGCATGCATTTCTAGGAACAATATACATAGGAGTAGAATTGCTGGGTCTTATGTATGACATATTCAGTTTTACTAGACACTGACAATGTGTTTATCAAAGTGATTGTACCAATTTACATTGATCCCAGGCATAAAAATAAGAACACACTTGCCAGCATAAAGACATCTCTTTGAATATAATGCTTTTAGCTTCAGTGCCCCACAGAGATTCCAATAGCACTTTCCATAAAAGTTAAATCCTTTTCCATGGCTTACAGGGGCTCGTATGACCTGGTTTCTGCCTACTTCTGTGACCTCCTGGCATATCACCTTGCCATAAAGCTCCAGACCCAGTTGCTTTCTTTTTAGTCCTAATATAAAACACACTGGTCCCCTATATGGGACCACTGCACCTCTATTCCCCCAGTTCAAGTATCTGTTCCTCAGAGAGTTGTCCGACTAACTACCAGTCTAAATTGCATCCCACTCCTCAGTCCTGGTTTCTCTCCGTCATGCTCTTCTTCTTTCATCAGATCACATATCAACACATAAAATTACCTTTATTTATGTGCTTATGTATTTGTTTTATATATCTCACCACCAGAATCCACAGTGACTTGAAATGGGTAAGGCTATTTTTTGAACTAATGTATTATTTCTATAATTAAAAAATAATTGAGCAAACTTGCCTAGGTGTTTGAAAATAGAAGCTGCATTCTATATTCTTCTGATGTATTTCTTTACATCTACAGTCATGCTTCAGATAGGTGAATAGTCAATGATACTAATAATTTGAATAATTTGGCCGAACAGTAATGTTGAAATTGTGTGGTATAGATTGGCTCTTGAAAGTTTGAGTTGATCACTGTCAACTCTGAAATGTCAACAGGAACTATGGCCATTCCTGAGTGTGAAAAGGCTGTTTGAAGACTATAGCCCGCTTGACTGCTCTTGTTATCAATTTTCTCCTTTTAATATCTTCAGTTTCTTTTTGTTGTCTTTCCCCCTACCCTTTGCTAGATAACGCTCAGGCGTCTGCTGCAGGCTATTAAGATGCTAAAATTTGACTCTAATTTTTTTTTAAAGATTTTATTTATTTATTTGACAGAGATCACAAGTAGGCAGAGAGGCAGGCAGAGAGAGAGAGGGAAGAAGGCTCCCTGCTGAGCAGGGAGCCCGATGTGGGGCTCGATCCCAGGACACTGGGATCATGACCTGAGCTGAAAGCAGAGGCTTTAACCCACTGAGCCACCCAGGCACCCCTGACTCTAATATTTTTGAAACCGAAGTAGCAGATGCGAGAAAAACTGTCTTTTCAACCCAGCAAGCAGCTCTTTGTTTGACAATATGTGGAGACCTAAAAATGACTTTGGTGCAAATTGTTCCTTTTCATATGACCATCACATGAATGGGTCAGTTAATTATGTGAACTTAAAACTTCTGCAGTGGAAACAGCTGAGAAGCTACTTGTGAAGAAGTTGCACTGCTCTGCAGAAGCACATGAACGGTCAGGTCAGCTTAGTTGAAGGTGGTCACATCTCAGCTGACTGTGCGTTCTTCAGCCCGGTGATTTTTCAGGCTTTAGCTATGTCGGACTTGTTAAAACATAGATTGCTGGGCCCCTCACCCAAAGTTTACTCAGTGGGTCAGAGGGAAGTGGAGACTGAGACTTAGCCCACATGATAAGTTCCTAGGTGATATGCTTGCTGTTGGTCTGCGTGCCCCACTTGGAGAACGGCTGTTTCCAGACAAGCTGTTCTTTCCTCCCTCCCCAACCTCCAGAAATCTCTCTGCTCTTCCCCTGGGGTCCCAAAGACCTGTTCACAAATACTCACTTTTATCCCCAGCCCCAACCTCTTTTGGAACGTGACTCTCCTATTTCTATATGATGAGTAGACCTTTCAACTTCAAACTGGTTGAGATTTTGACAGTTCAGACTCCTTGACCTTGGAAATGTCTTCTCAAACCCAGCTCCATCCCCTTCTCCCATATTTTGGTAAATCATGTGCCCTTGTTTCTCATGTTATCCAGATTTAAATTTTTTCCACCTGTTTTGCTTCCTCTCAATCTTTGCTTTTGGTTTACTTGATTATCATAAATATGAAGAGTGATTTCTATCTAGAGTAACAGTTAGTGATGACAGATAAATTTATCATTGTGGACAAAAACCTCTGCATCAGCTTTTTCTGAATTCTGGAACACAGACAAATCTCGGGGGCTGAATAAGGACCTCCTGAGGGAGTTTACAAGTAAAACAAGGAGTTCCTCACCCCACCCCAGGTTTGCAATTTTGAATGAAAAATCCTGAGGATGATGCCCAAGAATTAGCATTTTGAAGGAGTAGTCCTTGGACCAACCTCCACAATCCACTGATTTAGACGGTGATATAAGGTATTTCAATGCTGCTCGCTCAAATCTGGGGTAATCCCAAGCCTTTTCAACCCTGTGGACTGAGTCAATAGTCATATTTTCCAGCAATATCAGTATTTCCAACTCTTCTTTATCCAACATTCCCTTGGTGTGTGTGCAAATAGATGTCAGTTTTATGTTGCTGCAGTGGTGTTATTTTCTTTATTCCCTGCTGATACCCACTTTGGAACTCTGCATGCAAAAAACATGGATAATGATGTGACACAGAGAAGGGTCCTCACCTTGGGTTTCCCTCGGAGCCTCTTTTGCTGGCATTCTTTAAGTTTGCCATAGCAGTTTATTCCCACAATTGATCTTATCTTTCCTGTCAATGAAACTAGCCCAGAGGTTTTCCCCAGAAGACTTTTCTGATAACACAGAGGCACAACGGAAAGGGCATCATATTAAAAATAGAATAGATAATATTTTCTCGGCAATATGAGTGCCCCCATCTGCTACGTCTTTCTCATCCTTGGGTTTTTCATCCTTTGGATGCATTTTTTTTTTTTTTTTTTTTTACCCAGAGATTTCTTTTAAAGCAGAAGCAACGGGGAGGAAAACAGGCTAATGCTCTGAGGTCTGTCGTGAAGTTTCATGGCATGGGAGAGGCTGGAAGGACATTCTCTGCCTCTCCGCCCTGACAGAAACAACAGCAGCAAAATAACATTTCTATTCAGATCTCAGTGGGCTGGAGTGGGGAAAACAGGAATGCCGCAAATGATGACAATTTGGTTATTGACGTGCAACGTTTCAAAAAGTCTGAATCAACACGGTGAAGAAGGAGCTATGTCAGGGAGTGAATGACTGTGGAACCGCTGAGGTGTTGTTTAAAATCCTTATTGTCCCATCTCTGTGCATGTTTTCCTTGCTCCAACCTTCTTTCCGCCAATGCTACTGCTGTCCCCGCCTCCCCCGCCACCTCCGTCACCTCTGCCACCTCCCCTGTCACCACCATTCCATCCTTATCACTGTGCCCCATCCCCATCACCTCCCCCATAGCATGAGCTTCCAGTCCCAGTGCTGCCACCATCATTACCAGCCCTGACTTTCCAGGACCCTCTGCTCACTTTCCACTCTGCCTTCTGAGGAAAAGATCACATTAATACTACAGTTTATTAATTTTTTTAGATTCGTTTATTCAGTCATTCATTTATTTGACAGACAGCAAGAGAGGGAACACAAGAGGTGCCTGGGTGGCTCAGTGGGTTAAAGCCTTTGCCTTCAGCTCAGGTCATGATCCCAGGGTTTTGGGATCTGCTCGTCAGGGAGCTGCTTCCCTTCCTCTCCCTTTGCCTGCCTCTCCGCCTACTTGTGATTTCTGTCTGTCAAATAAATAAATAAGTACAATTAAAAAAAAAGAGAGAGAGAGAGAGGGGGAACACAAGCAGGGGGAGAGGGAGAAGCAGGCTTCCTGCTGAGCAGGAAGCCCAATGTGGGGCTCAATCCCGCTGGGATCATGACCTGAGCCGAAAGCAGACGCTTAATGACTGAGACACCCAGGTGCCCCAATACTACAGTTTAAAAGACAGATGAGGCCTGATCCTCGTACTCTCTGTCAACAGCAGAGTAGCGGAGATCAGGTTTTTTTCTGGACTCGCATGAGTGATTCAGATTCCTCATTTTTCACAAGGCAGGCTTTCAAGAACAAAATCTCTCAAGAGAAGAGGATTTGGGGGGCCTGGTATCTCTGCTCTGCCTTTCCAAGCCCTGTGGGGACTGTTCCAGGCACCACTCAGCTTTGCCCTGGGTTCCTCTCCACTAGGGTTCCAAACTGAAATCGGACCAGTTTAAAATAGAAGCCACGGCTCTGAGCAAGAGCAGTGCTCCAGGCCCCTTCTTTCACCTGCAGGTAGCACCCATGCTTAATTTTCAAGTATTTTGTAGAGAAGTGTGGAAATCTACATACTCTCCAGGACGGTTATTCGCAGGAACCAGTCGTCAGCACCAAGGGAAACTGGCAGTTAGAAGTCCTCAAGAACTTGCTTGGCTGTGTTTTGAAAACTCCAGTATTTTCTCAAACTGTACCTTTTTCTAAAGAACAATAACTCAAATAAAGAAAACAGGCCACATCTCTGTTTCCACGCCCACGACCACTCCCACAGTCTTTGGGATTCTCATCTTGTTTTGTTGGTTGTGTTTCTTGTATAAACATTCCAAGATTTAAAAAAAAAAAAAAAAAAAAGACTGGGTGATTGTCACAAAATGAAATGAAAACGCTCACAGCTCTGCTCTCACAAATAGATGGTTTGGGGCTTACGGAGACCAGTTCTCCAGTTTACAGAACAAAACAATACATGCTTGGCTTATGCCCCAGGGTAGCTTTCGATCTGTGTTATTCTGTTCCGGGGGGGGGGTTCTGCGGTTCTGCTGGTAATCAGCATTGAGTTACATATATGGAGCATGCTCATACAGGAAGTTACCTGTGCACAAGTAAGCCTCATGAAATCTGAATGCCATGCAGGCCACTGCTCAGCTGAGTTTTCCCTGTGATGTCCACCATAATCGTGATTCAGATAGTCTGGATACTGAGCACAACTATCCCTGAAAGAATCTTTAACTGTGGCCTTCTTAAAGCAAATAAAAAGATGTATTGATAATGAGTAAACAAACACTCTGGGAGGAGAATGGTCTGCAGTCTACTACAAATAATTGTGTACAAAAAGAATGCACATATTGTGTCTGGGTGGCTCACCTGGTTAAGTGTCTGACTCTTGATCTCAGCTCAGGTCTTGATCTCAGGGTTGTAAGTTCAAGCCCCACATTGGGCTCCACGCTGGGCACAGATCCTATTTAAAAAAAAAAAATAATGCACATATTCAAAAGAAGGAATTATGCAAACCAGTCGTAGACCTATTTTATTTTATTTGGTTATTTTTATTTATTTTTTTTACATTATGTATCTTTTTGACAAAGAGAGAGTGAGAATACAAGTCCAGAAACAGACAGAGAAGGAAAGCAGGCTCCCCACTGAGCAGGGAGTCTGATGCAGGGCTCCATTCCAGGACCCCAGGATCATGACCTGAGCTGAAGGCAGACGCTTAACTGACTGAGTCACATAGGCATCCCTTGATTTTGAATACCAACCAAATCACAAGCTAGATATGGGAGCTCTGATGACTGGGCTTCTCAGAGTTTCATTTTCTTAATCTGTAAAATGGGAATAAGAACATAGTAAGCACTTAGTAAGTCATGTCTCCACAGACTTTGGGTTCTGCCATGAGTCTTTAGTTTTTCCTCGACAACACCGCGCCTACAAAAATAGGTCTGGAATTGATGGCTTTTCCTGCTGTACTGTATGATCTGTGCTATACATTTTTTTGCTTCGAAGCCCTTCTGCCTTAGTCTAGATTTGAGTCTTGTGAAAAGCATGGCTGAATGGTTCTGGGACACTCCAAGTCCCAAACCTAAGCATTTATTGTCACCAGTATATTTGGCAGAAATCTTTTGTCTGGGATTCACATTATTCTCCACTATAAAACACCAGGTTGGGAAGGAAAAAGAACCACTTTCAGTGGGAAGAGGTTTTTTGTTTGTTTGTTTGTTTGTTTGTTTTTTGGCTGGAAATGGAAACTGAATGTGAAGTCCTCATATGGCTCTCGTCACCCCTCTTGTGTATTGCTTTTAATATTTCCCTAGGAATGATAGCTGGGAGGAAGGGAGTCATGTTTAATAACTTCATGCTAATTATTGTGGGCCTTATACTGACATACATGCATAAACACACACAGACACACACACACACACACACACACACATACACACAACTAAGCTGACCATTAATTCAATAACTATTTATTCTAAAACTCTGCTCCTTAACTTTTTCAGTTAGTCAGATGATCAATATTTATTGAGTGCCTCTGTGAGTCATTGTTTTAGTAGACATTATGATGGATAAAGACAAGTATTAGGGTGCATTCCTTGCTTTTAGAAAGCTGACAGAGTCTTGGAGGGAACAAAACAGAATCATTGGATACCAATTAAGGACAAATAATGGTTTGGAATGGTGGTGATTTTCAGTGATGTGAGCTTTCAGAAGATGCCAGTGCATTAATATGTTATTCTCTTTGGGAAAGAGAATTAATGAATTAATGATGTTTAGAGTCTTTTCTAGGTTCAAACTGGAAAGCTGGGTAAGGGTTATTTATGTATTTATTTATTGTTAATTTTTTTCATTTTTAATTCCAATATAGTTAGCACAGAGTGTTATGTTCATTTTGGGTGTACAATACTGTGGTTCAACAACTCTGCATATTATTCAGTGCTCGTCGTGATAAGTGTACTCAACCTCTTTCACCTTCTTCACTCACTCCCCCATCTCTGCTCCGGTAACCATCAGGTTTTTTCTCTATAGTTAAGAGTCCATTTTTTGGTTTCTCTCCTTTTTTCTTTGTTCTGTTTCCTAAATTACACATATGAATGAAATCATGTGGTATTTGCCTTTCTCTGACTTATTTCACTTAGTGTTATACCCTCTAAATCTACCTGCATTTTTGCAAATGACAGGATTTCATTCTTTTTTGTGACTAATATTCCACTGTATGTCTATACACCACATCTTCTTTATCTATTCATCTATTGAGGGGCACTTAAGCTGCTTCCATAATTTGACTATTATAAATAATGCTTCAGTATACATAGGGGTTCATACATTGAATTAGTGTTTTTGTATACTTTGAGTAAATACCCAGTAGTGGAATTACTAGATCATCTGGTATTTCTATTTTTAATGTTTTGAGGAACCTCCATACTCTTGCACAGTGGGTTTACCAGCTGGCATTCCCACCCACAGGGCACAAGTGTCCTTTTCTCCACATCCTCATTAATACTTGTTTCTTGTGCTTTTGATTTTAGCCACCAGGTATGTATGAAGTGACAACTCCTTGTAGTTTTGATGTGCATTTTCCTGATGATTAGTGATGTAGGAGAAAAGCTTTCATGGGCCTGTGAGCCATCTGCATGTCTTCTTCGGAGAAGTGTCCGTTCATGCCTTCTCCCCATTTTTAATTGGATCATTTGGATTTTTTGTGTGTGTGTTGAGTTCTATGAGTGACATATTTTGAATACTTAACTTTTATCAAATATGCCATTTGCATATCTCTTCTTCCATTCAGTAGGTTGTCTTTTAGTTTTGTTGATTGTTTCCTTTGCTATGCAAAGATTTTTATTTTGATGCAGTCCCAATAGTTTATTTTTGCTTGTTTCCCTTGCCTCAGGAGACAAATCTAGAAAAATATTGCTATGGCTAACATCAGAGATAATGTCTGTGCTGTCTTCTAGGATTTTTATGGCTTCAGTTCTCACATTTAAGTCCTTAATCCATTTTGAGTTTATTTGTGTGTGTGGTGTAAGAAAGTGGTCCAGTTTCATTCTTTGGCATGTGCTGCCCAACTTTCCCAGTACCATTTGTTGAAGAGATCATTTCCCGTTAGATATTCTTTCCTGCTTTGTCAAAGATTAATTGACCATATAATTTTGGGTTTATTTCTTGGCTCTCCCTTCTGTTCCTTTGATCTATGTGTCTGTTTTTGTGCCAATAAGTATCATGCTGTTCAGATTACTACAGCTTTGTAGTATATCTTGATACCCATTATTGTATATCTCAAGTTTTCATCTTTTTCAGGATTGCTGTAGCTGTTCAGGTTCTTTTTTTTTTTTTTTTTTTTAAGATTTTATTTATTTGACAGAGATCACAAGTAGGCAGAAAGGCAGGCAGAGAGAGAGAGGAGGAAGCAGGCTCCCCGCCGAGCAGAGAGCCCGATGTGGGGCTCGATCCCAGGACCCTGGGATCATGACCTGAGCTGAAGGCAGAGGCTTTACCCCCCTGAGCCACCCAGGCGCCCTCAGGATCTTTTATGGCTCTATACAAATCTGAAGATTATTTGGTCTAGTTTTGTGAAAAATGCTGTTGGTATTTTGATAGGGATTACATTAAATCTGTAGATTGCTTTGGATAGTATGGACATTTTAACAATATTCATTCTTCCAATCATGAGTGTGGGATATCTTTCCATTTGTTTGTGTCATTTTTTTATTTCTTTATCAGTGTTTTACAGTTTTCAGAGTATAGGTCTTTCACCCCCTTGGTTTAGTTTATTCCTAGGTATTTTGTTATTTTTGGTACAATTGTAAATTGTACCAAAAATTGTTTTCATAATTTCTCTGCTTTTTTGTTGTTAATGTCTAGAAATGTAATGAATGTCTAGATATTATTTTTGTATCCTGCAAACTTACTGAATTGATTGATCAGTTCCAGTAGTTTTTTGGTTGTCTTTAGGGTATTCTAGGCACAGTATCATTTCATATTCAAATAGTGAAAGTTTTATTTCTTTCTGACCAATTTAGATGTCTTTTATTCCTTTGTCTTGTCTGACCACCATGGGTAGAACTTCTAGTACTGTGTGGAATAAAAGTGGTGAGACTGGACATCCTTGCCTCGTTCCTGATCTTAGGAAGAAAGCTTTCAGTTTTTCCCCATTGAGGATGATACTAGCTATGGGATTTTCATATATGTTGAAGTATGTTCCCTCGAAACCTGCTTTGTTGATGGGTTTTATCATGAATGGATATTGTACTTTGTCAAATGCTTTCTCTGCATCTACTGAAATGATCATATGGTTTTTATCCTTTCTCTTGTTGATGTGATGAATCATGTTGATTGATTTGGGAATATTGATCTACCCTTCCATCCTAGGACTAAATCCCACTTGATCATGGCAAGTGATTTTTTTTAATGTATTTTTGATTCAGTTTGCTTTTATTTTGTTGAGGATGTTTTTCATCTATGTTCATCAGAGATATTGACCTGTAGTTCTCTTTCTGTGTAGTGTTTTTAGCTTATTTTGGTATCAAGTCAATGCTGCCCTCATAGAATGAATTTGTAAGTTTTCCTTCCTTTTCTATTTTTCAGAATATTTTGAGAAGAACAGGTATTAACTCTTCTTTAAGTCTTTGGTAGAATTATGGGTGAGGATTTTTATTCATCTTCTCTTTACATTCTATCTCTTAGCCTTTCTTGATCTCCAGCTTTTTTTTTTTTTTTTTTATCTATAGTAGGACTGTACAATGCCACATACATAATATGTACTTAAATTTCTAATGGCCACTTTTTTAAAAAGTAAAAATAAGGAGGAATTAATTATAATGATATATTTTATTTAAGCCAATATATTCAATATTATCATTTCATCATGTCACACTAGTATATTTTAAGTGTCCAATACTCACACGTGGCTAGTGGTCACTGTATTTATTGAATACAGCAACTCTAGATTCTAATAATCACTGGATGACATCAGAGAGATCTGGGCATCACCATATCTCTTATTACAAAGAATGCTGACTAAGTTGTTGGATGTTCCACTTTCTTCTCTCTCTCTCTCTGTCTCTTCCTCTCAACAATTTAATTTTTTATTTGAGAGAGAGAGAGAGAGGAGTGGGGAAGGCTGATGTTGGGCTCAATCTCAAGACCCTGAGAACATGACCTGAGCTGAAACCAAGAGTCAGATACTTAACCTACTAAGCCATCCTGGTGCCCCTGGAGTTCCCTCTTTCTAGAATAAGAAGTATATTCTCCTGTCAAGGATCTTCCTTTCTTATTCTTCCTCGGTTTGTCGGCAGTGGTCCAGGTGAGAATCCTGGCTTAGTTCTCAGCTCTTCCTTCGTTCTTCCAGTTGCTGCTGCTGCTGTTACTGTTGTCCAGCAAAAGATGAGGGCGGAGCCACACCTCAGAAGAGTTAGCACAGGTTTTGCAGACTTGGAGTTTGGGCACAAAACATCCAAAGGGACCTGGATGTTGTGTAAGTAGGATCACAGATAAGGGAGAAAAAGGAAAGCAACAGCAGGAGGATGTGGCAAACCTGAACAGAAGGACCCCCCTGCCCTTCTGCTCCCTCTCACTTCAATGCTCTGTTAGTATGATCTGCCCAATCCTGCTTCCCCACATGGGGATGTGCTGGCAGGTGGTAGGGTCAGAGAGTCAAGAGAAGAGAAAGAGTCTGATTTGGACTTTTAAATTTCACCATATAATTCTACTTACATTTTGCATACAAGTTCTGAGTCAAGAAAAATTCTATTTCGGTGCTTGATCTGGAATTATTTGTCTCTAAGATATTCGTTTACTTTAAAAGCATAGCCTGAGCATCTGAAGTTTGCCAAGGTCTGAGCCAAGAGCAAAGGATACAAGGAAAGGTAGGAGCTGGTCCTTATTCTCAAGGTTCTCTGTCACACCCTAACCAGGAAGTTTGTGGGTGTCATCAAATTAAAACTTTCCAAATACATTTGTTCCTTCACTGAAGTTATCCTTAGGGCGGAAAGACTACAATTATTCTTGCCTTATTGTCTTATTTTTATTTTAATGCCATGCACTTCTTTAATTGCTCTTCAGAAAAATTGGTGTCTGAATGCACAAAGTGAATAAGAACAATTATTCTATAAGGTAGGTAGGGTTGCCAAATGGTTGACCTTCTAATAGTGGAATTTCAGGCATCACTAAACACGAAGAAGATGCATTCAGGAGGGCAGACTATCCTTCCACTCTCTAAATTATATTATTTCTATATATGAGAGCAACCCAGGTGTGTAGACTGGTGTACCAGGAGCTGGCAATTAGAAGTAAAATGTCTCATTTCTCATGAAGTCACCAGCCCCTTGGATTTGGGCAGATCCCGACTCAGCCACTTCCCTTTTGATCTCTAATCAGTCACTTAAACTCACGTATTAGCCTTTAGTTTCCTCACCTCTCAAATGAAGCCAATTATTTTAGCTAGCTAGAAGTGTGTTAGGAAGAAATGATATAAAAATCTGTATATGATATACATCTCTTAGAATGTATTTAACATTTCAAAAGTAAATATGGGTCATTTCACTCCCAAAATAAAACCAAAGTAGTTTCATTCTCCATGTAGAATAAAATCCAGTGTGTTTTCATGATCTTGACCCGATATACCCCAGATATGGCTTCTATCAATTCTCCGCCTGTAGTCCAAACTTGTTCCTGCTTTTAAGCCTTGCAACTAGTCCTTTATTTTTGCAATGGTCTTCCCCAGGACCAAAGTCCAATAATCTTTTACTCTAAAAGGTGAAATGGCAAACATTTTTACCTTTGGAGGCTATGTGGTCTCTGTTGCAACTATTCAACTCTGCTTGCTATTGTAGCAGAAAAACAGCCGCAGGTAATACATAAACAGGCAAGAATGGCTCTTTCTCTGTTCCAATAAAACTTTATTTACAGAAAAGGTGATGAGCCAGATTTGGTCCCTCATAGTCTGCTGACCTCAGCCCTAGACCTTTCCACATCTGACTTTTTCCGGTTATTTCAGTTTCAGATGAAGTAGAATCTGAGGCCTTCCTTGTCAACTCTATCATAAGTCTCTTTGAACCACTTCTTAAATATATTGCCTCTTTTACTTACTTCCTAATATGTATTTCTATCTTAAATTATCTAAGTTACTCCTGTGTTTATTGGTTTAAGTGTCCAATTTCCATGTTACCATAATCTTAATTACTAGAGCAAGGACTAGAACAGGGTGGGTGCTCAATAAATATTATATTATACACATGACTAAGTAATTTATTAAAAGAAATGAAATTTGATGGAAAATTCCAAATTTTAGTAGTAAGAAATCAAGATCCTTTGGGGATAGTCAGAGGCACATGCAGAACAGTGGTTCTTGCAAATTATGAATCCCCCTGCATGAACTTTCATAAGCAAGTCAACCAAAAAGCCAGTCCTATGTGAAACCAAGTTATTTTTTTATTGATTATCTGGGTACAATATAAACTGAATATCACCATTTTTTCCTGGTTAAGAAATAAATACATTGGTCATCACAGTCCAAACCAGAGGCACAAGTAATTCTAGCTCATTAGCAACCTGTGTGCATTGAAATGATTTTGATTAGGGTTTTTAAATGAATTTTGAAGATTTTATTTATGTATTTGAGAGAGAGACAAAGTACACACAGAGGGAGAGGGAGAAGCAGGGGGAGAAGCTGAGCAGGGAACCCGACTGGACTCGGGGCTCAATTCCAGGACCCTGAGACCATGATCTGAGCCAAAGGCAGAGTCTTAACCAGCTGTACCACCAAGTCATCCCTTGATTAGGGTTTTAAAGGCAGGTTTTAGTAAAACAAGATACTCTATGCTACCAATCGGAATTTTCTGAGGATCTTAGCAAAATAAGGCAGGCTTTTCCTTCTCTGCCATCAAGGATAATTTTTGTAATGGGAAACAGACAAAAATTAGATACATAATGATTGTGGCCTATCCAACAGTGTTTTGGCGAGAAACAAAGGACTCGTGCAAAAAAGGGTCAGCCAAAGAATAATTAAGGAAGCTATGAGAGTACTATATACAGAAATGAGGACAAAGCTAAAGAAACCATCTAAGAAATGTGAGGCACTCAGGGACTCAACAGCAGTCGGAAGCCATTCCCGCCCTTTAGAAGGAAGGAATTAGGGAAGAAAATTGTATTACCAGAGTCCAGTGAGAGTTGGGTCCTGAAGGGAGGCCAGCCATCAGGAGCTCTGGGCATGGAGAAATGTGGTTCTTACAAGAACCTCAGCAAGGCAACCTTTCTGTCTTTTGACTCTGCTAAACCCAACAGGACGTCAGAGGGTATGAGAGCTGGCATCCATAGTCTATGGAAGCCTGGCTTTGTGGAAACCAAGTAAGACAGAGAGTAGAACTGATAGAATAGAATAGAATAGAATAGAATAGAATAGAATAGAGCTGGGGAGAGCAGAAGAAAAATAACTAGCATAGTAGGTAAGGTAGGTAAGCTACATGACAAGAGATCACATCTTAGAAATCTTCATTTATTCAGTTGATTTTATTTACTCTGCAGTATGGGAATGCAACAGAAAATAAAAGATCAAGAAGTTTAATGGGTGTGTATTTTTAATACTTAGGGAAGTAGGTCAGAATAGTTCCAAGATTACTGGCAGAGTTTGCCTAACTCAAGCCAATCCATTTGAAGGCCACCAGTCTTGACGGATTAGAAATTACCTTTCCACTCTGATGCCTGGGGAAGAAACATCCAGAACTAAGTATAATATTTTGCCTGGGAGAAAAGAACCAGAGTAAAATCCTTCATCTCCAGGACAACACTGAATCTTCATTATTGCTGAAAACAGAAAAGAAAAAGAGCTTATACATTACTGGTAATGAAGGTTAATCACTTATAAGCAATATTCTGCACCTTTTTTTTTACTTTTATCAAGCAAAATAAAATGTCTTTTTGTCTGCCAAAGCAAACATTATAAAACCAGGTCCTGAAACCAGCATCCTAGGACTGGCATCTCTAACTGAAGGCCGCTTTGCTTTAATATCTACTAGAATGAACACAAATTAGATGCTAATCCATCTCTTTTACAGATTATATGCTTGCCTAGAGGATAAATATCATGCTATTCCGATTAGTGTTGTCTACCATGTGCACAAGGTCCTTCCCACTTGTTATTATGCCAGTGCTATTTCTTAATAAGTGAAAGGACAATATTTTTGCATCTTTTACACACAGTTCTTCAACTAACTATATTTTAATCTCTTATTACGCAATGACAAATTCGATTTTCCAAAAAAACTAGTTGCTTTCTAAATTGACTTAAGTGATCTGTGTTCTAACCTTGTTGCAAAGTCTTGGTCCAAATCTGCTAGAGGGAAGGAGAGGAGATGCTGGTTATTTCCTTAGCAGATTTCAGGAGCACAGCTCTTTTCTACTAAGGTGTTTATCTCTCGTTATGTTTCGAGTTGTCTTCACATGATCCAAGAAACTTATTTTGTAATTCTCTCATCATAGATGTTATTAAGCTCTTTCTTAAAGAGATATTTAGAAGAAAAAAGGAATTTGTATGAAATATTTTCAACAGCAGTCTATTTGAAATTAAAGTTGATTTCATTGGTATGCTGGCTTAGCTGCTAACTAACTTTGTGACCTTAGACAAACCACTTACCCTCTGTGGTCCTCAGTTTTCTCATCTATAAAATGAGAGGGATGGGTTAAGAGGTCCCTAAAGCCCTTTATAATTCCAACAGACTGTGATTATGAGTCTATGTTATCCCTGGAAATATCATGAAAAATAAAAATAAAACTGATTGAGTTGAAAATGGTCCAACAATTACAAAGAAATATTTGACATTGTAATCATGAACTCGCATCAGTTAGTCTTTTGGCTCTTTAATTTGGGAAGCAGATGCTTGATTGCTTGTTTAAAGCCTGTGTAAAAAGCCCAGCCTAGCCTTGTGAAAGCTCAAAATATTCTTAAGCAGGGATGTCAATTACATAATTTTCTAGACCTGACAGTTTGGTTGAAATTAACCCACAGCATATTTGAAAGCCTTTTTCTTTTGTGAGCATCTAGCGTATTTCCTATTGCTCTCTTCCTGGGTATCCATTTGTTATCAAAACCAGAAGCACAGTATGGCATCCAAATTGAAGTTCAGTGTCAGCTGAGGTTACTTTTCTACATTTCCCAGAAAAGGAACAACTATTGTCATAGCAGAGGATTGATGTGTGGCCATTTGGGGTCCTTATTATAATCTTTTCTTTAAGAATGAGGGATTGGAATGTTAATGCATTCAATAATCTATGAATTATAAAGGTAGCTATACTGCTTTGACCTTTTCAACATTTGGTATTTTGATTGAGTGGCCATTCTGAGCCCGTTCTTTTTAACAGCTCTATTACTCTGTGGGAAAGAGGAAGGCTAGCCAGGTTTTGAAAATACATTCATCTTGAAGCAAGAGTAGTAGGATTTCGTTGGAATGTGCCAAAGACAGTGCTGGGTGTTTACAGAACTTTCTCACGTAATACTGACAATATCACTTAAGAGATAGTATTATTATCAGATGAAGATAATGAAGCACAGAGAAGTGGCTACAGTACCTCAAAGGTAAAAGGGAAAGAAAGACAGCAGTCATTTCAGGACTGTGTGATGCCAGGATCTATGTATGCTCTTTCTGGAGTATCCCAGTCTTTAGGTTTTGAAAGTTGTTAAGTATATCTAGTGCAGTAAATGCAAGTAAATATCCTAAAATCTTGTTATCGTAGACTGAGCTTTTAGCATTGGTATCTCCTAGGAACCTCTAAGTGCCAGGTACTGTTCTGTGGCTGGTAGAGTGAACAGGACCCAAATTCCTACCCTCAAGGAGATTATAGCCAAGGAGTCTAGCTCAGGGTTAAGGGAACACACAAGGGACGACGAGGCCCCAAGGGACAAACAATTTAGAGACACTGGTACCGAACCCCTCTGCTCAGATCGTAATGACTAAGGGAATAACATAGTGTTACGAGAGCCTAGTGATAAATGAAAATGGGTGCGGAGCTACCCGGCAGGGAGAATATTTCTGGAGGGCAAATGAAATGCCATGGCCGGAAGGAGGGAGGAGAAGAAATACCATATTCTCTCTTTCTTGTCCCCTGTTCACTGCCAGTGTCTTCCATTAGCTGAAACCGACCAGAGAGTAGCCATCACCAATACCCAGTCTGTAAAGGACAGTCTGGTGACTCAAAGCAGAGCAGCAACATGGAAAGTGGACTAGGGAGAAGTATGTGGGATCACCCACAAGATTGCTTTCCAAAGCAAAGGAATAATGTGGTTCAAATAGAAACTCACGTCTCCATATCTTTCAAAGCAGAATAACTACCTGCAGTTTTTAACTGAGGTCATTTCTCAGCTTCTCCCCATCAAAAATCTCTGTGGAGCTTTAGGTAGAGCATCCTTACCTGTGAGGTGCTAAGGGGATAAAGTGGTACTAGGGATAATGTGATGAACTCAAATCAATCTGTGCTTATGACCTAGGTGTTAAGAGCGAGAAATGAAAGAAATATTGTCCTTCCTCGTGTTGTTGTAGAGATTCTAATCCTACCGTCTTCTTCAATTACTGAGATAACAGCATATAACTGATGATGAATTTGCAGATAACACTGGGAGCTGTGTGCCTTTGAAAGATTGAAAGAAAGACTCATGATATTGATAGCCCATCAGAACTGAAGATGAGATTTCAGAATGACAGTGGTAATGAGGGTTCTTTATTGGCTTCTACCTTGATTCAGTTCTATACAACGCAAAGAAATAAATACATGATTCCCTTGAGTGAAGTTCAGGCAAAAGCTGATTCTGTGACATTATCAGACTGCTTTCAGAGCTCATACATTCTGTAAGTTTAGTCTTTTGGTGTATTTGATAGACTACAGTTTTATGTTCATTTTTTCTTCATTTTAAGAATTATTAGAACCATGCTTACCAAGAATACTGGCCAATAAAAAGAATATTAGGAATTATGTTATTACTAGGAAGACTCTGGAAATATCATTAATAGTTTAAAAAGTGAACCATTGTGTGAGGAACCTTGACTTTTAGCATTCATAAACCTAAATGCCAGAAAAATATGTAAAAAGGCTTATTTAATAAAATTTCAGAAGACCAGGGGAAAAAAGCCTTATGAGAGAGCTCTATACATAGACATGCTGTTGTAGATAAAGGAGAGATATGTTCCAATAATAAGGAAAAAAAAGTGAAAAAAATTTTTTCTTATTACAGAAGAAAAAAATTTCCTTATTACAGAAGGTAAACCTTCTGTAGTGATATTTTCCAGCAAATAGTCCTGAGAGAAGGTTTTGGTTTGATTCACTCAGTATGTGTTTATTGAGAATCTTCTCTGTGCTGTTAACTTGATGTTGTAGAAGGTATAAAAGTTATCATCAGATCAACATAAGCTTATAAAGAGGGATGCAGTTATCAAGAACTTCAAAAAAGTGTACCTTCCTGCTGTGAGCTTTGGTGATCTCATCTGTTGGCGTAAGGTCTATCAGGAATCTTCCCAGTAGGCTCTAAGAGTGACTGCCTATCTCTCCATCCACAGCATTTATCCAGGAATATAATTAGTTTTACATTTAATGTCTGAGACTTCCTCAAAGCATAAAATGTCATGAAAGAAGAAAGTACTGGGAGCTAGGAAAGGGATGATATAAAAGTTGGAAGGGATACATTTAGCCTGCTTTGCCTTGGATGTGAATTGAATGCCTGTGGATTGTTTCCTGTATGCTCACATGCTGGCTGAACCATTCAGGTGGCTACCCAAACCGGTATACTTATTTCCCATGAGGTATGTCATTGATCTAGGATTTTCTTGGATTATGGAATATTTTCTGAACATAAAGAAGTTATCTTCTACTTTTCCCACAAAGTATTACTTTCTTTTTTTTTTAATTCCTTTTATTGTGTTATGTTCATCACCATACATCATTAGCTTTTGATGTAGTGTTCGGAGATTCATTGTTTATGCACCACACCCAGTGCTCCATGCAATAGGTGCCCTCCAAAATACCCTTCACCAGGTTCCCCCATCCCTCCACCCTCCTCCCCTCTAAAACCCTCAGTTTGTTTCTCAGAGTCCGCAGTCTCTCATGGTTTATCAACCCCTCTGATTACCACCCCCCTTCAGTTTTCCATTACTTTCTTACCAGCGTTAGCATAAACAGAAGACACGCTCCGTTATATGTTGCTTAAAAGAATGATTTATTGAAGAATTTTGTGAATTTTATGTTCTCTCCACCCAGAACTCAGACCCAGGATTTGAAATGATTAGATGTATGCAGTTTAATATGGTTTTGGCCTTTTATTCATAGGTAGTGAGTCTGAAGGAATAGAGAGATGTTCAGTTCAGTGACCTTGAAGTATGTAGTGGCAAGCGTGGACTGTTGTGCTGTGTAGCCAGAACAATGGAGGATATAAGGAGGGAAAGGAAGGAGGAGGCAGGGCAGGAAGGAAGGAAAGAAGGAAAGAAGGAAGGAAGGGAGGGAGGGAAGAAAGAAAAATGTACAACTGTGGTCCCTTCTACTGGTAAGGAAAGGAGATGATTTATAATGTAGCAAAGAAATTATCGTGGTGTTGACTATTACCTATGGAGCTGTTTTGGGCTTCAAATTCAAAGTTAATCTTTCTTCTCAAAGAAATGGGGTACAAAATGCTTCCCAGTTGCTGCAGTCATGTGGACAAACTTAGAATATTCAGGAATGAGCAGATCAAAATTCTGTCTTTAAAAATGGAATAACAACATTTTCAGTTAACAACTGTCTGCTGTCCAACATTTTGCAGTATATGAAAGGGGTAGAGTGAAACTTTGCACTGAGTAACTAAGAAGAAAAGTTGCAAAGGCCATAGAAATTGTCACTGAAACTTAGTGTTTAAAGTCTGAACTTTGTAAAATTACAGACTAGACAAAGATTCCAAGGGCAACATGTGGTCAACTATGAACAGAAGTGTCCTAGGAAAGTAAATTGAAAGAATTCTGAGAGTGAAATAAGTGAATTAGGCTTGGTTAACATATAGGAAAAATAATTTTATTTACAGTGTTGATGAATGACATTTCAGAGCATTTAATAAGCAGGGAGAATTTTAAAATAGAGGTAAATTTGTAGAAGCACCCATACTTAATGAACCAGCAAGTATTTTTCTTCAAAGCTGCAAGGATAAGTGCTTTTGGGTGTATACTTTGGGAAATGTTTTTATGGGATGCATATCTGACCCAGGTAAATTTAACTGGTAAGCAATACAGTTCCTCAAAGGGATGGGCTAGAGAAGTGGCATCCCTTCCAGAATCATATTTGAACACGTTTGATTCACATGAGGAGCAAGTTTAAATTGAATCTGAGCTCAAAATAGAAACCTGATCTTCACTGAACTGATTTAAACAAAAGATTATAAAAACAAACATGAGGGTTTAGTCATCAAAAGTGGAACCATGGAAAGACCACAGAGAATAGGAAGCTGACCAGGCCGTGGCAATGTGTAGAGGTATGTAATTATTAATGTGGAATTAGACTACCCTAACCATAGTCAGTGCCAGTGAGGTCACAGGAGATGTTTTAGGGGAAATGATTCAGTAATGTTTCAATTGTTGCATCTCTACATAAGAGAAAAGCAATTATGGGTGCTAATTTGTCTGTAAATGTATTAAAGAAGTTGAGGCCCTCCCTTGGTGATTCTGACTAGTGGGGACAAGGCCACAGTTACTGTTCTATATATAATTATGACTAAAGTCCATCAGATTGTTAACAATTGTCTATATCCAATAAACATATTTACTATACCTGACTGTGGAAAGTCTCCCCCAAACCACTTTTGTTGGTCTACTTAGTTGTCAATTTAATTTTTTGATGTGTGTGTGTGTATGCACTCATGTGCTCACAAGGGTTTAATCCATTATGGTCTCTGAGCATCTTTTTGTAAAAAAATACATAGTTGTTTAGCTGGGAGAAGGGAGGGGTGCAGAGAAAAAGCACAGCTTACAATTATGTGAGCTCTCAAAGCACTCAACATTTTTCTTTCCTGGTGAATCTTTCTGCCTTTCAAAGGCCAGCATGCAACTTTGTTTTTGCCCCCTTTCTGGTAATCTGCTTTCAAATATGAGTTTGTTTGTTTTTTTTACCTTGAGTTTCATCGTTTTCTTATTTTACAATAATAAAACGCAGATTTTTACTCACACATGCAGTGGCTTTGTTTTTTCCATTTTGTAGGAAAAGCTGCATTTATTTATTCATCTTTTTTATCGCCACAGTCAAAATAAAATTTCCTTTTTTTCTGTTTACTTTGACATTTCAATGCCAAAGTGCTATTTCTGAAAAAACAAGTGGCAATATTCTGTGCACAGTACTTTTACAGACACAAGAAAGAAAGCATGAAGAATAGTGCAAATTCCATCCTTTGACAGTGGTCAGATATTCTCAAAAAGCTAGTTGTATGGAAAAGTTTTATATAAGAGAGACAAAATATAAAGTTTATATAAAATTGTATGACTCCACACAACATTAATTGTAATCAACTTATTTTTCTTAGCAATTCTTTCTGTCATTGTTACCTATGGAAACTTACAGTGATATAATTAAATATGTAAATTCATAGTATATTTAACTACATATATATATACTTATATTTATATATATGTTATATATAACATATATATAACTATATATACATAGTTAAGAGTATATGTAGTAAAGTAAAAGTAGTTATATATATATGCAACATATTTTTAGCTACTTTTATTTACTACATATACATACATATGTATATATAATATATATATCGCATAGTTAAAAGATGAACTGAGGAATATTAAAATTTTCTAAGAGCTTTTTTGAACAAAAGTTTATTTGAGTGAGGCAGCATCCAATCTAGCAGATAGAATAGAGTTCCAAGGAGCTATGCAGAATGAGAGACATTTATAGACAGAAGAGAACAGGAGCGACAAAGTTATACCAGGCAAAAAAAGTGGGTTGGTTATTGCAAAATTACTTTCCTTTAGGGAAGGGCAGGAAGCTAGCAGGCAGATGACCTCACTAGTGCTAACCATGACTTCTGAATGATGGGGTTTAAGATTCCATTTCTGGGAGAGCCAACACTAATTAACTCTTGATTTGATGATGTGGTACTTAGCATAAGTGATTCCACTCTGGGCTTTTTTCTCGCTTGTAACTATATATATATATATATATATATATATATATATATATATATGTACACACACACGTATACATATATACATATACACATGTATATATATACACATAATCACATATGTGCATATATGTGTTTATAGTTAATATATTTTAATTATACATTTATATAGTTCATACATATTCATATACACTAAACTAAACATACTTTTATACATGCACATGAATAGAGAATCAATATTTATGAAGAGTCTACTAACTTGTTTGTACTTGGACCACAAAGATGTATTACACCCAGTTTTTCTCTCAGTGATCTATTCTTTAGATGGAGGTGTCTTAAAGTACACATCAAACTCGTAGAATAGTGCCTTTCATGAACAAGGAACTAACTCAACGAATATTTGTGGAAGAAATTAATGCATAAAACTGCACAAGTACAAAGCAACATGTGCTATCTGGTGAGCTAAAAACGCACTAGAAAGTTCAAGAATTTTTTTTTTTCATTTTATTTATTTTTTCAGTGTAACAGTATTCATTCTTTTTGCACAACACCCAGTGCTCCATGCAAAACGTGCCCTCCCCATTACCCACCACCTGTTCCCCCAACCTCCCACCCCTGACCCTTCAAAACCCTCAGGTTGTTTTTCAGAGTACATAGTCTCTTATGGTTCGCCTCCCCTCCCCAATGTCCATAGCCCACTCCCCCTCTCCCAATCCCACCTCCCCCCAGCAACCCCCAAGAAAGTTCAAGAATTTTTAAGAAGTGAAAGAAACCTGAAGAGCATTGCAACCATTTATGTCTTCACAGGAAAGTTAGCCAACGAAATGTCTCAGGTCAAGTTGGACAGGGGACATGCACAGCGGTGCAGTTGTACGGGTGGGGGCAGGGAGGTTGAGCACAGAAGGATAAGGACAACGTTTGTTGGTTCATTTGTTTTTTTAAGAGAGAGCAAAATGAATAAATAATCCAGGGTTTGGCAACTTTGGGGCAGTAGGGTGAAAAATAATATGTTCAGGGGGAAACAATAAACAAACTTTAAAACAATAGAGTGTTGTAGGTGGAAGATACCACAATATAAAAGTGTATATGTCTAAGGTCATCCCTACAAATAGACTAATTGCTGATGTGTGTAGCCATTTACAAATTGATACATAGTGCATTCTTGTTGAGAGAATCATAGAAGTCAAGATATTTGTCTTCTCAAAGAGAATTCATTTTATTTGCTCTAAAATGTTCAATATATTTTAAATATTTCAAAAATAGGTGAGGTTTCATACTTTGTACTCTAGGAATACTATGCAGCCATCAAAAGAAATGAAATCTTGCCATTTGCAACGACGTGGATGGAACTAGAGGGTATCATGCTTAGTGAAATAAGTCAATCAGAGAAAGACAACTATCATATGATCTCCCTGATATGAGGACGTGGAGATGCAACATGGGGGGTTAGGGGGATAGGAGAAGAATAAATGAAACAAGATGGGATTGGGAGGGAGACAAACCATAAATGACTCTTAATCTCACAAAACAAACTGGGGGTTGCTGGGGGGAGGTGGGGTTGGGAGAGGGGGAGGGGGTTATGGACATTGGGGAGGGTGTGTGCTATCGTGAGTGCTGTGAAGTGTGTAAACCTGGTGATTCACAGACATGTACCCCTGGGGATAAAAATACATTATATGTTTATAAAAAAAAAAAAAAAAGAAAGAAAGAAAGGATGAATACCCAACTTTTGTAGCAACATGGATGGGACTGGTAGTGATTATGCTGAGTGAAATAAGTCAAGCAGAGAGAGTCAAGTATCATAAGGTTTCACTTATTTGTGGAGCATAACAAATGACATGGAGGACATTGGGAGATGGAGAGGAGAAGGAAGTTGAGGGAAATTGGAAGGGGAGGTGAACAAGAAGAGACTATGGACTCTGAAAAACAACCTGAGGATTTTGAAGGGGCGGGGATGGGAGGTTGGGGGAACCAGGTGGTGGGTAATAGGGAGGGCACGTATTGCATGGAGCACTGGGTGTTGTGCAAAAACAAAGAATATTTAACACTGAAAAAATAAATAAATTAATTAAAAAAATTGAAATAGTGACCATGCCTTTCCTCAACAAAAATAACTATTTCAGAATCCACAGTATCTGGTCTTTTTCCTCTCCTCATTCCTACTTCTAAGCTATCAAGTTGAGTTCAGCTACTATTGCAACCCGCATTGAATCTACCCATTTTCCTATTATCCCCACTATCTTTGGCCTAGTAACTACAGACTCTCAGTGCCTGTGAGGGCTATCCTTTTCTGGGTGCTCTACTGAAAATGTCTCCTCTGTGATCTTTTCACCCCAGCTGGTCTCGCCTACCTCCAGTTGAGTTTCTGCAGCTGTATCAGAATTTTCTTTATTAATGCTGCTGATAGGACTACATAATGGCCATGTTATAAGCCTTTACACTTAGTGCCCAGAAGATAATGCCAAACTCCCTAGCATGGTATTTATATGTGTTATAATGTGGCCATCGTTCAGTCTCTCTTACACTATTACTTTATTCCATTTGCACTGAGATTTGCACTTTCCAAATAATTCATGTGCTTCTCAACCTCTGTGCTGTTTGATAGTATTTTTCTCTCCCTAGAACATCCTCCTTTCCTTCTTTTGGCTGGAAAATTCCTATTCACCTTTCAGGATTCAACTAAAATGTCACGTTCTATTTGGTCACTCACGATAAAATATTGTAGTACTTCTTTTCCTATATATATATACCATTTGCTACAGTGAATAATTTACATGGACATGCCTCTCCCTGTTTTTGTTACACCCAGCACACATAATGCCTGGCATGTACTTCATTCTTTGAACTGCTGAATGGGATTGTTTTGAAATTGAGGCAGATGTAACAACGTCTTATTTCTTTTTTTTTTTTTTCTTTTTTTTATTTTCATTTTATTTATTTTTTTTCAGTGTAACAGTATTCATTCTTTTTGCACAACACCCAGTGCTCCATGCAAAACGTGCCCTCCCCATTACCCACCACCTGTTCCCCCAACCTCCCACCCCTGACCCTTCAAAACCCTCAGGTTGCCCCAACCTCCCACCCCTGACCCTTCAAAACCCTCAGGTTGTTTTTCAGAGTCCATAGTCTCTTATGGTTCGCCTCCCCTCCCCAATGTCCATAGCCCGCTCCCCCTCTCCCAATCCCACCTCCCCCCAGCAACCCCCAGTTTGTTTTGTGAGATTAAGAGTCATTTATGGTTTGTCTCCCTCCCAATCCCATCTTGTTTCATTTACTCTTCTCCTATCCCCCTACCCCCCCATGTTGCTTCTCCATGTCCTCATATCAGGGAGATCATATGATAGTTGTAAATGGTGCTGGGAAAATTGGACAGCCACATGCAGAAAAATGAAATTGGACCACTTCCTTACACCACACACGAAAATAGACTCCAAATGGATGAAGGACCTCAATGTGAGAAAGGAATCCATCAAAATCCTTGAGGAGAATGCAGGCAGCAACCTCTTCGACCTCAGCCGTAGCAACATCTTCCTAGAAACAACGGCAAAGGCAAGGGAAGCAAGGGCAAAAATGAACTGTTGGGATTTCATCAAGATCAAAAGCTTTTGCACAGCAAAGGAAACAGTTAACAAAACCAAAAGACAACTGACAGAATGGGAGAAGATATTTGCAAACGACATATCAGATAAAGGGCTAGTATCCAAAATCTATAAGGAACTTAGCAAACTCAACACCCAAAGAACAAACAATCCAATCAAGAAATGGGCAGAGGACATGAACAGACATTTCTGCAAAGAAGACATCCAGATGGCCAACAGACACATGAAAAAGTGCTCCACGTCACTCGGCATCAGGGAAATACAAATCAAAACCACAATGAGATATCACCTCACACCAGTCAGAATGGCTAAAATGAACAAGTCAGGAAATGACAGATGCTGGTGAGGATGTGGAGAAAGGGGAACCCTCCTCCACTGTTGGTGGGAATGCAAGCTGGTGCAACCACTCTGGAAAACAGCATGGAGGTTCCTCAAAATGTTGAAAATAGAACTACCCTATGACCCAGCAATTGCACTACTGGGTATTTACCCTAAAGATACAAACATAGTGATCCGAAGGGGCACGTGTACCCGAATGTTTATAGCAGCAATGTCTACAATAGCCAGACTATGGAAAGAACCTAGATGTCCATCAACAGATGAATGGATAAAGAAGATGTGGTATATATACACAATGGAATACTATGCAGCCATCAAGAGAAAGACAACGTCTTATTTCTTAAAACCACTACCATCTTTTGTCAGTTTCTTCATGCTAATGGATATCACTTCCAGTATCTCTGCCACAGGGAGAGAAAAGTGTATGCACAGTTTCTTTATTAGGCCAAATAGAGAATTATTTTTACTGTATTAACATACAAAAATCTCGAACAACTTATTAAATTAGATAAGCATCTGATTTTAGCATTAACTCTTTAGATTGCATTGAACAAACTGGTTAGTCACTTTTTAAAAAAAGATTTAATTAATTAATTAAATTATTTTTTTATTTTAGAGAGAGAGAGTGCAAAGGGAGGGACAGAGAGGGAGAGAGAGGGAGGGGCAAACTTTGTGCTGAGAATGGAGCCCCAACACGGGGCCTGACAGGGGCTCCATCCTACTACCCAGATCATGACCTGAGTTGAAACCAAGCGCAGAAGGCTTAAACAACTGAGCCACCCAGGCACCCCAGCCACTTTTAAATTTATAGCCAGTTCATTATTTTTTTAAAATATTTTATTTATTTGTGAGAGAGAAAGAGAGAGAGCCCAAGTGGAAGGTAGGGACAGAGAGAGAGGGAGAAGCAGACTCCTGGCTGAGCAGAGTTCAATGAGGGGCTTGATCCCAGGACCCCAAGATCAGGACCTGAGCTGAAGGCACCTGTTTAATGAAGTCACCCAGGCGCCCCCGGTAGTTCATCATTTAAAACAAAATCAGAAACAAAAATTGTTCAAGTCTCTTGTTTAGTGTTAGAAGATCTGAATAGCTTATAATGAAAAGTTTTAGTTTCAACCTACAGTGGGAAATCTAGATTATGCAAAGATGGGTTTTTTTGTTTTGTTTTGCTTTTTGGGGTTTTTTTTTTTTTGCTTTATTTTCCAAGGGCATCATAAATCTTTTATTGGGGCGCATAGGTGGCTCAGTTGGTTAAGGGTCTTTCTGTCTTCACCTCAGGTCGTGATCCCAGGGTCCTGGGTTTGAGCCCTGAGTGGGCTTCCTGATCAGCAAAGAGTCTGTTTTTCCCTTTCTCTCTGCTCCTCCTTGTGCTTCTGATTTCTCTCTCACTCTCTATCTCAATTAAATAAAATCTTAAAAAAAGAGAAATCTTTTATTAAAAAGATCGATATGGTAACAAAAGCATATTTCATATGGTAGTAGAAGAAATGGGGAAAATAAAAAGGTATTATTGTTAAAATTATAGCACTCTATTGTCCCCACTTTGCCAACTTTTTCTACTAAAAGTTCTTCAATAGAATATACCTTTAAAAATAGTTCTCCTCCTAATAGGTTCAGGTACTTGTGTCCCATATTTCACTATAAGGGATGTTTGCAATATATTTTTGGAATGAGAAACAGGTCAAATATCCAGCAGTTCAACATTTCACGTTTATGAACAGAGCCACCAAATTGAAAATTAGCTTTGGGTGTTTCATAACATGGGACCAACTCAGAAATAAAGGCTTTTGGAAAGCACATAATTATGACCCAATTTACAGGAATCATGTTTATTTTTTGTGGCAAAGAGGAGGTATCTATCTAAGTTTTAATTACAGGCACTGAGTATCTCTAGGCCAAACCATCAGTCCTGCGGTGTGTTAACATGACAGATCATTCAGGAAAGCTGGGTTTGCAGAAAAAGAGTGAGGAAAAAAAGAAATTAGATGTACAGAGTTAGATATTCTGCACATAATTTGCAAAACCTTATGCTCATCAAAAGGAGAGATCAAATTTGATTTAATGGAATTGGAAATTAAGTTGCAGAGAAGTACAATTTAGCTAAAATATTACATTGATACTTCAAATAGTTTATCAGCAAGAAGACTTAAGAAAAAAAGACTGGTTACGTGTCCCAAGAAGGTTTGTTTTTCTCTTTATCTTTCTTGAAAAAAAAAAAAATCTCTAAATATACATAGGTCTTTCACCAGGGTAAAAATATAAGAGGCTATCTTGATGCCCTTTACCCCGCTCCCCCTTCTTCTGTGAATGTATATTCATACTTAACATGTTCTTATCTTCTCAAGATTAAAATTGTATCAGAACCTCATTTGGACCTATTTAAGTGAATGATAGATATAGATATAGATTAGATATAGATATAGTAGATATATTTTTTTTTGCTAAAATATGCTTTTCAAGATTTATTTCCCATTTTTTCTGACTTAAAAGAACTGAGTCAGTCATTCCTCAGTTATGGAACACCGAAAAGAGTTCATGGGAGAATACTTTGAAAGAGCTTTTAATTTCACAATTAAAATTAAGTCGCAAAAATGTATCTTCTTAAATAGAACATAACTCTCTCAGATCTTGCTCATAATAATACTTCAAAATACATCCATCACCCTATCGTTGCCAAAGTTTCTGAGAAGAGAGGCGGGAAAAGATGTTTCTAGGTGTTTTACCACTTATGAATTAAATCTAATCAGTTATTAAGAACCTTATCCAACAGTAGCTGACATTATTTTTCCCTTTTGTCAGTGATTCTGCCCAACAGTAACTTGGTTTTAGGTAAGGGAGTCCTCACCATTAATTTACCCTTAACTGAGCAATACCATTTAATGTTGATGCAAGAATCTTCCATTAAAGTTGCACAACCTTCATATACAACTTAGGCTAAATGGGTAAATAATACTATTTCTTACTTATAGGGATATCTAGAAACTTAAGTGAATATTTGAAGTCCAGATTACAATCCAAAGTAGATATGAATAGATGAATGGGTAAACAGGGACTAATTTAGAGCAGTTCTGAAATGCTGTGTCTATCCGCAATGAGCAAACAAACAAAAATGACATGAATTAAGGCTACCTAAGCATGTTTCTGAATTATTCCAAGTGATCTAAATATTTATACTTGGCTAACCATGATTGTCATTTGGAAATGTAGCCACACCAACAAAATATATATATAGTGTATATGTATACAGTCCTGCCCTCAACCCCCCACCTTACCTATGGTTTCACTTTCCATAGTAGTTTCAGTTTCCATGGTTAACCATGGTCTGGGAGCAGATGCTCCCCTTCTGAGGAGTTCTCAGAAGGTCAATAGTAAGCCTAATGCTCTCTCACTATGCCTGCATCACTCACCTCACTTCATCTCACTCTATTTGTAGGCATTTTATCATTTCATATCTTCATAAAAAAGAAGGATGAGGGGCCCCTGGGTGGCTCATTCAGCTGAGTGACCAGCTCTTGATTTTGGCTCAGGTCATGATCTCAGGGTTGTAGGATTGAGCCCCCTGTGGGGGTCCATGCTCAGCGGGAGTAGGCTTCCCATTCTCTCCTTCTGCCCCCTCCCCACTGCTCTCTTTCTCTCAAATAAATAAATAAATCTTTTTTTTTAAGTTTTTAAAAAAGAAGGATGAGTACAGTAAGATATCTTGGCAGACAGACAAAGATTGATCACATTCCCCTCTTATTACAGTATATGGCTATAACTGTTTATTTTATTACTAGTTATTATTGTTAATTCCTTACTGTGCCTAATTTATAAATTAAACTTTATCATAAGTATGTATGTATGGGGAAAAAGCAGTACATATAAGGTTCAGTACTATCTGTGGTTTTAGGCATCTACTGGGGGTCTTGGACATATTCTCTGTGGAAAGGGGGCACTGTACACATATATTTATACATGTGTGCACACACACTCATACACATACAACTGTGATTTAAAATCTTGGGGAATATAACATTCTAATTGTAATTCTGGTCAAAATAACTAAAATTCACACATTCAATACTGTGGAAACAAGGATGACTATTTTTTTTGGACTTGTCAGTGAAAATCTTGACATTCTTTTCCTCCAGCTGGATTTTTCTATGGCATATTCATTTGGCATAATGTTCTCTGAATTTTATAAAAACAACATATTAACCACATGATTTACTAAGTCAACTGAAAGAAATTTCCAATATGATTTGTGGAAGAAATAATCTATGATGTGACTGTTGTGCTTAAACATCCACAATAAGCTAAATTGTTTACAGAAAAACTACAGAAATTAATCAAGTTTTAAAAATATACCCACTTGCCTAAAATTTTTGGCTTTTTTCAATTAAATTATCTAGATGTTCCTCAGGTTTCACCATCAGTCTTTTCCTCAGTAGATAAACTTTTATTTCATTACATTCTTTCTCCTGAATAACAAAACATGTTTATTTAGCCATGAGCCCCCCCACCCTGCAACACAAATGCAAAATAAAAAAAAGGAAAGTGTGAAAACAGTGAGCTTAGTTCTTTCTCTTCCATACAAATAGGTGGAGAGAATATAATATCATGGAATATAATGTCACATAATAGCTTTGGGCACTGGATTTGGGTTGCTTGTTTTATGTTCTCCAGAGTCAGGAGGCTGTAGGTTTGCCTGCTGACCCTGCCAGTGATCTCCCTAGGCCTTAATTTTCCCATTGGCAAATGTGACTACAGTTCCTTATCTCATTATGCTCCTATGAGGACTTTAGAACATGAGCCGCTGCATAAAACACATGTAGCTCAAAGCCTGGCACATGATAAATATCCAATAAAAGGTATCTATAGACAAAACAACAGGACAAGAATCCTGATGTGTTCACAATCACAAATCCTCATTTGTCCTATGAAAGCCCACAGGCAAGACACTTCTGTGACACATGGTGATGCTTTTCCCTTATTAGTTACCCAAAACCAATCTGTGAAAACACAGTGATTGAGTCTGTAGAACTGCCCCTGGGAGATGTATGTGTGTGTATGTATACGTATAAAGTATATACATATATGTATATGTATGCATATAGCTTTCCTGACTTTATCACATTAGCTTTTAACCAAATCATATTAATGACAAAGTAAATAGGTGCTTTCTCTATTACTCATTCGCTTAGTTCTTGCCAGCATATTCTGGCTTTCCTAGCCACTTGCTCCATAAATCTATCTAATCCAAGCTATCCAAGAAGGACTCAGGCATGGTCCCAGGTGAGGTCAAGATCTTGTTTCCTAGTCACTGAGAGCAGATTTACTCTTAGTGCACAGAACATAGGAGCAGATTTATTTTACTTATTAAGAATAAAAGTAAATTCCAGAAACACTTGTGAAAACCCATGTCAATCAGACAAATACAAATACCTCTTAGGCCCCCAATAGGCTGTTAAACTCTAGGAGAAGAAATGTGGCCCCTGTCACTGCATTTATAACTCCATCAGAAGGAGAGGAAAAAAGCCAAAAAGACTATATCTGCTTGTGACTCAGTTGTCTGATGAAGTATGTAACCAGAAAGACTTTTACTTTGAATCCTGATAACTGAGAGAACCCCCCCTTTTTTTTTAAGATTTTATTTATTTATTTGATAGACAGAGAGATCACAAGTAGGCAGAGAGGCAGGCAGAGAGAGGGGGAAGCAGGCTCCCTGCTGAGCAGAGAGCCTGATGTGGGGCTGGATCCCAGGACCCTGAGATCATGACCTGAGCCAAAGGCAGAGGCTTAACCCACTGAGCCACCCAGGCGCCCCAAGAGAACCCTTTTTGATTGAGTGACTAGTAGTTTTGTTTCCTTTTGTCATTTTTCTCCTTTTCAGGATTAAAATGCAAGATCTATTATCAGTCACTTGTAGGTTTGGATTTTGTGGGCAGGGATATATCTTCACTCTTACCAACAAAGCCCTCCTTCCATCCACCCCTAAATCTCCCCTAACACTCTGACAGTCCCATGCAAGATGCCCTAAAATATCCCTTCCCCCCAAAAGAATTTCCTGACTCCGCACATAGAAATAACCATTTTTGCTTTCCATGGCACCACATGATGCTGTTCTGTTCGTGACATGTGGTACATTCTGTTATAGTTCATCCATAATTACAGTTTTAATTTTCTAGTTGCCCTTCCTGCAAGCAAGTTTCTTATCTTATCCCCACAACAGGTAGCAGAGTCTTGAAGATAGCACATATTTAAAAAATATTTGTGAACCCGTGAGTCCATTTCAATAATTTGGGTACTTCAATCTGGAATATTACATGTTTTAACTCAACCTGTGCAATGAAAATCTCTGTTTTCTGTCCCCAAAATAAGTGCACAGCTGAAAAAAACAAGCAAGGAAAACTGGAGGAGCTTGCAGATACTTGATAAGTGATCATAGTCCTTGGCATTAGATCCTACAGTGGCATTAGAAGTTCACTTAATCCCTATGGCAAAGCTGATTTTAAAAATTACTGACAGGTAATTCCAGTTTCTCCCCAAGACTGTGCTTTATGTCAGCCCAGCAGATGCTGTAGGCATATATCAGGGCTTATCATGGAGTGTCCTTGCATCTGATCACCGCAGATCGCTTCTGGGTCTTGGATCCCGTCATAACCCATCAGTGTGGCCTGCTTCCCCCTCTCCGTAAGCCTCATCTCTCTGGGCTTGGGTTGACTGTTCCCTATCTCCTACGTTCTTGACCTTTCCTTATGTCCCTTCATTTAGGTGTAGTTTTATGTTCAACAAATACCTTAAGGATATTTATGTTAATGTTAATTATATTTTAGAATTATACTTTTGTTTTTTAATGTAATGATATGTATGTTAATGCTTCAATGATGAGCTCAATTCTAATAACAGATTTTAATAAGTATACTACTGAAAATTATCCTCATAATTAACAGAGATATTACTTCATTTTACTGCAATTTAATCGTTGCTTGCCTTATCTTAGCAATTATATCTGGGATGGCAAACTGTATAATCTGTGTTGCCACATGGGGAATACCTAGATAAATGGTAATTAAATATGTCCTGTTAAAAGATGGTGTGAGAGAAATGGAGTTAAGTTGGAAAATTGCTTCTTTGTGACCTTAGAGAGTTTCTAGGTTGAAAATCAGTAAGTCTACAATAGATACCATAGAAGGTAGTATCAATTTGAGTGACTTTATTGAGCTAAACACATGTAATATTTACATGAGTTACTCTGTATATCAAATTCTATTAGCAATCATCAAGAAAAGGTATTAAGACAAAAATAATAAGTCCATTTGAAAAATAATTACTTCTCATTTGGAGTGAAAACAGCTCAATGATGAAAATGAAATCTGTGAACTTAGGGATTTTTGTTAATTAACAAAAGATGTTCCTTTCATGTCTTTCAAGGAAATTCTTATGCTTATCAACTGTCATACATATTAACTTTCTTCTCAGACTACTTTATTCTGCTGTCCTTTTGCAATTTTGTTCTCAAAGTTGCCCCTTCTCTTCCTACTCATTTTTGTTTTCTTCTCTTTGTACCTAGATTGAAAGAAAATCAATGGTAGGGGAGGAAAACTTTTCCCTTTTCCCTTCTAGGCGCTTGGGCTGTTCTAATAATTAAATCGACATAAGACAGATTAACAGAAGGAAAAAAATAATTTTGTACATTCAGAAACCTCAAAGACTTTAGGCTCTTTGATAGTTCAGCAGTTAAAACTTATATGCCATCCTGAGCTAAAGAGAAGGGGTAGCATTCTGAGGATTCAAAAGGGAGGAAGATGGGTAATAGTAGACAGGAAGAGCAAATGTTTAGAAAAAAGTTTTTGCATCTCATTTAGGTACATTTTTCTGATATAAAAAGTTATCTCTGGTATTCGTTCTCTTCCTGGTACAGGCCCTCTTTCTAAATTCTTTTAAGCAGTTAAAGAAGTTAAAAAACAACAATGACAAAACTTCCTAAGTCCTTTAGGCCTTAATTGCCTTCAGCTTAAAATAATCTACATGCCAAGTGGAATGTTTTGGGGTCATATATTCTGCTCCCCTTTAACTGTGAGATCAAAAGGGAATTTTTTCAAAGTTTTAAGGTCCGTGTTTAATGGAAATATTTAAGAAGAAAAGATGAAAAATTCTGATCAATCTAGGAGACTTAGAGAGGATATAAGACTTAAAGAATTACCTTTAATAAACTTTGGAGTAGCTTTGCATGCTCAGGACCCACAACTGTAAAAACAATCTGGACAGTTTTATGGATGAAAAAATGCAAGAGAGATCTGTGGTCTATACAGCATTTCAGGAAATGTGGTGGTTCTCTCCAAGTTTATGTAAAGTTGAATTAGAATAATATTTCTGTCCTCTATGAAAATCCTTCTTAGACCTTCATATAAACCTGTTAAATAACAAACCAATGTTTTTTAAGTCAGTACCTCGTACCAGCTTTAATGAAATCCATTGAAAATATTCACAAAGCATATATAATGTGTGATCCAACCTTTTCAGAGTGGCTACGGATTGAATGAATAGAGAGGTTTTTGTTTGGTTTGGTTTGGTTTTGGTTTGGTTTGGTTTGGTTTGGTTTGGTCTGGCTTGGTTTGGTTTACGCTAGCTGAGAAGATCAGTAAGAACAATTTTTGAGAGGAAAAAGTGATACTATCACTAAAATGGGAAGTGTAAGAAAACTTACTGCTCAAGAGGAGGTGTACATACAGAGGGCAAGAGGAATTATATTCAACCAATTTTCTTGGACTGGTTATTACATTTGAGTCTCTCTCTTTTTTAAAAATATTTTATTTATTTGACAGAGAGAAATCACAACTAGGCAGAGAGGCAGGCAGAGAGAGAGGAGGAAGCAGGCTCCCTGCAGAGCAGAGAGCTGAACGTGGGGCTTGATCCCAGGACCCTGGGATCATGACCTGAGCCGAAGGCAGAGGCTTTAACCCCCTGAGCCACCCAGGTGCCCCTATATTTGAGTCTCTAAGCTGGAAATCAAATTCAGAGTTTTCTGCTTTTCTGATCCATATTCTTCATTATATTCCTTTAAAGCTAGCTAAATAGATTTCAAATTTTGAAATAAACTTTAACCCCGCCCCCCAAACTTAAGACTTCCTTTTCACCATTTAAAATAGACTTATTCCTTTTCACTATCTAGAATAGGGAAACAAGTGGGGAAAATCAAACAAAACAAAACAAAAACTCCTCTAAAATCCCATCATCCAAAACCTTCAGTTAAACGTAGTAGATTTATTCAAGAACAGTTGTCACTCTGTTTAGTTAGAGGTTGCCTATTGTTTTTCATCTTCTAACTGTATTTGATGCCAGCAGTCACAGACTATTTATGCTCTGTGGTTGTTTTTCCCTCACTAATCAACATAAGGGAGAAGAACATTATTGTCACACTATTAAAGAACTTCTTTGACAAGTTTGTGATTTTCCTGTGATTTTTCCTAAGCCTTATAAGTGACTCATTTAACTATGACTAGAATCCTGAGCAGATGGAGTTTTTTAATCCATATCTGCATCTGCTGCATGGGCATTCAAAATCAGCCCTACAAAGGCAAAATACATTAAACTAACAAGACTCTACCAGACTAGAAGCTGCCAGGGATAGGGCATGTGCCATGTTTATCCCTACATCCCAAAATGAACCTAAATCAGAACCATACAGTAGAGATTCAGTAGTAAGTTTTAAATATATATTGTGTTTCTTCCTTTTTTTTTAAGTTTTTTTTTTTTTTTTTAATCTGAGAGAGAGACAGAGAATGAGAGAGAACGCGAGCAGGGTTAGGGGCAGAGGTAGAAGCAGACTCCCCACCAGGTGAGAGTCCTACTGCGGGTTCAGTCCCTGGGCTCCAGGATCATGACTCGACCTGAAGGCAGACACTTCACCGACTGAGCCACCCACACTGAATTTGAGCTGTATCTCGTTGCATACCAAGAAGGGAAAAGGTACACTTCTGATATCCCCCTCCTTTAAATTAGTTTGTGGCTTTATTATCAGACTAGATATTACTGAGATTCAGGGAAGCTTATGTTTGGCAAGTTGAATCATTGACCAAGTGAATTTTGTAACCTCCCTTCCCCCAAAAATATTGATACCAAGTAAGACTAAGAAATTTAGGCAGTCCATTGAGGTTGGTTTTCAAGGTTTGGGGTAGCTTGTAGTCTGAAGCAGACCTCCATTAGACAAAACCAACCAGAACATAATCTAGTTAATTACTGCCTCTAAGAGGTTGGGTTCAGAAAATGATAGTAATTTATTTCAAATGGGGGTTTGGTGTGAAAATCAGGGATGGGTAATGAGTTGATATCTTTCATATGGAGACAATAAGTTATGGATTGAAGTCTCTCCCAGAAAGACAGGTAGTAGGGTTCACAGTCAACCTCCAGGACTGAAAACAAATTAGAATGTTAGACAAGTTAACAAATCTACTAAGGACGTATGAGTCAAAGTGAAAATGTAATCCTGTGAACTGAAGTGAATGTGGAAACCGAAAGCCATGAATTAGGACTACGTGGAAGTCTGGAAATCGCTGTGGTGCATCAGATTGAGGTTCTGTCTGGAAGTAAAGGAGTCTTAGAATTAGAGAAGCCCTGCACACTTGTTGGGACGCGCCAAGTTAAAAGGAGTATGGCTTCACACCAAGACTGAATCAGTGATGAGGAAAAAAGAAAACAGTTAAATAATTTCCTTATCAGGCTTTGTTTATGAACCAGACTAGAATTAGAATGATTATATAATTTATTTCCCTTACTAGTTCACTTTTGAGCATGGAAGGAAGTGCTTTAGCAATCATGTCATGACTGCATACAAAAGCTTAGGTTGTCCTAGGCAGACAAGGACACATTATCACCCTAACTAAAATAGAGTGGCTAGAAGGTGGTGGGAGTTGAGCTTCAAGGATTATTCTGGGAGGAGTAGAAATGACAGAAGTATGAGAAACTGGGTTAGCTCTGACAATTATATCTTCCTATATGTAAGTGTCATTTGGTTTTTCTTCCCAGAAGGCACTAATGACCAAACTAGACTGGATAGAGCCAGTGATATTCTGTAGGCTTGCACTGGGCCCATGGAAGGGATGCGGAGAGGAAATTCTTCATGGTCACATTAGAATTTCTGAATCAATCAGGAATTAGACAGCTGAGGGATGAGTGACTGGCCCCATAGAACAAGAAGAAATAGAGCAGTCAAGATGTAGAGTAATTTTCCCAAGAAGGCAACACCTACAGGTCAGGATAATGTAGATAGAGTTCTTCCCTTCCGCAAGAAAATCTTTGAGGTGACTACATAAGAACATGAGTTTTTATGTCTTAGGGACACATATTTAGGGCAATGACTGTGGATTTTCTGTCATGGCTAATCAGTCCACATATTTGGGTAAATGTACTAATTCTATTTTGCTCCTTATTTTATTTACTGGAAGAGTCATAGAAGTTCAGTAACTTGGTTTTCCAGGCAATGTGGAAGACTTCTAAAAAAATAAATCTAGAAATGCTGAATAAAATATCACAAACATCCTTTAAATGCAATTCTAAACTGCCAGAAATTTAGGAGAATCCCTGCGGGGACCGGGAGGTGGGAGTAGAGACAATTGAAAACCTGAGGCACACAGTGACAGCTGAGTAGGCCTAGAGCAAGAAACAGGAGAGACACTGGAAATGAGACACTGGTACAAAGGCAGAGAGCCCTGAAAAAGTGATATGCTCAGTAATAGGGTAGATTTGGAAAGAATCTGCCCACTGTCAGGGAGATAAGAAGAATGTCTGCACTAGGATGGGAACAACAAACAAAAAGTTGTTTGAGGCTCATGCCATAAACATGCCCTCACAGTATTTGTGCTTTTTTAAATTTAATTAAATTTTATTTTATTTTATTTTTTCAGTGTTCCAAGATTCCTTGTTTATGCACCACACTCCGTGCTCCACACAATACGTGCCCTCCATAATACCCCAGTATTTGTGCTTTTAAGTTACAACATCCCCTTACATGGCTCTGAACTTGAAAGTAATGCCAGGATAGTAATACTCATGTGATTCTTGGCCAAAACCAGTACCAGACCTCTTTGGAGAAACAATGTCCATAGGGTTTTTAAATAAATCTGCATGTTATTCATGTTTTGATCATTGGTCCTCTGAAAAAAATCAAAATGCAGTCTCAGAGATATTTTATGAATTGCTATTTTAATCCTGATTTGAAGCCTTGTCCTTTTTCTTACGAAGATGCATAATGTTTTTGACTCCGTGCCTTCCTGTGTTCTGATTGTTCAGCAAAATAAAGATAATTTAGGAGTGGACAGAATATGCCAGGGTTTCCTGAACAACAAAAAAAGTAATCTTTTTCTATCCACTGCTTATTTTTAGAATGTGTCCTTAAATTTCAGTGTTTGTCATTATCGTTGGTAAAGCTTATCTATATTGACCTTTACTATCCTTTTTAACATCTTAAAAGCTTCAATCATATCTCTGCTCTTCAATGTCTTTTCTTCAGCTATTGTAATCTCAGTTTTTCTAGCTCTCAAAAGTAATATAACCTCCTTTCCCATTTATCATTCTGGTCCCGTCAATCCCTTCTACCTTCTCAATGTCTTTCCTGTGACATTATTCCTTTCCCTACTGAGGGAGATTGTCTCCAATGGTAAGTCACTGAGTGTATTTAATCAGCCACCATTACAGTGTCTGGCTTCCCAAGACATGTTTGTAGCCTATTTCATAAATTTATTGTTCTTAAAAGCAAACCTAATTTCACAATGAAACTACCCAATCTCCTTTTCATCAAAAACCAGGGTAAAATATGTCTTTGGTGTAAACAATACTGTTCAGCTGCTGTGATCTAATTGGGATTAGTTTACACTGTGGGTTCTCTAAAATCATTTCTCTTGGGCTTCTTATTAGAGTGGCTATTGCTTTGATTCTCTATTCACTCCCTTTTGTCCTCTATTTCTTCTCTATTTTATCTTTCCTTCATTCTTAGATTGGGTACATTCCTCGAACCTAAAGCAGGCAGTTGCCCACTCCCTGTGCATAACAATCTTTGTGCCGTGTTTGTGTGCTTTATACCTGATCCTTGGGATGACCTTGTGAGAGAGGCAGCATGGTTACTAATGCTCCGAAGATAAAGCTTCTTCAAAGGATGAGTGAGTACCTTGCCCAAGATTCGATAGTAGGTGATGCAGGAGCCAACATGAGAGGCCAGACCCTCCCCTTTCTAATTTCCCACTTAAACCAATAATCTGAAAACTGAATGTATTTTTGACATCCCAGTCGGCCAGAGGAGTATTACAAGGTGCTTGATGAGGTTGAGATTCTCTTTTTGTGACTACAGGAACAGCTAGATTTGCATATATTTGAATAATCATGTCCAAGTCCCCAGTGTTCAAGTACACAAGTTCAAATGTAGTGGAACTACGGAGGTCTCCATGATTCTCCTAAAACTGCCTTTGGGAGTGTCCAAGAGCATTTCCCAATCCCTGAAATTAAAATAATTCTATTTCTACTTTCTCTATGACCCTCCTTATCACCTTTCTTTCTCTTTTTCCCCCTAGGCTGAGTGATTAATGTTATCAATTTATATATTTATATATTTAAACTGAATACTTAGGCAAGATGAAAGTATATGAGTTCCAGGGAAGAATTGGAGTAAAATTTATCTTGAATAGAGTGCGGGTTGGGAGGGAATAAGAGGAGGAAGATAATGTTCACTACCGATAATGTTACTTACCGAAGTCTGTGCTGGATGTATGACACGCAGATTCTCAGTAGACACGCTCTTTTACAACATTTGTGCTATGCGGTGATATTTTACATAGTTTTGATGAGAATCGAAAAGAAACTCTGAAGAGTACCTTTTGCTGTTAATAAATTAAAGGGGCATGACTCACATTTGGGGATGGCTAATTCCAAAGTCAATGTCATTCACACCCTATTGAGCTTGTTCATGTGACAAGGCATCTCTACATGACATCATCTCAGAGTCTTACAGGCCCTGGCATCTAGATCAGTCAACCAAAGGGTGTCAGATTCCTCCCAGATACAGGAAGCTGAAAGGTCAACACATAATCTTCCTAATCAAGATACTTACAATCTCACTAGGAAAACAAGAAAAGTGGGTATGAAATGATTAATTAACACTGCAAAATAATTCAATAATGTTCATATTTGGGGACAGGGAACATATAGGAGCTGTCTGTGTCTTCTACTTAAGTTTGCTGTGAAACTAAATCTGCTCAAAAAAATAAAGTTTATTAACTGAAGACAAAATCAGAGAGAGCTGAAGGCTCCTTAGAGTCCTTACAGTTCTCAGAATAAGATTCCTCCCGGAATCACTAATCCAACCCAATACATCTCTGTTTGGCAGAAAGGGCCACCAAGAACCGGTCTGAGATCTAAGCAATTTTTCACAGCATTTTTGTTGTTTCTCAGCAACTTCCACGTCAGTGCATTCCCCCCGAGTGTTGCCTCGCTCAGCCGGGTGGTATGTGAACCACAAAATGAATTGCAGCAGCATTACCGGTTGACATCTGCAAAAGTTGTGAAGAAATAGCTTTGAGTTGTCAACAGGTGTGAAAAATCTAGCCATTGGGATATTGCCAATCACTTCTAAATGGACACTTTTCCAGGAAGCGTGTTTCCTTTCTTGTTTCTCACTCTCTCTTGTGGCAGGGCTAATGTACAATTGTGGAAGGTGTTTGAAGACCCAAACTCCCTCTGAACTTGTTTATTTCTCTAGCTGAGACTTTGAAGAATAGATCATGAGGAGCCTGGAGAGAAAGCTGCTTTTTTTTTTTTTTTATCACATCTTTCTGACTCACTGCAGATATTTCTTTCTCACACAAATATATTTTTATATATTGGATCTCACTGAGGATAGACTTCAGGAACGGGCTGTGCTAACAGGACTAAGCTGGGGGCTATACAGCTCAGTGTTCTACTAACAATTTCAGTGTAATATAAACAGAAGTGCTCTAATGATGTATCAACAAAAATCCATCATTGTTTTGAAAAAATTCTTAATAATATATGTTTACCATGAATGGAGCCTGGTTAAGAACCTAGTTTCTCTAATGTTGTCTCATCCCTATGACATATTATATTCAGAAATCCAAATACCAACCCATGACATTCAGGTTGTTTTCATGAATTTAAATTGCTGATCAACTACTCAACACATACCTCAGGGGAAGGCTGTAAGAATCTGTTTGATTACAAAGTGTCTGAAATATGGGTCTTTAAGAAACAAAAAAAAATAATTTTTCAGTTGCAAAAATAGGTCTAAAAAGTCCATGGCAGAATAACTTGTAGGAAAACTTACTGTACCCCTGTCCTATCCTTCTTTCCCAAAATTTAGACCCAAATAAGTAAAGTGAAGTTGTATTATTTCACAAATATAAGATCCACACTTGCATTCTGATTTTTCTGTTTTAAGATGAGGATTAAACATGGCCAAAATTTTCATCTGCTGGACCCATCTCTGCCCTGGGATGAACCTGACCATAGTTGAGACTTCTTGAATACTTCCTGATTTCATCAAGCTCCACATTCTCTCTCAGTAGACTGCAATTTCAGAGTTGTCCACAGGAACGTGAAGGAGAAAAAAACATCTCTATTGACCACCCTTGTGACTTCTGGCTAAGTTGTTTTCAAATTGTTATTAATGGAGGTCAAAATGTGGAAAAGAACTGATAACATGTGTGCATATGGTTGGATATTTGAATCTGTTATTGGAGCCAAAACATCTTTCTAAAGCACACAGTCTGAGTGTACAATTCGCTGCTTAATTTTTTTTTTTCATTAGCAGAGCCTACCCCTCTTTGCTTTCTGAACCTTGGTATGGTATAGTCCCTAGTTTCTTTTAGTATCTTCAATATCTTGCTGAGCCTTGCCTCAAATTCTGTTCTTTGTATGCCAATTTCTACATGCTCTGTTATCTACAGATTCCTGCACAGTTTCACACCTGGACCGTCTGCCTTTTTATTCCCCATATCCAAACTCTGGTCAGCCCCATTCTGGTTCTATACTTTCAGTTCCAATGCCAGGATGATGTCTGACTTTCTGAAATACTTCCATCTCTTTCCTCCCAGTTCTTTAACTGTGGTCTTTGATCATTGACTCTACAGTCATTTAGTTTATTAATTCCTTAAGAATAGGGACACATTCTTATTTGTTTCTGTACTTCCAACCCCTACAATAGTGCCTGACACAATCGAGGCTTGGATAACTATTTCCAGGATGATTGTGCTAATAAATGAATGAGCAAAGAAGCAGTTCATCTGTAGAAAATAGGTATTATGTGAGTGTATCCAGGGACATCGTTTTGCAAAAGTGAAATAGCAACTACTTCCTTTATTTACATTGTGTGGTTTTAATAGTCTTGGTAAAAGTTCATCTTCATAAAAGTTATCTCTTAATGGACCTGCTACAATAATCATTCCTTTATATAAAGGCATTGGTTTCACTAGCTAAACTGCACCGAATAAATGGTAGGTCAGTGCTATAGTTAGAGAAAGAACAGTGAACCATGGCTCAGGTAACAGAGCAAACCAATTTTGCATGTGTCCACTAACATTACTTATTACAGTAGTATAATAATAATAATGACAAAACAACATCTGAAAGGGTTTAAAGACAATGAGAAGAAAATTGACAGCTGTTGTTATAAAGTTAACGTCAAGGTAGTTAGCTTTACTTATGCTGCCAGAAAGTATCAGACCTGAGAAACAGTCTTTTATATCTGAAATACTAAAAAGCAAAGGGACTCAAAATACAGGGTCCTGCACCCAGGTGAGGTGGGAAGCTGGCCCTAACTTGGGATCTTTCAAAAATAGCCCAAGTCCAAAACCGTAAGAGACTCTTAATCTCACAAAACAAACTGAGGGTTGCCGGGAGGAGAGGGATAGGGAGAGGGTGGTGGGGTTATGGACATTGGGGAGGGGATGTGGTATGGTGAGTGCTGTGAAGTGTGTAAACTTGGTGATTTACAGACCTGTACCCCTGCGGCTAATAATACATTATATGTTTATTAAAAATTTTAAAAAATTATAAAAAAAAGAATAGCCCAAGTCCATAAAATAGACCTTGAATGAACTTGGCCAACATAGAGATGACAAAGAATCTATCCATCTATCCATCTACCTATCAATCTATATCTGTCTATCATCTATCCCATTGTTTGTGGAGAAGAAATTTTCCCACAAGAAAATGAAATGTCTGGTACTATGCATGATAATGAGGCTGGATTTATTTTACATTAGCAAAAGCTAAGAACACAATAGATATGATGGATCCAAGATTCATGAAACCCTTGGGGTTCAAACAAAGCAAATTTAAAACTTTTCTATAGGGATAATTTCACAATCCAGGGCACATAGGACTTAAAAGAGTAAATAAACCAAGTACAACCAAAAAATTAGTTCTAATAATTATAGTCCTCTTAAGGAGAAAAATAACAATAAGGGAGTGTCAGAAGATTCAAAAGACAAAAATATGATGCCCCAAGGACTATAAATAAGGGGACGTTATTTGACATTCCAAATGTTTGAGTGCTCTGGTTTCTCTTCAGATCGAATAAATCTTTCGCCTTTTACCAAATGTTTGAGATCCAGATATATGGGATCATGTAGATACCACTAGGATTTTTCCTCGAAGAGAAAATTGATGTAAAATTGAAGATGAAGTCAGTATGATAAATATCATGCCACAGTAACTTTTTACAGAATTCTTGTATTATCAGAGGTCTATTTGATTTGAGGAGCATTGAGAAGGTTTGTGTTTCAAGAGGACATGACTTTGAAGATCTGAAAGTTTTTAGAACAAAACACCTACTAATGAATGACTTCAAAGATACTTTAAAATATTAACTACATAATATTGGATCCAGTAAAAATCTGTTGTGCCCATATTCATGCTGACCAGTTGGTCCTGAATGGGATCATTGGTTGGTTCTGGCTTCAGTCTGATTCTTCATATATACTTTACTCAGACTACCAGGTTTGTATTGATTGATTTCCACATGGTTGAGCGATACCTGAGCCCCTAGCCTCTCCGACCTAATGGCTCTAGAGTCTCTGTTCTCTTTGCTTTGTTGTCCTCTGCCAGGTATTATGTATGTCGGGTGGGAAAGGGGAATTTATAAACACCTTTTGGTTAAGGTCACTACTTTAAATAGATCTTTTTTTTAATATTTTATTTATTTATTTGACAGAGAAAGAAAGTGAAATGGGACACACAAGCAGGGAAAGTGGAAGAGGGAGGAACAGGCTTCCTGCTGAGCAGAGAGCCCAGTGCAGGGCTCAATCCCAGGACCCTGGGATTATGACCTAAGCCACCCAGGTGCCCTTAAAATCACTTCTTAAAATAAATGCATGTTCCACAAAAAGCAAATATCAAAACACAAATAAATAAATAAATAAATAAATATATATATATATATATTATTTTTCTATTAGCAATATCCAGTAGTTCAGAAACGGCATTTTGTGTGATCTCAAATGCCCACAATAATTTAGATAATACATCATTTTTATCTTATTGTCTTTTACCCTGATCCCAGGCAACTTTTATTTTGAAAGAGTCAGATAGTTGCCTTATCCTAACGTTTTTGAAGAAAATTAGATCAATATTAACCTAAAACCTAAAGGTAAGAGGTGGATTGAAAGTCAAATAAAGTAACATTCTTTTTGTAGAATAGAATCCCTTAATATGAATAATAAATATTGCAAATAAAATAAACTACTGATAATTCTTTTGAAAAGTTTGTACTGTTTGACACAAATCATTTTTAAAATCATTATTATTATGCTGTAAAAGGAAACTATTTCATTGTTCCCAGTTATAATTTTTTTTTTAAGCTGATAAAAGTCTTAGTACAGATCCTGGAGACTAGAACCAAAAGGACTTGGATATGAACTTTGTGGAGGCTGCTCAAGCTGCTGCTTTATTTCTGTGTCCAGACTTGAGAATGGGTTTCTACTTCCTTCTATAGGCATCATAGTTGTTCAAGGAGAAGGAAACCCACACTGAAAAGGGGCCCCGTTTCCCTAAGATAAGAACTCCAAAAGACTTGCATGCCACACACTTCACAAATGCTATTTATTGCATTTAGTCTTGAGGATATTTTTTTCCTGCAGTGTAACCAGCCACGTTATGTTAGTGTGTGTGTTTTGTTTTGTTTTGTTTTGTTTTTTTGCACATGTTTTTTGTTTCTTTGGTAACCTTCCAGAGATTATTTTGTTCAGAATATTTTGTACAAAGGGAACTTATACCATTTATAACATTTAGAATCAGAAATGTTTATGTGATACGAGTGAATTCTCTAGACAGAATTTTATATAACTGTTTCATTTTGATTTAGCACCTTGACTCATTTTTCCCTCATTATTTTTTATTATAGAGAGGATAAAAGGCCAGCTAAGGGAAGATCAAAAGCTAATTAAAAGTAATCAAAAACTTTTCTCTCTAACATTTATTCCTGACAGCACTTTTGGCTCCTATCATTTGTAGCATTTTTAAAATCAATGTTTGTAAAATTATTACCCTGATCCTTATTCAGGGTTTAATGATTTCCTTATAGATATTGTTAGATGGGAGTTTATGTGTGTTACTGAAGGCAAGGCTAATACAATTAACAACTGCCATGTACTGAATATTTATTTTAAATCACGAAGCACCAGGTATGTCAAATCTATAGTTTACCTTAACCTTCACTTTAAGTACAAACATCCCCGTTCTACAGCAGCTGTTTACAGTTTGTATTACTAATTTTATGGACTCAATAAGATACTGAGCATCAAATATTTGCCAGGAACTGTGCTAGATTTTAGGAGTTTAAATAAAAATAAGTTGAATTCCTTCTCTTAAAGTTCTCAATGTAACAACAAGCTTAGTTACTCATTTCTATATTTTGACTCAATTTACATTAATAATTCTTTAATGTAATGGTTTTAAAGTATGTGAGCATGAATCTCAGCTTGGAAAAAAACACATGCCTGTGCCCCCACAATACACATGCCTGCAACTAATACAATTGTAAGTACAGTGTCAGGAGACTTGGGGACCTCTAGAATGCCATCTGGGCACCCTCAGGTTCAAGGATGGCTAGAAAGAACCTCTATGAGAATGAGTTGTACCTGTCACATTCTTGGGGAAGATGAAAGAGCCCAGTTGGTGCCACCTTCAGGGACCTCTCTGAGATGCCTTTACTTCCTTCTGTGCCCACCCCAGGACAGGGTCAATGTCCCATTATCACTCTTTATATCATAATTTACCTCCTTTGGGCTCTTCTGCTCCCATTCTCTCCTTTTTTTTTTTCCCCAATTCATTATCTAAACTGCTGCTAGAGTTATTTTCGTGCAAATCCGATCTTGCCTCTTCCTTAAAACGTAGGCACAAGGCACAAGGCGCAAGGGGTGCCTGGGTGGCACAGTCAGTTAAGCTTCAAGACTCTTGGTTTTGGCTCAGGTCATAATCTCCGGGTTCTGAGATCAATCCCTGTGGGGCACGAAGTCTGCCCGGGATTTTCTCCCTTTACCTCTGCCCCTCCCTGTCCTCCTCTCTCGCTCTAGAAACAAACTAATAAAAATCATGCCCAGGCTCTAGATGGCTCATATTGTGAATATAAGCTTATAACCATGACTTGCACAGGGTTCACTATGGGAACAGTCCTTACCCCTCACCCAGTTTCTGCCCTCATTGCTTCACCCATACCATCTCTCAAATGCACTATGCCTTTTTTTCTGCAAATTTTTACAGATATTGATTGCATCCTTCCTTTTAGTATAATCCTTGATATATATGTCGAACTCCGAGTAACTCCTAGTGAGGCTGCAGGGCATGGTTCAGACATTACCTCTCTGACTTTTCTAGAGAGCTAGGGTTCCTATTCTCAATCTGCTTGCTTCCATGCTAGACCTTCTAACACTGTGTTGTAATCATCCCTGGATCTGTAAACTGGAGCTGCTTTTGATTATGAACTATGCCCTGTGATGCCGATATTCTAGTCATGTATTCCAGTGCCTGGCATCTAAGAAGAACACGATAAATATTTATTTAATGAGTTGATGTAAACAAAGGCTCTCTATCTGAAGAAAAATGCAGATGTTTACTTTAGCTCCCAAGTATGCTACTCCATGCTAACTTCCAGGAAGTAACACCTGATCTTTCTCTCTCTTTTGTTCTTAAAGACTTTATTTATTTATTTATTTATTTGACACAGAGAGAGAGAGATAACAAGCAGGCAGAGAGGCAGGCAGAGAGAGGGGGAAGCAGGCTCCCTGCAGAGCAGGGAGCTGGACTGGACTCGGGGCTTGATCCCAGGACCCTGAGATCATGACCTGAGCCAAAGGCAGAGCCACCCAGGCGCCCCTCTGATCTCTTAAGTGAAATTTTAGTGATAAGAATTCCAGACACTGGGGCCACCTGGGTGGCTCAGTGAGTTAAAGCCTCTGCCTTAGGCTCAGGTCATGATCTCAGGGTTGTGGGATAGATCCCCGCATTGGGCTCTCTGCTCAGCAGGGAGCCTGCTTCCTCCTCTTTCTCTCTCTCTCTGCCTGCCTCTCTGCCTACTTGTGATCTCTCTCTCTATCAAATAAATAAATAAAAATCTTAAAAAAAAAAAAAAAAGAATTCCAAACACCTCTACAGCTATGCTTGGATCAGATGGCCTTCTGATGGGACTCAGGATAACCATCTACTACACATCAAAGAAAGGCGCTTTGCCCTAAAGAAGCTACATAAGTAAACATTAATGATATGATTCTTTTTAATTAAAGTTTAAAAACTAATCTATGGGCATTGAGGTCAGACTAGTGGCTATATTTGGAGGACATTGGTATTTGGTACGGGGTTTGAGAGCTTTCTGGAATATTGAAATGTTCTCTAACTTGATCTAGATGGCAAGTATACAGATGTAAACATATGTGAAAATGCATCAAGCTGCCAAGGAAATACTCTTACTACTATAACTATTAGTAATAATTTTTATAAGTAAGCCTGGCTCTAGGACTTTCAGTGTGATGTACATCAGCAGGGTCACCATTCTGAGTCAGCACTAAAATAGGGGCATGGTTCATTAGTAAGCTTTAAGAAGACTTGAAACCCATTTTTGCAAAATTTCAGGGGTTTTAAGGACTCAGTGAAATTGAGCCGTGACTCTCACTCTATTAATTTTTATAGATGGCATGACAGTTTAAAACTGTCTCTGCATACCAAATTCTTGGGTATGCCTTCCCTCAAGAGGATGGCCTAACTTCCCTCCACTTAAGTGTGGGTTGAACTTAGTCACTCTCTTCCTTGAATAGAAAACAGCGAGTGAGAAATGAAACAGTGAAATTTTGGAAACCAGTTAGTAAGAAGGTACTGAGGCTTCTGTTTTTTTCACTCTCTCTGGGTTCATTCCCTGTGGAGAAAGCCAGTGGCTCTGATGGGATGGGCCTTATGAAGAGGGCCATGTGGTGAGAAACTGGGACCTCCACAGCAGCTTGTGAGAAACTAGAGCAGTCTTCCAACACCTGTGTGAATGAGCCTGGAAATAGATTCCTCAGCCCAGGTCCAGCCTTCAAGATGTCTGCAGCCCTGGCCTACATCTCAACCATCACCTCACGAGAGAGCCTGAGCCAGAACAATGCAGCTAAACCACTCTTGGAAACTTGACTCCAGAAACTCTATACAATAATTAGTATCCCTTGTTTTTAGCTACTAGATTGTGAAAGCGTTTGCTACACAGCCATAGATAACTAATACTTAATGGGAAACTAAGGCCCAGGCAGGTTAAGTTGTTTGTGTGGGATCACACATAGATATTGGCATAATCAAGGTTTGATCCAGATTTATCTCTTGAATTGCCTAACTCTTAGAGCTCTTGTGAATCTAAGAAGAGGTATTTTTGTAAAGCATTTAGAACAGTTTTGACACATGGTAAGTTGTTAACAATGTTAGCTTTTCACTTATTATTATTCTTCACACTTGATTTTTACCAAGTGTAATCCAGTACAAAATGCATGTTAGAGTTTGTATCTTCACCTTAACTCAATTATCATTAAGTATTATCTTTTTTTGCCATTGTTATTGTTTTCAAAAAACATGGATAAGAGATCTATCTATAATGTTCAAAAGCTAAGACTATTCGATTTATATGGATACTGGTTGGAAACATAAAGCACTTCTGGCAGAGAAGCCTGCTGATGCTCAAAAGCTTCAAGAAGCCTTGACAGTCTCAGAGGAACAAGAACGGGTGCCATAGTTGGAAGGCAGATAGGACCTTGAGTGGTAAAGTAACAAGGCTTGAAGAAGTTCTCAAAAAAAATCTGTCCTGTTCTTTATAATGGAAATTGTAAAGAACTTGAAGGATAGGGTTTTGAGTATTGCTGTTTAGCAGTTATAAAAATAGATTGAAGGATTGGCTAACCCTTGGGGACATTAGATATATGGCACTTTCATTTCTTTTATGCGCTCTAATTTGTCATTGAAGCATTCATATTTTGTCATATTTAATTTTGGGGTAGAAGTTTGGGGGTGGATATCTGATTATTTCACCGTGGGAGAGCATGTACACCGTTGTGTGCATGTGAATTTTATAAACCTTGTCTCGGTCCGCAGATCATTTCTTTGCTTTTTTGTTTTTTACTGAGCTCTCATTGACATATAACAGTATATTAGTTTCATGTGTATGACAGTGATTCAATATTTGTATACATTGAGAAATAGGCACCATAATAAATCTGGTTAACATCTGTCACCACAGATATTTAGAAAAAAATATTTTCTTATGATAAGAACTTTTATGATCTACTCTCTTGGAAACTCTCAATATGCAATACAGTATTATTAATTATAGTCACCATACTGTACATTACGTCTCTGTGACTTACTATTCTGAAACTGGAAGTTTATGCCTTTTGACTCCCTTTGCCCATTTTGCCTGCCCCCACCACTCACCTCTGGCAACCACCAGTCTGTTCTCTATCTATGAGCTTCTTGTTGTTGATATTGTAGTTAGACTCCACATGTAAGTAAGATCATGGGGTACTTTTCTTCTCTGACTTATTTCACCTCGCATAATGCTGTCATGATCTATCCTTGCTGCAAATGGCAAGATCTCATTCTTTTTATAGCTGAATAATGTTCCATTGTTTGTGTGTGTGTGTGTATATGTATGTATATGTGTGTATATACATGGAATCCATTCATCCACTGATGGATACTTAGGATGTTTCCATATTTTGGCTATGTAAATAATGCTGCAGTAAACTTGAGGGTGCAGATAACTTTTTGAGTTAGTATTTTTGTTTTCTTCAGATAATACCCAGGACTGGGATTGGCAGATCGTATGGTAGTTCTAGTTTTGATTTTTTGAGGAACTTCAGTGCTGTTTTCCATGGTGAGTGCACCACCTTGTGTTCCTGCCCATTGAACAGAGGGGTTCCTTTCCTCCACATGTTCACCAGCGCTGGGGTTTTTTCTTTTATCTCTATGATAACAGCCATTCTGACAGGTGTGAGGTGATACCTCATTGTGGTTTTGATTTGTGTTTCCCTGATGATGAGTGATGTTGAGTGTCTTTTCATGTGTCTGTTGGCCTTCTGTATGTCTTTGGAAAAATCAGATGTTCTGTCCATTGGAAAAAAAATTAATTCCACTTAGTTAAGGCACAGTGTTATATTAGTTTCAGGTGAACCATATAGTGATTCAGCACTTCCATAAGTCACCCTGTGCTTATCAGGACAAGTGCAGTCCTTAGTCCTCGTCACTTTTTCATCCCCCAACCCACCTCTCCCCTGTTTTCTATAGTGAAGAGACTGTTTCTTCATTTGTCTCTCTCTCTTTTTTCCCTTTTCTCATTTGTTTTGTTTCTTAAATTCCACATATGAGTGAAATCATATAGTATTTGTCTTTCTGTGAATGACTTATTTTGCTTAGCATTATACGCTCTAGCTCTCACCATGTCATTGCAAATGGCAAGATTCCATTCTTTTTTATGGCTAAATATTATTCCATCATATATATATATATATATATATATATATATATATAACATTTCTTAATCCATTCATAATTCAGTAGACACGTGGACAGCTTCTGTATCTTGGCTACTATAAATAATGCTACAATAAACATAAGGGTGCATGTGTCCCTTTGAATTAGTGTTTTTGTCTTCTTTGACTAAACATCAAAGAAGTAATTCCATTATTGGATTATAAGGTAGCTCTATTTTTAACTTTTTGAAGAACCTCCATACTGTTTTCCAGAGTGGCTACACCAGTGTGCATTCCTACCAAGAGTATAAGAGGGTTTCTTTTTCTACACATCCTCACCAACACCTGTTCACCTGTTGTTTCTTGTGTTGTTGATTTTAGCCATTCTGATGAGTGTGAGGTATTATTGCATTATAGATTTGATTTGCATTGCCCTGATGATAAGTGATGATGAGCATCTTTTCATATGTCTGTTGACCATCTGGATGTTTTCTTTAGAGAAATATCTGTTCTTATCTTCTGCCCATTTCTAATTAGATTATTTGCTTGTTGGGTACTGAGTTTGTTGTTGTGGTGGTGGTTGTTGTTGTTGTTGTTGTTTTAAGTAACATCTATGCCCAGCATGGGGGTCAAATTCATGACCCTAAGATCAAGATTTGCATGTTTTACCAATTTGGCCTGCCAGGCACCCCTTTGGATGTTGAGTTTTATAAGTTCATTACATAATTTGGATCCTAAACCTTTATCAGATATGTCATTTGTAAATATCTTCTCCCATTCTGTAAGTTGCCTTTCAGTTTTGTTGATTATTTCCTTCACTGTGCAGAAGCTTTTTGTTTTGATATAGTCACAATGGTTTATTTTTGCTTTTGTTTCCCTTGCATGAGAGTATGTATCTAGAAAAAAGTTGTTATAGCCAATGTCAAAGAAGTTACTGCCTGTGCTCTCCTCTGGGACTTTTCTGGTTTCAGGTCTCACCTTAAAGTATTCAACCCATTTTGAATTTATTTTTGTATACGAGTGTAAGAAATTCATCTAGTTTCATTCTTTTGAATGTTGCTATCCCATTTTCCCAACCCCGTTTGTTGAAGAGACTGTCTTTATCTCCATTGGATATTCTTTCTTGCTTTGTTAAAGGTTAATTGACCATAAAGTTGTGGGTTCGTTTCTGGGTTTTCTATTCTGTTCCACTGTTCTATGTGTTTGTTTTTGTGCCAGTACCATACTGTTTTCATTACTACAGCTTTGTAACATTACTTGAAGTCTGCAATTGTGAAGTTTCCAGGCTTGCTTTTCTTTGTCAAGGTTGTTTCGGTTATTCAGGGTCTTTTGTGTTTCCATACAAATATTAGGATTGTTTGTGCTAGTTCTGTGAAGAATGTTTTTCTTCTTCTCATTTTTAAAAATCAGATTGATGGTTTTGGTTTTTGGTTTTGCTTTTGAGTTGTTTGAGTTCTCTGGTTTTTTTTTTTTTAATTGTTTGAGTTGTTTATGTATTTTGAATATTAACCTCTTATCAAGTATATGGTTACAAATATCTTCTCTCATTCTGTAGGTTGCCTTTTTGGTTTTTTTGATGGTTTCCTTCATAGTGCAGAGCTTTTTATTTTGATGTAGTCCCACTTGTTTATTTTTACTTTTGTTTCCTTTGCCTTAGGTGTCAGATTCATAAAAATCATCACCAAAACCAGTGTCAAGAATTTTATTGCCTAGGGTGCCTGAGTGGCTGAGTGGGTTAAAGTCTCTGCCTTCAGGTCAGGTCATGATCCCAGCATCATGGGATCTAGCCCTGCATCGGGGTCTCTACTTGGCAGGGAGCCTGCTTCCTCCTACCTCTCTGCCTACTTGTGATCTCTGTCAAATAAATAAATAAAATCTTAAAAAAAAAAAAAGAATTTCATTGCCTACATTTCTTCTAGGTGTTTTATTGCTTCAAGTCTCACATTCAGGTCTTTAATCCATTTTGAGTTAAATTTTTGTGAATGGTGTAAGACGATCCTCAAAAAATTTAATGCAGAAGTATGCCTGGTGATGCTTACATAGCTCAGTCAGTTAAGCATCCACTCTTGGTTTTGACTCAGGTCATGATTTCAGGGTCCCGAGATCCATTCCCAAGCCTTGAGTCAGACTCCATGCACAGCATGAAGTCTGCTTGTCCCTCTTCTTCCTCTAGCCCCACGCTTCTCAAATAAATAAATCAATAAATCATTAAAAAAGAAATATTACTTTCTGTGTGAGATCACAGGTCTGCTTCGACCTCCAATGTTTAGTGAGTCTACAGAGAGACAGAAAGTTGAAAATTACTGATTGAGATACAGCAAACTCCTTTTGCATCCCAGATAGATCCAATCTGAAATTCAGTCCAGAAGAGGAGATGTCAGGAAGGGAGTAAGAAAGGAAGGAAATAGGGAACAAAGGGGATGATTAGAGAAAATAAGGAAGGGATGGGAAGGGGAGGGGAGGGAAGAGATGGAAGAAAGGGATGGTAAGGGAAGGGGAGGGGATGGTAAGGGAAGGGGAGGGGAGGGAAAGGGAGGGAAAGGAAGGAAGGAGGGAAGGACAGAGGGAGGGAGGGAGGAAGAAAGGGACGGGATTAAAAAAAAAGTATTTTACAGTGCGTGGTAGTAACACAGGCCTCCATTGTAGAACCTCATTGAGAACACCATTTAACATAAAATAGGCAGTCAGTTTAGAAATTTCTATTATATGTTACCCAAATTAAAATGTGCTCTTGGAAACTTCCCCAAACTATCTGTAGCCCATATATGAGCACAGCTTCCTTCTCTGTATGATGTTAAAGAGTCTCAGTATCAAAATACTGTTGTGCTTCTCTCATATACACACAAGGTAGTCCTGTTATCTAGTATGCAGATCGCATACAAAGCTGTCTAGAGATAAGTAGGGATTCTTACCACACCTAAAGATTAGCATCTTATAGAAAAAGTTTATAAGAGAAAATTTTAAAATCCTGTAACTCCATGCAATTTTCTTTTTGGGAATTCTAGTTTTTTAACGGCTTGTCTTAACATATACTCTTGGATGAGATGTTCTGTTCTTTTAGATCTAACATAAATACACTCCAAACAATTTCTTGAATGTTAGTGCTGCGAAGCATTTGACAAAGGTCACGTCTTTAGGCATCTCTGAGGCTAGGGGAAATGCCACAGAACAAACTGTTAATATTTTCCTTCAATTGGCAAATTATTTGTATCCTGAATATATAAAAAATTTTAATGAACTAGGATGCTAAAGGCAAACACAAAAGGAAGAAAAATAGGAAGAGAGTTGAATAGTTCAATAGGAAATTTACAAAAGAAAATACTGAAGTGGCAAGTAAATATTTTAAAAAGAGTTCAACATTATTAGTTATCAGTGAAAAGCAAATTAAAATCCTATGATATGCCATTAAACATCCAGTAGAAATGGCTGACTTCTTAAAACAACTAAAATACCACGTGTTTGTGATGACAAAGAGAAATAGAAACTCTCATAAGTTGTCAATGGGAGAGTAAATGGGAAGAGTCCCTTTTGAAATTGCCTTGCAACATTTCCTAAAATTGAATACACGCATACCTTGACCAGCAGTTTCATTCCTAAGTTTGTATAGAACAGAACTGTGTAACAATGTCACCAGAGCTAAGTGGAGACTTTCCAGGGCAACACTACTTGTGAGTAGCTAAAAATTGAACATATTTCAAATGTTCATCAACAGTATAAATATCCATTACAAATAAAATAATATATACAACGAAAATGAACGCACTGCTACATGCAATAACATCGACATCATACATGTCATATCTTGTGGCAGAAGTTAAGTACTACAGAAGACAGTTGCCCAAAATTCTAATTTGTAGAAATCTCAAAAACATGCAGAACTAATCTGGAGTAGTGAAAGTCAGAACTGTGATTAAATCTGAGTTGTTGGGGAGGGTACAAGACTGTTAATTCTGCTTTTATCTGGATGCTCGTTATAGGAGTATGTTCATTGTGTGATAACTCATCTAGCTATACACATGTGATTTGTATACTTTCTGTACTTCAAACTATAAAACAATAGACAATGATAATACAGCAGTAGTGACTACTATTTTTTTTTAAAGATTTATGTGTTATTTGAGAGAGTATGCACACTCACTAGTCCTAGGGAGGGGGAAAGGGCAGAAAGAGAGGATCTGTGAAGCAGACTCCCCACTGAGCTGAGCACAGAGCTTGTCATGAGACTCAGTCTCAAGACCCATGAAATCAGGGCCCATGAGATCACCACGTGAGCTGAAACAAAGAGCTGGATGCTCAACTGAGTGAGCCACCCAGGCACCCTGTAGAGACTACTATTTTTCAGTGCCCCATATCTTTCCATTATAATAAATATAATATGGCAGTTAATTCTTACAGTATTTTTTCTGGATACATATTATTATTCCTTTTTGAAGGAGAAGGAGGTTTTGAAGGTTTGAAAAGGGGATGCGAACATTTAGAATCACCCAGAGCTGGAAATTAATAGGATCAGAATTCCTACCTAGGTCCATCTGAATCCAAAGCTTATAGTTTTTCCTACCTAATTTCAGTACAAAGGAATTTAGCTTCTACTTCATCCTGTAATGATAAAAGATCCATTTATACACTATATAAAAATATTATATCCCTTTCCCTACTGTAATCAAGAAAAAATGCCCCTGGTTTTTTGTTTGTTTTATTCTGTTTTTCGTTTTGTTTTGTTTTGTTTTAGTGTGTGTGTGTGTGTGTGTGTGTGTGTGTGTGTGTGTGTGTGTGTGAAAGGTATTATAGAGCAGCAGAGAATAATAGAAAAGTTTTTGGGTAGCAGTGTCCTTTTTTACAGAGGCCTCCTTTCTTCTCACCTGCCGACTGGACTCTTGCACATCTGACCTTACTAATCCATGGGAACTTTTATCCTTTAGAGATAAGTAAGATTGCCTCACCTACTGGCTCAGCCCCCTTGGATGCATGCTTAGGCCACTGCCGGCTCAGCTCATTTTTTTCTGCTTCTTCTCTTCCTTCCTTTTTGGATGTTGGCTCTATGCTCTGGAGCTTAGTTCCTCTACCTCCTCACAGTCATCCCAGCCCCTGGCAATAGTCCTTAGGGCTTCACAGGTGGGAATTCTGTGTGAGTATTAGTCACACTCACGTTGTGAAGACTTACAGGTTGGAAGAAGTTGGCTGTTAGAAGTCAAAACTAAGACACCTGATGAAATAAATCCATGAAGAAACCTAGAGATGAAATGGGTGAACAGTCTCTAAGAAGCGGTTGTCCTTATTTAAGTCAGCATTCAGTAGGCTAATATTCCCCTCGAGATTGATATCTGGTTCCTGAGCTTCTGTGCAACAGGTGCAGAGTAGTGAACTCTGACTGCTTATTGTACACATGACCTTGGGAAGATAACTCGGGTTTTTGAATCTCAATTTCCTCATTTATAAAATGGGAATAAGAATGTCTAACTCATAGCTCTGTAATGATTGAATTTAATGAGGTAAATGTGTTTTGTGACTTAGAAAAAACTGAAAATATAGAGGCTTAATCAATATTATTAAGTTTTTTAAAGATTTTATATATTTGTCAGAGAGAGAGAGTACAAGCAGGGGAGCAGCAGACAGAGGGAGAAGCAGGCTCCCTACAGAGCAAGGAGTCTTATGTGGGACTCCATCCCAGAAGCCTGGGATCATGTATGACCTGAGCTGAAAGCAACTGCTTAACCCACTAAGCCACCCAGGCGTCCTATTATTCAGTTTTTTAAATCTACTCCACATCCCTGAAATTTCGGGATATAATGATATATTTTAAGTACCCCTTGTATTCTTTTTTTCCCTTTATTTTTCTTTAAAAAAATACTTTAGAGGGGCGCCTGGCTCAGTGGGTTAAAGCCTCTGCCTTCCGCTCAGGTCATGATCCCAGGACCCTGGGATCGAGCCCCGCCTGGGGCTCTCTGCTCAACAGGGAGCCTGCTTCCTCCTCTCTCTGCCTGCCTCTCTGCCTACTTGTGATCTCTCTGTGTCAAATAAATAAAATCTTTAAAAAAAAATACTTTAGAGTATTTTTTGTATCTATGAATTAATTACCATGATCTAGCAAACAAAACTGATGGCACTATTTCCTAAGCAATAGGTTACAATGATGTACATCAACTACATTAACAGTAAACATTTTCTTAAAAAGAGCTTTGCAAAAATGGCAGTATCCTTTGTGCTTCACCTAGAGTAGTAATTAAAATGTGCACTATCTGTTAAAACTCTGAAAATGATCAGATTATTTTATGAATGTTACAATTGTGAGTTGAGTTCCACTTAAGGGTTAAGCAAGACACAGAATAATACTAGGATTATTATTATACCTGCCATTCATACTGTGTTTACAGTGTACTCTAAGGGCGTTCTTCGTCCTCAAAACAAGCCTGTGAGGTGCTTTTTAATATTTCCATTTTATACGTAAAGAATTATGGAAATCTTTACAGGGAAATTTAGGGACTGGGTAGCTACTAAGAGGCAGAGCTGGAATTATATCTGAGTGACTCAAATCCTTTGCTTTTTTTCCCACATAGAGTCTATCTGTACAGGTTATCCTCTGTTACAAATATCAGCAGGATAGAATCTGAGGTTCGCCTTGTGTTTACACAGTGTCATAATAACTCGTTGAGAAATTAGTTATTTAATGAATTAGTAGGTTATTAAATGTTCATGTGAACACACCATAATTTTGACAGATTTCATATTTTGCTTAATTGAAAGTGGGTTTTAATTTATTTTCTAACAATTTGTTTCAACAGATTGTACAAAGGAAGAAATAATCAAACTAGTTATTTGACTTAGATATAGCAATAATATTATATTTGATTTGAAAGAGAACTCATATCTTCCCAAATTAGTGCAGTAGTTTTCTCATCAAACACAGAAAAAATATACATGCACATGTCTCGCTGTAGCTCTCTCTGTGTCTGCTGTCTATGTGCTCATCTACCCATCTCCCCACCTGTCCAGCAGCTTTTTCTCCCAAGTGATTTTGGGCATTTTTTACTTCTTTTTTTTCCCCATTTTATTTATTTTTTTCAGCGTAACAGTATTCATTGTTTTTGCACAACACCCAGTGCTCCATGCAAAACGTGCCCTCCCTATTACCCACCACCTGTTCCCCCAACCTCCCACCCCTGACCCTTCAAAACTCTCAGGTTGTTTTTTCAGAGTCCATAGACTCTTATGGTTCGCCTCCCCTCCCCAATGTCGATAGCCCCCTCCTCCTCTCCCAATCCCACCTCCCCCCAGCAACCCCCAGTTTGTTTTGTGAGATTAAGACTCACTTATGGTTTGTCTCCCTCACAATCCCATCTTGTTTCATTTATTCTTCTCCTATCCTCCTAACCCCCCATGTTGCTTCTCCATGTCCTCATATCAGGGAGATCATATGATAGTTGTCTTTCTCCGATTGAATTATTTCACTAAGCATGATACACTCTAGTTCCATCCACGTCGTCACAAATGGCAAGATTTCATTTCTTTTGATGGCTGCATAGTATTCCATTGTGTATATATACCACATCTTCTTGATCCATTCATCTGTTGATGGACATCTAGGTTCTTTCCATAGTTTGGCTATTGTAGACATTGCTGCTATAAACATTCGGGTACACGTGCCCCTTCGGATCACTGCGTCTGTATCTTTAGGGTAAATACCCAGTAGTGCAATTGCTGGGTCATAGGGTAGTTCTATTTTCAACATTTTGAGGAACCTCCATGCTGTTTTCCAGAGTGGTTGCACCAGCTTGCATTCCCACCAACAGTGGAGGAGGGTTCCCCTTTCTCCACATCCTCGCCAGCATCTGTCATTTCCTGACTTGTTAATTTTAGCCATTCTGACTGGTGTGAGGTGATATCTCATTGTGGTTTTGATTTGTATTTCCCTGATGCCGAGTGACGTGGAGCACTTTTTCATGTGTCTGTTGGCCATCTGGATGTCTTCTTTGCAGAAATGTCTGTTCATGTCCTCTGCCCATTTCTTGATTGGATTGTTTGTTCTTTGGGTGTTGAGTTTGCTAAGTTCCTTATAGATTTTGGATACTAGCCCTTTATCTGATATGTCGTTTGCAAATATCTTCTCCCATTCTGTCAGTTGTCTTTTGGTTTTGTTAACTGTTTCCTTTGCTGTGCAAAAGCTTTTGATCTTGATGAAATCCCAATAGTTCATTTTTGCCCTTGCTTCCCTTGCCTTTGCCGTTGTTCCTAGGAAGATGTTGCTACGGCTGAGGTCGAAGAGGTTGCTGCCTGCATTCTCCTCAAGGATTTTGATGGATTCCTTTCTCACATTGAGGTCTTTCATCCATTTGGAGTCTATTTTCGTGTGTGGTGTAAGGAAGTGGTCCAATTTCATTTTTCTGCATGTGGCTGTCCAATTTTCCCAGCACCATTTATTGAAGAGGCTGTCTTTTTTCCATTGGACATTCTTTCCTGCTTTGTCGAAGATTAGTTGACCATAGAGTTGAGGGTCGATTTCTGGGCTCTCTATTCTGTTCCACTGATCTATGTGTCTGTTTTTGTGCCAGTACCATGCTGTCTTGATGATGACGGCTTTGTAATAGAGCTTGAGTCCGGAATTGTGATGCCACCAACTTTCGCTTTCTTTTTCAATATTCCTTTGGCTATTCGAGGTCTTTTCTGGTTCCATATAAATTTTAGGATTATTTGTTCCATTTCTTTGAAAAAAATGGATGGTATTTTGATAGGGATTGCATTAAATGTGTAGATTGCTTTAGGTAGCATGGACATTTTCACAATATTTATTCTTCCAATCCAGGAGCATGGAACATTTTTCCATTTCTTTGTGTCTTCCTCAATTTCTTTCATGAGTACTTTATAATTTTCTGTGTATAGATTCTTAGCCTCTTTGGTTAGGTTTATTCCTAGGTATCTTATAGTTTTGGGTACAATTGTAAATGGGATTGACTCCTTAATTTCTCTTTCTTCTGTCTTGTTGTTGGTGTACAGAAATGCAACTGATTTCTGTGCATTGATTTTATATCCTGACACTTTACTGAATTCCTGTACAAGTTCTAGCAGTTTTGGAGTGGAGTCTTTTGGGTTTTCCACATATAGTATCATATCATCTGCGAAGAGTGATAGTTTGACTTCTTCTTTACCAATTTGGATGCCTTTAATTTCTTTTTGTTGTCTGATTGCTGAGGCTAGGACTTCTAGTACTATGTTGAATAGCAGTGGTGATAATGGACATCCCTGCCGTGTTCCTGACCTTAGCGGAAAAGCTTTCATTTTTTCTCCATTGAGAATGATACTTGTGGTGGGTTTTTCATAGATGGCTTTGATAATATTGTGGTATGTGCCCTCTATCCCTACACTTTGAAGAGTTTTGTTCAGGAAGGGATGCTGTACTTTGTCAAATGCTTTTTCAGCATCTATGGAGAGTATCATATGGTTCTTGTTCTTTCTTTTATTAATGTGTTGTATCACATTGATTGATCTGTGGATGTTGAACCAACCCTGCAGCCCTGGAATAAATCCCACTTGATCGTGGTGAATAATCCTTTTAATGTACTGTTGAATCCTATTGGCTAGTATTTTGGCGAGAATTTTTGCGTCTGTGTTCATCAAGGATATTGGTCTGTAGTTCTCTTTTTTGGTGGGATCCTTGTCTGGTTTTGGGATCAAGGTGATGCTGGCCTCATAAAATGAGTTTGGAAGTATTCCTTCCATTTCTATTTTTTGGAACAGTTTCAGGAGAATAGGAATTAATTCTTCTTTAAATGTTTGGTAGAATTCCCCTGGGAAGCCGTCTGGCTCTGGGCTTTTGTTTGTTTGGAGATTTTTGATGACTGTTTCAATCTCCTTACTGGTTATGGACCTTTTCAGGATTTCTATTTCTTCCTGGTTCAGTTGTGGTAGTTTATATGTCTCTAGGAATGCATCCATTTCTTCCAGATTGTCCAGTTTGTTGGCGTAGAGTTGCTCATAGTATGTTCTTATAATTGTCTGTTTTTCTTTGGTGTTAGTTGTGCTCTCTCCTCTTTCATTCATGATTTTATTGATTTGGGTCCTTTCTCTTTTCTTTTTGATGAGTCTGGCCAGGGGTTTATCAATCTTATTGATTCTTTCAAAGAACCAGCTCCTAGTTTCATTGATTTTTTCCATTGTTTTTTTGGTTTCTATTTCATTGATTTCTGCTCTGATCTTTATGATTTCTCTTCTTCTGCTGGGTTTAGGGTTTCTTTCTTGTTCTTTCTCCAGCTCCTTTACGTGTAGGGTTAGGTTGTGTACTTGAGACCTTTCTTGTTTCTTGAGAAAGGCTTGTACCGCTATATATTTTCCTCTCAGGACTGCCTTTGCTGTGTCCCACAGATTTTGAACTGTTGTGTTTTCATTATCATTTGTTTCCATGAATTTTTTCAGTTCTTCTTTAATTTCCTGGTTGACCCATTCATTCTTTAGAAGGATGCTGTTTAGTCTCCATGTATATGGGTTCTTTCCAGCTTTCCTCTTGTGATTGAGTTCTAGCTTCAGAGCATTGTGGTCTGAAAATATGCAGGGAATGATCCCAATCTTTTGATACCGGTTGAGACCTGATTTGTGACCCAGGATGTGATCTATTCTGGAGAAGGTTCCATGTGCACTAGAGAAGAATGTGTATTCTGTTGCTTTGGGATGAAATGTTCTGAATATATCTGTGATGTCCATCTGGTCCAGTGTGTCATTTAAGGCCTTTATTTCCTTGTTGATCTTTTGCTTGGATGATCTGTCCATTTCAGTGAGGGGAGTGTTAAAGTCCCCTACTATTATTGTATTATTATTGATGTGTTTCTTTGATTTTGTTATTAATTGGTTGATATAGTTGGCTGCTCCCACGTTAGGGGCATAGATATTTAAAATTGTTAGATCTTCTTGTTGGACAGACCCTTTGAGTAGGATATAGTGTCCTTCCTCATCTCTTATTATAGTCTTTGACTTAAAATCTAATTGATCTGATATAAGGATTGCCACCCCAGCTTTCTTCTGATGCCCATTAGCATGGTAAATTGTTTTCCACCCCCTCACTTTAAATCTGGAGGTGTCTTCACGTATAAAATGAGTTTCTTGTAGGCAACATACTGATGGGTTTTTTTTTTTTTATCCATTCTGATACCCTGTGTCTTTTGATTGGGGCATTTAGCCCATTAACATTCAGGGTAACTATTGAGAGATATGAATTTAGTGCCATTATTAGCCTGTAAGGTGACTGTTACTGTATATTGTCTCTGTACCTTTCTGATCTACTACTTTTAGGCTCTCTCTTTGCTTAGAGGACCCCTTTCAATATTTCCTGTAGAGCTGGTTTGGGGTTTGCAAATTCTTTCAGGTTTTGTTTGTCCTGGAAGCTTTTGATCTCTCCTTCTATCTTCAATGATAGCCTAGCTGGATAGAGTATTCTTGGCTGCATGTTTTTCTCGTTGAGTGCTCTGAATATATCATGCCAGCTCTTCCTGGCCTGCCAGGTCTCTGTGGATAAGTCTGCCGCCAATCTAATATTTTTACCATTGTATGTTACAGACTTCTTTTCTCGGGCTGCTTTCAGGATTTTCTCTTTGTCACTAAGACTTGTCAATTTTACTATTAGGTGACGGGGTGTGGACCTATTCTTGTTGACTTTGAGGGGGGTTCTCTGCATCTCCTGGATTTTGATGCTTGTTCCCTTTGCCATATTAGGGAAATTCTCTCCAATGATTCTCTTCAATAGACCTTCTGCTCCCCTCTCTGTTTCTTCTTCTTCTGGAATCCCAATTATTCTAATGTTGTTTCGTCTTATGGTGTCACTTATCTCTCGAATTCTCCCCTCATGGTCCAGTAGCTGTTTGTCCCTCTTTTGCTCGGCTTCTTTATTCTCTGTCATTTGGTCTTCTATATCACTAATTCTTTCTTCTGCCTCATTTATCCTAGCAGTGAGAGCCTCCATTTTTGATTGCACCTCATTAATAGCTTTTTTGATTTCAACTTGGTTAGATTTTAGTTCTTTAATTTCTCCAGAAAGGGCTTTAATATCTCCAGAGAGGGTTTCTCTAATATCTTCCATGCCTTTTTCGAGCCCGGCTAGAATGTTCAGAATCGTCATTCTGAACTCTTGATCTGACATATTACCAATGTCTGTGTTGATTAGGTCCCTAGCCTTTGGTACTGTCTCTTGTTCTTTTGTTTGTGGTGATTTTTTCCGCCTTGTCATTTTGTCCAGATAAGAGGATATGAAGGAGCAAATAAACTACTAAAAGGGTGGCAAAGACCCCAGAAAAATGCGCTGTAACCAAATGAGAAGAGACCCCAAATTGTGGGGGGGAGAAAGGGGATAAAAAGAGGTTCAGAAAAAAAAAAAAAGGAAAAAATTTAAAAAATAAAACAAATAAAGAAAAAATATAAAAAAGAAAGAAAGAAATATATATTTAGATAAACTAGTCAAAAAACGTTAAAAAAGAAAATTGTAAAAGTTTTTAAAAATTTAGCAGAAGAAGAAAAAAGAAAAAAAATTGAAAAAAGAAAAAAGAAAAAAAAATTGAAGTAGCCGCAAGACTAAAGAATCATGGGGAGAAAGCCATGAGTTCCGTGCTTTGTTGTCTCCTCCTCTGGAATTGCACTGCTTTCTTAGGAATTGAACCTACTTTCCTTGATAGATGAACTTCGTCCTGGCTGGATATTTTATTGATCTTCTGGGGGAGGGGCCTGTTGTAGTGACTCTCAAGTGTCTTTGCCCGAGGCGGGATTGCACCGCCCTTACCGGCGGCCAGACTAAGTAATCGGCTTGGGTTCGCTTTTGGGAGCTTCTGTTCCCTGAACGCTTTCCGTAGAGTTCCAGAGGACGGGAATGAAAATGGCGGCCTCCTAGTCTTCGGCCCGGAGGAGCCGAGAGCCTGGGGCCCCACTCCTCAGTGTGCCCCCAGAGCACAGCACCCAATCACTCCCGTATCCCCAGCCTCTAGCCGCGCTCCGAGCTCACCCAGCCCGCGACCAGTTCAAGGTAACCCCGAGCTGAGAGTTCAGTCCTCGGCTCTGTCTCTACAGCCGGCTTCTCCATTCTAATACCTGCGAGCTCTGCGACACTCCGACACCCCCGATCCTTCTGTGACCCTGCGGGACCTGGGGCCATGCTGACCCCGCGTGGGCTTCACCCTGGTTTAGCCTCTGGAGCAATGTCCCTCAGTGGAACAGACTTTTAAAAGTCCTGATTTTGTGCTCCGTTGCTCCACCGCTTGCCGGGAGCCGGCCCCTCCCCCCGCGGTCTATCTTCCCGTCATTTTAGATTCACTTCTCCGCCAGTCCTACCTTTCAGAAAGTGGTTGATTTTCTGTTTCTAGAGTTGCTGTTCTTCTTCTCTTCGCTCTCCCATTGGATTTGTAGGTGTTTGCAATGTTTAGATAAGCTATCGAGCTGATCTCCTGCTACCTGATGTAGTCTCAGGCTGCTACTTCTCCGCCATCTTGACTCCTCCCCCCATTTTTTACTTCTTTATCAGGCATTTTATTGATTTTTAACTGAATTACTAGAGTTTATTGTTTTTGCTAACAATTATCACAATTTGAGGTTTAGTCTTTTCTAGGGCTTCTAAAACATTAGTTAACGTTTCATCAATCATCTGGGGATCTTGTTAAAATGCAGTTTCTAATTCAGTAGATGTAGGGTGGGGCCCAAGATTCTGCATTTCTAATCAGGCTCTGTATGCTGTTGAGCTGCTGGTACTTGGTTGACACTTTGCGAGGCAAGGGTCTATGGCTACCTATTAAGTAACAGATTGATTTGTTCAAAAGAACTTGAGTTGTTATTGGGAAATCTGGCTTATCTTAACTCCTACAGGAATTAACTACATGAGTTCATCAAATTACAGATTCTCTAGGTTTTGATTTCTTTAAGGTTAGATGTGGTTGTATGATTGATTCTATGATTGTGCCTATCTTGGCCACTTTCCCTGCCTCTAACATGAAATCATAATATTAAATAGAACACTACTACTGGTTACACCAACTTCCTGAGTACTTGGCATGTGCTAAGCATTGCATTAAAGACTATGCTTATATTATTTCATTTTTATCTTCACTTCAATTCACCTGATGGTTACTAGAGGGGAGGTCATTGGGGGGATGACTGAAATAGGTGAAGGGGATTAAAGAGCACACTTATCATGATGAAAATGAACTCAACAAAATAAATACTATAGCCTCATTTTTAGATGGAGATATTGAAGATTATATAATAAATAAATTTTCCAAGGCCACAGGGTGATTGGTGCCAGAACAAGGTTTCATTTTCAAAATTTATACTTTTCTCTTTAAAATTTTATTTTATATGATTTTTTGGTATAGTTTATAAGGATGTTTTTGTATAAGCATATGTATTTGAACTTAGTGACACATATTTATTTGTTAACATCTTGTCCAATATTTTTTTAATGAAGAAAAGCTGAAATTCAGGACAATTTTAATTTTCAAACTTTAACTTTGGCTGCATAATGAAACAGGGACAAAAATTAATGAACATTATTATATTGAATATTATATCTTCCTTAGCACTTTAGCTTACATTTTATTTCTCCCGTTTGTTTTTACTTTTTTATGGTAATGCATTCTCATGATTCAATATTCAAAGTACATTAAAGGGTATATGATAAAAGTATTTCTCCCAGTGCTGTCTGTGAGCCACTGGATTGTCCTCCCCAGAGGCAACCAATATTTGCCTTGTAAATTCTTTCTACATGTTTTAAGCTTTATATAAGCAAAGCTTTTTTTTTCTCATTTATTCTTTTTTTTTTTTTTTTTTTTAATTTTCCACATGAGGAACTAGGGGTTAAACCTAGATCTCTCTGAATCAAAAGCCCAAGCTTTCAAACCCTACAACATACCTCCTCTCTACTATCAATACATGGTTTTGGTGTATATATTTTATTACAAAAGCAAAATATGTAGGTCCAAAGAGTGTCCCTGACTTAACCCCCATTATTTCCTTAGAAGCTGGGTTGCAGGGAGCCACAGACCTGCCAGAGCCAGAGAGCAGGCAGGCTGCATCCATCTTTCATCAGAGACACTTCCCATGGCCAAACTCTCTATGTTCACATGGCTACCAGAGTCTACAAGAGTAGATGCTGCAAAATTCAAGGTTATGATGTGATTCTCCCATCTCCCACATGGTAGAGGTACCTAACCTTGAGTGTTACGACTCAGCAGTCTACACCATCAAGGCTATGCCAAATCTTGAGAAGTCTTTTTATCATAAAATTTAAGATTATGCTTCTCAACTCACTGAAAAATGCCAATATGTTTTCTAAACCAAACAACCACAAAAATATCCAATTAGTTTTATTACCAATAAATACATAAAATGTCATTACAATGGTGCTAATTTATTTTTCACACCAATATTAAAGGCACTCAGTGAATACATTTAAGCAGGTTGACTTGAGCCAAAATGATCAACAATATAACTCACTAACACATGGAAACATGCACCAAATAAGGTTGAATGAAGAAGCAAGTAAATTGATTTGTCCAGCTTCTGGGGCTGGTCCTTGGGTCACTTTGTTCAGACCTTCATCTGGGAAGTTGGATAGTCCTCACTAAGCAGGGTCTAATTTGTACAGCTTTTATTATTCCAAATGTATTTCCACAAAATAGCTATGTAATGCTGGGGAATATTTCTAATGACCACCTCTCTGTGATCATATTGTTACCATCTATAACGTGCAGTGGTTGAATGAAATATCTGTAATTGGTGTTGAAGGGACTGGAGAGTTTACTCTTTGGTACTTAGATATAGGGCTTAGGAAAAAAATCTAGAGATGGGTGTCCTTAACCTGATAGTAAAATATCCTGAAAGGAGAAAGACTATGTCTCCACAAAAAAATCACAAAACAACAACAACAAAAAACAAACAAACCTAGCTGATAATTTTTAAAACCAATCAATTCAAATAGTTTTATGTGCCTATAGCATAAAACCAAAGGTTGATTCATATTCTCATTCCAGGCCCAATGACCTTCAGTTATTTTTTTAAATAAAAAATGCATACAAATTCACAGACAATCAAATCCAGAATTTTATTACTCATTTCAAAATTCTTCTTCTCAATATAGCATTATTATAGACAGCAGCACCAGACGTAGGTTGTAAAGTCCAAGAGAACAAAGGCAAAACCAAATTGACTTTTAAAACTCTGCAGATACAACTCCATCTGGAAAGCTATCACATACAACTGTCCAAGTGGAAAAAAAAAAAAAAAAAGGACTAAGAACTCACAGCTCATGTAAGATAAAAAGAATTTCTTTCTCCAACATAAGATGCTGCAATTGCATTTTGCTCTTTCCCCCCAATGTCAGAACAGTGTGATACAATATTGGCGACGTGTGTGCTAGCAGAGTGGAAAAAAACTGAATCTTACACCCGGGAACCAGATGCTGACAACCCTTTTTGGCACGTGGACTGTGATTCTCTCTCCTGTGAAATCAAACACTTCAATTAAAATGGCTCTTTGATTTTGGGGCAATGATAAAAGGGAAGAAAGCTACATGAGGAACAGATAGAAAAGCTAAAACAAAAAAAATGAGCAGAAGGAAAAGAAGATAAAGACAGGTCAGAAAAATATATCAAGAATAAATGTGAAAGATGGGAAAGTAGGATAGGAGAAATGTAGGCTGAAGATTATTTGAACAGGAGCAATGTTGAAGCACCAATGATATTTGACAAAAGTCAGGCTATGATATGTGACGTTTATTTACTCTTTATCATAAACAGATTTCTCATTTTACTAGCTGCTTGAAGTCCAGTCAGTTGGTATTATACATTAGGAGTTTTAACTTTAGAACCAAAAAAAACCCACTTTTATTTTATAGATTTACTGTGTGGTTCCCTCAGTTACTAAAAAACATGATTTAAGCACCTCAAATGTGCCAAAGACTGGTAGGTTCATAACAGGTCAGTTTACCAGTGAGCATTTGTGTGTGTTTGTGTGTATGTGTGTGTTTGTGTGTATGTGTGTGTGCACGTGTGCACACGTGTGCACTTTCCCATGCACAGGCATCTGAAGAGCATCATGGAATCAACGTCTCTCTCTTTTTTTTTTTTTTTTTTTTTTTTTTAAAGATTTTATTTATTTATTTGACACAGAGAGAGAGAGATCATAAGCAGGCAGAGAGGCAGGCAGAGAGAGAGGGGGAAGCAGGCTCCCTGCTGAGCAGAGAGCCCAATGCGGGGCTTGATCCCAGGACCCTGAGACCATGACCTGAGCCGAAGGCAGAGGCTTAACCCACTGAGCCACCCAGGAGCCCCTCAACGTCTCTCTCTTAATTTTCTGGGTTGACTAGTCATTCTCAGTGCTGCATGTGTCCTCTCAAAAGAGGGACTCATTCTATGCTTTCATGGCTACGAGCTCCCAACTTAAGATAATTGACCAGCTTTCTGGATAAATGTCAAAGAACACTTTAGCCAGAATCTGGTTCCTCATGTGACAGTATGCTGCGTCGTTCTACTTGGGAACTTGGTTATTCTGGGAACTAAACTTAACAAAATAAATACTGTAATATATACTATAAACTATGAACTAAATGCAACAAAATAAATACTTTAATATATAATATATTATTACTATATAGAATAATACATTTCTGGAGGTTCCTTTCCTGTATGATTTCTTTTATTTCAAGGGTCGGAGTTGATTGAAAGCAAACTAAGGTTAAGTGAAGCAACTGTCATCATGTTCTCAAGATCCTCATTAGTGGTGGTGAAAGACAGACAGTGTGGTGTCAGTGGGTTACAGTTGATCTTCACTCCTTCCTTTTCCATCGCCAGCTCCCCATGCCAATGACCATCCCTGCTGGTGAACAGTTATTGATCTCAGGGCCAACATTAGGCACATGGCTGCAAACTCCCAAAGATCCAAACCTGTCATAGACTTCTTTATCATCCCCTCTCATGATTTCAGTACATCTGTTTTGTCTGCAGTTCTGACTTGTTCATCGGCATAAGGGATGGGTAATGATTTTGCTGCCCTTCTTGGCCTTTTCTTCCCTAGATCCTCCCAAATTATCTAAGGTCTAATTCCTAATTTCATGGGAATCAAGGTAGTTCTGTTCTCTGAATTAACCCTGATGAATATAGAGAGAATGTCTTCATTGTTGTGTGATTTAAGATAAGACAAAAATCAGTCAAAGTTCGATGAGATACTTCTTTACATACTGGAAGGCTGTGGCCATGGTTGAAGAGGCCACATTTGTATTTCCCTATATTTATTTATATTTAGTAAGAGAAAATACTGTTTTTCTTAGCAGGGCAATGCTGCTCCCTGCCTACCCCACCCCCCTGACATTGCTACCCACCAGCTGTGGCTTTGCTAATCCTGTGCCTGTCCTTTGCACACTAAGAGGAAGATGTGAATGAGTAATTTAATAAACTGCTTGGGGTGGGCCTCAGTGCCTCAAAGTCATGTTTGCATCATGCCGCTGGTTGCTTATCTGCCTTCTAGGGAATGTCAGTATAGTTAATTGAAGGACTTTTATTTTGCTCAGGGGACAAGAAATTTGAGGACAGAGCTAAAATGCTAAGACAGCAGAGGATATTGGAAATACTGTTTCAGAAAAAAATGGACTAAAAAGAAAAGAAGAGCCAATGCTAAAAAAGAAATATAGAGAAAGAACAGAAATGTCTAATAGAGAGGTTTATTATTAAGTTGCTCATAGTATTCCCATAAGATATAAACTCTTATTTTCATATGGAAGCCAATAAAATCTACATTGCTCACTTTTTGTAGTATAGATTTATTTTACCAATGTGACATTTGCAATAAACACAATGATGCGTTAACAGTTCTCCAGTGCTTATCCAGCCACCGCTCTATCACAGGGGATATAGTGTTGACCAAGAGAACCACACTCCCTCCCTACCAACCCCATAGTCATCAAGACTGAGGGTAGGGTCATCAAGAGCAACTCACACAGTCCAAGTATGAGATGCCATTATTAAAGGAAACAGGGAAGAAAATCAAAGGAATGCACACAGTCCCACTGAGAAATGAGCTTGAACTCATCACAGCTAGGCATTCCATGGATTGTGCTCTTTACTTATTGATAGGAAACTTGAGAGGATTCAGGGAGCATGTAGTCAACCACCCATGTAACAACAGGAGCTGTTTGGCCTGTGACACCCCTTGCTGAAAAGAGTACCATCCAGGGTTTAGAAGTCAGTTTGTATGGTAGTGTGCATGCCTGTGCAGTATCAGCTCTGAACCTTGCTGCTATCTCCGCTGATCTAGCTCTAGCTTGTCGCTAAAGGTGGAAGAGAGGTGGTCATGGGGGACATTCAGCACAACAGTCTTGTTTCTCCCCTAGAGGTCTTTGCTAAGTAATTACTTATTTGGGTAGTTAGGATAGAGAAATGAAGGATGAACCATTGCTATCACCCAACTAAATTATAAAATCACTAGACATTTTATATGATAAAATGGTCAAAATCAAGCCTAGGATCCGAATAGACATATCCTGTCCTACTTTTAGCACTTCAAATGCAAAATTTCCAAAGACTGACATAGATGTTAATGCTGGATGGAGCTCTCAGAACAATTTCAAAGTGGATACTTAAGTCCAAGTCAAAGAGATACTCTGTAGTGTTGTCTAACTGTACAATGACCCATCTGTAAGTGATTATAAAAGTCCCCTCTATTAAACACTGGAATTTGGCTTGGGTACTACCTAGAACAATGACATGAGAGTACATTTAAACTAATTTTCCCCTAATATCACACATTAATTTAGATGACGTAGGAGCTGTAACAGTATTCTGTTCTGTGAAGACATGTACCTCATGTAACTTGTCAAGTAAATGAACATTTAAAATGCTCTGAGGGGCGCCTGGGTGGCTCAGTCATGATCTCGGGGTCCTGGGATCAAGTCCCACATCGGGCTCTTTGCTCAGCAGGGAGCCTGCTTCCCTCTCTCTCTGCCTGCCTCTCTGTCTACTTGTGATCTCTCTCTGTCAAATAAATAAATAAAATCTTTAAAAAAAATGCTCTGAAAAGCCCTATTTGAGTAGCAAATACCTAGTCCTTAATTTGAAATCTGTTACCTGGAGAAGAATTTTTAAGTGTCTTATTCCTGTTCTTTGTCTCTCTGTCTCTCAGTAACTCTCTCTCTCTCACATACACATTCTTGTAGTTTATTAATCAAATTTATTAATCCCTTTGTTCCTATATTGAGAAGTATCTAACACACCTAATACATCTTGTTTTCACTAGATTCCTTAGAAATATGAGTTGAAAGATAAGTGGCAATTCTTTAAATCCATTTTGCTATAGGTAACTTTTTGGCCCAAGCTGCACAAAACCATTCTCACAGTTTTCTTTGGGAGACAACTGGTCATCCTAAGAAATAATGGGAGAAGGTTCTTTCTCTATAAAAGGATTTCTTTCTAATGTGATAAGTCATTCTAAGAAATGATAAAATGTGGGAAAATATACAGAGAATAGTAATTCATCCTAGGCTTGAGAAGCGGGGATGGACACTTTTTATAACTATTCTAATTGTAAGCACAAGTTCCTGGCTATCTGACACTATGGAAACAGTGACGGATGCTATTAAAGTTGTGCTGGGATTATCAATTATATTTTCATATCGAGGACCTCTGGCTTATCCACACCCTGAGAGAGTAGTTTCACTGCAGGAGTCTCAGAAGTAAGGTGAAGCATTAAGTCAGGAATGTCTTAGTTATCCATACTAATTGGTCTGAAAATGACAGTTATGTAGAAATCTTAGGGTCAGAGATCTGCATTATTTACTGGTGGAACAAGCTTTCAATTCTTTAAGTAGAATGAAAAAATAAATATTTGCTGCATGAGTTGCTTGCAGAAAAGGTGAGATAAATTCATAAATAAACCTATTACAAAGCCTGACTGAAAACTAATGGTCTACTTTACACATTAGAACTTAAAATGCAACACTCAATAATGGGAAAGACATTCTTAATCTCTTCACTGTTATTTAATTTAACATGTTGGGCAACAGTTTCATTAATCATTTCATATTAATATTCAAGTGAGAGAGGAGATGCTGAGACACGTTCTATTCCAAATAGCAATCCCATTTGGCTGGGTGTTGTCTTAGACATGATGGGGAGGAAACAGGAAGGAAGATTAACTTTCCCATACACCTATTTCTGCTTCATTACTCTGAAAGTCTCTTCTGAACCATTTGGAAAACTTACCCAGAATAAAGCCAATCTTGACATCTGCCCAGTCCTAATAAATAAAACCTCTTTATTTAAGAGTTTATGTTTGTTTATTCAAAACATAATCACACTTATAAATCATAGCAAAGGAAGCACGGTCATTAATTTCACCCTAGATTTTCACTCACCTTCGGGGCATACGGTAGCTAATGAGAAAAGAAAAGCAAAATAACTCTGTATTGAGCTCTTATTCTGGGCTCTGAACTTGCTTTTTTATATTGTTACCTAATGACTTACCCTATGCTTTATCTACTCTATGCAAAGTAATCATATGTGAAAAGTGTGATATGAGAGAGGTGCTATGTAATTTACGATATTTAAGTTGCCTGTTGAAAGAATATATTCATTGTTAGTAGTAAATATGAAGCCTTATGAAATATTAAGGATAATGTGTTAGAAGCCTTAAAACCTTGATCTTACGTAATTCTCACAAAGTGAATATTTTTATGTCCATTTAGTAGTCAAGGCAGCTGAGGTTTAGAGATGTTAAGTAACTTGCCCAAGGTCACACAGCTAAGTGGTGAAGTCAAGAAGCAAACCGTAAAACCTATACTTTAGTCATATATGCAAGAAATGGAACGAATGGCAAATTCATCACCCAGAATTTAGTAACCTGTGACTTAAGGAAAAGAGATGATATGCTGCACTAAATTTCCCTTGACTTCCGTGGTTAAAAGTGCAGACTGGACACTCCCCTAGGAGTATGTAGGGACTCATTAACAGTTTCGATATTATCATATTCACATATGCAGACTTCATTCTTTACTAGCTTGTTAATATTCACTTGGAGCAACTTTCTAGGTTAGGGGAAGTTGTCATTGGTTCCCTCCTTGACCCAACATGTAACTGTCATTTATTTCCAGGAGGAATTTTGTGTTCTGTATTAATGAACAAAGTACAGAAGATGAAACACAGAACTCATTACATTTCTTTGCTTCCTTCAGGATCCTTGTTTACTTCTGGCTTAAATCAAAGTGAATTGTTTTTCCAGGTCTCGTGCCCCCTCTAAAGGAAGGGGATTCTTGGGAGGAACTCAGACACATAGAAATCTGGGTTAGAGAATCTCTTTAGCTCACTCCTGCTTCTCATTTCTAGCACAGAAGAGCCTCACCTTTTGAATGATCTTATTCAATATGATTTGAGTGGTGGGAACTTTTTAATTACCCTTTCTGGAACCCTTTGTTCAAAATTTTTCATTCGAGTTTTCAAAAGATAATACAATCAAAATTGGACTTATTGGATTTTAAACATCTTCCTGAATTCCTTCCTTTTAGGAACACAAATACCAGTTATGCTTTTTAGCTTCTTTTGCCCTCTGGGCAGAAAGTGTCATCCAATTATGTTGCTAAAACTTTCCTTATGCCTCTTTCCTTATAAGTTAAAATCTCATTAGATTTTATGAAAAGTTTCAGTAATATGCAGTGTATTGCAATTATGAGCTTTGGCATCTGTCTTAATATGATCTTGCACAAAGTTTGAGAGTATGTATTTATGGCTACATGTCTCATTATGCACCAGAATGCAGCTTTCTAAAACTGAAGCCATTTTTATGCCTATACTATGTCATAGTAAAGTCAAGGACGTAAGACTGTCCTGACAGATTGCTCTCTTCCCTTCCAAAGAAGTCCAGGAGCAGAGCAAGATGTCGGTGAAGGCATCCAAAGGAAAATGAGGTCATGGTGTCACCAGTAAAGGCCCTTGGATCAGTTCTCCCAGGCTTCACCTGTGACTCTCAGCTCCCCAGACTCAGAAACTTAATCTTGTTGGGAGCATCCCACACTTGATTAGATCTTAATGCTGAGTCCAATTAAGGCAGCCCTTGTGAAATAATATTCAAAGCAAAATTGACCAGATATTAATTTTTAATTAGATAGATTCCTACCAGAGGAATGTAATAGTCACAACTGGACAGTATTCTCTCTGGTGTCCCCGTACTTTAAAGCCAAATTATGGTCGAAGTTGCTTAACATTAAAACAGAGTGACTTCATTATGATTTGAATCTTCAAAAGAACTATTTGCCGCCAAATCTATATGGGCCGAGATTTTGATATGGATCTCTTCTCCCAGGCACTGCTTGAACAGTGTCAGGATTTGTCTCTGGCCCCTCAGTATTCCCATGTTCTGTTATCAACAATCTATTTTTCAGGCAGACACTTGATCTTAAAATATATGTGTGTGTGTGTGTGTATATATATATACACCACTTTTGATGTGGTCTCAGTTAAATATTGCTAGTCTTGGGACTGATGTATTTTGAGAGGTTTTTGTTAAAAGAGCCACTATATCTTAAGGTGATTCTGACCTCATCCATAAGGTGTTGATTTGTAGTTTAATCCTCCAAGGGTGATTTTATTTTCCCCATTGTACTGCCTTCACTTTCAATTCAGTCTGTGATAGAGTGCCAGAAGTGGTCAGTTTATCACATGAGAGTCGTGAGACCAACTCAAGAGACAAGGAATAAGCCAAAGACGCATACCTAGTATGGACAGGCAAATGACAGGACATCGATCTTGTATATTAAGTTGAGATGAGTCCTAGGATCCAAGGTAGATCTGGAAGATGAGGCCCCCCATGAGGAAAAAACAAACAAACAAACCTCTACAACTGGATCTGTTAGAAATTTCAGGGGCACTTAATCTACAAATTTAAGATGGATGTGACTCTAAAAAATTGGCAAATGCGTCTTGAGCAGGGTTTATGATCAGGAGGTGTAGGGTGTAGGGTCAGCCAGAGCAGCCTCTGACACTTTTTAACTGTGTGAATTTAGATAACCTAGATAACCTATCTGAGTCTGTTTCCTCGGGGGAAATGGGAAAATAAGAATGCCTATCTCGTAGGACTGGAAGAGTTAAAGAAGAGAGTTTATGGAAAGATTGAGTTCAGTGTCTACACCATACGAAGCTCTCAGTCAATGAAAGCTGCTGTTATATTTATTGAATTTAGGTGTTGGTTTTATTTATTTGGGAAGGATTATCAATTGATGGCTAAGAACATCTCTGTGGTTTATTTATGAAATAAGCATATGCAATAAGGAATGAGTTTAGGCTTTTATTGGACTTTAAGATACTCTATTATGTGTGTATATATGTATGTATCTATGTACATATATAATCCATACTTAACTTGAAATCCAAGTGTATTTTCTTTAACTGATTAACAGGAGTATCTATAACAAAAATATATGCCACAGGGATGAAGCATTTGAGATCAGTGGCTCTGGAGCCAACATGCCTGGGTTATAATGCTGGCCTCACTCTTTGCTAGCCATATGGACTTAGGCAAGTTAGGCGCCCTCCTTTAAATATGAAATAAGAATAATGACAATATGTAGACATCAGCGTTTACTATAACCTGGATCTCCCATTACACCTCCTACTCTAAGGTCTCATTTCTTCTTCCACCCAAAGCAGGATTGCTCATCAGCTTTCTGTAGTTTCCTTGGGACTATTCAAAGTTGTTTTTCATATAAGACCCTACAATCATATTCGGAGAAGCTTTCAAGTATGAACTCAGGAAGTCATTGTTTTCAGGGACTGAACCCTTATCCCATCTTTGCCAAATAGGATTTTATTTTTTGTGTAAAGAAAAGAAAAGAAAAAGAAAAAGTAAGAATGAAAGAATAAGCAAACAAGCAGGAAATCACCAAGTTACAGGGCCGATAAGTAGCTATTTCTGTAGGTTCACTAGCAGGTAGTGGTGAAGGGAGATGCAGTAATATCCATGATAGATATTTATTAAATCATTCACTCAACAAATATGTACCAATCACCTTCTAGAACTTATACTAGCTGGCTGGCAAATTATAGATAAAAGCCGTATCTCTTTCCCCGGTTCTGGTGCTCCTGATCTAGTGAGGGTGACTGACTGTGTTTGCTAGATTGCCTTAACAAAGTACCATAGACAGTAAGGCTTAAACAACAAAAATTAATTTTTAAGAATTCTAGAGGCTAGAAGTCCAAGATCAAGGTTCAGGACTGTTGGGGTATTCTGAGACCACCCTTCCTGATTTGTAGATATCATCTAATGGCTATGTTTTCAGGTGGTCTTCTCTCTTTACCTCTCTATGTCCAAATGTCTTTTTTTTTAATGAGGATATCAGATTAAGGCCCATCCTAAGGAATTCCTTTTAACTTAATTACTTATTTAAAGACCCTATTTCTACGTACAGTCACACTCTGAGGTACTTGGGTTGGGACTTCAACATATGCATTTTTGGAGGACACAGTTCAGTCCATAATACTGACTAATACATGAGCTATTATCACATGGTGTGTGATAAATATAAAAACAGAACAAGTATATGATAATATGGGAGCCTCACTCTGACTGGGGGAAATGGGAACGGGATTTAGGGAAGGAGATGGTGAGGAAAGGTAGAAACTCAAGGACCTTCTGCAAGTTTTTCACATTCAGTTGTTCTTGCAGTGTTCTAGGTGGTCCCCAGATCATCTAGAGAGTCACTGTCTTCCCCCGCCTTACAGGACTTTGTTCTACAGACATCAGAAACTGACTGACCAGAACCTTCACCTGTTGCTTTTAGAGAGTGAGCCCTGGGTTTTTGTCTAACTGCAGAAGAGCAGTGTGGTCTTATATAACGTTTCATAACTCATCTGAAGAAAGAACACAGCCCTTTGAAGGTTTTTAACCATAGGGAAAGAGGTAGTAGAAAGTCACAACTGTACAGGAGAAGTCAGAATGAAATCAATTCCCAATGTGTGTAGGAATCTAAGTGAATCTTCTCTCAAACATGTAGCTTCCTTGGTCTTCCACTAATCTTGGACAAGGTTCCCAATGAAGAACACTGTCACCCTGAACACAGGAGTTTTTTTTTCTTTCCAGTAGAAATATAGCACAATAGTTAACTTTGTTTCAGTATCCATTTTTGTCTTATTAATTTTTGACCTTGAGCAGACTTCTCAAGGCCACAGTTCTCTTTTTAGTAAAATGGTTGTAATAATAATCCCTCCTTCTTATAAGTTCTTTCATGAGAAACAAATGGCATAATGCATGAAAAACACTGCATATATACTTGACCCAGAGTAAACATTCAGTGAATTACATTTCCTATTTTACTACAGAACACACAACAGTGATTCCATATAGGGATGAGAATAGATAATGTGTAGTTTGAAAGTTTTACTCCCTACAGTTATAAAATATTTCATGGGGAGAATAGATGGTCTATTTTTTGGGCAATAGAAGCTATGAGTAGCAGGAAAGTGGAAGGGGAACTCTTGGCCAGAAGAAATATACAATAGCCTGAGGAGACATTTAAGGGCGAAGATAGTTCCCTGGGGTGATTGTTACAGAATGTCAAGAAAATATGAGGTTTAATTGTCACGACAGAGAATGGGTTTCCATTTTTGCTAACCATGGACTTCAGTGGTTAGGTAAAGATAAGATTTAGGGGTAATGAAACATCTCTATTAGCTTATGGAACTAACACAAAGTTCATTTTATCAACAGAAAAATTCCTGTTTTAAATACATTTTCTCTTATTATATGACTTCCGTGAAGCTCTTTCAATCAACATGAAGCTGGAGTGAAAATGAAACATTTAGCACATCTTAGCTTGGTTTGTTGTAGCACTTGTTGATTAAATGACTATGAAACCTAAAGGCACCGGCAGTATTCTTAAAATATCAAAGGAAAGCAAATGTCAGCCATGCCCACTCTTTTTCTTTTCTTTTTTTTCCTTTTATCTTTTCTTTTCTTTCCCTCTCCTCTCCTCTTCCCTCTCTCCCTCCCTCCCTCCCTTCCTTCCTTCTTTTTAAGTCTAAGTAGCACTCACTGCTTTTCTTTGTTTTCAATTGATTGCCTTAAAGAAAATGATGGACATATGGTTTTCCTACTTAGAGTTATTGGTGCTCCCTATCAGAAGACTGACATTTACCTTCTAGATTTTCATATTGGGACAATGTCAAATAATCACCTTGCCCCACCTGGATCTTGCCCTATTTTAGAGAAGTTGTTGCCATGAGCCCATGCAGAAGCAAAACAAACAAACAAACATAAAACAAAGTAAAAAAACCCCACAATTCCTTATGATAGGCAAATAATATTGGGGAAATAAGACTTAAGTCCATAAAATGATTACAAAGAAATTTTGGGCACCTGGTGGCTCAGTCATTAAGTGCCTGCCTTTGACTCAGGTCCTGATTCTAGGGTCCTGGGATCGAGCCCAGCATCTGGCTCCCTGCTTAGCTGGGAGCCTGTTTCTCCCTCCCCGCCCCCCATTTGTGTCCCCTCTCTCTCTGTGTCTCTTTCTGTCAAATAAATAAATAAAATCTTTAAATAAAAGAGGGAGAGAGAGAAATTCAAGGTGTTATAAAAATTCTAAATGCTCCAAATAACTTTCAATCAAAATGTTGAATATACATCAGGAAAGGGAAAAATGAAAGTGCATGGAAGGGTCCTAAGAAAGATCTACTAAAGGAAGTAGAGTTTACTTTGGATGTAGAAAGGTGAAAAAGGTAACCCATCATATGAAACTAATAAGAGCCAACATTTACTGAATTCTTGGTATGTATCTGGAACAGTGCTTCTTTTTAAATTTTGGAAATCCCAGCACCTCCGTGATACATATTCTGTTATTACCTATATTCCATAGGTGAGATAATTGAAGCTTAATATTGTTAAATTTTCACTGACACACAGCTTATAAATGGAGGAGCAGGCTTTTGACCTTGGGCACTTTGACACCAGAACACCTGTTACTAACCTTTCCCTTGTACTACTAGAGTGAGAACAGGTGGCTCTTTGCTCTTCCTGGATGCTCATCAAACAGTCCCCAAAGTCACATCTTTGTAAAACAACAGCAACAACAATAAAAAAAAAAAAAAAAAAAAAAAAAAAAAAAAACTGTGAGACACAGTTCATCTGCAATCTGGGTGCTAGGTCTCATTCTTCCATGAGAATGTTGTAAGCATGTGTGGCTCTATGATATAATTTGGAATTCTCTAGTTTGCTTTAATTCATATTAACCTCAATGACCAAGGGTCAGAAGTAACCATCAAAGTGTGGGAGTTCCTGGTGCCGTTGATACACTGCTTTTCTTTGATATTCATTCATTTATCAGAATGTGCTGAACCCCTATAATGGGCAGGGCATTATCAAGAAGAGGAGGTATAACAGGACAAATAAGATGTGGTTTCTACTCACAAAGGCCTCACAGCCAAGTGGGAGAGCAGACACATAAATGAATAAATTACAGCACAGCATAGTGAGTGCCATAATACAATCTGCTAAGGTTTTTTTGTTTTGTTTTGTTTTTTTTCTTACTGCAGCTTATTGCAGAACTAAAACTAATATCTTTATTTTGGCTCTGACTTGGAATAAATCTTACTTTGCCTCCTGGGACACTGAAAGCTCTGTTGAGAAACTAATAAGTTCAGCCCAAATTCTCAGCAGTGTGCTTGATGAGAAATAACAAATTTTGAGAAGAGAAAGGGAGTAAGGCAGTTCAGCTTACCAGAACTTGATCCAAATATCAGAGAAAAATTCAGGCTCTGGTTATCTAAATAAGCAGGTGGAGACATTTAAGAAATTAGCATAAGTTAAATAATGAAACATTCATTTTTGCACAATTGAATTACTGAATTCCTTGGCATAAACACTTTTCTATGTCATATGGTGTTTTATTGTTGCTACTAGAAGGGAGGCATGTATAATTTAAAGAGATACTTTAATTAGAATATCAATTACTTTCAAATATATACGTATAAAATAAAAATAAACAAGGGCACCTTTAGAGCTATAAATTTGAGCATCCTTATATGTCTAGTGGAATCTGACACTTTAGAATGAGATTTTAGAAGTTCCAATATATTTATATACTTTGAATTTTTATAGAGTAGAATGTCTTGGCCATTTTTTAGGGTTTTGTTACTATATTCAGTATTCTTGCACACTACAGATAAAGTAAATGACTGTTCAAATATTTGACAAGGAGTTTATAAAGAAAAATATGAATGATGTAAAATACAGAATATAATATAATGAAAAGGCACAGCAAATACTTTCTCTTTTATACACTCATATTTCTCAATTTCTGTAACTATCTTCTAAAAAATTATGCAATATTGGGAGACAGATGAATTGACAAGACACGGTGAAAGGGATATTCATTATTTTTTTTTTTAAAGATTTTATTTTATTTATTTGACAGAGAGAGAGATCACAAGTAGGCAGAGAGGCAGGCAGAGAGAGAGGAGGAAGCAGGCTCCCTGCGGAGCAGAGAGCCCGACGCGGGCCTCGATCCCAGGACCCTGAGATCATGACCTGAGCCGAAGGCAGCGGCCTAATCCACTGAGCCACCCAGGCGCCCGAAAGGGATATTCATTATTGGCATCACCAGCAGTGCAGGGAAATCCACAAATCCGACAAGGAATAAAGTCCTTTGCTCTGTTGGACAGGCTTCCATTCACAGTAGGCGCCATAACTTGTAGGTGTGCCTCATTCAACCTGCAGCTTTCCAGTTGTGAGAGGCAGAGTAGACAGGACATGCTCTTGGTGAACTCCAAAGTCTTTGGATTTGAACTATGGCTGTGCCCTTTATTAGCTCTGGACAACCGGTTTTATCCTTCTTTTATAAAAAGAAAAAAAAGATGTATATTTAATGTCACTGTTGTAAGGATTGAATCAGATGATACATATCATGTAATTTCCCCCACTACTTTACCTGTCAGTCAAGCCCCAAACTAGCTATTCTTGGTCCCTCCTCCTCATTGGTGCTTTAATTAGGAAGTCCAGTTAACTTTGCCTCTAGAACAAGCCTTCTGTCTGTCCACTTTTCTCCATCTTCCCTGGCATCCTCCAGACCGGGAATTCTCAACTTTGACATTATTGGTGTTTGGAGCCAGAAGAAGCTACATAATTTGCAGAGCCTGGTGCAAAATGAAAATGTGAAGTCCTTTGTTCAAAATGCAGGATAAATGAGACATTAAAGTTACTAAAATATAAAGCTTTTACCTGTCTTCTGTAGTTTCTCTCTTTTCTTGTCATGGTGTTGTTTTTCTATTTAATGTTGTTCTAGCAAAGAGAAAAGGTTAAATTATTAGCATAAGTTTTGCCATTCGTTTTTATATCATGCAATGCCAGTTTTAAATGTAAATTTAAGAGCACTTAATTCATAGGCAGAATCATGGAAATTATACAAGGAGTATTCTATATCTTGTGCATGCATAGGTATTTTATTCTTACCGGAACAGTGGAAATGCCGCACAAAACTTACTCAACTAATTTTATTTTACTTCTTGATGTGTACATTCTCAATTCATAAGGGAATGAAAAAGGAAACAAGGGTTGTCCTGTCTTTTTCTCACTGCCCTTCAAATATCATTCTTTTCAAACAAGTTGGTGGTTATCCAATACAGTAACATGAATAAGAAAGGATATATAAGACTTTTTGGTCATGTGTGTTGCTTTAGGAAGTCAGCGCTTCTTTGTGAATTGAAGACAATTTCAAACAGAAAGCGTGGTCAGCTGAGGCTCTTAGGCCCTGCTTATTCAATCATAGACACAACACAGTTATCTTTTACTCACTTCGAGTCTCACTGAAATTCCACAGATCAGTAGAACTCTATTGCTTATCACGTATGGCAAATCCTATGTGTTAGTGAGCCTGCAAGCAATGGAGGAAATGCCTAATGCATATACTTCCTCTACTTAGAAGCATGCTTCATTGTCTCATAGAACTTCATTCATAAATCAAACATTCAAAGATAAAATTATTAAGAATTTCATGGCAGCGAGCAATAAATCTGGTGTGGCTATCTTCTTAGCATGGGTAAGGACCTAGGAGATTACACAGGGCATAACCCATGAAGTTGTCCTGTGACACTGGAAAATGCTCTTTGCAAGGGCTGTTCTGTGCTCTGCAGGATGTTTACCAACATCCTTGACCTGTGCCCACTAGATGCTAGTAGCAACCTTCTGGTTCCCAGTCATGACCCCAAAAATATCTCCAGACATTGCAAATGTGCCCTGGAGAAATGTCCCTCCTTCCCGTTGAGAACCACTGCTCTAAACCAAATCACGCATGTCTCTTGCTTGGTCTACAGCCTGACCACCTAACTAGTTTCCTGGCTTCGAAGATTTACATCTCACCTTTCAACCAGTACATACCAGGGTGATCTTTTTTGTTTTGTTTTGTTTTAAGATTTTATTTATTTATTTGACAGAAATCACAAGTAAGCAGAGAGAGGGAGAAGCAGTTTCCCTGCTGAGCAGAAAGCCTGATGCACGGCTTGATCCCTGAACCCTGAGATAATGACCTGAGCCCAAAGCAGAGACTTAACCCACTGAGCCACCCAGGCACCCCCACCCCAGTGATCTTTAAAAAGATCTTGTCACTCTCCCACTTTTGGCACTGCTGTGCCCACTCCTCCCCAAAGATCTCCCACATACCAACGCTTACAACCATCCCTACACTACCCTGGCTCAAAATACCTCTTAAAATCTTTTCCCTGCCTACCTGTTCTTTGTGTGCCTCTCCTGTCATCTCGCCCACTGTCCTCAGCCTCACCAGCATTTTTTTTCTTATGATTTTCATGAATTGTTAAGGTTCTGGATTTAAAAAATTATGTTTCCTCAAATTGAGGATTTTTTTGACCATTTTAACTTTAAACAGAACAAAGAGCAGTTTTATTTAAGTAAAAAAAAATGAAAAAAAATGAATTTGTTCTGGAATCACAGGGGATTGGCATTTTGGGACAAGGAAGATATGTTGAACCATAGGCAAGTCGGAAGAGACAAAGGGGTCAGCTTTTATTAGGTTTTAGGAAAGAATTGGGGAGTGCCCTTCTAAATGAAAGTTGATTGGAAAAGAGTAAGAGTTTAAGGTTGCCGCGGTTTCTCATTGGCTGTAGGCAGTGGTTAGTGCGTTTTTGGTGTAGGAAGTCATCTTCCTACATATTCTTAAAGGCAGGAGAGAAAAAAAAAAATCCAAAGTGAAAAGTGCTCTCCCTTGTCAAAACAATTATCTTTCTTCTCCCTTCTGGTTCTGTCCGCTGCAGTGAGTGACATGTACATGAGAACTTCCCCCTTCAGGGCTTCCAGACTCATTTCCAAATGAGGTTTACCTATTTTTACAACTATCAAAATAATATAGCCATCAAGACATTCTCTATTACATCACTGAATTTGTATTTTCTACAGAGCTCTTATCTCTATTATTTTTTTTTCTTCTTAATTTTTTATATCTCAGTTGTCCCTCGTCCTTCCCCCACTAAAATAAAAGTTCTGTAACAACGGAGACCTGTTTGTCCTTCTTCTCCATACCGCCGGCGCATTGCCCAGTGAGTAGTTCCCGGCAGAGCAAGTATAGAACCGATACTTGTTGGATGTCTGAGGAGTCAGAGAAAGCCTGTTACATACTTGTTAAGTGAAAAGAAGGTGAAAAGGTCCAATACCTCTTTTCTCTCTTCTCTGATTACTTAATTGTTTGACCCTTACCACTTAGAAATTTGAACTCAGGCCATCCTGGAATTTCTTTCTATTCAACAGACTGTGATAGCCTCTCTGCGTGTTTCACTGACGACTTTGAAGGCTATTATTTCACTTGTTAGCTGGGACAAACAGACAGGTTGCTAGCTGCTCTGCAGTGCCCCCAACACTAAATTCAGTGTTGCATTTGCTGCTAGAAACTCAGTTGGTATCTGTGTCATTAGGGACATTTTTGTTGTTACTGTGGCACAGAGAGGATACTATATTTGGGAGTCAGGAAATGTAGGGATAAATGATTGGTTTTGCCATTTATTAGCCATTATAATTTGAACTAGCTTCTTCTCTGGGTTTCACTTTCTTTATCTTTAAACATGGGCTGAGTCTTTAAAATTCTCCAAGTTCAAGGGGCACCTGGGTCTGTCAGTGAGTTAAGTGTCCAACTCCTGATTTTTGGCTCTGGTCATGATCTCTGGGTCTCTGGGTTGTGAGTTCGAGCCCTGCATCTGCTTGTGTCTTTAAAAATCTCTGAAAACAAGTAAGTGAAATTTTAAAAATAAATAAATAAAATTCTCCAAGATCTAAAATTCTGGGGCGCCTGGGTGGCTCAGTGGGTTAAAGCCTCCACCTTTGGCTCAGGTCATCGTCCCCGGGTCCTGGGATCAAGCCCCGCATTGGGCTTTCTGCTCAGCGGAGAGCCTGCTTCCTCCACTCTCTCTTCCTGCCTCTCTGCCTACTTGTGATCTCTGTCTGTCAAATAAATAAATAAAATCTTTAAAAAAAAGAAAAGATCTAAAATTCTGCAGCATTTAGAAAACTTATAAGCATTGTTTTAGAATAATAAATTCTGTAAAATTATATATATATATATAATGAAATCCACTATGGTTGTTATATATAATGATATATATCTGTATCAATATCACTATAGCTAGAGATATAGATAAAATAAAGTCCACTAGTGTTGTTATATAATCTTCTTTGAAAATTCTCTAAAATTTCAACCTTTGGAGGGACGCCTGGATGGCTCAGTTGGTTGTGTCTGTCTTCAGTTCAGATTATGATCCCAGGGTCCTAGGATAGAGTCCCACATCAGGCTTCTTGCTCAGCAGAGACTCTGCTTCTCCCTCTGTCTGCTGCTTCCCCTGCTTGTGTGTTATTTCCCTGACAAATAAATAAATAAAATCTAAAAAAAAAAAAAATCAAGCTTTGGAAAACTCTCAAGAAATGTACTCAAAATTAAAATGTCAATTAAAATACATCATACATGTCAGAGTAAACACAAATTAATTGACTTTAAAAAATTATGTCCTTTTTAATGTCCACAGAGTTAGAAAAGGCTTATTTGGAAAAGACTAAACTAAACTATGAAAATCAGACAAATAAAACCCTATGTCCAGTATAGGGTTCCTGAGTGTGTGGAGGAAAAGTGTGGGGGAGTGTATATACAAATAGATTCCTTCAACCCTTAATGAAGACATGATGGAGTGTTTGCCCTTGGCAAAATTGTGGTTGACCATTCATCTTGGTGGCATTCTGTCAATTCTCCATCACCCCAATCTACCTTCCATTCACCTACCATCAATTTCTGCTTGAGGGAAAATATTTATCATTGTCAGAAGCCAAGCAGCCTCTTCAAGGTACTGCAGGGCCATAGCTATCATATAAGTACAGACTAAAGAGAAGGACAGAAGGAGGTGGGTGGCATTACTTGGCATTACTAATAATCTCATTCTACTGTCCCCTCACCTGACTGTGCACCTGGTTACCAGTATCCTGCTGGGACTCTGGATATGAAAACCTCACAGTGGACCTCTGTTGAGTCCTTGCAAACACCTGCACTTATCTGTTGCTATCTTCTTCCCTCTGCCTGATTGATCAGTGATGTAACTGACCACTGCTTTGGGTTATTGATGAGTCTAGCAGTGGCCCTAGAAAGTTGTTGCATGTTCTATTGGCCAGGGTTCTCTGATATTTGTCATATAAGATTCATGACTTTAGAGTTGGACAGTATTTTAGAGTTCATTTTTCCAAATTCTGCAGAAATTCTCTCTAGTGTATCTCCAAAAGATAATCTATCTTATAGTTTCTGCTTGAACCACATTCAATGACAGAGAACTCACCAGTTTTTAGGCAGTTCCTTCTAGTGTCAGACATATCTAATTGGAGGAAAGTAGCTTTTATCTTGACTCAAACTAGACTTTCCTCTGACTTTCTGACATACTGATCTCAGTTCTATCCCATTTGAATGCCACAAGAAATAAATTACCTCCCCTCCCAGATGTCAGGTTAGTTTTCCTGTTTCCTAACTCAGGGGTTCAAAAGATGTGTCTTGCATCCTGAATGAAATTGACAACTATAGTTTGGCTTATGCTCTGTGTTTTGAAGTGTGATTGACTCTTTTTATTTAGCTATCATGTTATACTGCCTTCTATGTGTCAGTCATTTTTTAAATGTTCTAAAAATATTAAGTTGCTACTTATTCTATTATTATCATCCCCTTTTAACAATGAAAAAACTGAGGCACAAGCAGCAAGTCTATAGTGGAGCTGGGATTCAAACCCAGGCACAGTAGATTTAGAGCCCATACTCTTCTTAGTCATCATGCTATACGGTGCCTTTAGAATATTACCATTTTATAGGATAATCTAGATTTCTGCTTGCTCTTGAAACATGAGCTATTTTAGTTTTACTGAGCTCACAATCCCATAAGGCAAGAAACTCCAGGAAGTGAAGACATTTAGATGAGGAAATGGGCTGTTCAGATTGCCTCAATTTTAAACCATTCTTCTGTATTCCCCAGCCTACCCACGTGTGGATGCTTCCTGTCTGTGTCCTCTAAGTATTAATGACAGTGAGTCAAATCTTCTCTTTTTTGTGCTAAATGTATTTTCTTCAACCACTTTTCATAGGCTCAGAGTTCAAAGCTCTTGAATGTAGAGAGACAGTAGAAAACTTACAATAGACAAAGATAGGTTTTAGGAAGTCCACATGTGTTCTCTTTTTGTGGACGTTCATGAAGGGTCTGAAGGGGAAGAAAGAAGTTGCCCTGATAATAAAACAATTTATAATGGTCATGCTATGTGAAAGAACTTGAGATCATACAGAATTGAAAACATTCGAGTACATCGTAATAATGTCAATGATCTGAGATCCCTTGGGGAACATGGCACTGAGAATATGATGAATACTACTGGCTAGCCTTCCATCCCAGACAAGTGCTGTTCCATGATTTTACTGTCTCAAATAAATGTTTCTGCCATTGAGAATGAAGGCATAAAGAGAAGAAAGTACCTTTAAAGATGGTAGATGAAAAAATGACTAACTCAAATATAAAACCAACTAATCAAAAATATGTATGGTCTGATAGTTACATGTTAACAATAAACTATAGGAGAGGTAGTATCAGGAATTTCCTTACTTAAATATAAACCATGTTCAGAATAATACATTTTAAAACACAGAACTTCAGCCTTAAGAATGCATAGTGATTTTGTTTGAATAATTCTAGGGAAAAAACCTAGATATTTGTATACTGATTTATATGTAAAAATTGTTTACATATATCCTTTCTTTGATTCATACAACAAGCTTTTGGATAGGTAGAGCAAATCCCATCAATACCCTCATTTTGCTATGTGGGTTTGGCTTTATCCTCTTTTTAAAAACTTTTCTCCTTATGACCACAATACTACCATGTATACAAAACATTCCAAGTATCTGACTTTTGACTCATGAAATTCTTCCAGATCCAGCTTTCTTTTTGCTGGCTCTGAACCTATAATTCACTGACACCCCTCATTTCTCAAATCCCTTTGGTCCCAAGTCTTTGATTCATTTCTTTAAGTAACTCACGTAAATGGAAATTCTTGTTTGGGACTGTTTGCACTGGATCCCTGTTGGGTTCCCATGGGATGTTAGATCCCGGTTACAGATCCTTCCTAATAGCCTTGGGTTCAAGGCCCAAGGCCCATAGCCTCAGTCTCAGTTTAACAAGGTAAGAGATTGTGCAGTATAAAAGCAAATCAAAGTGATTAGGCAATGATAAGTACAGTGGTTGCACATTTGTAATTATAACTATAGCACATAGGTTTGGCTACAAGTAACAGAAAGAAATGGAAATCACAGTGGCTAAAACATATGAGAAATATCTAGAGATTATTTGCTGAAGAATAGTTAAGCACAGGCCAGGGAGGTAGGCTCATTCTACCTTATGGTTCCATTACCCTTGTTCTCACACTTAAATTTACTTCAGGGTCCAAGATGGCAGTCAGAGCTCCAGTAATTTCTTTGCACTCTGCCCTTGTAGAACAGAGCAAAGGACCAAGAAGGCCAGACTTCACCATTTAAGAACTTTTCTGAAGCTTTGTAGTCATACTGAATTTGAATCTTGATTCCTTAAGCTATGTGTTCTTGGATGAGTCATTTAACCTCCATGAGCCTCACCTTCCTTATCTATAAAATCAAGACACGAATTTACCAATGGAATGAAAATTTTGTGAGATTTACATGAAATTGATCAACTTAAAGTATGTAGAATTACCTGTGCCTAATCCACAAAATTATCATCATCATCAATGAAGTCAGTATACTTACTATTGTGATTATCAGTTGATTATTTGTAAAATTTTCCTATGCCCCAGACTTCTAATATTATAGTCTCTATTTTTTTGTATCTTACTTGATTTTTATTTTTTTATTTTATTTTTTTTAATATTTTATTTATTTATTTGACAGAGAGGTCACAAGTAGGCAGAGAGGCAGGCAGAGAGAGAGGGAGAAACAGGCTCCCCACCGAGCAGAGAGCCCGATGCAGGGCTCGATCCCAGGACCCTGAGATCATGACCTGAGCCGAAGGCAGAGGTTTAAACCACTGAGCCACCCAGGCGCCCCTTACTTGTTTTTTATTTAAGGGTGTAGTTTAATTACCTGCTAACAAGTTTAACAAAATTAAATTTATTCTTCTTTTAATGCCTATTTAGTGACCAGGCTGTTTCTTTCTTCACCTCTTTGTATGTATTCGCAAGTATTTTTGTCCAAACTGTTTCCCTTCTCGTGTATTTCTGACCCATGGAGAAAAGCATTTGAGGAGAAAAGCATTATAACTCCAGTTTTCTATTTGGCCATTTCTAATAATGAAACAGTTGAAGATCTGGAAAGAAAATGCCACTGGTTATCTGAAAACCCACACCTTATTTGTGTCCAGAGAATAAATAGGAGGAAATAAGGAAATAAATAAGGAAATAAAATGAAAATGACATTACTAAAAAACTTTAAGGACAAGCAAAAGAAAAAAAAGTCCATCATAAATTAGTCAATACAGACTTCAGAATAAAAAACATCAAAATGATTTTTAAATGATTTAGTCAGACATTTGCCAAGTAGGAAAAAAGTCACTCAAACTGATTGATTAGCTGGATTCACCAAAGAGAATTGAACTCATTTCCTTGTAGACACGATCTAAAAGATCCACTGTATATCCATGCCATTAAAGACAAGATATACTTGGCCAGCTATCCTCTACTTAAAACATATATATCTGGTATTTACATGTGAAAGGAACAGGATTTACTGGGAAGGTATGTAACTGGTGATTTGGCAAATAAATGCTTGTCTCAGGTACTGAATTATTTATATCCTTTGGATTTAAAAGATGATTGAAAGAGTAGATGACTTTATAGGTAAATTATTTTGTCATTTTCTACATTTGTCCCTCTCTGTACTTCTCTGTTAAGCTGAAGTTAGCACGTATTTATGGGCATATGCGCCAAGTTTAAACCAATGAAAAGACTGGGCATATAGGCTAAGTTTAAAAGATGTCATCCTTGTCCTCAAGGAATTTACTATCTAGCAATGAGTAAGTTTTTGTTATTTCACTAGTCTTTTGCTCAATAAACTGTCCACTTTTACTGCTATTATTATTTTCATTTCACAGATACCCTCAATTTCCTTTAGCACTCCATCATGGACCTATCTGACCAATTTATCTAAATTCTTAAACCTATTTAACTTGGCAGTCTCTGAAGAATATTAGGAGCTGAGAAGAATGAAAATTAGTGTCTTTACATTTATAGTACACCTTTTCTTTCACTAAAAAAAAAGTGGACAGTTGCATAATTCTCAAGTTCTTTCAAAGGGCAAATGGAAAACTGCAATTTTAGTAAGGAAAAAAATCAAATGTGTTAAAAAGCAAAATTCAGTAATTCATGAACTGGTCAGCATCCTGTCTAGCAAATAGAAAGGATGTCTATTGAGCTGGGGGAAAGGAAAGAGGAAAAGTTTTTTAAGGCGGAGAGAGGGACAGGGGGAAAAAAAGGAAATTATTAGCAAAGAATGCATTATTTTAGGCAAGGTTGCTTTTCTAAGGGGAACGGTAGTGGTCTATCAGTGGGCTGTCTCCTAATGCTGACCAGCTAACTGTAGGTTGGCTGGTTAAAGGTCACATTCCTAGAGAGGATGAAACTATATCTAGGTTAGGTATTAAGTCTCGATCGGCTGATGTGCAGCTTTAACAGAAGTACTACACTTTGGGTCTGTGGGTTGGTTTCTTTTTTATACATGATTCCAAATACTGGAACACCAGCCTCCATGGAAGTAGGAAGGTGGGTGGGTGGGTGTCTTTGTGGCAACTGAAATATTTGACATGTTACAAAAAAGAGAGAAGCAGAACATGTGCTTTAGAGTTGATTTAAGAAGGTAAATAACTCAAGAGGATTTTAGACAATTTTACATGAAATGTTGTTCCATGTGGTGACCACTCCTCTCATTGGCAGAAGTTTCCCTGTGCTGTCCATGTGCTTCTCTGCAGGAGTCAGGATGCTGGGATATTTTGAATCAGGGAGAAGAGACCAGGCTCAGTAACTTAGAGAATTTAGTGCTAATAAAGATGAGGATGATTGTTTATAATGGGATTTCAGGATTTTAGCGACCCTAGTTTAGATGAGAAATGCCATCACATAAAGTATTTTATGACAACGTATAATACAAAAGATTAGACTTATTCTCCGTGGAACTTTGTCATCTCCATTTTACCTACTGTTAGTATCTGCCCTGAATAAGTAGTGAAAACTATGAAATTTGATTCCTCCCAAACACTGAGGGAAGAATGTTGAATAAATCTGCATAAAAGACATCCACAACATAAAGTGGAAGAGCTTAGCTTACGTGTTAATCATTGCTTTGTGCTGTTTGCAAAACAACCACCAAATTTGGCCCAAGACAAAATAAAGAATATTGCCTCATTAACAAATTTGGCAGTGCTATAGTGACAGTAATCACATTTTTATTCTATTTTCATATTCAAGACTTCAAAGGAGCTTAAAAAATAGTCATTAACAAAGCAGGTTGCAGCATGCCAACGAGGAGCTGCATCAGCACACTGTCATATATAATTTTGTGAACATTATCTGGGAGGGCAGAGTTTAGTTTTAACTGCGAGAAATACACGCAGACAAAGAAACCTGCCAGATAAGATTAATGAAAACGTTCTCTTAAAAATAAATGAGTTTCTCAACAAGAGGGAAAAATAATTCCGCAGTGTAATTTGTTGTTTGGATTTTAAGTGCTGTGGTCAGTTGTTAACGAGCAATTATTATTTAAGGAACTTTCCAAGGACTAAACTTAGACTGAATGCAGTTATATTAAATAGCAAGAAAGTGTACAAAATGTACCACAGTTTTCAAACTTATTCACAAAATAAAACGAGGAAAGTGTGTTACTGCATTTACTTGTAAAAGTAAAAGACGAGGTGATATGAATGAGACAGACAAATTGGTTTCAAAACCATATACAGTGTAAATGTCACAGAATTGTGTGCGTCCATATTGAAAAAGGATGAAAGTGAGAAAATCCGAAACTCTGGTTTCTTGAGGAAGATTTAAGCAAAGGACCAGACTGGATCAGAAAATGGGCTAGCGGCTCTCGGAAGGCCATTCCTTGTTTATCTTTGTTACGTTGGTGAGGCTGTGATTCTGACCGGTTTTATTTAGTTCCCCTCACTTTCACTTCAGATCTGATCACCACGCTGGAAATGGAGCTGATGTTACCTGTGTATTTTGTGGGTGGTTCATGGGTCTGTATTTATAGACATGAAGATCCTAGAAAATAATTTTCTTTGACTTCAAAATGAAATCAGAAACCTCAGTATAGAGGAGGCGTGACCCATTGTGACATTGATGGTAGAAATCATGCCTTACATATCTGGCATTTGGCCAGGGTATTGTGGAAATTGGGGCCCCTTGTCTCCCAATATCTACTAGATATTTTGTCTCCAATACCAAGAAGTTCAAGCCTTCTTCACATGGCATTTTGTTTCCAAGAAAATTATGAACCTTTAGTGCATTTCCTCTAGTAGATTGTATTGGGTCTGCTTTGAGCCATTGGACAGGTCATCTATCTATCATCTATCCATCTACCTATCTCTCTCTCTCCTTCTTCCTTTCTCTCTCTCTTAGCTACCTATCTATCTATGAAGATTCAATTGAGAAGGCAAATTTAATAAGAGATAAGCAATAATTGAATGACCTAGGATATAGACAAGTGAACTTAGAGAGATTAGAAAACCAGCTCTTTGGCCATTGGAGATTATGCTACAGCTTGTATATGGAATATTATTTCTTCTGGGAAATTCAGAGGCACCAAAGATTTTAACAAGCCATAGCCCATATGCTGACAGCAAATAAACGAAGTTGGTGTATATAATAACCAGCTATATCTGCTCCTGGGTAAGTGCACTTTTCCTAATGTCCTGGGGTCATTTTGCTAAAATCCCAAAACTGACCATAGTTTAGGGTGTCCTAAAGTTATATCAGGCATGTTCTTCTTTTTTTTAAAAAGAGAGGCAGGCAGAGAGAGAGGAGGAACCAGGCTCCCCACGGAGCAGAGAGCCCGATGCCAGGCTCGATCCCAGGGCCCTGAGATCATGACCTGAGCGGAAGGCAGCGGCTTAACCCACTGAGCCACCCAGGCGCCCCGTATCAGGCATGTTCTATCAGGCCCATGCCTTCCGCCGTAACAAGTATGTATTTATACATATGAATGTTTGTTTACAAAAGGTATTTACTAGCTTTTTTCATAAACTACTTGGAGTTCCTTATACATAATTCTTGTGAAATGAAATAAACAATAAACACCTAAATAAAAGAAAAATAAAAATTTCTAAAAATCAAGATGAGGAAAAAATTGAATTAAATTGAAAAACCAAGCAGAAGAATGAATAAAATATAAAATTTATTCAAGAGTGAGAAATGCACACAGTACCTATGGTTTACTTTCCTGATGGGTGAAGCTAAAAGAGAAGAATATGCCAATTCAGGTTTTCTTTTTAAGTATAGAAAAATGGAATAGCTGTTGTTCCAGTTAATAAATTTTATCTGTGCTATTTAGTTCTAAAGCACTAAATTTCATTTTTGCATCACTCTTTGAGACAAGGAAGGCAAGTTCGTACCTCAAACTAAAGTGAAAAAAATGCAGGTACAGAAAAACTAGATGC